>NC_090071.1:11295294-11980294 GCF_038355195.1 Osmerus mordax
AAGTCCCTCTCCCTACCCCACATGAGGTTTAGGAAGCAGGAACAGGAAGTGAGGTCAGAGGTTGAGACCGGCCTGTGTAAAAAAAGGCCCCCTCCTGGTCAGATCAGACCAGTCACTAATAGCCTGGCCTTTTAAACTCTTTAATGGACTGCTTAATGGCTTCCTGCTATTCTTGTGTTTGTGTGTGTGTGTGTGTCCCCTGTGTGTCTTGTGGACTGTTGTGGCAAACAGCTGTCAGGATCTTCCTACTTCCCTCCCTTCTTGACTTGGGGTGATGCGCACACACACACTCTCTTGTTGCTATATTTGCATGCGGACGTGTGTCTAAGTTGCTGTGCGGCTTCCTCGAATGAATTCCTGGAAAGCGTGTGTTTCCCCGTCGGTTGTGGAGCTCTCCGGGGCCTCGGCGTCCCTCGACAGGTCCTGATTCAGGAGCGCAGCAGGTCACCTCATCCCGGACGAGGGGAGAGGAGGGATGACTTATGTTCATGTTTTGGGGAGGAGGTTGGGGAATTTTCAGCTGTGGAGAACCGAGCTCTGACAAAGTTCGGAAGTCACATAGACACAATACACACACACACATCGGAGCAGTCTCCTTGTTCTAATTAGCATGCAATTAGCATCCAGCCAAAGCTTAACGAGGCCAAGGCAACCCACTCAGAACTGCCCACATTTAAATTAAACAGCCACTTAATGAGTTGCTTAAGAGTGTACAAGCAAAGTTAGATGGACGAACTGTCGGGTGGCTGATGGCGGTGTGTGTGTGTGGGGGGGGGTTTGCGTAGGTGTAGGGGGTGAGGGATTGTCACTGCCATCTTCTGGACAGTGTAAGTAACTCCTTTGCTCGTGTGCGCACGCGTGTGTTTGCAGTTCAAGGTGCGTGTCTTAAGTAAGCAGGCAGCCGCGCTGAGTTCCTACATGCCAGAGAAGGTTCCAGAAGACACCAGCAGCCTCCTGCGCTCACCCATGCCCGGTTCAGTTGTAGCCGTTTCCGTCAAGCCAGGAGACACGGTGAGAACATGCACATCCGTTTCTCACATGCTAAGAACACATTTACATTTATTCATTTAGCAGACGCTAAATCCAAAGCGACTTCCAAGAGAGAGCTTTACAAAAGTGCATAGGTCAATGATCATAAACAACGAGATAGACCCAAAAACATTGCAGGTAACCAAAACATGAAGCATACATTGTGAAAAGCAAATAAGTGCCAATACGAAGAAACATAGGAGCATGTAGTTAAACAAATGACAAATTAAACAACATGAACCTCAAAAGTGCAAGAGTGTAGCCTACCTGTAGGAAAGCAGGCAACAATAATATAATTTACAGCGAGTACAAGTAGTTAAATCAGTTAAAAACTAACCAACAAGTGCAACAAGTCACTCAATAAGTGTCATTGTGTTCCTTGAGGAAATAACCTAACATCAGATCCAACAAATCTTTCTTAAGTACCGTTGTAATCCCTGAACAAGTGCATCTTTAGCCTTTTCTCGAAGGGGGGGGAGACAGTACACATGTACTGGTCACACGTAAACAGGCCACACATCACACTTATACCTGTACACTGTGCCATACTTTTACAGGTTACAGTAAATCCATAGTAAGCCTTGACCAAAATCAATACACTAAGTAACACACACACACAGCCTTTCTCTTGCTCCTACTCATGCACATACACACTTTTCTGTTCCACTCAGTTGCACACGTCCACAGACAGTAATGGAGATAGCTGTTGTTCTGAATATTACATGTGCACGGTGGCGCCTGCTAATGAGGCCATGTCTGCTGTCCTGATGACTAGCTGCAGCTCGAGGCCTGTCTGATGTCCGTGTGAGATTGGTGTTCCTCAGCCGAGCCGGGTTCTATCATGTTGATGTTCCTCAGCCGAGCCAGGTTCTATCATGTTGATGTTCCTCAGCCGAGCCGGGTTCTATCATGTGGATGTTCCTCAGCCGAGCCGGGTTCTATCATGTTGATGTTCCTCAACTGAACCGGTTCTGTCATGTTGATGTTCCTCAACTGAACCGGGTTCTATCATGTTGATGTTCTCCAGGTGGCTGAAGGCCAGGAGATCTGTGTGATCGAGGCCATGAAGATGCAGAACAGCATGACTGCTGCCAGGACTGCCAAGGTAACCCTAACCTCACCGATGATGATGTTATAATGTATTCATTTAACAGACACCTTTATCGAAAGAGAAGTACAGCGGAGGGATTTGAACCTGCAACCTGTTGATCTCCTTTCAAACACTCCACCCCCGAGCCATACTTTCTGTTGATGTTATTGTGTTTGTTGTTGTTGTTGATTATGTTGATGTTGTTTGCCTCATCCCAGGTGAAGAGTGTCCACTGTAAGCCTGGAGAGACTGTGGGGGAAGGAGACCTGCTGGTAGAGCTGGAGTAGATGACCCCTGACCTGTGACATCACCACCACCTGGGTCCAGGATCACGAAGACCTCAATAGGAAGTGGAGGACAGAGGAATGGGCTTAGGGACAGACAGACATGAGTAGACTAGACCCAACATTCCCCATTAGTTTTTTTTCCTTTTGTTGTTTTGGGTTATTCCCTTTGGTACTCCCACCCTCCAGTATCAAGCTACGGGATTGGCTGGGAGGTTGTACGGTTCTCCAATAACAAGGATGTGTTCTTGTGCCTTCACCCTCAAAGAAGAAGGTTTCCATGTGGCCAGCATGTTACATCATATCACGTGTCCCATGTTGAACTGTTACGGTAAACTCTTGACCGGGGTCAGTTCAGTTTTAACTCCAATTCAGGAATAAATCATTGTCGCTGGACAGATTGCTTTAAAGGATGATTACCATTGTATTATAATAGTCAACACACAATATAGCTGTATGCATAGACAGATTTCTATTACAGCTATTGCATTTAGCTAAAACCTGAATTTAACTGATCCAGTCCTTCAATGTAATGTGTATTAAAACCCTTAGTACACAACTCCCATAGCTGAATGTTGACTCCATTTACAAGGAAGTCTTTGCCTTAAATATCCAACCTAATAGACACCACTGACGGGGGTGGGGGTGGGGGTTGTGTTTGTGTTTCCATTTCTATATGTCTGATTATATTTGTACATTTTTGGGACATAATTAGATTTTAAAAGACCCCTACCCAAACACACACACACCCCTGGCCTGAATTGTATGTTGTCCCAGCCCCATTGGGACCTAGCCCAAACGATATTCTGCCGTGTGTGGAAATGGGAGGGGAGAGGGGAGGAGAGGGAGGGAGGGGGAGAGAAGATAGGACCTTGGATTACCTTTTACACTCCTCTGCTCTGCCAGTCCTCTGATGATGAATCACATGTGGAGATCCAATAACGTGTGTGTGTGTGTGTGTGGTTGCAGGGACTGGCTAGGTTGTGTAACCCATTTAGCTTCCTCTGTGTACATGTAGCCGTGTTATTCACATGGTGCTGGGTAGAGATGAAGGAACGTGGAGCAGGGCTGTGCTCTAACACGACGGGATAGATGAGAGCATGTTCTCCGCTACATAGCTGACACCCGTCCAGGTCTTCTCAAATCAGTGGTTTTCTAACGAATGACGCCTCACATCACTAGGGTCAGGGGTTATGATCGAAGGGTTGGTTGGTTTGTTTGGGAGTCTGTAGGCAAGCAATACCCTCGTGGCAGTCACCAACACAACAACTCTTTGTACTTTTGGCTCTTGAAATGATTTTGTAATAAAATGAGAAAGATGGAAATTCAGTGGCATTTTGTTTGTTTTGAATTGTTGTGAATGGAGGAAATGGAATAAAGAAAAGTGATGCTTTGACAGCGTGTCCTGTTTCCAGCGGCTGAGTTTGTTGTCACGTCTCAGGCCTGTAAGGTCAGGAGAGTGGTGGAGAGAACACAGAGAGAGAGAGAGGGAGACCAACACAGAGAGACACCCAGTATTGAGAATGGAGACCGTCACAGATTGAGAAGCACAGGCTAGGAAAAAAAAACTAACTCACTACTCTACGAGAGGAGATAAGTATAAAAGCAGGAAGGAAGGGAGAGGGGGGACAGGCACATTGAGAGGGAGACCTTGTTTAGACACCCTGCCAACATCATATCCACAGATGAAAAAACGTATTTTATTACATCATCGTCTGTTGTTACAAACACAGGAAACCGAATCGACCCCCACACCCAGTGTCTGACCTAGTCCCATCTCTGCAGTAGAGTCTTTCGCTCTCCTCCACGCCTGTCTCGGCAAACAGCCACTAGGCCTCAACCGAGCTCAGACCGTAGTAACTCTCATGACCAGCTCTCGGCTGCCTTCGCTGGGCTCAGCTGGGACCTGGGCGAGGACCTGTGGCTGGATCTGTGCGACCCGGGGGGCCTGCTGTCTGAAGTGGCTGAGCAGATGGAGGAGGTTGTAGGGGCAGTGGTGATGATAAGGATGATGATGCCGCCGGTCCGTTAACGACGACGCCTGTCCGTTGCTCCGCTCCGACAAAGAGTCCTGCGTGGTTGCCGTGGAGGCGGTCGCTGCGGTGCCCAGGGCATGGGCGGCGACTGCAGCCATGAGGGAGGAGGTGGAGGGGGAGGCCGGGTCGTCCCCGAGGCCGGCCCCAGACGAGGCACCGTTCCTGGGATTGGGCAGGGCCGGGGGCCTGGGTGTGGGGGCCGTATTTCTGGTGGTCCTCCGTGTCTTTGGTCTTATCGTAGTTTAGGACTTTCCACTGCTGGTTAACAGCCTGCCAGCGGTTGAAGATGCGGAATACAGAAGGCCCCTCGTGGATGATCAGAGCTGGGGAGCGGGAGGGAGGTTGGGCACAAACATCCACACACACACACGTAAACAAACACGTTTGCTGTTTAAATGATGGCAAAGCCTTGATGGGGAAGGACCCCCTCTGTTGCTTGGAAACCTGACCCCTGTGTGCATGATGGTGAGGACGCGGTTTGGCACGTTTACCTCATAGGTTTGGCGGTAGGTGGCGGTAGGTGGCATCTCTTGGATTATCTATCCCCTTTCTCTCCTCTCCCCTCACCTTCTCTTCTTTTCCCTTGTCCTCTTACCCCCTATCCTGTGCTCTACTCCCCTCCCGTCCCCACCCCTTCCTTTCCTCCCCTTCTCTCCTCCAGTGAAGGGTTCATTTATCTGGCCCATCAGTACTCTCCAGGAAAGACATACATCACCGCTGAGCTCTGGAGGGACTCTCCCATTGATTTACTCTGTGTGTGTGTGGCGTGTGTTTGTGTGGTGTGTGTTTGTGTGGTGTGTGTGTGTGTGAACTACTACAGATGAAGCGATGCAGCTTGCTCTCTCGAGCCTATTCATGAAGCCCTTGTTTCCTCTCGGAAGAGATCATCTCATATGACCTGCCTCTCCTCTGTGTCACAAATCATGTATGCTCTTCTAAAACATTCTATCCTTGTTTGTATTTTTCCAGTTCTGGTTCATCCCCACACAACCTAGTATGTCCTTTAGTGTGTATATAACACTACCTACAGTATGTTGTCCTTTAGTGTTTATGCACCACAATATCTGCTATGTCCTTGATTGTGTATGCAACACACGACCCACACACCACCTAGTGTGTGTAACACAGAGGGTACCATGTCTCCTAGCTCAGAGATGGTGCTGCCACCAGACATGATGGTTGGGTTTACTAGAGGCAACAGCTACTGGACCTCCACTCCACACACACACAAACACACACGTCATACACACACACACTCATAGACATACACTCCTGCCAACACATTTTAACAGACATACCATGCACACCAATACGGACTCACATTGACTTGTAGACACACACACACACACACCTTTATCTTTTAATTATATCTTCCCCACTGTGGGAGTCACATTCTCCTTCTCAATTACTGCTTAGGAAAGCAGGATGGGATTTGTGTTTGTAAGTGTTTGTGTGTGTGTGTGGGTGTCTGCGTGTGTGAATAAGTACTCATGGGCCGGACTTGATTAGTTTGTTCAGCTTGGACCTTGTAGAAGGGCCCACTCATGCTTGTGTGTGTAGGTGTGTGTTTATTAGGTTTAATAACTACATAGAGTGCCCAGTCATTGACTGTCTCAGACTCCAGTAGCCAATTAAACTTAGTATCTTGAAGTATCAGCCTCAACCTAAACCTCAGCCCCACTCTTTCCTTCAGCCCTAGCTACACCACCAGCCCCATGCCCAGCCTCTGTCCTCAGCCTCGACACCTGCCCATCTCTAGCACCAACCCTAACCCCCATCTCTAACCCCCCAACCCAGCCCCATCTCGAGACGAAACCCCAGCTCTAGCCCCAGTCACAGCCCCAACCCCAGCTCTACCCCCAGTCACAGCCCCATCTCTAGCCCCAACCCCATCTCTAGCCCCAACCCCAGCTCTAGCCCTTCTCCTCACCGATGCAGACCAGGTCCATGAAGCCGTACATGGCGTAGCAGATCTGGAACAGCAGGTCCTGGCGCTGCCAGCGGGCCGAGGGGCTGATGGAGGACCACACCAGCCAGGAGATGCTGGCCACCAGGAAACAGGGTCCCCAGGACCGCCGCCGCGATCTGGACCCTCTCGATCACCGTCAGGGAGATGGCCTGCCACTGAGCCCCATCGGAGGACAGAGGGTTAGGATACACACGCCACCACAGAGACTGACACACACACACACACACACACCTACAAAGAAGTACACACCTACAAAGAAGTACACACACACACGCATGTACACAGAGACGCCCTCACGAACACACGTACACAGAGACTCACACGCACACACACGCACGCACACACACGCTTGTGTGTACACGCACGTCCTTCAACGTCCTCCTCGCACACACCTGAAGGGGGTTCTTGGCGCTGATGGCGATGACGTGGTACTTGTAGTAGCACAGCTCACAGCTCCACGACCCTCTCTCGCTGATCCACTTGATGAGGCACAGCTCATGGGTACAGCGCACTGACCCGCTACAGCGGCACGGGCTCAGTAGCTCCCCCTACAGGACGGAACAGGAAAGCCTGCAGGTTGATGGTTGTCGTATCCCAGACGATAGAACCAAATAAATAGTCCCCGAAGTGGGCCACCTCTGCCGTCAGGTGTGGCGAACCAAGCACGCCTCAACTTCATCGCATCGAACTGGAGCAACTGCTTCTGTTTTCTTGGAGTGTGGGTGTAGGCGGTTGGATCTGTCTAAGTGTGCGTGCCCTGTGTTCACGTGATCTGGGGTGAGGTTTCTCTCCTCCCCAAAGCTCATGTAATCTGTTTTGAGCAGACACCTCCTCCGAGATTAATCCTTACCCCTCTAATCCTGTTATGTGTGAAAGTGTAAGTGTGTGTACATGTGTATGCCCCCGTGTGTGTGTATTTCTGTATGTGTGTAAGGGTGCGATTTTGAAATCAGAGCACTCTACCATGAACCAGTCAGTTCTAATCCTATCAAAGAGTAGAGAGAGAGATAGAGATAGAGAGACAGAGATGGAGGGAGACAGAGTTTAAGAGGGTAAGAGAGATAGAGAGGAGGAAAGAATAGAGGGATACACAGACAGTAAGAGGGTGTGAGTGAGAGAGGGTGTGAGAGAGGGTGTGAGTGAGTGAGGGAGAGTGAGAGTGAGAGTGAGAGTGAGAGTGAGAGTGAGAGTGAGAGTGAGAGAGAGAGAGAGAGAGAGAGAGAGAGAGAGAGAGAGAGAGAGAGAGAGAGAGAGAGAGAGAGAGGAGATACAGGGTAAAGATAAAGTTAACGCCATCAGTCTGCACCCTGCCCTGCCCAAGAGCTACTACAAGTCGTCTAAAAGGTTTGGGCTTGAATGCCTTGCTCAAGGGCCACCGTGACTGCAAAGGCTGGTGTAGCCGGTGCCCCTAGTTTTAACACTCACTGGTCCAAACTAACTAGGTTCCTGCCACTCCTAAGCATGGGACCTCCTAAACACATTCTCTCTCTTTCACACACACACACACACACACACACACACACTCAATTCCTGCTGAGCGCTCAGAAGGCTAGAGATGAAAGCTGCCAAAGGCAGAGTGACATCATTTGACGGTCATTAAAACACAGACAGACTGAAAGTAGCTAGGGCTAGGACAGGTACAGGGACTTAGACTGGGACTATCAATTGATCCATGACTGGGGACGGGACTGGGGCTGGGATTGAGGCTGGAACTGGGGCTGGGGCTGGAACTGGGGCTGGGATTGAGGCTGGAACTGGGGCTGGGGCTGGAACTGGGGCTGGGATTGAGGCTGGAACTGGGGCTGGGGCTGGGGCCGGGACTGGGGCTGGGATTGAGGCTGGACCTGGGGCTGGGGCTGGGACTGGGGCTGGGATTGAGGCTGGAACTGGGGCTGGGGGGTAGTGGTGGGGGTGGGAAACTGAGGTCGGTGTGTGCACAGGAAAAGGCCTATTTTTTATGTGAGTGGCATGCAGGCCAAGAGTGAGAGAAAGGGCTTTGAATGGTTGAGTGGAGCAGGAGATCATTCAGCCATGCCCAATCCTCACCCCTGGACTCTCTCTTCATCTTAACTGCGGCATACACACACCATACATCATAAATCCATAATTTCAGACCACCGTGGCTCCACTTCTTGCTGCATGTTTTTCCCCCTCAATCTGCCTTTCATTCATCTCATCTCAATTTCTCCCATTCTCCATCGCTGTCCATGTCTCCCTCTTTCAGTGTCTCCATTTCCCCCTCTCTCCCCATATCTCCTTGTCTCCACCTCTGTCTATCGCTCCCCGTTTCCACATCGCCCTCACTCAATTTCTCCCTCCCCCTCCCCCCCCCCTCTCTCTCTCTCTCTCTCTCTCTCTCTCTCTCTCTCTCCATCTTTCCCTCCCACCAGTTTACATTCCATTCCCAGGTCATTGTGACCCACCGTCGTGGTGCAAAAGGTGGGTCACAATGACCCGAAGGCAAGCACAAGGGCTATTCTCCTTATCTAAGACCAAGCGTGGGTTACTGAAACCCACACCGAGTCAACATGGCTGTGGCAGGGGGCGAAAATCTCATATATACTTTGGGGGGGACGGGACAATTACATGACATTTTCTCAAGAGCCATTTGTTGAGGGGGGGCACCAAAAGAAGTGCTGTAACACATTACCCACATTGTAATGTATATTGGGGGGACAAATCGTATTTTGCCTAGGAATGGGGGGGGGGGGGGGTTGTGCCGCCCCCCCCCCCCCCCCCAGGGATTTCCGCCAGTGAGCTGTGGGTGTGTGAGGCCGTGAGAAAATCATTACCTGTCCTCTCAAGCGTGTAATTGCTCCTGTGTGTGTGTAAAGTATCAACACAAGGCTTAGACTGGAAAGACAGAAGAGAGAGAGAGAGAGAGAGAGAGAGAGAGAGAGAGGAGAGAGAGAGAAGAGAGAAGAGAGAGAGAGAGAGGAGAGAGAGAGAGAGAGAGAGAGAGAGAGAGAGAGAGAGAGAGAGGAGAGAGAGAGAGAGAGAGAGAGAGAGAGAGAGAGAGAGAGAGAGAGAGAGAGAGAGAGAGAGAGAGAGAGAGAGAGAATACTATAGAGTTGTAAGACCACTCTTCATCATCCCAGCCAATCAAATATTAGAACTCTCTAGTCATATTGTCTCACCTGCTCAGGCCCTTGGAAGCAGATCCGGCATAGGGGAGTCCTTGAGCCGCTGTCCGTGCAGCTGTTAACCGACATCCCCTCGTCAAACTTCTCCTTGGAACAGTCCTCCGATGAACTGCCATAGTCCAGAGGTCCTGCCTGCCCCGTGGCCGGCCAGTCCTCAACCACTTTCGGCTGATCCGTCCCGGCAGATCCCGCTGCCGGTGGCGCAGGTGCATGCTGGGCTGTTGAGTCGTTCGTGTTGGCAGCATTGCCGGTCGCATTGCTTTCGTTGTTTTGCCCGTTCATGGGGCTTGATGCCGGTGGCGGGGCCGGCGGCCTGAATAAGAAACCTTCAGGTCACTGAACAAAACGCAACAGCGGCCGTTGGGCTTGCCCTGGCGGCGGAGCTGCATCGGTGTGTGGCCTAGAGATCCCCAGCACCATACAATCACCCGAGAGACAACAACATGTGCCCGTCTGGTCAGATGTGAGAATACAGGTGTGGACAGATTGAATATCAGAGCAGCGCCGCTGAGGTACATAGATATAATAGACAAGCTTACTGTGTTGCAGGATCAGGGAGACCATTCTCCTCTCTTGCTTCTCCTGTTGAGCTGTATCAGTATCATGACATTCAATTGTTGATTTTCAAATGAACGCCCCAAAGCGTTCTGGTTCTGATGTGGGCAATAATACGATGGGGAAATGTTGTCCGCGCGCCACCTCACACATCTGTCCTTTCAACTCTGGTCCGGGTTAGCTACATCCTATCATACACGAGATTAAATCGACCTCGCCATTCGTGGGAATAAACAAAAGCGCCTACACGCTACATCACAAAATTAATGAACCAGCACAATAATCTCCTTCTACCTCGGAGAACATGGATACACTCGAACTTATTGAACATGTTATTCAGCCAGAATCCATACCGTATGATAGCCTATGACCCACTCAGTCTATAGCTTCGTCCAGGGAAGGACTTCAGACCGTCCAGACCTTCTCATCCTCAACCCTCTCTTCTGTTGTCGATCGATTCTGTAACGTGCCATGCCCATACATTCATTAGTCCTGTTTATCCAACCGCGGGTCTCACATCAACCCTGCTGATTCAGGTTAGGTATGATGGTGGCTATTCACTCCCAATCCCATGTAAGATTCATAGCCGTCATGTCGCTGTGGGCTTCCCGCAGACCATTTAGCCTACTACCGTCCCCCGTTGTCCTGTTTGCCGAGCTTCTGTATAGCCTTCCCTGGGGTGGTCCACCGCTGGATAGGCAGTGGTTGTCCGACGTTTTAACAGCTTGACTAGCCGATGCAGTTTGAATTGGGGGGTTATCCGCACATACCTCTAATGTCTGAGAAGGTTCCTTAAACAAAAGGCTGAAAGAACCGTCTTCGATGTCATGGACCTGGCATGGAGGCAGGCTCCCCAGAATGCGAGCATATCTTCCGACTGAGCATCCTTTTGGTAACCTACCAATTTCCATCATTGAAGGAGACAAGTATTTCAAGTCACCCAGAAAGCGTTGTTTCGATGCATTTCTGTACATCAGATCAGCTCAACCCAAACGAGGAGCGCTGTTCCGGGGTTTTGTAATTTGTTGGACGCGGCAGTCTCTAGCCGCAGGTTCAGCACCATTATGGCTTGGATAGCTCCCAGGCGCGGGCACGTCTCACAACACCAGGGGCCGAGCACGGTCTGACAGGGAGAACTGCTTTCTTCTTGACTGCTGGAGTCTTACCAACAGGCTTCGGGGGTGGGGGAGCATACGTTAATGTACTGCCAAGATTCAGATTATCATATTGGATCATGTTTCTGTTGACCCCTACGGCAGTAAACTATAGTTTATGTTTCGGAAAGATATCACTACGAGGCCAATTCTGATGTGAAGCCTACAGTAGGCTAGGCTAGGCTAGAGAACATCAACTTTCCTTCCCCACATACACAGTTTTGAGCACGCATAGATCTAGGTCTCATAGGATATAGGCTTGCGTCTTTAGCCTGGCCCTCTCATAATGATGAATGTGGACTATGGATCAGTGTATTTCTGTAGGTCTATTTATTCGGTCCGCTTTGACTGAGCACTAGCTCTCTTGAATTTGCCAGGGAATTAGTTAGCTAACATTTGTACTGTTCGGATCTCCTTCCAATCTCAGGCTCCGATACAAAAAAAGTTGCTGGCTTTTGAGTGCAACTGGTTTACATAGCCTACATAGAATCAAAAATAGAGTTGACTGAAAATTGCATTTTTTCCTCCCCAAAATATTCTCTTGGAACTCGGCAAAAAAAAATTACAATCGTTGACCTCGTTACCACGGTTACTTTAACTTCCTATGTGAATTTCCATTCTATTCAAATAAAGCCAGAAAAATGTTAAACGCGCTGTTGAGCAGATTGAACATGGATTGCTAGAAAGGGGAAAAGTAAGTAGTAACAAATAAGAAGCCAAATTCTTCCGTTTGAATTGAACTTTGTTCAAGTTAACTTGACTCGCTTTGCCTCCAAATCCTCCTTGCCTCGCTACGCGGTTGACGATATTTCTCGCTTTATAATCCTATGTAGGCCTAGTAGCTACAGTACTACAGTATCTCTAGAGCTACGGATAGGTGGACTGTTAGCTGGCAGGCTCATGTACAGAAACTAGCTAGTTGTATTGCAGGCATTGGATACGTGTAGAAAAAACACCCTTATTAAAGGACAATAATACACTGTAAAGTAATACATTAAGAGGTAATCAGCTATGTAGGCCTAATCCATTTTTAGACTGACACTTAAGACCCACAGTTTTCCAGAAGGTAGCTAGCTAGCTGTATAAGTTTGTTTAAATGTTCATAATTACATATCAGTAGGAACTCTGATGGCATTTGGACTGACACTGTCCCTTGCAGGTGATTAAGGAGACCAAGCAGAGATGGGAAAAGGGGCAGCCATTTCCAAGGACCTCTCCTATCTCTACGAGAGGCTCCTCTTCAAGCTTTCCGATGATGGTTTCCAAGACGTGTGGAGCATCGGTAGCTTCTTAGTCATCTTCATCTTCTGCACCATCACTATCACTCTAACCCTGACCGTCATCATCAGCTGGTGCTGTGGCTGGTGCTTTGAGAAGTCGTCCCAGAACATCAGCAGGGGCCAGCATTGGGCCCCTCAACCCGTCCATGTCACGAGTGATTGTCCTCACAGATGCAGAGGATAACCAGGAACGCACACACACAACACTCCGGCATGCTCAGCACACCAGGACCGGTGTCTCTCACGGAGAGGCCGCTGACCAAGTTGAAGGCCAAGCCTGCTAAAAAGAGGAAGAAGGAAAGGAACGACATGCCCAGATCTGTCTCGGTGAAGCACAGGCGCAGGAAGCCGACCTCCCACTCGGATAAAGCCCAAAGAGGCCCCTGTCTAGAGGCCACTCTGACTGCTGTGTCTGCTTATGCACCGAGGTGACAGAGCTATGGCAACCACAGATAAAGCACTAATCCCCCAAAAAGAAGCATTTGTGTATATAATTCAAACAATAAGTCATTGTTGTAATAGTGAGAATATATGTAAAGGTAATATTCATATATTCAAAATTATATTTCATTGCATTTATGTAATTTAAGAAACATGTATTTATATTAGGCTATATTAAATATAAATCATTGTTATCTGGGCCTAGGACCTCTCTGACAGTGAGGCCTTTTACTGCTCACAAAAACGTCATTGTTAACTGGCCTTCAAGAGGATTTCCTTAAAAGCGACAGAGTAGACCTTTTCGGATCCAGATGGAATTAATCCAGCATGGTGGCTCATGCAGAAAGGGATGAAAGAGATGGGTAAGCCATGCCATAACCCATAAGACTGCTCGTTTTTGAGTTTGTCAGTATGTGTGTTCTTGTGCATTTGGGTCACCACGACCATCTCGCTGTTTGTGTGTGTCTGTGTCTATATGGTGGCACGGTGCCCTTTTCAAAGCATTAGGCTGATAGCAGTGGCATTTGGTGAAGGTCACTCGCTTGTAGCTGCTCTTGTGAGGTGGTATCGCACCAAAAGGCATTGCATTGAATGTTGTCATATATTTCATGCAGTTGATATATTTTATTATTGCATTGGGATGGTGAATAAAATCTACCAAGACACCTATAAATCTGAGACAAGACTGACTGAGTCAGAAGAGGTCGTCACACTATGAACTAGTCAGCTGTACAAACATACAAACCACCCAATACTGATAACACATACGAGCTTGTGAAGGGTTTTGAGTAAGATTAAAAACCGGAATGTCCAATCATGGGAGTTTCTGCTGTCCTCTGGTGGTCATAAGGGAGCAGAGTTTAAAGGTATGCGACCTGTTAACATTTCAACAGCAGACACACGGTTTTTTTCCCCTTTATTTTTCATTTCATCTAGCGACGCTTTTATCACAGTGATGTGCAGGAAAAAGGAGAGGATTTGAACTTGTGATCTCTGGATAGTAATATAGACAGTAGAAAGAACATTTTATACCGATAAAAGTAGAGAAACAGTAATCTACAATGCTAGCAAACGTTGCGACTGTGAATGCACCCCGTTGAGACCGTGACGTAGCACGTGACAAGAAGAGATACGTTCGTTTCAACCAGCAGTTACATGAATCAACATCATCAAACGCCGCCCATCTCCCATGTAACAGGAGTAGTCGATGCCGTCTTGAAAATCGAATGCTAGATGGTATCTTGGGGCACCGTAGGAAAGCCCGGTGAAACTCAGTGAATGTACATCTTGTCATCTTCCGTTGCAAACAAGGAACACATAAACGTCGCAGCGAGCAAGAGGCAAAAACAATGCTTTTTTGCTTACTAAAATGTGATTTAATTTAATTGGAGAGTATTACCACAAAGCTTTTACAAATGTCTGAATCGGCTGAATCTCCAGACACTCGGAGTCTGGTCTCTGCGTCCTCCCAGCTCAATCTCATGGAGATAGAGACGGTGGGTTTGGTCTAAGCAGCGCTGTGTAGTTGTAATAAACTAGCTGGCTGGTTACAGTACTGACACAGCAAAATTACTTCAAATCAAAGGACATCAAATCAAAAGCATTTTTTTCTGTAACGTGGTGCAACATTAAGAAGCTCATAGTAGTTTGCTGCTCCATATCCCCCCAAAATACGTTGCTAAACCCTGTTGTGAATTACGTGAACATTACGTGAAGCACAACCCTAACCGCACCACAACCAGAGTTTGGTTCCTGAAGTCACACAACATTGTAGCATGGTAGGTATTGCAGAATGTTAGGTTTCAGTGCATTTGTACCCTCATATCTTCTCTTCAGATCGACGACAAAGAGTTCGACATTCCTCAAGTTGATACACCCCCCACTTTGGAGAGCATCCTTAACGAGGTAACTCCCCAATACCAAACACAGACATATCCACCCACAAAGTGCTGTGAGAGATGCATCAAACTTACCTAGAAACAGTGTGACACCAGTACTTCCTGTTTCCTCGCCAGCCGGAGGAAGAGGAGGAGCCCTTCATTCTGGAGGACACCTGTCTGCTCAACACCGAGAACATTGACGCCCACTCCTGCGAGACCTCCTCATTGGCCAGCTCCTGACAGTGGAGACCGTACCAACCTCAAAAGGTAGGAAAACACATCATCATGCATTGCCTGTATTTTTCGCGTGTGTGCAAGGCCTGTGGTGTGATTGGTTCTGTGATCGTCTGATCTTGGTCTGCGGGGGACAGGAAGAGGAAGACCAGTGGAGTTGACGCCACGGTGCACGGCTCGGTGCTCAGACACAGCATCCTAAAGGGCATCTCAGCTCAGATCGTCTCTGCCGCCGTGAGTCACACACATACACACACACACATATACGCACACCCTCACATGTGTGAGTACACACACACACATTCACACGTACATGAAGTCGGGCTTTCTCTTTGGTTCCGCAGGACCGAGTAGATGCTGGACTGCCGACGGCCATCGTAAGTGTTTCCCTCCTCCACCTTCCTCCTGGAGCTCTCCTGGCCTCTCCACTCCTCCCCTCTTCACACACCCTTTCTCCTGTCTGTCTGTCTGTCTGTCTGTCTGCAGGCGGTGTCAGGGGTCATCGTCGTGGGGACGTCTCATGGTCTGGCACTGGTGTTGGTGAGTTAGTTACACAACACTAGGTCACACTCTGCTGGAATCATTGACTGGACAGAACACAGCATGCAGGGATGAGCAGGGAGGGACTTGGGGTGTGGACTGACTGGCTGGCTGACTGACTGACTGACTGACTGGCTGGCTGGCTGGCTGACTGGATAAATGGGTGGGTGGGGTGGACAGATTAATTGGGAGATACTGTGGTCTGATTGCTAACCGTGTGTTGTTGACACTTTCTGTCTGTCTGGGCAATTTCTAAATGGACAGCAAAAGGTACAGTCTGTTTTCTCTCTGTGCAAGAGCATGCTGCCGCCGGCTTGTTCCCAGTCCAACTGGAGTGGTGTTTCTGATGCTGCATGGCCATTCATACATGCATGCTGTCATTGGTTTAATGCTAGTGAGTGTTATTGTCAAGAGGGACGCCTATCGCATCCTCACTGGTGCCTAGATGGGAAATGCGGTCCTCCTCAGATTTGAACCAGGCCCTGCGTTTGTGTCTGGGGAGCACGGCCACGGGGGCGGAGTATGGGAGCAGTGTCCGCCTCAGCATCAACCACGACTGTACGCGTCTGCTCTGCGGCTTCGCCAAGGGCCAGGTAACCACGCCCCCCACTGCCTGAAGCCCCGCCCCCACTGCCACGGCCACCACCTCCCCCTAGACAAGGATCCCCCCCCCACTCAACACCCCCACTTACGCTGGCTACCTTTTGAGCTTCTTCCGATCTGTGGTTGTGTGTGTGTGTATGCGTGTCTAGATCACCATGTGGGACCTGGCCAATGGCAAGTTGCTGAGGACCATCACAGACGCCCACCCTCCTGGCACGGCTATCTTACACGTCAAGGTAACCCCTGTCTGTTCCTTCTGTACGCCCCTCTTTCATCCTCTCCTCCGCCTCTCCGCTACCTTCTTCCCTCTTCTCAGATGGTCTTTGTGCCTCTGTGGACTATGTCTAATTTTGTTCTCCCTCCCCCTCGCTCCCTTTCTGTCTCTGTCTCTCGCTCTCCCTCTCTCTCGGTCTGTCTCTCCCTCCCCCAGTTCACAGATGACCCCACCCTAGCAGTGTGTAACGACAGTGGGGGATCGGTGTTTGAGCTGGCCTTCAGGTGAGATGCCACTATGCCTGCAGTACCGCCTCTGTCCACCGGAGAACAGCGGTGCTCCGCAGACAGCGGTGGATTCCTCCTCCAGCCTCCTGGCCGTGTCTCCTCCCTCAGTGGACGGAGCTGTTGTTTTCTACATCCTGTCAGGATGTGTGGATGTTTCTGGAAGGACATTGCTGTAATGAGACTGGGTTGAGTGGCCATGAACTGCCTCTTTACAAAAATTCCCTAGACGAGGTCTAGTCGTTCAGAACGCTTTCTTGCCGCGCTTGCGTGGGCGTGTGGGTGTTTGCCGTGCGTCTCAGTGGAGAGCTTCTCCAGGGTGAATCAGAGTGTTGTTCAGTGGCTGAGTCGGATCTCACTTCGCCGCTCCACGTCCGAGGTTCTCTTTGTTACTTCCATCCGACATTGAGTTTTTGCGAGATGACCTGTCCCCAACGCCTCTCTCTCTCTCTCTTGCTTTGTTGGAAAGTGACAGGAATGGGCGAGGGGGAAATTTATTCGGAGGCCGGTCACCTAACATGTTTACTCTCTCTCTCCCTCTTTCTCTTCTAACCCTCTATCCTTCCATCCGTCTCTCTCTCTCCTTTCTGTCTCTCCCTCTCCTTCCTCTCACGCTCGCTTTTTTTCTCTCTGTCTCGCTGCCACTCTCTTTCTATTTTTCCCTCCCCCTCTCCTGGTCTCCTCCCCCCTCTGTCCCTCTCTCTCTCTCCCTCTCTTTCCCTCCCCGCTCTCTCTCCTCTCTCCCTCCTCCTCTCCCCCTCTCTCTCCCCTCTCCCTCCTCCTCTCTCCCCTCTCTCTCCCCTCTCCCTCCTCCTCTCTCTCTCTCCCTCCTCCTCTCCCCTCTCTCTCCCCTCTCCCTCCTCCTCTCTCCCCTCTCTCCCTCCTCCCTCTCTCTCTCTCTCTCTCTCTCTCTCTCTCTCTCTCTCTCTCTCCTCTCTCTCTCTCTCTCTCTCTCTCTCTCTCTCTCTCTCTCTCCCCCCCCCCCCCCCCTGGGTCTCCCCCCTCCAGGAGAGTGATGGGGATGCGTACCTGTGACTCTCGTTGTCTCTTCAGTGGCTCTAAGGGGGAGGTGTGCTGTGTGGAGCCCCTCCACACCCCCCACAGACCTCAGAGACCACCCATCACACAGTACTCTCTGCTGGCCATGGCCTCGCTCACCAAGGTACGCTACACACCACACTACAGACTGCACACTACAGACTGCACACTACAGACTGCACACTACAGACTGCACACTACAGTCCACACGCTCCATTCCACACACAACTTTTCTACACGCTGCGTTCTACGCACTGCCCACTACATTCTACACATTACGCTCTGCGCACTACCCACTACATTCTACAATCTGCATTCTACATTCGACACAGTACATTCTACACACTGCGTTATGCACACTATACATTACAATCTATGCCCTACATTCTGCACACGACCCCACTACATTCTACACACTACGCAGCGATGTAATGTAAACAAACATATACTCATATTCAAAACTGAAGTACTCATTCTGAGTGGATGAACTGATACCTGTTGTCTCCCTCAGATCCTGGTGATTGGACTTAAGCCGTCTCTGAAAGTGTGGATGACTTTTCCCTATGGCAAGGTGGGTGTCTCTCTCACTCTCCCTCTCTCCCCATTTTCTCTCCCCAACTCCCAGTCTCTCTCTCTCACTCTCATCTCTACCATGGCACAATCTGCTCTTTAACGGGGAAAAAAGGGGCAGACACACCGCCGTTGCAAATGATAATATTAGGATTTTTTGAAATGGCGTCAATGCTAGGGATATTGTTCTTGATGACAGTAATGTTGTTGTTGTTGTGTTCAGATGGACCCCACCAGTGTTCCCCAGCTAGCCTGGCAGTACGTGCCCATCAGAAGGTGGTTAACCCCATCCTGGCCTTCTGCAGAGGGGACACCGTCCACTTCCTGCTGGTACGCGCACACACTTCCTGTCCAGATCCTCATCTTTGATCCAGAAGGTGTAAATGTGTGTGTGGAGATCATGGTGTTGAACTGTTGGTTTGATGGTGCGTGTGTGTGTGTGTGTGTCTGTCGTCCTCAGGTGAAGAAAGAGAGTCAGGGACCATCCATGTCATCAAACAGAGACAGCTGCACCTCAACTGTGACATCATCAGTCTGAGCGTAAGTGGTTGTTTCGCGGGTCATTTCCTGTGTGGATGATATACCGCTGTCGTTTGCTCGTCCTGGTGGTCTGCTCCGCCCTTCGCTCTCCCCCTGCTCCTCTGTCGTTCATCTCGCACGCCTCTCTTTACCTCTCCTCTCTTTGTCTCTCCCCTCCTCCCATTCCTCTTTCTTCATCTACACGTTATCTTGGTCTCCCAAACGCCCCCCCCCCCCGTCCTCCAGTGGATGAACTCCCGGACCCTGGTGCTGCTGAACAGCGGGGAGCAGCTGCAGGTGGTGGACCGGCCCCAGCCTGGAGCTGCTGGAGTGTCTGGACCTGGCAGAGGTGCAGCTGGTCTACAACAGCAGCCACTTTAAATCGCTGGCCACGGGGGGCAACGTCAGTCAGGCACTGGTGAGGGGCGCAGGGTTAAAGGTCGAGGGGTCAGGAGGCTGCAGAGAGGTCAGAGAGAGGGTCAGGCGCAGAGGCAGGGTTGGGGTTCGACTGGCAGGTTATGGTTGAGGGAGAAATGATAGTGAGGGTCGTGGGTAAGGGGTCAGGTAGGGCAATGCTGTTTAGCTCTGTGGGGGTGGTGGGTCAGAGCTCAGGTAGAGGTCAACGCAGGTCAGCTCAGGTGGTGTAGGGTCAGGGGTCAGGGTCAGTTCTGGGGTCACTGATATGATTCTCCCCTGAAGAATCAGTCTCCTCTATTAAACAGGAAATGTCCAGAATCTCCAAACTACAATTTGATTCTATAAAAAAATAAATAATAATAATCTCTACATATCCCACAGCACAGACTAATTTGACCCCCCTAAACATTGACCCATAATGAACTAATCCAGTCTGATGTTCCCAGTGGACCAGACCAAACTTCCAGAGCAGGAGGGGAGACTGTTTCTTCAATGGGGATGTTAAGTGTCTAATCAGGAGGCAGGGTTTCACCCATGATTCTACCTGCCTCTTTTTGTTTGTCTGTGATGTCATATCCTGTTGAGTATGTCACTTACCAGGCAGAGTTGCTGTCTCTCAGTCTCTCTAACACACACGCACACACCACTGGGTTTCAAGTCATAGTCATAGTCATACTCATAGTAATTCAGTGTCAAGGACATTTGTGTGAGTGTGTGTTGCCACGCTAACTGTGTGTGTTTCAGGCTTTAGTCGGAGAGAAGGCCTGCTACCAATCAGTGTGCAGCTATGCTGGACAGATAGTCTACCTGGGAACTAAGGTAATGTGTGTGTTTGATGTACAGAGAAGTGTATGCTCTGTCTCCAGAACTCCACGGGCCGAGAGTGCTATCGGCTTATCAGGTCTGCTGTTTTGACCGGCCAGCTCTCTGGCATCCATGCGTAATGCCTGAGTGTGGGGATGAGCAGTGTGTCTTACTGTTTCCTGTTGAGGTTCATCACCACCTGCGTTAGTGTAATCACATCATTCTCTCTTCACAGTCTGCCCATATCATGACTCTGAGGAACTGGAGAGAGGTAATGCCTGTCTGTCTGTCTGTCTGTCTGTCTGACTGTCTGCCTGTTTGTTTTTCTGTCTGTCAGTCTGGTTCAGTGGTCATGTGTGTCATTCACCTATGTGTCATCAACAATGGTGTGTCCAATATACACAACACTACCTCCATTGTACTCTCTTTCCTCTCACTGTTTCCTCTCTTGCTCTCTGTATATCCATCGCTCGCCTACTCTCTCTTTCCCTCTATCTAACTGTCCTCTCTCTCTCTCTCTCTCTCTCTCTCTCTCTCTCTCCTCTCTCTCTCTCTCTCTCTCGTTGTCTCTCCTCGCCCGTCCTCCCCAGCGTGTGGACTTCCTGTTGAAGCAGGAGAGGTTCCTGGACGCTCTCTCTCTGGCCTGGTCCTTCCACGAGGGAACCGCCAAGGCTGTCCTGGGTCAGTACCTTCTTGGAAAACTGTCTAGAACCCTCTAGAAAAACCTGAACACCCACCCAAGACTAACTAGGCATGTGAGGTCCAGAGCTGTAGTCTTTTATGTGATGTGTGTGTGGTGTGTGTGTGTGTGGTGTCTCTCCAGGGCTGTTCGGAGACCCGGCCAAGAGAAAAGGAGTGGTGGCCGACAAGGTGAGACGGAGGGATGGAGAGATTGAGTCGATCCATCTTCTCTCCTGCCGAGAATACCTCTCTGTTCTCTCCTCAAACTCACCCCCCCCCTTTACCTCCCCCCAGATGGTGGAGGTTCTTCTCCAGTTTGTGGAGCGTTCGTTGAAGAAGTGTCCAGAGCAGGGCAAGATCCAGATTATGGGAGCAACACTTCCTGGTATGGTTCACTATAAATATAGTTGTAACACCGTAGAACTGTAGTCATAGATAACCCTGACCTTCTAGGTTCATAGACGACAATAACCTACTAGAATCACAGTTAACGATGCCATTACGGTATATAGTCCCGACTTACCTCAGTAGAAAGGGACACAGGACATAAACAACCATAACTTCCCAGATAAACGCATCCTTCTAGAATCATACTTCATTTTATAGTCGTGTAAAATAGAACTTGATATGAACGGAGATTAGCCTAACCTTATAAAAACCTGTCTCTCTTCCGAGGACGTGTCTCTCCTCCCCTGTGGGCTCGTCTCTCCCCTCTGCTCCCTGGCTGTTTTGTTTATCTGCTTTTCTCTCTCTTTCTCTCTCTCCTCCTCTCTCTCCTGTCCTTCTCCCTCTCTCCCCCCCAGGACGTGGTGCCTGTCATGGTGGATTACTGTCTCCTGCTGCAGAGAACGTGAGTGAAACACACACTCACACACACACACACACACTCTCTCTCTCTCTCTCTCTCTCTCTCTCTCTCTCTCTCACACACACACACAGTTAACTCACAGACATTCTTGCTCCTCCTTGGATAGGAAAAACGAATGACAAAAGCCCTTAGCAGTCTGTCTCTAAATTGGTAGTGAGTGTGCTTCAGTGAAGTCTGTGTGTGTGTGTGTGTGTGTGTGTGAGAGAGAGAGAGAGAGAGAGAGAGAGTAACAGAGAGTCCCCTGAGGGCAGTCTCTGTTACTAAAGCACAAAAACATCAACGTTGTCCTGACTGGATGTAAAACATCGACACCATTCTTTCTCTCTGGTCTTTTGCGCTCCCCCGTCCCCATCTGAAATAGATGTGCATGTTATTAGTTTATCCATTAGTTGTGTGTGTGTGCGTGTGTGCGTGTTTGTCCATTCTTTTGAGCGCCTCTCCGTCAATACAAATGCTACATCGCTGCAAGAGTTTGGTGAAAGGGCGTGCGCTGAGAGAGGGAGAAAGAGAGAGAAAGAGACAGGAAAGAGATAGAGGAGAGAGAAAGGAAGAGAGAGAGAGATGAGAGAGAAGGAAAGAGAGAGAGGAGAGAAAAGGAAAGAGAGAGAGAGAGAGGGGCAACGTTGTGTCTTCCGTTGGACCTCGCCCCCCAGCGGTCAGGGTCACGGCCAGCCTTCTCAGACCCGTCACCCCCCCCCCCCCCCCCACTGTGCGCCGGCGGTCCCCACCAATCCTCTCTCACCCCCACCCCCCACCCTCTGCGTCCGTGTCTCCAGGGACCTGCTGTTCGAGCAGGTGTACGGGCGCCTGGCGGAGAACGTGGTGGCCCGGGGCGTGTTCCTGGAGAGCCTGGAGCCCTACATCGTCAGCGAGCGGCTGGCTGCGTGACCGCCGCCGTCATGAGAGACCTGCTCAACCACTACCAGGACAACGGCAAGATGGACAGCCTGGAGAGCTGTCTGGTCCACATGGACGTCACCAGCCTGGACATCCAGCAGGTCGGGTGGGGGGGGTGTGTGTGTGTGTTCCAGTCCATTGACCAAGCACTCCTCGTGCTAGATGGTGTTCGCCGGACCGATGTTGTACACCGCCTGTGTGTTGTTTGTGTGTGGAGCAGGTGGTGAAGATGTGCTGGATAATCAGCTCTATGACGCCATGATCTACGTGTTCAACAGTGGATGAACGACTACATTAACCCTATGGAGGTAGAAGCTGTGTGTGTGTTTGTGTCCACGTGTGTCTTTCTGTATGCCTGCCTTTGTGTGCGTGTGTGAGAGAGTGAGTGTTGATCCCCATTAGAGGGAGATGAAAGATTGTGTCCAGTGTCCGTTCTGGACCCAGATGAAAGGCTGGGATGGAGGAGGGAGAGAGGGAGAGGGGGAGGGGGGAGAGAGAGAGAGAGAGCTGGGGTTGATGTATGTGTGTTCAAAATGTCACAGGTGGCTCTCCTCACCTCTTTGACATGCACTCACACACACACACTCACACACACACACAATCTTAAACACACACGATTACATTTATGCATTTATCTCCCTCTTTATGCATATTACATTTATGCACATTATGTCCAGTCCTGAGCTGTTTACGGCCCCAAAGAAGCTGAACTGACAAGGTTCATAAGTGTTGTGTTCTCTGTGTCTCCTCGCCTCGTCTCCTTGTCTCCTTTTCCTCATCTCCTCACCTCGTCTCCTACTCTCTTCCGTCATCTGTTGAGGTTGACAGCTAATCTTCCATCGCTTGCTGTTATTTGTTGTTGATTATGATTGTGCTTCTTGTTTTACAGAAACTCTTTCAGGTGATTTGGCCCACCACTGAAGGAAGGCAAGGTTCTCACGGGTAGGCAGGACACTACGTTACCAGAATTCCTAATGTGATGTTCTCCCGGGAACGTGGTTCTGTAAAAGGTTGTTCTCTCTCTCTGTCTCGCAGATGAACAAGTGGTGATGGGCAACAAGCTGTTGGTTTACATAAGGTAGCTCACTCAAACACATGCACACACACACACACATGCTCTCTCTCTCTCTCTCTCTCTCTCTCTCTCACTGCGTCTCCTGTGTGTCCAGCTGCTGTCTAGCAGGACGAGCGTATCCCCTGGGGGACATCCCAGAAGACCTGGTGCCCCAAGTCAAGAACCAGGTACGCCTCTCTGTCTGTCTGTGTGTGTGTGGTTGTGGTGTGGTTGTGTGTTTGAGTCAAGCCTGTTTGTTGGGGTGTGTGTTTGGGGGATTGTGTGTTGGGGGGGGGGGGGGGGGGGTTAGGGTTTGTGTGCGTGTGTTTCAGGGTTTGGATGTTTGGGCGGGTGTTCGTTGCGGGGGGGGGGGGTGTTTGGAGGGTTTGTGTGAGGAATTTCCATATTGTGAATGACTAATTATAGCCATGGAAATGGGGGGGTTGGTCTTAACACACACAAACACACAGACAAATACACAGTCACACACACACACACACACACAGTCTTAGCCTACCCTAGCTAGCGTTGCTAGGGCATCATTCCCTGGCTCTGTCACCATCTCCGTTCAATGGAGAGTAGAGCTCACTGAAACCATCCTGGTCTGGGAAGACTGGGAATGTTGCCGGGGTTGAGTCCTCTCTCTTTCTGTCTCTCTCTTTCTGTCTCTCTCTATCTGTCTCTCTCTCTTTCTGTCTCTCTCTATCTGTCTCTCTCTATCTGTCTCTCTCTCTTTCTGTCTCTCTCTCTTTCTGTCTCTCTCTATCTGTCTCTCTCTCTTTCTGTCTCTATCTGTCTCTCTCTCTTTCTGTCTCTCTATCTGTCTCTATCTGTCTCTCTCTATCTGTCTCTCTCTTTCTGTCTCTCTCTCTTTCTGTCTCTCTCTTTCTGTCTCTCTATCTGTCTCTCTCTATCTGTCTCTCTCTTTCTGTCTCTCTCTTTCTGTCTCTCTCTTTCTGTCTCTCTCTATCTGTCTCTCTCTATCTGTCTCTCTTTCTGTCTCTCTCTCTTTCTGTCTCTCTATCTGTCTCTCTCTTTCTGTCTCTCTCTCTTTCTGTCTCTTTCTGTTTCTATCTGTCTCTCTCTTTCTGTCTCTCTCTATCTGTCTCTCTCTTTCTGTCTGTCTATCTGTCTCTCTCTTTCTGTCTCTCTCTATCTGTCTCTCTCTTTCTGTCTCCCTCTTTCTGTCTCTCTCTTTCTGTCTCTCTCTTTCTGTCTCTCTATCTGTCTCTATCTGTCTCTCTCTTTCTGTCTCTCTCTTTCTCTATTGCTCTCTCCCTGTTAGTTGTTCTGGCCTTCCTCCATTTCTATCTATCTGTCTCGCTGTGTGTGTGTGTCTCTCTCTCTCTCTCTCTCTCTCTCTCTCTCTCTCTCTCTCTCTCTCCCTTCTTCTGTATCATTCTCTACCTGAATGTGTGTGTGTGTGTGTGTGTGGGGGGGGGGTGCGGTGTTGTTTGATCTATTGTAATAATGAAATCCTGAAAGATGGAGGTAAATGTTCAAGAGAGAAAGACAGATGGTTTCATCCCTCACTCATCCACACATACACACACACACAGAATCCCTTTGTCGCTGAAAGGTACACTAATCATCCATAATTATGAGGTGGGAGAGTGGAGTGGAAGCAAGGGGGCAGTGCACCTGTGCTGACCCACCCACCCCCTCCTCGACACACACACACACACTCTCTCTCTTCCACCCCCCCCTTCTCCATACACAAACACCTCCACCCACCCACCCCCTCCTCGACACACACACACACACTCTCTCTCTTCCACCCCCCCCTTCTCCATACACAAACACCTCCACCCACCCACCCCTTCCTCCACACACACACACACCCTCCACCCAACCCTTCTCCACACACACACACACACACACCCTCCACCCAACCCTTCTCCATACACACACACACACACACACCTCCATTCCACCGTGCAGCCCTCAGAGTATGTGATGATGATTACAGAGAGAGAGCAGCTCCATTGTCCTCCATAGGAATGTCAGACAACTGCATCTCTTTCTCTCTCCCTACAACTCTCTCTCTCTGTCTCTCACTGTCTCTCTCTGTCATCACTCACCCATCCTCAATACCACGGCAACCACTGCATGGGGCGGGTCAGAAGGCAACAGAATTCGGTATCCATGGAAACCTGCCTTCTACTTGTTCAGTAGATTCGTGTGTGTGTCACCTCCCAGGTGTTTGAATTTCTCATCCGTCTTCACTCGTCGGAGGGCCCACAGGAAGAGGAGGTGTACCCCTACGTGCGCACGCTGCTCCATTTCGACACCCGCGAGTTCCTCAATGTCCTTGCGCTGGTGAGCCACGCCCAGGAAGTACCGCAGGAAACACCCCAGGGACAGGTAGCAAGCAGCTCTCATAGACCAGATAGAACACCAATCATCCAGGCCAACCAATCAGCAGTCAGCAATCAGATCTCGTAGCCAATCAAAACCCCCGGTTTGTGTGGAAAAGCGCCAATCAAAACCCCCGTTTGTGTGGAAAAGCAACTGTTTGATTCTCAAGTGGACCCGAAATTTCCATCTCACATCCTAATCAATGCTGCTTCAAAGCAAACCCTTTTAATTACTCTGTGTGTGTCAGTGTTTCTCTGTGCGGGGGGGGGGGGGCGTGCTTTTGTGCACGTGTGTGCGCGAGACACTTCCGAAACGTGCTATCACATGGTCTTTTCTCCCCTCCTCTAATTTGTCTCCTCCCTCCGTTCCTGCCGCGGTGCGAAGACCTTCGAGGACTTCCAGAATGACAAGCAGGCCCTGGAGTACCAGCAGAGGATAGTAGACATCCTGCTGAAGGTTAGGAGCAGGCCGTCTCTGCCTCCTCTCATTGTCTACAATACCGTGTGTGTGTACAGACTGTACGATGTCGACCCCCCCCCCTCCCCTCCTCCAGGTGATGGTGGAGAACGCGGACTTCACCCCCTCTCAGGTGGGCTGTCTCTTCACCTTCCTGGCCCGCCAGCTCGCCAAGCCAGACAACACACTCTTCGTCAACAGGAAGCTGTTTGACCAGGTATCCATTCAGAGCCCTGACCACAGGAAGTAAAGATTTTGTTTTGTTTTCTCTCGTACTACTTCCGCGATTTGATTGAACTCCATCCTCCTATCCCGGAAGTGTTTGTCTGTGTGGAGTAGGGTGTGAGTGTGTTAATTAGGTCTCCACTGTGAGGTTAGTTAACACCTCCTATAAATATCTGCTTCAAGACAGCTCTTAGAACAGAGACTTCCACTGTTCTCTGGTCTAATGATCTGGAATGTTCTTTGCTTTTCTAATGATCTGGAATGTTTCTGTTCGGTTTGGAACCCCCAGGTTCTGGAGTTTCTCTGCAGTCCTGATGATGACTCCCAGACACACAGAGAGGACAGCAGGTATCAGACATCGAATCACACACACACACACATGCGCACCAGTATTCAGTTTACACATGAAAATTGTGATGGAAAATATATTCCAACGTTCTTTTCTCCATGTGGATGACAAAACGAAAATAAATCATGTGAGTGATGGCTGGCTGTTCCCCAGGTGCTGTTGGAGTTGCTGCAGGTTGGGGGCGTGGTCCAGTTTGACGAGGACAAGGTTACTGGGCTTGGCGGAGAAGGCAGAGTTGTAAGTAGCCAATCAGAGAGTTTGTGAGAGTTGCCATTTCGGTGATTTGGCCACTTATCACCTGGGCCACTAGATTTTCAAAGGTATTGTCCAGAACTCTGAAACTATTGGCCCACATCATCATAGACACACACACACACTTATACAAAGTATTACAATATACGGTAGGTACAGTTTAATATGGCAATCTAGAAATATAGCTAGCTAAAGTATTCATTATTTGTATGACATTATTAAGATGTAAATGGCAGAATTACAAAGTCATCCAAACATACTACCATCGCTAGGTAGCTAAGAAATGTGTTCACGTCCTCAAGGCTACTGTACTCAGTTCTTGTTAACTGACATGCCTTAGCCAGGAGACGGCGTGTAAAAAACATTCTATATTGCTCGCTACCCGTCCCTTCTCCTGCTCGCTACCCCGTCCCTTCTCCTTGCTCGCTACCCAGTCCCCTTCTCCTGCTCGCTACCCCGTCCCTTCTCCTGCGCTCGCTACCCGTCCGTCCCTTCTCCTGCTCGCTTACCCGTCCCTTCTCCTGCTCGCTACCCGTCCCTTCTCCTGCTCGCTTACGCCGTCCCTTCTCCTGCTCGCTACCCGTCCCTTCTCCTGCTCGCTACCCGTCCCTTCTCCTGCTCGCTTACCCGTCCCCTTCTCCTGCTCGCTACCCGTCACTTCTCCTGCTCGCTACCCGTCCCTTCTCCTGCTCGCTGCCCGTCACTTCTCCTGCTCGCTACCCCGTGCCCTTCTCCTGCTCGCTGCCCCGTCACTTCTCCTGCTAGCTACCCGTCACTTCTCCTGCTCGCTACCCGTCCCCTTCTCCTGCTAGCTACCCATTACATTTAGTCATTTAGCAGACGCTCTTATCCAGAGCGACTTACAGTAAGTACAGGGACATTCCCCCGAGGCAAGTAGGGCCTCGAAGAGTAGTCTTGCCCAAGGACACAACGTCATTTGGCACGGCCGGGAATCGAACTGGCAACCTTCAGATTACTAGCCCGATTCCCTAACCGCTCAGCCATCTGACCCCACCCATCCCTTCTCCTGCTAGCTTACCCGTCCCTTCTCCTGCTAGCTACCGCCACTTCTCTCTGCTTTCTGCTGGGATTTAGATTCTTCGTACGTTTGGGCTATATTGCCTAGCCAGGTCCTAACCAGACTCTCGTACATTGCATTTGTACAGAGAGTCTGGCCTCGGTCCATTGACAAGAGTTGACTTCTTTGTAGGCGGGTACTCTGTTGAAGTTTAAAACTGTTGGATCTGCCCAGAGCCACTCTGATCTGCCATAACCAATCGCTAGCTTTTCGCCTTAGCAAATTCCTTCACCACTACTGTAACAGAGCTAGCTGCCGTAGCTGGAAATTCAAACTGTTCCTGAACCCCGTGGGGAGGAGGGCCACAAACATCATGGCCACCAACAAAACTCAGCAAAACTTGTTCTTGCTCCGGCTTTAGCTGTTGGATATTCGGCGGCAGCGTTGCCACACACACGGACCCGAATGGCTTTGCTCGCATCTTTCTCCGCCGCCATTACGGAACAACAACACAAACTAGCGCACGACATCACACGTCATCGTTCTCAGCCACTCCCTCTGTTCGCTGATTCGCCGGTAGAAAATCAACACTGAAAAATCTGACTACGTACCTCATGGCCAGACCTATGTACAGAAGCAAAAATAAAATAGAAGCGGAAGTACGTAGGAGGGCAGAGCCAGGCTACTATATTGCAGCCAGGTTTTAATGTTTTTTGGTGAGATTCTTTTGGGGTGAAACAGTCTTTGTGTGGCACAGATGTGGGTACAAGGTAAAAGAGTTAGGAGATTCACAGGCCTATCCAAAACAACATCCACTGACTGAAATTTTGGGATGCATCATACTTTCTGACTTGATATTGTTGATTTCAATGATAGTTGTGTATGATAGTGATAGGTTGTGTATGATAGTTGTCAATGATAGTAATAGGTACAATATAGTGCGGTAAATGGATCTGTAAATCAGGAACAGGAGTTGATTGGTTCATGTGTTTTATTTGTGCGTTCTGGTTCATGTGTTCATCTGTGTTTTGTGTTCCAGCTACCAGATCTGTGAGTTCCTGTATGAGCAGAAGCACATGTATGATAAGATCATAGACTGCTACCTAAGAGATCCTCTTAGAAAGGTAACACCCTCTCTCTCTCTCTGTCTCTGTCTCTCTCTCTCACACTCACTCACTCACACACTCGCACTCTCTCTCTCTCTCTCTCTCTCTCTCTCTCTCTCCTCTCTCTCTCTCTCTTTTGCTTACTCTTACTCTCTCTCCCTCTCTAACTGTTCCTCTCCTTCTCTGTCTATCTTTTGTATCTCTCACAGTATCTCACGTTGTGTGTGTGTGTGTGACAGGAGGAGATATTCAACTACATCCACAACCTGTTGTCCATGCCTGGGTACAGCCCAGAGGAGAGGCACTGTGTCTGGGACAACACACTACAGCACATCCAGGTAAGAGTCACACACACACACACACTGTATAAATACTCCCGCTTCTCAGTTTCTTTAATCTTTCCCTCCTGTTGTTCTAGGAGCTGGTGATCATTGATCCCAGTAAGTCAGCAGACCTGGTGGCTGGTCACACTTCCTGGAAGAGATCCGGCCAAATCATCAGCAGCCTACAGGTCAGATATGCCATTCTGTTAGATTATGAACACATAACACGCTTCCTGATAAAGACGTAAGGAACAGTTTAGAGACACACTCAACGTACACTCCTCCTCTTGATTAGTTTTCTCTCTCTCTCCCTCTCCCTCTCCCTCTCTATCTCTCTCTCTCCATAGGAGGAACATCTGGTGTATCAGTTCCTTCGATGCCTTCTGGACCCAAGGTGTGTGTGTGTGCGTGCTTGTGAGTGTGTGTGTCTCTTTGACTGTTTAGCTTAGTATTTGATGGGTAGCTGGGTAAGCACATACAGTCCAGTCCAGTTCTCTCATGCGCCACTGACTAAATGATGGTCTGAACAGCGCTTCTCAAAGTCTGTCAGGGGAAATCAATACAGGTGTGTGTGTGTGTGTGTGTGTGTGTAAAAGCAAATCAATGTTCTGCTTGCTTTACTCCCACTTGTCTCTTGAACAAACAATTTAATGAAGGAGAAAATTAGACCGATTTCAAGGACAACATGGCTTAAAACACACACACTATACCCATGCACACACACGTCTCATATGCACACAGTGAGTGTGTGTGTGTGCATGTGAGACGTGTATGTGTGTCTGTTAGTGTGTGTGTGTCTGTGTGAGTGTTGCTGTGTGTGTGTGTGTGTGTGTGAATGTGTATGTCTGTGAGTGTTTGTGAGTATTGATGTGTGTATAGATGTGTGTCTGTGTGTGTGTGTGTGTGTCTGTCTGTGAGTGTTAGTGTGTGTCTGTCTGTGAGTGTTAGTGTGTGTCTGTCTGTGAGTGTGTGTGTTTTTCTCCCTCAGGGTCTCCATTAGTCTGTGTGTGCTTGTTGACTTGTCATGTGGACTGACCTACCAGTGGCCTTCAGAGAACACACCCTTTCCCCCCTCTGGCTCTGAAGAGATAAGCCACTCTGCTCTCATACTCGCCTCCTGTTCGCCCTCCTCCTCCTCCCTCCCTCCCTCCTTCTCTTACGGACCCTCCTCCCTTTATCTGCTCTCGCTCTTTTTCTCTCTGGTCTCCCTCCCCCTCTTTCCCCAGTCCTGCTCTCTCTTCATCTCCCTCTCTCATCTTTCTTCCTTTTTTGCCTGCTCTCGTCTCTCTCTCGTCTCTCTCTCACTCTCTCCTCTCTCTCTCTCTCTCTCTCTCTCTCTCTCGTCTCTCTCTCTCTCTCTCTCTCTCTCTCTCTCTTTCCAATCCATAATGTATCTCTCTCTCCTGCAGTCCTTCCCTACATCAGTGTTGTTAGTAATGATGACAGGGTTCTCTCTCTCTTTGTGGGACCTCCAGAGAAGGCCCTCATCCCCAGGCTGTCCTGAGGCTGGAGCCCCGACCTCCACGAGCTCCTCATCGGGCTGCTGTGCCGCTTCAACCCCGGGGAGCTCACCTCCTTCCTCCAGACCTCCCAGGACTACCGTCTGGAGGAAGCCATACAGGTACCAGCCGCCAGGCCAACTCCGAGCATGTGTCTGTCTGTGTGTGTGTGGGTGGGTGTGTGTGTGTGGGTGTTGGTTCACCTCCCAGCATTTGAGGAGGGAGAGCGTTCGTGTGCGTGTTCGTGTCCGCCGACGCCGATGGGAAGTGTGATTCTGTCACCCCGGGGGTCTCCTAGGTAACGGAGCAGCATCAGCACCACGAGGCCACAGCCTACCTGCTGGAGAAGAAGGGCGACGCCCACGGGAGCATTCCAGGTCCTGCTCAAGGTAAGACACGCACACAGGCGCACACGCGTGCCCTCCTCGTCAGAACACAAACACGCCTGCCTAGTAGAAAACCCAAACAGGAATAGACCTACTTCCTCATGAGGATGCTGACTTCTGTTGCGTCTCTGTGTTGTTGTGTGCAGACCCTGAAAGAGAGGCTCAGCAGCCTCACCCCTGGGGGCGAGGAGGAGGGGGGGGGGGAGGGGGAGGGGGAGGAGCCACCCTGCAGAGAATCGAGGTGGCCCTAAGTGACATCATCGCCTTGAGTGACCGCTGCTCCCACAACCTCAACCAGCAACAGAGAGAGTGTGTGTGTGTGTGTGCATGGTGGGGGTGTGTGTATGTGTGCAGAGTGGTGTCTCTGTAGCTGGTGTGTGTGTGTGTGTGTGGGAGTCAGGTGGCTGAGCGGTGAGGGAGTCGGGCTAGTAATCTGAAGGTTGCCAGTTCGATTCCCGGCCCGTGCCAAATGACCATTGTGTCCTTGGGCAAGGCACCTCGGGGGGAATGTCCCTGTACTTACTATAAGTCGCTCTGGATAAGAGCGTCTGCTAAATAACTAAATGTAAATGTAAATGTGTGTGCATGGTGCGGGTGTGTGTATGTGTGCAGAGTGTGTCTCTGTAGCTGGTGTGTGTGTGTGTGTGTGCGTGCATGGTGGGTGTGTGTATGTGTGCAGAGTGTGTCTCTGTAGCTGGTGTGTGTGTGTGTGTGTGTGCGTGCATGGTGGGGTGTGTGTATGTGTGCAGAGTGTGTCTCTGTAGCTGGTGTGTGTGCGTTCTAACCTCTGCTGTCTATCCAGGTGCTGTGGTTTCCTCTGCTAGAGGCCATGATGTCTCCACAGACACTCCTGAAGGGACCAGATACCAGGAACACCTCAGAAAGTGAACACACACACACTCTCACACACACTCTATCACACACACACACACACACTAGCTCTTGTTTTTCTAAAGCATTAAAAGTACTGTTGTCACTTGAGGGGATTAAGGATCTCAAAGGAGTCTGCACACACACTAGCCAACTGCTGTACTTTCCCTTTGTGTGTGTACGTGTGTGTGTGTGTGTGTGTGTGGCACGTGGGTGTGCGTGTGTGTGCACAGCGTGCGGGCGTGTGTGTGTGTGTGTGCACGTGGGTGTGCGTGTGTGTTGTTTTCCTCCCAGCGTTGAAGGAGCTCACCATGAAGGTTCTGAACAGCATGAGCAGCTTCATCTCCCTGCCAGCCATCATCCAACGCATCCTCCAGGTTCTTCCTCTGTTCTCCACACACACACACACAACACGCACGCAAGGGAGGGTTTCTGCCAGTGTGAATGTGTCAGCAACGGGATGGCAGACTGGCTGACAGGCCGACACACAGATAAGAAATACCATCTGATGACCTCCAGTGTTACTACATATCCTCCATCTGCAGCTGACCTTTACAGCTGTGCAGTCTGCTCTCACACACACACACACACACACACACACACAGGAGTGCACACACACACATGCACATACACACATACACAGGAGTGCACACTACACACACGCAAGGGTTAGCCTCACTGCTAACGCTGTTCTGTCTCTCTTTGTGTGTGTGTGTGTGTGTGTGTGTGTGTGACAGGACCCGGTGTATGGGAAAGGCAAGCTGGCTGAAATACAAGGCCTCATCCTGGGAATGCTGGAGACATTCAACTATGAACAGGTAGGGAGGGTGTGTGTTTGGTCTTTCTCTCCCTCCTTCTGCCCCCCCCCCCCCCCCCCCCACACACACACCTTCCCAGCAGTTCTGTTTCTCAGAAGGCTGGACTGATCATTTACAGTGGACTGGACTTGTGTTCCTGTTTTGTGTGTGTGCTCTAGCTCACAATGTAGATTAATTAAACCGCAGAGACTCCAGATTGCCCAGGCTTGCTGCACCCCCCAGCCCCCCCCCCCCCCCCCCCCCCCCCCGATGCTTAGGGGTGTGTGTATTAAAAAGAGAAAGCGAGCGGTGTGTGTGGTAGGGAGAGATGGAGCGCGAGGTAGTAATAGGGGGATTTGTGTTTGAGTGAGTGAGACGGGGAGAAATAATGAGAGGTGTGTGTGAAGGAGTAAAGTGAAAGTGTGAGATTGAGAAATGCAGAGGCGTGTGATGAGGAGTGGTGTGTGTGTGAGAGACAGAGAGGGGTGTGTGTGTGAGTGGTTAATGTGCCCCCCCCCCCCCCCCCCCTCTTTCTCTATCTGGCTCTTTTTTTCTTGCTGCTCTCAAAAGATGCTGCCTTTGCTTTAAATCACCTCAGTTAAGTTTTCTGTGAATGTGCGTGTGTGGTGTTCACACTTTATTCTCCAGCTCAGTCTTGCCCTCACACTCCACACTGTCTATATATCTGATGAAATGGTGTGAAATAAGGTGGAGTATATCTGTTTCTCACACACACACACCACACCTCTCTCATACACACGCGCACACACACAAAAACTGTGAGCTCAGACAGAATCAGCTGGAGTAAAAAGTAAAAAGCACAAATATGGCTCTCTGTGTATGTACGTGTGTGTGTGTGGAAAGGGAGCTGGGAGGTGGGGGCCACGCACTGTCTCCCCCTCTGCCCGCTTCTCTCCATCTTTCTCTCCCGCTATTTGCCCCTCCCTCCTTACTTACCCCCCCCCCCCCTCTACCAGACTCTGCTGGAGACCACCACCAGCCTGTTGAACCACGACCTCCACTGGTCCCTGTCGCACCTGCGTGCTGCTGTCAGCAGGGGGCTCCACCCCCGACACGACCACTGCAACATCTGCCTGCAGCAGTACAAGAGACGCCACGACTCCCCAGAGGAGATCATCATCTTCAGGTAGGACACACACACACATTCATCCACACACACACACACTCCCACGCACACATTCATACCCACAGATACATTCACACATACACACACATCCATACACACTCACACATTTAATGGATTCAAATCAGTTCGAACAACATTGTCTGTGTTTGTGTGTGTGTGTGTGTAGCTGTGGCCACCTGTACCACTGCCAGTGCCTGCAGAGGAAGGGGATTGGCCTGTTGGGAGAGAGGCTCCAGGGGTGGAGCTGCTACAAGTGCACGTCCAATCAGGGAGGGAGGGGCGGGGACAGGGGTCGCCACGGAGACCGGGAGGGGTCGCACTGCTTCCTTGGCCCAGGTGAGTGACATCATCACCGTGAGGTCTCCAAGACAAACATGCAAACATGTTTTTAACGAACCATTATACCCTCCACCACGGTCCCAAATAAAGGACGTTTGAATATCATTTCTGCCTATACCTAGGCTATATTTGGCAGAATCTTGCATTATTAATTAAATATTTAATTGAGTCTGTAGTGTAATGCTTGGCCTGTGTTGTTCCATGGCGCATGGTCTGTTAGCGGTTAGCCTAGTCTGGCTGCTCTTCATATCCTCACACAAGTTTCCTTGTTATCATATATTAGCTTGCAAACGAAATAGTAAACTACAAAATAAAGACACAATTCAGAAGGAGTCTTCTAACCTCTTTGTGTTAGGGTATATAGGGTCTTTGGAACAGGGCAGTTATATCCGGCGGCCTGGCAGCCTGGTGTGACTCTTGAAGGGGGTACTCTGTTCCTGGAAGTCCCAGTGTTAACTACTCCATTTGTGACCCGTGTGTTCTTCTCTCACGCCGGGTCTCTCTGGTTTTGGATCCCTCTGCCGTCCCAGACCCAGAGTCACATCCACACACAGCGACGCAGGAGATGAGGCTCATGGGAAAAAGGTGAGGGGAGGGGAGGGATGTTTGTGTTGTTCCCAGTCAGGTTGAGGGGAAGCCAACCGCCAACCAGTCTAAAAAGGCATGTAATTGGTTTATTTAAATCAGACCCCAGGAAGTAAGTAAATAATGAATTAATAAGGGAAAGTAAACAAACACACCGTGCCGTGACTGTTCCAATGATTCTTTTCACACTCCTCCCCCTCACTCTCATCAAATCCTTCCCCTCTCCCTCTATTTGTCCCTCCACTCGGTTTTGTCTTGTCTTTCTTTCTGTTTTCCCCCTCCTTACATCCCTTGTTCAGTCCAGTCACGTCTAGTGAGTACATCAAACGAAACGACTTTTGATAAACCTTGAGTCCGGTATCGAACCAATCGCAGCACAGAGCATCAGGGCTGTTGGAGCTAAATATCAGCAGGCTTCTGGCAACCAGCCAGTCGGACTGTCCCAACTGCTCTCCTCCCCAGGCTAGCTGCCATTTGACAACTAGGACAGAATACCCAGGGTGCTTTGCGGTGTTGCTGATTTACCCAGGGTGCTTTGCTGTGTTGCAGGGTTTGGCAGAGGACGACCCTGGACCCCCAACAGAGCCAGTCGTGGGACCAGCTCCGCTGCCTCTACAGAGGCCCCTCCAGGGTACGGAGGGAGGGAGGGAGGGAGGGGAGGGGAGGGAGGGAGGGAGGGCGGGCGGGAGGGCGGGGGCGGGTGCGGGAGGGAGGGAGGGGTGAACGGAGAGGGGCTAGTCTGAAATAGGACTTTCCCTCAGTTCCACTGCAATCATAGCGTGAAAGGAGAGTTTGACAGTGTGACACACACACACTCACGACTTACTGATTGAAAGCTTTCAGCTTTCTCTAGCATGAGATCATTCTAGAGCGTGGAAAATCCCCTCCCTCTTCCTTCAGTTTCTTTCTCCTCTCTTCCCCCCCTCAATCTTTTCTCCTCTCTTCTCTCTCGTCCCCTCTCTCTCTTCTCTCTCGTCCCTCTCTCTCTTCTCTCTCGTCGCCCTCTCTCTCTCCTCTCTCGTCCCCTCTCTCTCTTCTCCTCTCGTCCCCTCTCTCTCTCTTCACTCTCGTCCCCTCTCTCTCTCCTCTCTCGTCCCCTCTCTCTCCTCTCTCGTCCACTCTCTCTCTCTCCTCTCTCGTCCCCTCTCTCTCCTCTCTCGTCCCCTCTCTCTCCTCTCTCGTCCCCTCTCTCGCTTTCTGACTTCCTCCTTTCTTACTCGTTCATAGGCCAGTGTTTTTTCCTTTGGAACCTCTTCAGATTCAGCTATCACACACACACACAGGCACACATACACACACACACACACAGACGGGCAAGACGTGTAACTTTGACGATAGTGATTTGACTTTGACCCTAATCTTTCTTGAGAAAAAAACCTTCCAACAGATGTGACCTCACACACACATAAGCACACACACACACACACACACACACCGGACACAGGGTATCCTCTAACTAACATCTGTCTGGGGTCTTAAGAGCGTTAACATGAGTGATATGAAAGCCTGGCTTTATCCTCTAGGCTGAACTGCCTTGTACATTCAGTCTCTATCTTACACACACACACACACACACACACGCAAGGCACAGCCAGTTCCATGTGACTTTCCACACGGTGGCGTTAGGAAGACTGCTATAAGCTGTTTGCGTGTGTGCGTGTGATTGTCTGTCTCCTCCCCAGTAAAATGAGCTAGTCTACCGCATGGGAGGGAATGATCTCTTATTTACATTTCCTCGTCTTCTGCTCCCTTCGCCCCCGTCTCCTCTTCCTCCCCTCCTCCTCCCCTCCTCCACCTCCCCTCCTCCCTCGTCTCCCAAAATATCCCACATGGAAAACAGGACAGCTCCCCTCCCCCCCTCCCCCTTTCAGTGTCCACTGCAGCTACATCATCCATCAAACACACACACACACACACACACACACACACACACACACACAGACACACAGACACTGCCTCTCACTGCTTGGTGGGGTTAGCTGTTAGCCTGTTTGGTTAACAGGGCATGTTCAAACTTCGGAGCTTTTTAATTAAATTCTAACCAGGCTTTTAAGAGGTGTGTGTGCATGCGGGTGTGTTTGTGTTTGCCTTGCATAAACACTTATCTGTCAGTGCTGAGGTGCTTTTACTGGGCTTGAAATCATTAGCAGCTTTGTACCTGAACACACACACACACATACACACACATTCACCTCTTCTCTTCCTACTCTGCACTTCTCTCCCCTCATCATTTCTCCCCTGCCTTTATTCCTGCCTTCCTCGCCTCCTCTCTCCTCTCACCCTTTTCAACTTTCTTCTCCTGTCTCCTCTCCTTCCTTCTCTCGTCTCCCCCTCTCCTCCTTCCTTCTCCCGTCTCCTCTCTTCCTTCCTGCTCCGGTCTCCTCCTCTCCTCCTTCCTTCTCCTCTCACTTCTTCTTCTTCTTCACTTTCAGCTGGCCATCCTCTCGGAGCTTCTCTCACTGCCACGGCAATGAGAAGGCGGGGCTGCTGAACCCCGTCCAGCCAGGAACAGGAAGCATCTTCCACAGCGAGAACTTCCTGCTCAAGCTGTCCCCTCCGCCATTGGTCGAGGAGTAGCAGCTGTGGGCCGGCGGAGGGCGGAGTCTCCCCGCCGGCAGCTGTTTCCTGGGTCAGGAAGGCCCGGAACACACGACATCAGCCCCACTATCCCTATTGGTTCATTTCCTGCGTGACGATGCAACGTCGGTTGTCGGAGACTAGCCGTTCCGTGTGCTTCGACCAGTGTTGACCACCGCAAAAACAGACTTGGCTGCCGAGAATTGGTCGTACGTCGCCCTTTAAATCACCTCTACATCATCTCCTCCATCACCCTTCACTCGACCACCCTCATCACCCCCTAATTCACCCTGTTACGTCACTGTCTACATCCACTCCTTAGTCTACATGAGCACCTGGATCAGCTCCTAAATCCCCTCCTTTAACACCTCCATCGTCAGCTCCTGGAGCCCAATCTTCAGTAGATCGCCTAGAATCGTCTCCTCTAGTAGATCACCTCCTTTCAATGTGACATTATCTCCTTCGTCCGCTACTAGATCATCTCCCTCGGTGGATCGGCTCCCACGTCACATCTCCATCACCTCGTAGGTCGTCTCGGAGCAGCCATGTAGCCGGACGTGTCTGTGTTTGTGTATATGAAACACTACCACGTGTACACTACCCTGCTCCCATCCATCTGGTGGCGTCTGTCTGGCCAGACTGTGCATAAACAATAAACACCTTTCTAATGTCGACCGATGGCTCTTGGCTGTTCCTCTCAGCCTGAAATATATAGGTCGCTTTTCCCTTTGTTTATGTCGTACCAGCCCCTTTGCTAGACCCACTGTGCCCTCTGGTAGGGTGACACACACAACATTGATTGGGCGATCGGATTTTTGATTATGGAACACTCAGCTTAAGGATTGCTTGTTCTCAATGCATAAAAGGTTGATGTGTGTTGTGTGTGGGAGGGGGGGGGGGGGGTCATAAGTAAATGATAACAAAAGGTTGTGGCTGATCCTCAACTCTGCTTCTCTTGATGACTCACCCTCGTTATCTAAATCAGTCCTCATCTGGAAAGTACTGTAATGTGCAAACACAGACTCGCATACAGACACACAGGACACATACAGACACAGACAGACCGACAGACACACACAGACACACACATACAGACACACACATAGACACACATAAGCAGGACGTTTGACAGGATCATGAAGTGTATCCAGCACCCATGTTCCTCCGTGTTGCATCTTCCCTGTACTGTACAGACCGACACACACACACACACACACACACACTCCTTTGTAATAGTACTTCTTTATCTTAACTAAAAGGGGGTGTGTGAGTGAGCTATGAAAAGACAGAGAGAGGGAGGGAGGGAATAGAGAGAATATGAATAAGTTAATTAACCTCTGGAGGCTTCTCTCTGAAGGGCCTGCCTGGCTTCAAATGGATGATTAACATCTAGTGAGGGAGAGAGCGGGGGGGAGGGAGGGAATACGAAGAGTAAGCAAGTGAGAGGAGGGGAAAGGTTAGCGGAGAGGACAAATACATGGAGGGATGGAAATTGTGTACTGATGTACTCTCTAGGAGAGAGGGGAGGGAGGGGGGGGGGGGTCTCTCAGCCTGAGGAAAGAGAGGGAAGGGGGAGGGGGGGGTCTACCTGAGTTCATTTCACCATGGCCCCCTGTGGGTCGTTAATTCCCCTCCCGCCGTTTTCCGCTCGGGCGCAACCTTTAAATACGGTCCTCCCTCTCACTTTTTCAAAAACACAGAGGAGTCCGTGTTCAGTTTCAAAATCGTTTATTGTGAAAAATAGGAGATAATAACAATAATATCTATTTGAATACAAACAGGAGAACTCAGTTTAGCCTGGGGTTATCTTAGTTCACAGGAGTATCTACAGGATGACGTCATCGAAACGTTGTGTGGTGGTTGTTCCTTGACGCACCCGATCACATGTCTAGGAGGAACAGAGATTGACTCACAAAGCATTTTATGACCAAGTGTGTGTGAAGGTTTTGCATGTGCTTGTTTTCTGTGTGAGTGTGTTTATATATATATATATATATGTGTGTGTGTTTGGTCATGCTAGTCTGTATGATTATCAGTGAGTGTTGAGGATTCTGTGCATGTTTGTTCTTTTAAACAGTGCTAATCCATGCTTTCTGGGTTTGTTGGCTTTGGTCTGTAAACAGGTTGAGGATGTTGATGGCAGATGGCTATCTAATAGGAGGGCTATCTGTGGTGATGACCTGGTGGAGATTGAAAATAAGTGTACATATATCTTGCATATGATATTGCTACAATGAACATGGAATATTTCTAGAAGGTTCATCATTCTCTATGGGTGTGATCACATGCTGTGGGCTGGCAGTCCTATTGGTCAGTATGGCCCATCCTGCATCTCATTGGTCCTGTACTCTTGTTGTTCTGGTCTGGGCTGTGTGTGAGTGTGTGTGTTCTGGTCTGGGGTGTGTGTGTGTGTGTTCAGCGTGATCAGACAGTGGTCTCTATCTTCTCCAGGATCTCCAGGACAGAGAGGGAGGGGGGCCACCACGGCACGTGCCCCCTGCCCCCACACACTGCCCAGACTGGACTCCCCATCGCTGCTCAGCTCCTCCTCTTCCTCCTCCTCCTCTTCCTCCCTCGTCTTCCGACTCCTCTGACGAGCCCTCGTCACATGACCCCACATAGGCCCCCGCCCAGCGCGTTGATCCCCGAATCCTCGGAGCTGGAGGGGGAGGAGCAGTGGTCCATTTTGGGCGCCGTGGCCGTGTTGGCAGAGACCCGGGGCTTGGCCTGAGGGGGGCGGGGCGGGGGCTCGGGGGAGCTACTGGGCTACGTGCGGTGGCGGTAGAATTCTCTGCACGTAGCACATTTTTGCCGTTGATGCGCTTGACCAAATAGTCGTCGTGGAAGAGGGTCCGAGATGAGGCAGAACTTTGGCGAGGGTGGGCAGGGCGGGGCCTGGAAGGCGGAGGCGGTGCTGAGGTAGCGGTCAGCCCAATGAGACGGAGAGGTCCGTGGTGTGGGTGTGGCTAGAGGGCGAGGCAGGCACGGGGGTGCTGGGTAGCTGGCACACGGACGTCATGGGCTGGTACACGTACTTACCTGGAGGAGAGGAGAGGGTTAGACCTGGGACTGAACTGTGAGTGAACTGCCAATCACACAGGCAAGCTAATTATTATGATGGAGGAGGGAGGGAGGGAGGTAAGGAAGGGGAGGGGGGGGAGAGGGAGGGAGGGAGGGCATACCAGACAATAGAACATGACTAGAGAACCACAGCCGAGATCAAAGTAAGTCTGGCTCCAGGCTGTAATGTAGCTCAGAGTTTATCTGGGAGGAGAGAGGGGAGGTGTGTGTGAGTGTGTGTTTTAACGGTAGAGATGTTATTGTTCGTGGATAGCAAGAACCAGACAGTGTGTTTAAAGCTTTATATCTTCGTTAGAAAGATGGTGACAAATGAAGAGTAAGTCGTTGGGGAAAGTGTGAGAGAGAGAGAGAGAGAGAGAGAGAGAGAGAGAGAGAGAGAGAGAGAGAAGGCTGGTCAAAGATGATGATGAAGATAAAAACAGAGAGACATGGGAGGGAGGGAGGGAGGGAGGGAGGGAGGGAGGGAGGGAGGGAGAAAAACAGATGAAAGAGAAATATAGATGGACCATAACACAGCGTACAGTGAAAGAGATAAATGGATGGATACGGTCTCCGGGAATGAAAGCTGAGCTAAAGGCCCAAGGCCACGGCGTTCCTACAGAGGCTTCTGCTCGGGGAAACAATTCCGACCAGCCTCCACACACACACACACACACACTACTGTTTGGTCTGACCTGCCCCAGAGATGGTGAGCACACAATGACGAGTTGATGAGTAGAAAGGAGGAGAAGGGAGGGATCAAAACGAGAGAGACGTAAGAGAGGGGGAAAGGTAGAACGTTGAAGATGGTGGAGGACGTCGTGTCGGAGAGAGCGGGAGGAAACGAGAGACAAGAGACGGAGTCATTCGTCCAGCAATCCTCAGCTTCACTCTCATCAGGACACAGTGAGAACTGGTCAATGGACACACACACGTGCATACACACCCACCCCACACAATACAAACTAGTTTGAGCAATTCTGAGTCCATCTATGATGTGTGTGTGTGCACGTGTGAACGTTAATCAGAAATGTCAGAGCAGAGATAGAGGAAGAGGTTGAAGACTCGGCCTTCTCGCTTCACTTGCTAACGTCTCACCTCGCTCTGACAGCCTCGGAGTACACACACACACGCACACACTGTTTCTTTACGACAGTACAACTCAACTATTCTAAGGTCAACGACCGTGATCTAAGGTGGCAGGAGAATGTAGGTGAAGTTATAATAGACATCCTCACTCATTCGCTACCCGACTCCCAAACTCACTCGCGCACTTAGTCACGCGCTCACTCTCGCCGTTCACCTCCTCTGTCCTCATCCTTGCTCAACTTTGAATAACTACGACAATGCAGAGGAGAGCGGTGGCAGGGAGACGACGAAGAGAGGAATAGAGAGAGGGAAGAAAGAGAGAGCGAGGGGAAGGAGCATTAGAGAGGGAGGGCGAGAGGGAGTTCTGAACCCTTTAGATAAGCCACCGGGAGCTAATGGGGATCCGCACACACAGAGAGAGACAAGAAGCAAATTCCCCTGGGACACACACACTCGCCCAAGCCCTGGAGGAAAATCCCACTCAGCCATTCATGTACTCATCAGTGTGTTATTGCGCATGTTCCTTGAGCATGGCTGAGAGGGGAAAGCAAGAGCTGACCAAGCCCACCACTTCCACCTCCAATCCTACCATGGCTGAGGTTCTACAGCCTGGGTTCCCCCTACTGGTTCTACGGCCTGGGTTCCCCCTACTGGTTCTACGGCCTGGGTTCCCCCTACTGGTTCTATGGCCTGGGTTCCACTGTAGCCTGATGGTCTGGATTCGACTTATTCGACTTCAACTATTCCTTGCAGTTCTGGGTCAGGGTGTGCAAAATGTTCAATAATTCATCCTCTATGTGTGCGCGGACGTCTACGCACACACACACACACACAAATACTAACTCCATGTGGGGCGGAACATTCGGGAATGCTAATACTCTTATCTGCTGCCGGAATATTCTCTCACACTGGCACACATTCATGCACACATAGACAGCACATGCGGTATATACACAGACTCACACAAATATTTATTTTACCAGGATGCAAAAGAAATGTTCCCCTGCGATTTGGCAGTGACAAGATGGTAAACTCAAACAGGAAATAGGACACATAGCACTTCCTCCCAGAGGACCTGCCAGTTTCCTCTTAATGATGACACAGTATAAACATGAGAATACACACACAGACACACCAATACACAGATATAAATGGCCATGAAATACCGTTTTTTCTTTTATTTATTTTTCATTTTCAACACAAGTATTCTCAGAGGGTTTAGGTGTGGTCTCAGACATTTGTTAGGTTCTTTGTGAAAGCGCGTGTTAAAACATTAAAACAGGCTTCACAGATAACATCTAACTGGATTGAAAGGCTTTTCCTCTCCATTCCTCCACTCCTCCGTTTGTTTCCTTGCCCTGGTAGGATCACTAATATCTCTCCATCTGCCGGGCTGCCTTCCGCGTTGGCAGGCTGTTAGTCGACAGTAGAGACCCTCCTTCTCACCGCTCCGCCCCCGATCCCACCCCACCTCCATCCTGTCCTCCGTTGTGGTCAAATCTTTCGTTGTCACTCACACTCTCCTTCTCTTTCTCTCGTTCACACCCCCCATCGTTCCTTTCTCGATCTCTCTCTCTTTCTTCCCTCCCCTCTTCATTTCCCTCTCCTTCCTTCCTTCCTTCCTTCCTTCCTTCCTTCCTTCCTTCCTGTCTCTCTCAGGCCTGGTGGCAGGCCTCTAGTTTAGTTCCGCGACAGACAATACACTGCCTGCTCCCTGGTGCTGCTACTCTTTGGTGTGTGTGTGTGTGTGTGTGTGTGTGAGTGTGTGTTTGTGTGAGAGCATCAGTCGACGGAGGACAATGCGTTTCCCTCTCCCTCTTAGAAAAGCATCAGTCCTATTAGAGGGTTTGCTCTGTGAGTTATATGACACCGAGCTGGCCATGCTACCCAGACTTGGAAGAACCATTCGTTTTCTGGCTGTCTGCCAGCCTGCCTGTCTGTCTCTTTCTCAGTGTCACGTCTTGCCACTTCAAACCTATAGGTCTCCTGCATGTCAACAATATCAGCCAGTTCACTGGAGAGGCTCAAACATTTGTCCTTTGTTTCTTTCTTACATGCTTTCTGAGAATCCTGCTGTCTGACTGTCTGGACCCTGATAGTGCTGATGTTGTTGTTTTAAATTATGAATGATAAATGATCTTACTACGTTTCAACGCTAACAATATTGTCCTAGTTCCTTGTGTGTTCTTCACTGTAAAACGTATTGAGACTCAGAAGGTTCACTCAGGTTTGCACTCCAAAAAAGTCATCAAAATGGGCCCGTGATTTAATGCTGCCGGATTTGTCAAGCGGAAGTCTTTAGATTGAATATTTGAGAATAATTCTGCTAAGCACGATAATGGATATAGGCCTGGATATAGTCTGATAAAAAGTAATATGAACGATATCCCCGTTCTAATCCGTTGATTTCGTCAACATCTGTTTTGGTTGTGCGAGTGATTAATTGGTGGTTGGGTGACGGTTGTTTCTCTTTACCGCGGAACAACCCTAGAGACACTGACTCACAAGTCTGTGCGGCTGTCAACAACTACGTCAGTCGCCCTCGTTACAATTTCACGGATATGTTCCTTGACGTTTTGCCAGTGGAATCATACTTTGCAAATACGGTTTGGGAGCATCCACTGTAGGCTACATACTCTAACATCGAGGACTTGTCTCATTGTCATTATAATGAACGGCATGCGAGTTCGTCAGGCTAAAGGCGGGGGCTGGGAGGGTGATAGGGCGAAACTTACAGTGGCACCAGCCAAGATGACAGCACCAGTGGAGCTTGAAGCACTTCCCGTGGCTGTGCGTTGCGCACATGGACAGTCCGTCGCACGGGAGAAAGTCCGGTCGCCCCGCACAGCTTCGCGCCGATGCCTGCGCCTCGTCCAACTTCTCGTTCCTCTGTCCGGCCGACGCGGCCATTGCGCGTACGCCCCAGGATCAAAACAACACTGTGAACCTCATTTAAAAATCGCAAGACTGTTCACCGACAAAAGATGGCCAGAAAAGTGCGATACCAAATCCAGCAAATAAGGTAAATATCCTCTCAACGAAGACAAAGAAAACAAATATTTCCGTTGGTCGTTAGTCTATGGCACTTTTGTACAATGTCCAAAACGCAAAAGGAAAATCTGTTCAAAGTTCGTATCAAAACAGATCCCAGACAAGGCTGTACCCCTTCGTATTGGTAGCTAAATCTTCAGTTACCTCTGGTAAACAATGAGCAGCGTTCCAAGCCCGAACTCTCCTTTACAGGCTCTCGGTGGACTGAACGAGAAGGAGGTTCCTCTCTCCGTGGACCTCTCCACATCTCCACGTTCCTCCTCCTCTTCTCCCTCAGAGACACACACACTCTTACTCGCTCTCTCTCTCTCTCTCTCTCTCTCTCTCTCTCTCTCTCTCTCTCTCTCTCTCTCTCTCTCTCTCTCTCTCTCTCTCTCTCTCTCTCTCTCTCTCTCTCTCTCTCTCTCTCTTTCTCTCTTTCTCTCTTCCATTCTCGATCCCCCTCCCTCTTGCTCTCTCTCTTCCTCTCATTCACTCTCGGAAAGTCTTATTTCTCCACGACTTGGGGTCTCGCATAGAATTATCTTCTCGTCTGCTCTGAAATTGCATTTGAACTCGAAATTGCAAGTCAAAGCACCACACTACATTACTGACGCCCGAGAGAAACATTTTTCTAGCTGCGAGCCCACGCGAACAAGCGCTAGCACGTACAGTGTGTGATAGAGGTCAACATCATCAAAGGAATAGTGGCTAGTGTTCCTCTCACTTCAAAGGGAGACAGATTCCATGGTACATCCACGATTTGTCATCTGTGTGTGTACGTGCACGCGCGCGCTTGTGTGAAATGTGATAGAGAAAGAGACTATAAATCCCTTTGGATTTATTCAACCACCGCCCTCTCCAGGGACACACACACACGCACACACACATGCAAACACACTCCAGGGGGTGTACAAACCCTGCAGAGTCCACACAGCTGTGGCCTTGTGACACGGATCTGGTTTATCGTCTCCTCTCTCTTTCTCCTCCTCCTCTCTCATCCCCCTCTTCCCTCCCCCTCTACCTCTCCCACCCTACTAATCGTATCTAGTTACCTGTCCATCAATCATATGTAGCTGATGTTGCCCCGCCTCCTTCCCCAGGGCTGGGATTGTCACTGGGGGAGATGTGTCGTATCAAGTCCGCTTCAGCTTCAATCTGCTAGACACACTGGACATGCTACTGGTAACGTCATGACACACAGTCATATGTTTTAGTTCAGTTTATATTGAACGGGGGGGGAGATGGTGAGAGGGCTGCAGTGCGATGGTGAAGAGCACACATATAAAATAACAAACAGATTCTTACACACGTGCACAAACACACTTTCCGGTACGACTGATAATGAGTACCTGTCATCGGTCATTAGTAGCTGTTGGTAGCCTAGCGAGGCAGTAACCATAGAAACGACAGAGGTGACTAATTCAGAGGACAAAGATGGCCGACGTGGAGTTATCCAGCTCAGCTCAGGTCAATGACAGTCGTTCTCTCTCTTCTTAGTCCACTCGTTCAACTTTGGGAATTCCAAACACACACGCACAAACATGCACTCTCCAACACACCGTCACACACACACTGGCACACACACGTCTGTTTATTACGTCTTCCATCAATGTGCTAGAGGTGTGGAATCTGACACTACACAACAGCCCCACCTGTCCCTCTCAACACCACACTCTCACACACACACACACACACACACACACACACACACACACACACACACACACACACAGGCTAATAAAAGTCAGACTACCAGCAGGAAGTAGGGTCCGGTTCCCCTCCTGACCAGAGCAGCTCATCCCAGATCAATCTCCAGGTATTGATTAGACCATGAGGAAAGACTGAGGCTGGTCAATCTATACCTCTCCAATTAGACGCCTGCCCCGTCCTCTCTCTCGGTCTCTCGCTCTCTGTCTCTCTCTCTCCAACCTTGAGTTGATGCATGCCAGAGCTCAGATGTGTAAGGCTGTAGACCAGGTCACAGCACAGTATCAACCAGTTAAATCCCTCTTTCCTCTCCTCTGCTCTCCTCTGCTCTCTGCTCTCTGCACTCTCACCTTCTCTCCTCTTCATAGGAAACCTTGACCTGATTGGATTGTTGTGGGGCTGTACTGCAATAAACAGTCAGAGATTGTATACAGATATGGTAGATTAGCAGATGGAGAGGCAGAAGGTTTGGTGATTAATATTCTAGCGATGCTCTTCTTACATTCTGCTGAATAATACATTAAACAGTGAGGAGAACACAAACAGAGAGGCAAGGAACAGTATCTCTCTGGTGTCTGATCTTCCTCTGTTACGCAGCTACAGATGCACATGGGTGCTCTCTGTCTCTCTCTCTCCTCTCTGTCTACACACACACACACACACACACACACACACACACACACACACCAACAAGCATGTGAACCTACATACACACACGCACACCGCAGGTCCAACGTGTGTGTTAATTCCTTGTGATCTGATAGGAGGAGTCCCTCTAGTGGACACTTCACCAAAGTACAGCGAGAAACCCCAAACACCGTGATCCATGCGACAGGTGACACGCTTTCAAAAACATTTCAAACAGGCCATTGAAGTTTGTGAACTTTGCCGTTCAAAAAAAAACAATTCTACTTGTTGTGATAACGGTGTAATAACTATACACGTATAATCTACAGTATGACCTAAAGGTGTCAAAAGTTAAAATCTAATTTGAGGGAATGGGAATGATAACGGAGTCGGTCATGTTTTAAGTGTCCATGTGATCAGTCTTGGCCCAACCCATTAATGATAGGCTACAGAATTTCACCGTCAGAAACTTAGTCAAGCTGGCGTTCCAATCTCAGTCACGGAGGACGAACACCGGGAAGACACAGCGGAAGCACAACTGAAGTTTACTCAACACGCCGAGTAGGAGACACCGGTGGTTAAAACTGAAAACAAACCGTTTTATCGAGCAGTTGAACGCGGGGAAATGCGCTCCCTAACGGGACTTATAGCAGTAGTTGCAGCAGCAACCTTTTACCTTTATCTGCTTTCTGCCTTCCTGCCGCCCTGTCCACAGTTAGTTCACCACCGGCGAGATGATACCGTGGAGTCCAAAGACACCGCCTTCGCTGAAAGTGAGGTTGTGGTTGAGCAGTATAGGTATGTAATTCAAACGAGCCATTTTGCTCATCCAACTTGTTCTGGTCAGGTGTATTGAAGGTTTAGCAATACATTATAATACTACCCGGCAGAAAAATCCAGAGAATATAGTAATTTATTGGCTCTTTGTTAAGATTGAAATAGAGAACCTTAGTCAACGCAGCTAGCTCCATCATGCTGTATTACATTGAGTTGTTAAGTGGATGCGTGTGTGTGTAGACAGTGCAGAGTTCACAGTGATGCTGCAACGTGTGGCCTCTCCCCGTCAGATTAATAGCCTGACTGCCCAGTCGTCAGACCACCAGCCTATATCTATATAATCTCTTATCTCGTCTATTTTATGGCTCCTGTGATTAGGATGTATCCAGCAGCATGGAACCTGTTTTTGCTGACAGAAGTGGATGCTAATGTCATAGGTCAGGTCCAGAGGATGCGTTTTAACTGTCACACACACATACACACATAGAGAGGAGGTGGTGGTCTTTGCTGACGTTATTTTATCGTCTCCCAGCGTCCTGGGTTTCCCCCAGGGGTCTGGCCAGGGGGTCAGTGTCGGGGAACTTTAGGGGAATGTCCAGGACATGTTCCCCTGGTGAATCAGGAGTAATGTGACCTGTACTAAATGTGCCCTCCTCAAGACTTATCCTATTTCTGATATCTGGAGGAAATGCTAGAAGGATGGCGTGATCAGAGAAGTGTAAGGTGGGTGGAAATGTGGAGGGGGCAAAATGGTTGGGGTGGGTGTGTGTGTTGGGGAGGGGGGGGTGAGAGTGGGGGGAAGAGGGCACAGGGACCAGCTGGAGGTGTGACAAGGTAGGTTTGGGGAGTGAGCGCGGGCGTGCGGAGGTTTGGGGTTCTGAGAAGGCTGCAGAGCTTCACAGTTCACCAACCTGGCCTCATTTCTGTAGAGGGGGGAGGGCACTGACCTGCGGGTGGGGTGGGGGGGGGGTGGGGGGGGGGGCTGGAGGACAGGAGGACAGGTGTGTGCAGCGAGCCGGAAGAGAGGAGAGGCACTTTTTGGTTGTTGTGAAAGCTGTGTTTTTGCACAGCCTTCTCCTTCAGGCTGTTTATCAAACAACGGTGTCACGTGCTGGAGAACCTTCACTGGCCTCCTCCAGCTGTAGTACCCTCACCTGACCACATGCCTCAAGCTCAGTGGTCACATTCTGAGATACATGTGTGATACTCTCAACTTGTCTTTCACATACAGTGAAAGGGTCTGCCTGTATCTATGTACAACATCTGTCTCTCTGTTTGTCTAAAACCACAGTCTACCTGAGGCTGTCGGAGACATTTGGACCAAGTGTCTTAAGCAGGCGATCCACACACGGTCCTCTTGGTGTGTGTGGTTGTGTGATCCCAGAGGTTATGTGTAAGCGAAATCAAACCCTCCCTCTGGCAGAATCATCAGTACAGTATGTGCAGACGACAGCACCTCATTGACCAATGGGGGAGCAGCATGTGTCTATTAACCAATAGGAGTGCTTTGCTGTGAGCTACACGGTAAACAGGCCTGCCTTCCTGGCTGAGACAGCCATCTTGAGTTTCAGGGCAATTTGTGTGTGTGTGTGATGTGTCTGTATAGTATGTGTGGCTTTGGATATGTGTGAATGTGCATGCCTGCAAGTGTGTGTGTGTGTGTGGGTGTGTTTGAGGATGGTTGTGTGTTACCGTGTGTGTGTGCTAACAGGCCACAACCAAAGCTATTTCTGTACTAGATCATGTTACAGCCCTCTCTTCCTCTCTCTCTCTGTGTCTCTCTCCGTGTCTTCCAGTCTGCCGCTCTGAGGTCAGACTGGGGTGTTGTCCCCACACTGTCCAGACCCAGAGCATGACCTAGAATACAGCAGACTAGACCAGACCCAGACTGCCTGCTCTATGGCATGTGGATCTGCCCATGTCAGACTCTGCTCATCCACAGACCCTTGCTCTGTGACGCGAACGTGCTCTTTATCTACCTGCAGTATCTCGCTTCTGTACAGCGCCACAGAGAACATGCAGAGGGCTGCGTTTCCATGCGGCCTCACGCGCCCTCTCTCTATCTCTCACTCTCCCACTATCTCTCCCTCTCTCTCTCTCCCTCGCTCTTTCACTCTGTCCACCGTGTATTCTGAGCCCCTCTCTCCTCCCCCCAGGTTGAAGTTTCCCTCAGACCTGGATGAGCTGCGTGACTTGGCGGACATGTTGCATCTGTACAAGGAGGAGCACTCCAGCTACATCCTGCTTCTCTTCTGCTCTGCCTACCTCTACAAGCAGTCCTTCGCCATCCCCGGGTCTTCCTTCCTGGTGAACACACACACACACACACACAGATTGACCTGTGTACACACAGACATATCTAGGACTAATACATCCCTGTTATTACTAGGTTGAATCTCCAGAACTATCCTGTGTCACCCAACAGACCCTCTAGTCTTGTTTCTCAACCCGGTCCTCGGGACCCACTGTCCTGCATGTTCCAGATGTTTCCCTGCTCCAACACACCTGATTCCTAATGAATAGGTCGCTCAGCAGAAGCCTGATAACGAACATGCATTAGAATCAGGTGTGCTGGAGCAGAGGAAAACATGGAGAACATGCCGGACAGTGGGCCCTGCTCTCTCATCTCAGTCCTGTGTGTTGTGGTTCCCAGAACATGCTGGCGGGGGCGCTGTTTGGTCCCTGGCACGGTCTCCTGCTGGCCTGTCTGCTCACCACCACCGGCTCCACCTTCTGCTACCTGCTGTCCCGGACCTTCGGCAAGCAGCACGTCATGAGGCTGTTCCCCGATAAGGTGGCCATGCTGCAGAGCAAGGTAGGTGGTGTCTGTAACCCAAAGTAGGAAGGTTTGAGACTAGACTAGAGAAGAGTCTTCACAAAGCACACACACACACACACACACAGACACACGTACCTTGTAGTGTCCCCTCGCTGTGTTCTGCGTTAGCCCTCCTTCTGAGTGGCATTTCCAAATCAGATTTAACATTTTGAGATGGATAAGGATATACACGTGGACAGCTTTATACCGAGGCTGGAACAGATTGACAGAGCTGGAGGATCTCTCTGGAGTTCAAAGACACGCAGATGGTGGATTCCACACCAGAACATAGCAGTACTCAAACTACTGTAAGACTGCGGTGATTCCGGATAACTGGTTGTATTTTGCTGAACAGTCTCTCTCTCTGTCTCTCTCTCTGTCTCTCTCTCTCTCTCTCTCTCTCTCTCTTTCTCTCTCTCTCTCTCTCTCTCTCTCTCTCTCCCAGGCGGAGGAGAACAGAAGCAGTATATTCTTCTTCCTCCTCTTCCTCCGGTTCTTCCCCATGACTCCTAACTGGTTCCTGAACATCACCTCCCCCATCCTCAACATCCCCCTCCCCATCTTCTTCTTCTCTGTCCTCATAGGTGAGAGACACACACACACACTTCCTCCACACTATAAACGGCTTGAGGGCATCACATGACCGTAAGCCCTTGGCCCCTGTGGTAGAAAAGACCCCGTCTCCACCGACGGTGTGGCATCTCACACAATGCAGACTTTCAGACACACAAACGAGCCAATCCTTGTGTATCGGCTTAATAGCTTAGCTAATCAACTCTCTTTCTGGCCAGGGACCAGATATTTAGGGCCCATATTTAGGGACCAGATATTTAGGGCCCTAAATATGTCTTGACCTAGGTGCTCCCTATCTGGCCATAGGCCCTAAATACCCTTTGACCTAGGCATCCCCCTCTCCAACCTGGCCATAAATGGCCTCTACAGCTGCAAAAGAAACCGGTGGGCACACTGGGTATAAGGTTACTTCCATACTGACCTTCCACAATCAGTGTGAAGCAAAACAGGAATATGGAATCAATCAATGATATAATAGATTGATTCCATATTCAATGAATGATGTAATAGATCATAATAAGGCTTGAGCGACTGCCTATAGGAATCCTTCATTTCCTCCCACACCTTGCAGGTCTGATCCCCTACAACTTCATCTGTGTAAGGACGGGCTCCATCCTATCAGAAATCTCCTCCATGGATGACATCTTCTCCTGGGCGACCCTGCTGCAGCTATTGGCTATCGCCTGCATGGCGCTGCTCCCTGGTTGGCTCATCCGGCGCTACAGCCACGGCCATCTTAAACTGGAAGGCCTCGATCACAACGGACAAGACCAGGACTGTGACCGCAAGAACAGATGACTAGTGACCTTTGACCCCTCGATGGTGACTACCAGAGGTCCCGGGTTGAGAGCAGATCTAGTACACAGAGGTCTGACTTTGAAGGTCTGGACTGGTTTGGTCTGGTAGCAGTTTAGAAAGACTGTTTATGTGGTTACCATGACTAGTTAGCCAGTTAGCAAGACTGTTAAGCTGCTTAACATTACTAGTTAAACTAGTTCATTAGTGAAGGTTACATGCTTTGTTGAAAGTCACCAAGTCTTAAATGCTGTCACTATGACACCTGTCATTTTTACCCAGACAAGCAGGCCGACGCGCAATCAGTGCAGACATTTTACAGCTTTAATTTATTGAACTTTATTTTAATGGAATGTCAGGGAAAATCTATTTATTCTGGGCTGCTTGTGTTTTCAGTGTTTAATATGGGAATATGGTGTAGAGCCCAAGCCTAGGTCGAATATGTCATATACAACGTGTATATATTTCATAAATTCAACCTAGGCCTAAATTGTCTTTATAAGTACAACAGTTCCCTCAAAAAACACTGAACACTTTTACGTACTGTGTCTAAGACTGTTTGTACCTTGTGTGAGTGTGTATGCCTCGGCATGCCTGGTTATGTGTGCTGATTGAAGATAATTGTTTGAAAATGTACTATTTATTTTTGGACTCTGTGAGTAGTAAAGTCTGAAACAGTAGCAGCTCTATCTACAGTATGTATAGTACTGTTACAGGAATGGTGGAATGTGAAATCCTGGGTTCTCCAGCTTTGTAAAGGAACAGAAGGCCAGGAGTGTGGTGTTTTCGGCTAGTGCTCTAGCCGAGGAACCGGTCATTTAAGAGTTCAAGAATCATAGGACTTCCAATATCCTGAGTATTCCAAAAACCTGATTTACATTGTGGTCTTTTTGTTGTGCCAAATCATCAATGTGTTGGGAACTGAAATTCCCAGAGCAGGAAGTTCAAATGCACAGTAATATTTCTGACATGAAGTTGTACTACACTACTAGAGGGCAATGCTCTGAGATGCTGTTTGCTTACAGAGTTTTCTGAAGCTACAGTGCAAATTCTTTTTATAAACTTCTAGATGCTTCTTATCTGTTTTTTGTTTTTGTTTTTTGTGCTCTGTTCTGTGGTTGACCATGCAGAGAAGGCCTACAGACCAGATCTGAACTTGAGTTTCTTATGCATAAGTTTATTTGTGTCAAAGTAAACGTGATAATAATGCATTCCTTGATTGTGGCATAGCTTCAACTTCCATGACAGATGAGCAACAACAACAACAGTGTTACTGCATGGGCATGCAGCAGTAGTACACACACCCTACTGCACCTCACTCTGCTAAAGAACATAGGAGGACATCACTTCCAATGAAACAACCCCCCCCCCCCCAACACACACACACACACACGTTAGTTTAGGACGCTACAAGCTTCCTTAGTAGTCAACAGATTTGGCTCATTTAAAGGGGATGAGTGACTTGGCTCTTTGCACACACACACACACACACACATAAACTAATAAACATATTATAGATGGACACACACACACCCCTCAGCCTAAACATAGTAAACACACCACATTCAAAAGTATAATGTAACATACAGGATTCAGACCAGTGTTTGATCACAACATCTTTACAGTACGAAAAGGTTGGTTCTCAGTGCAATTGTACTTCTGGTTATGCAGTCGCGTCCAACAGACATATCCTAAAGTTGCATCGTGTCTCCAGGGAAACGCCGCCTTCTCTGGGCGTGTGGAGGTCGGTGGTGGAGCGGAGGGTGGAGGAGGACTGCTTGGGGAAGATCCACCATGCTCTCCTTTAGTCTCGTTTCCCAAATGCTTTGTCCTTCTCTCCATCTCGCTGTACCTACATCTCTCTCTTTTCTCTCCCTCTGTCGGCCCCTCTCTACCTCCTCCAATCCCCTTTCACTGGCTCCTTTCTTCCTCAACGTCCACATCGAGAGCTCCGGGAGCTCCGCGAGAGGCAGGTGTCTCCTCGCGTGGCTCCCCGTGGAGGGGGCCCTCCCCCTGGGTGAAGCAGTAGAGCAGGGCGGGGTCGTCCCTGAAGCCGCACTGGTGGCCGAGCTGCTGGAGGACCCCGCCCTGCAGGAGACGAGCCCCGTGCGCCTGGGCCTCCGGCCGGCCCTCCGCCACTCCCCCCCGCACCAGCCAGTCCGCCAGCTCACTGCCCAGGAACGAGGCTCGCTCCTGGGCTTGGCTCTGGGGCCGGGCCGGACTCTGGGGGGCTGGTGCCGGACCCTCCCGTCCATACCTGCATATCAAAGGAAGGATTCACCGACAGGACCACTCACACTCTCCCCTGAGCCACTGGGGGGAAGAGGAGAGTAAGGAGAAGGGGGAGGGGAGAGAGAGAGAGAAGCAGAAAGAAGGAAAACAGATCAGAGACCTGTAGTGAGAAAATAAAGGAACAGTCCAACGTGCAGCGCAGTATAGCACATGCCCCTCGGGGTGAGATAGCGGTGGGATTGACTCACCAGCCAGACATACACAGAGAAACTTGGACAGAGTGTTAGTTAATGAGATCGGCGACACACAATGAAAACATACAGAGACAGCCAGACGTCAGTTGGGCTTTCGGAGGGACAGGAGGGAGAAGAACGAGTGTCCTACCTCCTGATGTGGACCAGGTCCTGGACACACTGGTCTTTGTGGTAGCGGACAAACTGGGTGCAGGTCAGTCTGATCTCCTCAGGGGACACTGGCTGGGTCTCCTCTTCACTGTTCTTACTCTGCCACAGACCCTGCAGTCTGCGCGCGCACACACACGCACACACACACACACACAGCGGACAGTTGTGAATGGACCCTGGAGCCAGGTTATCGGAAGGATACTGTGTGTATACTTGCGTGTGGGTGTGTGTACCAGTGTGTGAGTGTGTGTACACGCATGCGAGTGTGTGTTTGTCGCCAGAGCAGGCAGGGTCCGACCTGTTCTTGAAGGGCAGCATGATGAGGTGTCTGTCCAGACCAAACACCCCAAACGAGATGAAGCCCTGAGCAACAAGAATTCACTGACTTATTCATAGATTTAACTGACAGAAATCACAAAACCATAGTCCTTCATCGATTAAGTCGACAATAGAGTTAAACGTCTGTGAAGTGAATCAATTAAGACTATAAAGAAATAACGTAGTCATGAACTGATTCGATTCCGGGGAGAGATACGAACATATTTGTTCATTGAGGGTTACAAACACATTTGTTGGTGGAGTTGCTTGTTGCGGTGTGGTACCTGTCCATAGTTGGCCACAGCACAGAAGAACTGAAGCTCCAGGTACAGTCTCCCTGGGTCTTTGTTGAACAGCCACCACAGACAACTGGAGAGGTTCTGGAACACAGCGCAATGTTGGCACAATAACAGAACGCTTTTCTAATAATAGAATCATAGAATGAGCGTGACAGCAGAACCATTTTGGAACTGACAGAATGAAAAGATCATCGATGATGATCTTTTGAGCTTACAGGAAAACATCGATGGAATTTTAGGAGGGCTCGAAATGACAGAACGCTGATCGGTTTTTCAGTTTAACTGTGAAGGAATAGTGGTAGGCTTTTGATGGAAAGTTAGAAGAGAACGGGGAGAACCTTTAGGACACTGGGAGAACCTTTAGAAAACCATAGGAACAAAAGGTCTCGCTGTAGAGTTGAGAGGACATTACATTTACATTTAGTCATTTTGCAGACGCTCTTATCCAGAGCGACTTACAGTAAGTACAGGGACATTCCCCCGAGGCAAGTAGGGTGAAGTGCCTTGCCCAAGGACACAACGCCATTGGGCACAGCCGGGAATCGAACCGGTAACCTTCAGATTACTAGCCCGACTCCCTAACCGCTCAGCCACCTGACACCACCTGACTCCACATTAGCCGGTTAGTAGAACGTTGGGAGAAAGTTCTTGACCGACCAGCAGAACATTGCTCCACTGGACGGATAGCATGACGTCGTAGGAGAAGGTGACAGTATGGAGGAGGTTGGGACCTGCCACACTCACCGCTAGCAGACTGACTGTGAGGAGCAGGCAGAGGAGGGCGTGTCGGACCAGCTGTCTCTCATCCTGGACCTGGGCGGCGCCGCCCTGCCGGCCGTCACACAGCGCCCCCGCCTGGTCTGGAGGGGGAGAGCAAGCCAACAGGTGAGCCACTAGCCACCATCACAACAGTGCTGCCTTAAAGAGACGAGTACGCACCTTCATGTACGTGCGTGTGTGTTGTGTTGTGTCGTGCTGTTGGTCTTGCGGGCTGTTGCATGCGGGCCGTCACAGTGTGTGTGTGTGTCAGTCTACCTGTCTGGATTGAGCTGGTGTTGTTTCTGTGTATGCTGGCGATCATGTCAGGCATGGGCTGGGCTGGTGCACAGTTGTGGAACTCTGGCGGGACACGGGAAAATCATGTTTACACTACATACATCTTCCACGTCATGCTGACAGTGCATGCATTTTCACAATACAGTATACTTTCCAACAGGAGTACGACGTCCCACCTCTGATGATGTCGCTGTCCGGGGAGAGGCCCAGCGGGCCCTGGTCTTCAGCTTCAGCCTGGGGCCTCAGGTCCTCGGTGGTTCCCAGGATGGAGGCCCTGTCCAGGGCTTGGTAGTCCTGCGGTTCCCCCTGGGCCCCCTGGCTCAGGCCCATCAGGGAGAAACCTCCTAGCAGGATGCTAACGGCTACTACAACTGCTGTACTTATGATCTGGAGGAGAACGGGAGAGAGGGGTAGAAGAGGGGGCAGAGGGGAGGGGGAGAGAGGGGTAGAAGAGGAGGGCAGAGGGGAGGGGGAGAGAGGGGTAGAAGAGGAGGGCAGAGGGGAGGGGGAGAGAGGGGTAGAAGAGGAGGGCAGAGGGGAGGGGGAGAGAGGGGTAGAAGAGGAGGGCAGAGGGGAGGGGGAGAGAGGGGTAGAAGAGGAGGGCAGAGGAAAGGGGGAGAGAGGGGTAGAAGAGGAGGGCAGAGGAGAGGGGGAGAGAGGGGTAGAAGAGGAGGGCAGAGGAGAGGGGGAGAGAGGGGTAGAAGAGGAGGGCAGAGGGGAGGGGGAGAGAGGGGTAGAAGAGGAGGGCAGAGGGGAGGGGGAGAGAGGGGTAGAAGAGGAGGGCAGAGGGGAGGGGGAGAGAGGGGTAGAAGAGGAGGGCAGAGGAAAGGGGGAGAGAGGGGTAGAAGAGGAGGGCAGAGGAGAGGGGGAGAGAGGGGTAGAAGAGGAGGGCAGAGGAGAGGGGGAGAGAGGGGTAGAAGAGGAGGGCAGAGGAGAGGGGGAGAGAGGGGTAGAAGAGGAGGGCAGAGGAGAGGGGGAGAGAGGGGTAGAAGAGGAGGGCAGAGGAGAGGGGGAGAGAGGGGTAGAAGAGGAGGGCAGAGGGGAGGGGGAGAGAGGAGCAGCAGGAGAATCAACATACAACATTCCACTATAAAAGCGAGTGAATGCGTGAGTATGAGTGAGTGTGTGAGATAGTGACAGTGGGAGTGTGGGAGCCATCACCTGGGCCCTGCCATAGAAGAAGGCCGAGTCTATGGTGTCCGGCCTCCGTTCCCCCGCCAACAGCAGACCACCGACAATAAGCAACGGAACCCTGAGGAACACACACGTTGCTAGAGAGCTAGACTGGGGGAGGGGGCGCGGGAGGGGGGGGGGGGGGTGGGCGCTGTTGGAAGCCAAGGATGGAAGGACACCTCTCACTATCTCTCCTGAGTCAGTGACATGTATACGTGTCTGAAGAGACTTTTAAACCATTTGAATCCAATCTGAGAAATGTAGACAAGTGCCCTTTTTGGCCAGACTTCCTTTCTATTTCTTTTTCAATTTTTTGTTTTTAAATGTGAGTGTGTCGCAATGCCCGACAACGGCTTTTCAGTTCTAATCCTGTGAGACCGCACAAGCCCCAGCCCCTCCCTCCTTGACCCAGTCCCAGTCACCATAGTTACCGCACGCAAACCAGCATCCATATCTCTCTGAACTGCTGTCATTAGTCACGGTCAACATTGGGGGTGGACCTTGGGGCTTTTGAGATGTGCTAAAGGCATAAATGTGACTCTGATGTGGAGGAAAAAAAAGAGGAAGACTAACAAAGAATCACACACACACACACACACTCACTGTGGCAGACTCACCCCCAGCCTGTGATTATGAAGACTCCAGGTCGTAACCTCAGCAGGTCATTCCTCTTCGTCAGAGCCAGACACAGAGGGATGAGGCCTGCACACGCGCACGCACACACAATTGAACACGTCACTTGGGGGACAACATATTAGCGTTACTGCTCCACGGTCAGTACATCTTTGACCACACACACCCAGGCGTGACAGTGTTACCTGTCCAGATGTAGGTGCTGTACAGCGAGCCGTAGAGCAGGGTGAAGGTCAGCACTTGGCCCAGCACGTTGTCTTGATGTACCACAAAGTTCCACAGGATCATACTCACACACACCAGGAACTGCACACACACACACACAGGAAGAGATGCAAGATATTTTATCGGTTCATGAGCTCACATGCTGATTTTCATAACGTGGAGAAGCAGTTAAGCTCTAGTTCCAGTCTGGGAGAGGTTTGGTTTGACCTCACCACTTACAGAATGTATCATCTGAAAGCGTGTGTCCACTGTACCTGAGCCAGAAAGAGGTTCATGGTGAACATGTGAGGGAGCCTTTTGAACTTCTTACTGAGGAGCATCACAGCTATGGTCCACACCTGCAACATAACGAGACGGAGGAGGGAGGGAGCAGGGGAGGAGAGGGTGGAGGAGTAGAGGATCGAGGAAGAGAGGATGGAGGAGTAGAGGATCGAGGAAGAGAGGATGGAGCAGTAGAGGATCGAGGAAGAGAGGATGGAGCAGTAGAGGATCGAGGAAGAGAGGATGGAGGAGTAGAGGATGGAGGAAGAGAGGATGGAGGAGTAGAGGATGGAGGAAGAGAGGATGGAGGAGTAGAGGATCGAGGAAGAGAGAATGGAGCAGTAGAGGATAGAGGAAGAGAGGATGTAGCAGTAGAGGATCGAGGAAGAGAGGATGGAGGAGTAGAGGATAGAGGAAGAGAGGATGGAGGAGTAGAGGATCGAGGAAGAGAGGATGGAGGAGTAGAGGATCGAGGAAGAGAGGATGGAGGAGTAGAGGATCGAGGAAGAGAGGATGGAGGAGTAGAGGATCGAGGAAGAGAGGATGGAGCAGTAGAGGATCGAGGAAGAGAGGATGGAGCAGTAGAGGATCGAGGAAGAGAGGATGGAGCAGTAGAGGATCGAGGAAGAGAGGATGGAGGAGTAGAGGATAGAGGAAGAGAGGATGGAGGAGTAGAGGATAGAGGAAGAGAGGATGGAGGAGTAGAGGATAGAGGAAGAGAGGATGGAGGAGTAGAGGATCGAGGAAGAGAGGATGGAGGGAGCCGGGGAGGGGAAGATGGAGGGAGGGAGGAGAGTCGGTTGAAGGGAGCCGAGTGCAGAGAAAAGGGCAAAGGGACGTTCCGTGTCTTCACTCGAAGCCCACACCCAGCGTACCAGCGCGATGAGGCTGACGATGCTGATGTTGAAGCTGACATTCTGCAGCTCGGTGACCAGGGGCGTGGGGTCCATCAGGGGGATGGTCAGAAGCCAGGCGGACACGTACATGATGGGGGCAGACAGGAAGGTGCTGATCACCATACCTGATGTCACCTGGAGGAGGTGGTGGGGGGGGGGGGTGAGAGAGAGAGAACTGCTGTTATGCATGCGTCCCTACGTCTGTCTGTGTCTCTGCATGTCTGTATGCATGTAGCTTTGCGTGCGTGCGATTGCCTGTGTCTTTACGCAGCGTTTATGCGTTTCGCTCGGTGTGTACGCGTGTGCGTGCGTGTGTGTGTGTGACGCACCACCTCCAGCTCCATGTTGTACTGGGAGGCGTAGATAGCCACGCTGGGAGCGGTGGGAAACACACCGTACAGGAAGGCGTAGTTCGACAGGCTGCTGTGGTTCCCTGAGCTGCCGTTACCTCCAGAGTCCAGCAGCTCCACCATGTCCTTACAGATCAGAGGCATCACCAGCCTGGATGTGGGGGGGGGGAAAGTCGACCAACAAACTCATGAAGCAGCTCACCAACCCGGCCGGCCGGCTAAGCGGCCGGTCATCTCTCCCACAAAACATACAGTTCAGTTCAGAGTAGCCCCCGTGTGTTCCTCACAGCTTGGCAGTGATGAGCAGGATGAGGGCCACTCCAGTGTCCCTGGTGAGCTTCCGTAGCTGGCCCACCATGGACAGACCCAGGTAGAAGAGGGCGGCGCCGCCGAACGAGTTGGCCAGGCCGTCCACAAACTCCCCCATCACCGCTGGGATGCGCTGGCCCAGCAGGAAGTGGGATATGATGCCCACCACCACCATGAACACGATAGGGTTCCTCAGCACCTGAGAGGAGGTACACGCACCCCAAAACATTTCGATTGTTTGTGTTTAAAATGAACATAGTGGTATGCACCCGGTCTCACCGGTAATTGTGTCAACACATGGACATGACAAGGTCTCTCTCCTTGTTCTTGTTACCTTGAGAAATACAACTCCCACGATGCTTAGCGTGCTGCGCTGGGGCTGCCTGTCATCCCTCCACCTCTGGACCTCACACAGGGAGAACCCTATCGGGTTCAGGATCATGAGGGAGACCGGAGCCACCAGGTAGATATACTGAAGATACTCAGGGTGGGTGTTCCTGTATAGGGCATCCACTAGGGGGCAGCAGAGAGAGAGAGAGAGAGAGAGAGAGAGAGAGAGAGAGAGAGAGAGAGAGAGAGAGAGAGAGAGATAGACAGACAGCGGGAAAGAGAGGGACAGAGAGAAAGAGGGAGTAACTACTATGTCAGGTTAAGGCAGCAAACACACAAACACAGGGTCTCCTATCCTGTACTCACCTATAGGGTATCCCAGGGCAAAGTCGTTGCTCTGCGTGGCGAAGATAGAGTAGAGCCCGGCCTTGCTGTAACGGCTCTCCGGACTAGCCACCAGGAGGGTCAGTACACACACCAGGACGAACACAGACACCTTGGCGACCAGGACGCTCCACAGGAAGGACCAGATGACGTCTCCAAAGTCCAGCAGCACCATGTTCTTGAAGAGCAGAGCCGGCAGAGCAAACTTGGACACAAAGTTGCCCATGCCCTTGGCCTGGCTGGGGGTGATGATGTCAGTGCGCCCGGCCACGTAGCCGCACAGGATGATGCCGAAGCACTCCAGCAGCGCCGGGAACAGCTTGTCGATGGACATGGCAGCCGGGGCGGCGGACAGGGGCGGGTGGGAAATGTTCCTGTCGTGGATGAGGACGTAGCTGCTGTCCTCCATGGCGGGCAGGGGCGGAGGAGTGCTGGCTAACTGCCCTGGGATGAATACCTAGGGAGGGGGGCGCTTGATTTCTGCTACTAACTGAGACCCAGTACCCCACGTGTGTAGGCAGGTCTGCTGGTCAGCGCGCTGGCAGATGTGATGGGAGGTTTAACTTGGAGGTGGAATCGACAGCTCGCAACAACATAAATGGAGAGCTACCAGGTCCAAAAGAGACCTGTGTGAAAGGAGAGAGACCAGACAGGTTGTCCTATTTTACCAGGTCCGATATCAAGCCATCTGTCTTCCAGCCACATCTGATTTGTATGATTAGAATTCTCACATGCAAAGTAATTATACTGAACTGTTCGTAACAACAATCCGATACAGTTGTTTTCTAGTCAACAGAGCTTCCAACAAATGTGCGAACAAGCATTGCTTATGAATAGACATAGATGCATCAGCATAACGTTAGAAAATTGTTCGCTAGCTTGATTTAACATGGCGAGAAACTGACCAGCGCATAACGTTTGCTAAATCACAGCATGAACTCTAGTGTTGAGTAGGGTGCCATTACGTTGTGTTATTAAACTCTGTCCAACGTTTCAAACATTAGTCTAGCTCTCTTGTTAGCTAGATTCTCGTTGTACAGTAGTGAAACAACATGACGAATAACAAGTCAAGAATGGTGGTCACGCCTTTTTATGCGGTTGCAAAACAAACGATATTTACCTGCAATTATTTAGCATCGGATTTAAGACTCCTTGATTTGTTAAAATCCCTAACCCTAACATCTGGGTGAATTGTAGAATTATTTTAATGCCATGTAGCCATAATAACGGTATTGCCACTACCAGCTGTTTTCGCTAAGGGTGGCGCACCAAATGTGACTGAAAGGTGAACCAGCCAATTGATCGTCGAGATGATTTTATTGTAGACATATTACGCTGCTGTGATTGGTACAAACGAGAGACGCTGCACCTACGTATGCTTGTGACGCTCACGTGGTGTCGGGAATGTTAACTAAATAGGGGCATTCATCAAGCTGAATATGAATATCTCCTTAAAATGTTAATTCTTAACCTCTACGTGTTTAATAATCATGCTCATAACAACACACCAGTCAGACCTTTGAGTCTCAATTCCATCTTTATTATTTTAATTTGAAAAAAAGAGTGACTTGTAAAAAACGACTGTATTTTTTTTTCTCTACAATGATCAGCATCATGGGAAACACAAAATAAAATTCTATGACATAAAATAGAACATTCGAGACACAGGCTATAGAACAATCTAGAACAGATATGGCCACAGACGGAGAGGGCTCCCCTGACGCCCAAAGTGCAATGAGGAGACAAACACTTTGAAGTACCATGGTTACCGTCACCAGGGAAGACAAACGTCAGCGTGTCTTGTCGGAGACTGTAGAAATGGTCCCCAAAAAGTGGGCAGACAGACTTCAGGGGGTCTTGGTTTGGATGTAAGACAATAAGCCACAGAGTCGAGCAAGGCGCTGCATAAATGAGTCCGAACTTTGGTCAAGAGCATCTGATTGTACAATAGTCTTTAGCCCATCATGACGTCCAGGCTATGTCCTTGGTCCGACAGTCTTTGGTCCAATAGCGGTCAAAGCTGCATCTTTGGTGTGACAGCCTAGACATCATATTTCCTGCTAACCTCTCCCCTTGCTCTCGAGGAAACTGAGAAACATTGTCATTCTCTCAACCAACATTGCAGCATGTTCATCTCATCGCACTCATGCTTGACATTAACAGTCGATTTCTTTGTGGCACTCGGACCTCGACACCATTCTTCATTAAGGGGCTCCCTAAGTGGCATCAGGTAGGCAGCAGAGGCATAAAACATAAAGATTCGGCAGCAAAGCAAGGCACCAAGCACGCTGTAATACTGCATTGTCAATAAGAGGATCTCGCAAAACAGCTGTTCAACACCATCGAGATTACACACACTACTAGCAGACTGTACTTGAGCGTCGAACTCGATTGCATCGCCGCCTGACCGATAGCCGTCATACCCATGGCCGGTTCTAGATCTATTCTAGTCCGGTTCTAGAACTAAGGAGCATCTCTAATGGCTATGATCAAGTACCCTTTGATAGTGAGCGCCATAGTTTGACTGAGACTGAGCTAAACACGCGTGCATGTTAACGATCCCCTAGCGTTTTCCTTCAAACATGGAACAATTCTGAAACTGTGGTTACAAACAGAGAGCTAATGAACAGGGGAACAAAGCTGGCGTCGTGTTGGTGGTGAGGTGGTGTGCTGGGTGGAGTGGTGTTGTGTTGGCGATATGGTGTTGGTGGTGTGGTGTTGGTGGTACTGGCGCTAACAGTGAATGAGACACTACACTCAGACATCAGATAACCTGGACATGTGATCCACACGAGAGAGAGAGAGAGAGAGAGAGAGAGAGAGAAGGAGTGTGGCGAGAGGGGGAGGTGGTTGGAAAGAGAAAGAGAGACACATCCAGTCGAGGTGAGCAGGGAAGGGAGGGGGAGTGGAAGGCAGTCCCGTGCAGTAATCGAGGGAGGAGGGACTCTCCGACCCCCTTGATGGGATCCATCTTCACCTAGGGATGGGAGGCAAGGGAGGGGCACCACGATCCTTTTTACCCGAGCCTGGAGGACACACACACACAAAGACAGTTGAGTCTTGTTCCAGTGTAACTGACCTACAACTCCCGACCCCTATACTGGTAGGCTATTGGACAGGCACTGACTGAAGTGCCTCAATATAAATATTGTAGAAAAATATATAACATGTTGCCATGTTACTATCACTAAGGAGACAAAGGGCTAGCGATGGGGTTAGGACAGTGGCTCACCTCGGCTGTCGGCCTTGGCCAGCTTGCTGGGGTAGGTCTTCTGGCTGGGTACGTAGGCCTCAGGCGGGGGCAGCTCAGACAGGGCGTGGAAGCTGAAGCGGGCCTCCCAGTCATCTGACACAGTTGCATAACACCACATTAGCACAACAGCAGACACACGGCCACCGGTGGCCATTTTGGATCAGTTGCCCCCTCACGGGGGTGCATGGTACAATCATGGCACGGTTTTGTTTGAGAGTACCGATGGGTGGGGCGGCTCACCTTTGGAATGGTGGGAGCTCTGGAAGCCGTTGCCCATTGGGGGCGGGGGCAGCCCACCAGAGACGGACCTGTCAGGGGGAAGGGGGGGCCTGGGCCCCCCGCGGGGGGGGTCTCCACCCGGTCGGCCAGGAGGGGGGGTGGGGATTGCCGGAGACCTCACGTTGCTCCCACTACGACCTCCCGAAGGGGGAGGAGGGGGAAGTGGGCCTGTGGGAGGAAGTGATGTCATCAAGAATTTAGCCAGTAACGTTACAGTTGGAAAGTACGGATGAGGACGTCACAGACACCTCGAATGAGCTGGAGATAACTGTCTCTCTTCCCCAGTCTGGCCTGTTCTGTGATTGGTTAACGCCAGGAGGACGAGACGTAGGAGACTTACCAGAGCGGCCTGTTTGGTTCCTCGCTGGTGGTCCCCCGCTTGGGGGTGGGGGCAGGGGCCCGGATCGACCCGGAGGGAGGGTAGGGCCATGGGAGTTGAGTGACATGTTCCTCTGGGGGAGTCTGGGGGTGTGGTCCTCTCCCCCAGCTGGGGAGGGGGGCAGGGGGGGGCCCGGTCTGCCAGGGGGGAGGGGGGGAGGGCCACCACCAGGGGGGCGACAGGAGGCAGGGGACGGCGGAGGAGGGAATCCATCGCGGGGTATGGAGGGTCTGTGGCCCCCTTGGGGGCCTGGTGGGGGTGGGGGCCGGTCATCTGAGGGCCTGCCGGGGGCGGGGGGGAGGGGGGGGCGTCCGCTGCTGGGGACCGAAGGAGGGGCAGGGAAGGAGGGCTTGGGCCCAGACGGAGCCCCCAGCGGAGGAGGGGGGAAGCCTCCATGTCGGCCTGGAGGGAGGCTGGGGGGAGGAGGGGCCGGGCTGGAGCTGGTGGGCCGGGGGGCCCCGGGGAGTGGAGGGGGGGCGCCTCTTCCAGGGAGGCTCTGGTTGGGTCGGGGGGTGTTGGGGACGGGAGGGGGGGGGCCCGCCAGGGGTGTCGGGCCGGGAGGATGGGGCCGATCGGCCTCTGGGGGGGTCGGGGGCGCTGCTCCGGGGACCAGGTGGGGCCCCGGGGAATCTGGGGGGGGCGGCTGACCCCCCTCCTCCCCCTCCAGCGGCCCGCGGCCCAGAGGAGCGCGCTCCTGGGGGGAGCATGGGGGGTCTGCTACCTCCGGAATCTGGGAGGAGACACACACACACACACACACACACATCAAAACATGTCGACTGTGACGGTTACAAAGTCCACCCATATTCATCTCCTCCCAGCTGGAAGAAAAACTTGACTGTGAAGTGGCCAACAGTGTTGCATGACATGGTCCTTGTACAGTATCATCCGTTCAGTGTAGGGGGGATGGGGGGGGGGGGGGGGGGGTGAGGGGGGGCCGTCGCTTCAGGATGTGAAACTTACCGTTGGCGTCTCTGGTTCCTGCCGACCTTAGCTTGGGCATCCCACCCTGGAAGAGGCCTCCAAGACCCCCGGATGCACCTCCTCCAAACCCCCCTCCTCCTCCTCCTCCTCCTCCTCCACCCCCTCCTCCTCCTCCTCCTCCTCCACCACCGCCTCCTCCTCCTCCTTTAGGCTCTGCAGAGCAAACACAACACATCAGAGGCTCTAGGCCAGACTCACTGACTCACTGACTTAGCACGCGCGTTTCCAAACGATGCCCTTTTGAAGTGTTTGAAGACGTGCGCATCGTAACCGACAGGAACTCGAGGTGTGCATTCATCCGCTCTGTCCCGCTGCAAACGTTAAAACGAGTCCTCGAGACCCGTCTCGTCATCTCCTAGACACTCTGCGACACTCTGCTCGACGGCGCTGCCGACGCGAGGCCCTCAGGCAGTAGCAGGTGGTGTGGTGAGGTGAGAGCTCATGGAGTGACTCACTAGTGTCCAGTAAGGGGCCACTGCGGTCGTTGGTGACGGCCTTCTTCAGTCGAGCGCCTTTGGAGATGTCCGAGAGGAGGGCATTCCTCGTTTGTGCTTCCCCTCGGTTCAGACTGGGCTTTTCTGTGTTGGCCTGTGGCGCACACACACACACACACACAGTCACACAGTCAGAATCGAATGAATGTAACGTCTGATTTGGCCACAGTGTGGCGCAAATTGTCGCGCTCACTGTCCAAGAGAAAGAGGTCCAAGCGGGCTGTACGGAGCAGGATAGCTAGGCTCCAGTATCATTCTGGTACATCATCGAGAAACATTGCCCCTTTGGTTGTTGCTGGGGGATGAGAAGCAGTAGTGTGCGTGTGTGTGTGTGTGTGTGTGTGGGGGGGGGTGGGTATGTGTGTGTGTGTTTGTCACGAGCAGGACTCACCACAGCGAAGGTGGGCGGGGGTGGGGGTGGGGGGGGCGGGGGGCGCGGCATCTTGTCTGGTCAGTCTTCCTCTCTTCTATGTCTCTCCTCCTCTCTAGACCCCGAACACACAACAGACAGTGGCCTGAGTAAACAGTCCCCCCACAAAATGACATTAAAACGCACAGACACACTCGCCTCTCTCACCCAATCTCTCTCTATCTCTCACACACACACTCACCCACGGCTGTCAAATCTGAGGGCTGTGGGCACGAGTCATGTGACATTAAACCATCACTGGGCCTGACACATTGAGCCCATCTTCCTGTGTGAACGGTAGGTCAGAGCTGGATTGGCTGAGACAGCATGGGTCTCTGGATACTTTACATAAGAACAAAAAAACAACTCCCATAAGGCACTTCCTGGTAGAGGAAGAGAGGAAGGAAACTTGGGAAGGAGAGAGGAAGGGGGCAGAGGGAGCAAGGGAGGAGCATGGAGAGATAGGTAGGGAAGGAGGGAGGGAGGGGAAGATGAAGAGGAGAACAGTTAAGATGGAGGAAGGATAGAGTGATTACACCTAGTTACCAGTAAACTACAGCAGCTGACTGTTTGTTAAGCCCCTCCACTTCATGTCAACGGTGTGAAACAGGAAGACAAGACTGAGCCCACAGTCATCCTGTCTCTGAACGCTACTCTCTCTCTTCCTCTCTCACACATGCTCTCGTTCTGTCTCTCTCTCTGTCTCTCTCTCTGTCTCTCTCTCACTCTCTGTCTCTCACTCTCTGTCTCTCACTCTCTGTCTCTCACTCTCTGTCTCTCACTCTCTGTCTCTCACTCTGTGTCTCTCACTCTGTGTCTCTCTCTCTCACACACACACACACACAAACATTCTCCCTCTCTCACACGCATGCTCTCTCTCTCTTTTGCCTACTCTTAACTGCACCTCTCTCTCCCATGTCTCGCTCTCTCTAACTGTTCCTCTGTCAACCTTTTGTATCTCTCTCCGTATCTCTCAGCTCGCCTCTGAATCTCTCGACTTATCTTCTTCCGTCTCAGTCTCTCTCCCTTCCTAGAACCTCTCTCTACTTTCATGGCATGACCAGAATAGCATCCTCCTACACTGCCCCCCCCCCACACACACACACACACACTCCATCCTAACCCTAACACCACTACACAGAATCTGTGTTCATAATCACCCCCCCCCCTCCCCCCCCCCAAAACACACAGCCATAAAAAAGACATGAGCTCATGAGATCAAGTCAGTTTGTTGAAGTGAAACTTGTTTGAAGCTTTTGTCGTGACTACCATTCAGACACGTGCGTGTGTGTGTGTGTGTTAATGCACTTCCCGTTGTCAGGGGGACAACCCCTTGTCCAGATCAGGTTTGTCGAGGAGTCCTGAAACAGGTTCTCTGACCACAAACACCAACAAAAATGTTCCCCATGCTGCTCGAACCAGGAACCAAGGCCACACACACGCTTTGCTTTGTTTAAAATGTGACAGCACACACATAACGACACACGCATACACACACATACCAGGGTTGCCAAATGCTGCTTCAGCCACCTACAATGGACCCTTTCAGAAAAATTGGACAAACAGGACACTAGGGCAGGAGAGGAGAGAATGGTCATACCATAAGATGAGAAGGATGATTTGATCAGATGATTTTTCAAAAGGAAGAAAGAGAGAGAGACAGACAGAGAAAGACAGAAAGAGAGAGAGAAAGACAGAGAGAGAGGAGTCAGAGTAGGGGGATTGGGGGAGACTCCTTGATGTGTCGGCATACGGTGGGGGGTGGGCTGGAGACACACACACACACAGACAGACACGCACACACAGACAGACACGCACTCACACACACATGCTTTCGTTTAAATAACCTCTTAAAGCCTACTCTTTCATCCTGACTTCCGCCCTGGGTCTTTACACTAACGGCAGACACACACTGAACACACACACACTTCACACAAACCACACACACAAATATAGTGACACACACACACACAGGACTGTACACTTAACACATCCTCAATTTGAATTTGAGCAACTTAACTGTTGCAATCTACCCATGTTCTTCAGAGCCTGTACCAGACAATAGATAACAGTGTACATCTAAACTTCCCTTCTCTCAGAACGTTGACAGCACCATAAACCCTGCTTGAGTCTGAAGAGGGGATTGCCAGAGAAGTCAGAAACCCCCAAATCCCCCCAACTGGAAGTGGGTAGGAGAGCTGGCAACTGGGGAAACGGAGAGAGAAAGTGAAAGAGGGAGAGAGAGAGGAAGATGAGGGAAGAAAGAGAGGGAGGAGAGAGAAGAAACTGAGTATTTTTAGGTGATAGAGAGAGAGAGAGAGAGAGAGAGAGAGAGAGAGAGAGAGAGAGAGAGAGAGAGAGTGAGAGAGAGAGAGAGAGAGAGAGAGAGAGAGAGAGAGAAGGAGCGAACAAAAACAACACTGCCGTATGTGTCTGCTAGGCAGAAACCAACCTTGCTGAGTGGCTGTCCTGACATCCTGTAGGTGAGGTCACACACACGCAAACACACACACAGACTGCTGTGGTAGTGCTGAGTTAAGAGGAACCCTGTGTGCTCTCTGTAGTGGTCCTTTTCTTGAAAAGAGCAGAGCTCCCCATCTTTAGTCCTCTAACCACCTCCACTACCCTCTCCCCAGCCTCGAGTCCTCTAACCACCTCCACTACCCTCTCCCCAGCCTCAAACAACCTCCACTAACCTTTTTACAGTCTCTGACCACCTCCCACTACTCTGTCCCCGGCCTCTAGTCCTCTACCCACCTTTTATACCCTCCCCCCTAGCTTCGAACCACCTCCACTACCGTCTCAGGGGAAGTTGACAGGACCTCTTTCTGTGGACCTCGCTGCATGTTCAGAGTAACAAGCTTCCTCGTTTACTTTCCTTTTCTTTGCCCACACATTCTAGCATCTCATATCTCATACCTGACAAATATGTACTGCAATCTCCGAGAAGGTGTTTAACTAGTTGTCGAGGGAGGTACGTAGAGGTTTACAGGAAGCAAACAAATTCAGATTCTTCCAAACATTGCCTCACCTTTCTTAACCAGTCCATCTAGTCAACAACAGTCAAACATTGCACAAACTAAGTTACGTTGCCCAACTAGCCAAAACAGACAACCAGCGCTGTCCAAAAAAAGCGTGAACAACCTACTCACAGAACTTGTACTCAAGGAGCTGTAGACAGTTCAGGTTCTCTGGGAGGAAATCATTCTTCCGCCGAGCGACGAGACAAGTGAGAAGATTGCGGGGGCCCAAAGGAGAGCACGTTGAAACTCTCTGGTGGAGAGTCACATTAGCTTCCTGAATGTGCTGTAGCTCCTGTCAGCCCTCTTCACACCTTCCAGAAGCCTGCACTTCCACATTCACACCAGACTCTCCAGCCGGCTATCACTTCCTCCTATGAGAACGGGGATTCCTGGGCAACAGAGACAACTGATGGTGGGACCCGGTATTGCACCTCTCCACCACAGCAGGGAAGAGGGGACACCGAGGGGATAAAGAGAGGAGAGAAAAGGGGAAGAATAAGGGAGGAGAGAAAGGGGAGGGATAGGGAAGAGACGCGGGTAGAGGAGGGGAAGAGGAGAGGAGGAGGAGGTCTTGAACGAGGGCTGTGCGTTGATAGGGACGAACTCAAACGGGTGCCATTTCCTGCGAGGGGCGGAAGTGGGCGTCCCACATCCTCTCCCTCCGCACGGCTTCCAGGCAGCCTTCCGGCTCCTTCTCAACATGTCCCTTTCCCCCTCCGTTCTTCCTGGAAGTCTTATCGGGAGGGAACATGGCTGGAAGCAGGGGTCCCGGAAAACCTTGGGGCCTGGTCGTTTATCCTGGCTTCCCTTCACTCATTGCCACTGCAAATTTCACTCTATTGATAGACGGGGGGGCCGAGGGAGCTCCGACGAGGGGGAGAGCTTTGAGGTACGGCCCCCCCCCCACACTCGTCACCACGATGGTCGCGTGACACGCCCCTAAGGTGCATCATCATCATCAGACATCTTTGGCCTCATTGTCTCTTGTGACTCACAAAAGCAGCCATGACATGGGAAACAGGCGCGCGTGCACACACACACACACTTCCTATCCTTCCTTCTCTCTATTTCTGTCCATCTTTCTTCCTCTCGCTCACCAAGTTGTAACAGAGCATTCGTACAAGTCAACCACAAAACAAGAGAGCTTTGTACTATCGGCAAATAGTCAGCATCTTAGCCATAGTTCTAAACACGCCCTCAGGTTCTCACCTCACAAGCCTAGCCTTACTTCTACCATCATGTGCCAAAAGCTATGTAGACAGGATATGAAGACTACAACATCTTATCTCTCTCTTTAACACACGCACTCTCTCTCTCTCTCTCTCTTTATATATATATATATATATATATATATCTTTTTCCATTTCATTTTATATGGCCATACTGTAGCCCTGCTTTTAGAATGCGAGCATAAGAGCGTGTGCTTGTTTGAGTGCATGTGTCAGACAATGGAGTGAATACCAGTTTCATTCCATCCGACTGGTTACACACGTTGCAAAAGCGTTCCTTATCCAGAGATCAGAACAACTATCTATGGATCTTTGCTCCTGTCCACCCGGACATTCCTGCTCCTAGAAAGCTGCTAGACCAGAGCGTTGTTTACGGAGCTTCACTACTCCTCACCAAAAACGGACCCACTGTACAATAAAACAAGCAAAACCCTTTTAGGCTCGCCTCTGAGGCCGGGTAAACTGCAGGATAACCAATGTAGTGTAGTGCGAGTTGAAGTGACATGCTTGAGGTAGATACAAAAAGTTTTCATAATTCATTTCTCGAAGTCAAGCTCAAACTTTCTTGGTTTGACGGGAAAATATAGTTTTGTTCAAATTACGTTTTGCGCTGAACCAATCGTCCCATGCCGATAGTCACAATTATGCGGCCTATGTGCCATGTCACTTCTTGGTAGCCTTTAGGTCCACCAAGGTCCAATATTAGGCCAACTCACTAAAAACGAGCCACTCCTTTGCAGTAAACACAACTTTGCTTCGTTCATTATTTCCGCTTCTCCATTCCCAGACGGTGGCAACCCGACAGACAAGCAAACTTTATAATAAACTAACTCCACTTACCGTCAAAATTATAAACAAGTGCGCCCTGTTCAATAAACCGACATCTCTCGAGATTTCTTTGATTTGTGTTCTAATCTGCCAAAGATGTTTGTCATGTCAGTTGTGCGACGAGTCTCGTTGAAGCACACTCGTTTTGTAACCCCGTGGAGCTCCAAAGGGCTGAGGTTACTTGGTTTGGGTTCAGCTATTGCAGCATAAACAAGCACCGCCCACCTACGTGAGACCGTTACCCTAAACGCATAGCCCCTATATTCAGACTATCGACAGAGAATTCCAGATGTGGACTTGAAGGTTTTTGGCAGCTGGGACGGACTGAGTCCTACATAACAACCCAAAAATACGAACACAAAGGCTACAAGTATTCTAGCCTTTGATGCAAACAACATTCAATCTCGCAATTAAAAAGAGACTTCAGACCGATCGACAATTTGCAGCGCATTATACGTGCAAACATAATAAACAATAACAGTTAGGCTATATTGAATGCCGTCTGTCATTAGCTGCTAGGTCTTTAGGCAGTGTCTGGTGGTAGGCTACATTTATTTTAGGACTTGCAGTTTGGTTCTCTGTGAATCTCTGTGCGTTGTTCAGACAGAATTGCAACCTTAGACAGTTCAACCAGAGATAAACGAACCCATATTATACTGTCAATTACAATTATATTTGTTCAGTATAATTTGTATTTATTTATCTGTCTCAGTATTTTGAGTTTGTCTATTAGGCCTACTGAATACAGTAATCTGCTGCCCTCTGGAGGACACTTGCCCTAGTGCATGTGGAGCGTAACTGAAATTAAACGGTAAGTGAAAGAGAGGGGTAAATCCTTTTGTGTAACATCTCTCCTGAAGATGACCAAGAAAATGATGGAGTGAGAGCAGGAGCTGAAGGAGAGGCTCCCTGGCTGCAGGTGAACACGCAGCAGGCCTAGATGGAGAGAGATGGAACACACATCTCAGTGATGTCACCTCCTATTGTCAGCTATCACTCATGTTATTTTTGTTGACAGAAAAATACTTAACCTAAAAAAAATAAAAAAAATAATGCAATTATGAAATGAAAAACAGAAGTACAGAAGACACTTAGATACAATATACAAGGATTCATTTATTAGTCACTAAAGCACCAAAGAAAACAAACAGGGTTATATTTGGCACAAGGAGGAGAGAGAGGTGATGAAAGAATTCTCCTCAACGTGAACTAGCCAATAGAAAATCAATCAGTTCGTTTCAAACAAAAGTTTACAAACAGTTACACGTCTAAAAACAGTTACTGTATGTAACCCAGGACCTGAACCTGGGACCTTCAAAAGGCATCAAATGAAGGGAAATCCCCAAGGGAACCCTGGGGAACCTAAAGGTCCATCTATCTCCTGAACATCCCCAGAGCTCATGAACAAGCACATCACACCATCAGCGGGACCAGCAACTTGACGTCCAAACTTAATTGTTAACCGTTACATTGTCAGGGGGTCATGCATCCCATGACACTGGTGACGCTTCGTGTTCCGGTTGAATCCCTGTCAAACTAGGTCGGTCAAAGGTTTCCCATCGTTACAGTGGAGTCAGCCACAACACAGTAAGCAGCACTAAAGTCAAGTCATCAACACAAGCTACTTCATTGCTGCGGAAGCCGCCACTCTGAAGACATACTGCCAGGATGGCTGAACTTATCACAATGGCTATGTAAACACAGGGTGTGGTGGGGGTGGGGGGGGAGGTGAGTGCGTGGCCAGAGTGTGGGCAGGTGTGGGGCTGGCGCCTCTTTGAAGGTTTCCCAGAAGGTTCCGGAAGGCCCTACAGAGTGTTGAGCTCGATGAGGCGTCCAACAAACACTCCAGCAGTGCCGATGATGCACACCGCCATGAACACACACAGCAGGATGTGGTCCAGCACCATGGCAACGAACTTCCACTCCTCCGCTGCCTGGGAGGGAGGGAGGGAGATATGACCGAATGAAGTTGGACGGTCAAGCAAATCAGAAAAAGAAAATCCAAACTAAAAGCTAACAGAGACACAGACAGGCGGACAGACGGGTAGGCAGGCAAACTAACCCAAACCCAAACAAACAAACAAACAAACAGACAGATCGCATAGAAAGACAACCAGGCTGCCCTTCCTCACATTGTTGGATTCCTCATCGCCCTTCATGGTCTCAGCGATGTACTTGATGCCGTCGATGGCGCTGCGTACGTCTGGGTTCTTGGTGATGAGGGACTGGAAGGGGATGGCGGCCGGGGTGGGCTTCCCGGAGATGTCTGAGATGTCGATGTCACCGGGGAACACGGCCTTCTCCTGGCGCTCCTGAGAGGGACGTTTCATGGTGGAGAAGAACATCAGGTTGGGGATGGTGTCGATGAAGATCTGGAGAGGAGAGGAGAAGAAAGGAGTGAAAGGGGAGGAGAGGAGGAAGGTAGAGGGAAGAGGAAAGGGAAAAACAGTGAATATTTAAGGTTTCTTGCGAATGGATTCTCTCGGATTTCCCTTTGTGGGTATGTACACGTGTGTGTGTGTGTTACTCAGGCCTACCTTGCGGACCCAAGCAGGCATGGTGTGCGTGCTGGGTGAGCGGTGGTGCGTGTTGATGACGATGACGGTGATGATGATGGAGGCGATGACGAAGACCATGGTGAAGAGCATGTATTTCCCGATGAGGGGCACGGCGCTGGAGGTGGAGGGGATGAGCTCCACGATCACCAGCAGGAACACGGTCAGAGACAGCAGGACGGAGATGCTCAGAGTCATCTTCTCACCTGGAGACACACACACACACACAAATACACAAGGATCACACGACAGCATCAAACACACACGAACACACACCCTCTAGGATCCGAAACACACACACACACACACCCTCTAGCTACCGTCCTCACCAGAGTCGGTGGGCAGGTAGAAGACGAGGCCGGTGAGGAAGCTGAAGAGCATGCAGGGGATGATGACGTTCACGATGAAGTAGAGAGGCAGGCGCAGCATGAGGAAGTGGTAGGTGATGTCCAGGTAGGGCGTGTCGGGGCAGCAGGCGTAGTACACCCAGTGTTTCCAGCTGCGGTAGTCCTTCATCACCCACTCCCCGCTCTCCATGAAGTTGGACAGGTCGGGCCGGTCGCTGTCCTGGAGGGGGTTGGGCGGGACGGATCCGAGTACAATAGGAGATGGTTAACCGATGACTTCAATAGAAAGTTTCATAAAGTCTATGCGTCGCATCTCGGTATGTTTGAGCTAGGCATTCCTTTTTGGTCCCCGCAATATGGGGAGACCTCACGCCGTCGTCTGCCCCATGTTCCTTGCCTCGCCCCCCCTCTCCGTGTGTCTCACTCATTTTTCCACTCCCCCCCTCCACTCCCCCCCCCCACCCCCCTTACCGGGTTGACGACCACCAGGTTGCCGTCGTAGGTCCAGGTGCCCAGCTTCATGCTGCAGTTCTGCAGGTCGAAGGGGAAGTGCAGCACGATGATCTCGCAGTAGCTCTTGAAGATGGCCGGCGGGGTCCAGGTGATCATGCCCGTGTGCTCCAGCAGAACCTTGGTCTCGTGGACGATGGCAAAGTCCCCGTCCGCACTTGGGTGTGTGGGGGGGGGGGGGAGGATGGATGGGGGGGGGGGGGGGGAACGCAGAGACGAGAGGGACAAGACAGAGACACCCCGTCAGAGAGGGACACGGCAATGACCACATGGGGGGGGGGGGGGGATTCTAAACAGGCTTCTCCTGTTCTTACTCGGAAAACCGGTTCCCCTGCAGTTTGCCACTTGCGGGGTTAATCCCTTACCCCCCGCCCCCCTCCACGGCAGAAGGTTCCCTCTGGTATTAAGAGGGTCTCCTGCTGGCTGTCCTTACTTGTTGTAGAGCACCAGGTCAGGCCTCCAGATGTCTGTGGAGGGAATCCTGATCTTCTTGATGCCTCCGTAGTCGTCTGGGTTCCACTTCAGGTTCACATCCTTCCATTGCTGAGAGGTGAGGTCAGAGAAGGACACAGGAAAGGAGAACATTTTGAGAGATAGAGAGAGAGAGATAGAGAGGGGGGGGTGGATGGATGGATGAATGAATGAATGGAAAAAAATTAATGATTGAGAAGGAGCTTTGTAGTTAGTCTGGTAGCTATTTCTGAATCTCATTGTTCTGTGACAGTCTAGAAGGTTCTGTTACTTCTACCTGCTTTAGGCGGACGTTGCTTGTCACAATCTGGTTGACCTCATCCTGGGTTAGACACAGGGGAGAGAGGGGTAGGAAGCGGGTGAGATAAATGAGTGTACACTTTTCGAGTAACCTCACACACTTTCACCAGGGCTGCCTTTTCAGCGTGAGATATACAAAGTGTGGCGTGAGAGCGTGAGAGCGTGAGAAATGGTTGAAATGCGTGTGTCACACAGCGAAACCGTGAGAGTTGGCAGCTATGCTTTCACACACAAACACACTCTCACACACAAACACTCTCTCTCTCTCTCTCACACACACACACACACACACATCCTCTTTTTCCTCACCACACTGATGAGCTGGATAAGCTGCAGGCCCACAGTGACCACAACCGGCTCTTTGAAGTGATTGACGGGCCGGACCACTTTGTTGTACCCAGTGAACAGAGTTTTCACTAGCCTGGTCTCATCATCAGAACACCAGCCTGGAGCTGGGAACCACAAACACAGGGGAAATCACACACACACACACACAGACAGACACACACACACACACACACACACACACACACACACACACACACACACACACACACACACACACACACAAGAGATTATATACATAGAGGACATTACACCAATACGTCCTAAGGCTGCTCCACATATGTTCATTGACATACATCTACACTTTCAGCACAACGTTAACTGACGAAAGGTTTTTGAGTAGGCTGCACCTGGTGGATTGGAGTAGGCTTGTGGTTGGACTGTCTAAGCTTACGCCGGGCTGGTAAACCAGAGACTGACGCCGACTCCCCATATCCGCTTCAGATAGTATTTCTGGAAACTATCTGCTATTTCGCAAGCATTTCGACCCAAGGGGCGCGTATCCAGTTTCTTTTAGAGGACCGAAGAACAGGCTTCTACATTCCATCTTCCTTCGTATAACATCAATAACATTTCCACCGCATACGAAGATTACGTTTTTAAAACGTATTTTCTGTATCGGTATTCTGTAATTTAGCAGCGAACTCTCGCCGTCTTCTCTCCAGCATGCTTTACACAAACAGAGGGAGGTGTGACACACTTGTACCTGTCAATCTCATTGGTCTTACTGCTGACTACTGTTTATCGTTAGGCTACACGTTGCTATAAACACGCAATCTCTTAAAAGCAAACACCACACATTTGTAATTGAAACATCTAATAATCTTAGATCAGATGGACAATAGTTAATGTGCAGATGTTGACATCTCATCTCGCACATGCACCGATCCTTACAACCTATATGCAAATACATGCCTATACAGTATGTATCTAGCCCGTGTCTAGATGGTTGTAGGCAACTTACCTATTAAAATAGCCAGGAGACCAAACAGAAGGAGGTATCCGTTGGAGTGATCCATTGCTCAGATGACTGGACCTCTGGAAGGGGGGAGGGGGGGGGGGGGTTCGGAACAAAGCTGGTCTTCAGGACCTGACTGGGCTGTCTGTGTGTCACCAGTTTACCAGGGAGATCTTCGCAGTACTCTGGTCTGGACTTGGGGGTCAATGGGATGTATTACTGTTTTGAGAGAGAGAGCGAGAGAGAGAGAGAGAGAGGAAGCATGTGGGATCGTAGGACAGCTGAGATCTGTCACTGGAGGAATGAGAGACATTTTCAACATGTGTTGCTCCTCTCGTCACTCGTCTCTCCCTACCCCTGACTCTCTCTCTCTCTCTCTCTCTCTCTCTCTCTCTCTCTCACATTCCCTCCCCCTCGGCGTCTTTGGTCTATGTCCAGGACTTTTAGACCAGGAACCCAAATCAGGAGCAACAGCAGTGTCCAACCAGCCCCGTGTCTCCCCATCCCTCACCACCTCTCTCTCACCTCCCCCACACCCCTGTTCCCCTTTCCCTCACATCTTAGCTCCCCTACCACTCAACCTAACCCCCACCCCCTTCACCCTGGCCCCCCTATCATTCACCCTGGCCCCCCTAACAGTCACCCTAGCCTCCCCTTCCAGGCAACTGTACTGGGACATGCCTGTGCTGGGTGAGGTCAGCCAAGAAGCAGGGGGGGGGCTAACTGGCAGTGACTCACTCAGACTGGAACTAAAACAATTCTCATATACTTTTTATTTTAAGGGAAAACAAATGTTTCGAGGCTTGTTATTGAAGGAATATTTTTATTTTAAATAAATAGAAAGATACATTGTGTCACTTTAAAAACAAACAAATGAGCTTTTCACAACAACACAAACAGATAACCTTCAGTACCACAACCCAAGAAAGGTTGGTGAATGGTTCGACCAATAATACACACAAACAATAATGCTGCCATACACAACCTGTTAAAATAGAAAAAACATCTGAAAAAGCATCCATTTAGAACTCTGTTTGGAACTCAAGATGGTTCTAGCTGATCTTTAAAGGATATGGAACCATTTCGTCAGTGTCTATGGTTACAAATCATGTAGCATTTCATACGCAGGGTAGAGGGTTAAGTGTCAAGTCTATTACAAGTAAACAGTACTCCGAGTAAAGGCTAAGGGTGCCTTTGGTCACCTTCGCTCATCTAGTTTCTTTTTGGTATATTATCTGTCTACTTCTTTTTCTCGTTCCATCACTGTCACACACACACACACACACCTAGTCAGTGTAGAGGCAGAAGCAGCCATGGGATCGGCTGGGTTGAGGCAGGTTCCCCACCTCTTCCCAGAAGTCTTTGTGAGGGTGGTACCGCTCCACGCTGCGCAGGTAGTCCCCCCGGGAGCAGGAGTAGCCCCCCGTCAGGTAGATCCAGCCCCCCAGAACCACAGCCCCGGCCTCCAGCCTCCCCTCCAGGGCCCGGGCCAGCTGCCTCCAGGCCCCAGTCTGGGGGTCGTAGCTGTCTGTCTGGGTGGTATGCCCCCCCACCAGGTACAGCAGAGAACCCAGGGACACTAGGCTCATTCCATAACCTGAGGTTAAGGGCAGAATTGCGTTAGTGTACAGGTGTGTACAGGTGTGTTCATATCAGTATTTGTGTACCATTTACAGAGGAGGGTAGAGACACACACACACACACACACACACACACACACACACACACACACACACACACACACACACACACACACACACACACACACACACACACACACACACACACACACACACACACACACACACACACATCCTCTTTTTCCTCACCACACTGATGAGCTGGATAAGCTGCAGGCCCACAGTGACCACAACCGGCTCTTTGAAGTGATTGACGGGCCGGACCACTTTGTTGTACCCAGTGAACAGAGTTTTCACTAGCCTGGTCTCATCATCAGAACACCAGCCTGGAGCTGGGAACCACAAACACAGGGGAAATCACACACACACACACACAGACAGACACACACACACACACACACACACACACACACACACACACACACACACACACACACACACACACAAGAGATTATATACATAGAGGACATTACACCAATACGTCCTAAGGCTGCTCCACATATGTTCATTGACATACATCTACACTTTCAGCACAACGTTAACTGACGAAAGGTTTTTGAGTAGGCTGCACCTGGTGGATTGGAGTAGGCTTGTGGTTGGACTGTCTAAGCTTACGCCGGGCTGGTAAACCAGAGACTGACGCCGACTCCCCATATCCGCTTCAGATAGTATTTCTGGAAACTATCTGCTATTTCGCAAGCATTTCGACCCAAGGGGCGCGTATCCAGTTTCTTTTAGAGGACCGAAGAACAGGCTTCTACATTCCATCTTCCTTCGTATAACATCAATAACATTTCCACCGCATACGAAGATTACGTTTTTAAAACGTATTTTCTGTATCGGTATTCTGTAATTTAGCAGCGAACTCTCGCCGTCTTCTCTCCAGCATGCTTTACACAAACAGAGGGAGGTGTGACACACTTGTACCTGTCAATCTCATTGGTCTTACTGCTGACTACTGTTTATCGTTAGGCTACACGTTGCTATAAACACGCAATCTCTTAAAAGCAAACACCACACATTTGTAATTGAAACATCTAATAATCTTAGATCAGATGGACAATAGTTAATGTGCAGATGTTGACATCTCATCTCGCACATGCACCGATCCTTACAACCTATATGCAAATACATGCCTATACAGTATGTATCTAGCCCGTGTCTAGATGGTTGTAGGCAACTTACCTATTAAAATAGCCAGGAGACCAAACAGAAGGAGGTATCCGTTGGAGTGATCCATTGCTCAGATGACTGGACCTCTGGAAGGGGGGAGGGGGGGGGGGGTTCGGAACAAAGCTGGTCTTCAGGACCTGACTGGGCTGTCTGTGTGTCACCAGTTTACCAGGGAGATCTTCGCAGTACTCTGGTCTGGACTTGGGGGTCAATGGGATGTATTACTGTTTTGAGAGAGAGAGCGAGAGAGAGAGAGAGAGAGGAAGCATGTGGGATCGTAGGACAGCTGAGATCTGTCACTGGAGGAATGAGAGACATTTTCAACATGTGTTGCTCCTCTCGTCACTCGTCTCTCCCTACCCCTGACTCTCTCTCTCTCTCTCTCTCTCTCTCTCTCTCTCACATTCCCTCCCCCTCGGCGTCTTTGGTCTATGTCCAGGACTTTTAGACCAGGAACCCAAATCAGGAGCAACAGCAGTGTCCAACCAGCCCCGTGTCTCCCCATCCCTCACCACCTCTCTCTCACCTCCCCCACACCCCTGTTCCCCTTTCCCTCACATCTTAGCTCCCCTACCACTCAACCTAACCCCCACCCCCTTCACCCTGGCCCCCCTATCATTCACCCTGGCCCCCCTAACAGTCACCCTAGCCTCCCCTTCCAGGCAACTGTACTGGGACATGCCTGTGCTGGGTGAGGTCAGCCAAGAAGCAGGGGGGGGGCTAACTGGCAGTGACTCACTCAGACTGGAACTAAAACAATTCTCATATACTTTTTATTTTAAGGGAAAACAAATGTTTCGAGGCTTGTTATTGAAGGAATATTTTTATTTTAAATAAATAGAAAGATACATTGTGTCACTTTAAAAACAAACAAATGAGCTTTTCACAACAACACAAACAGATAACCTTCAGTACCACAACCCAAGAAAGGTTGGTGAATGGTTCGACCAATAATACACACAAACAATAATGCTGCCATACACAACCTGTTAAAATAGAAAAAACATCTGAAAAAGCATCCATTTAGAACTCTGTTTGGAACTCAAGATGGTTCTAGCTGATCTTTAAAGGATATGGAACCATTTCGTCAGTGTCTATGGTTACAAATCATGTAGCATTTCATACGCAGGGTAGAGGGTTAAGTGTCAAGTCTATTACAAGTAAACAGTACTCCGAGTAAAGGCTAAGGGTGCCTTTGGTCACCTTCGCTCATCTAGTTTCTTTTTGGTATATTATCTGTCTACTTCTTTTTCTCGTTCCATCACTGTCACACACACACACACACACACACCTAGTCAGTGTAGAGGCAGAAGCAGCCATGGGATCGGCTGGGTTGAGGCAGGTTCCCCACCTCTTCCCAGAAGTCTTTGTGAGGGTGGTACCGCTCCACGCTGCGCAGGTAGTCCCCCCGGGAGCAGGAGTAGCCCCCCGTCAGGTAGATCCAGCCCCCCAGAACCACAGCCCCGGCCTCCAGCCTCCCCTCCAGGGCCCGGGCCAGCTGCCTCCAGGCCCCAGTCTGGGGGTCGTAGCTGTCTGTCTGGGTGGTATGCCCCCCCACCAGGTACAGCAGAGAACCCAGGGACACTAGGCTCATTCCATAACCTGAGGTTAAGGGCAGAATTGCGTTAGTGTACAGGTGTGTTCATATCAGTATTTGTGTACCATTTACAGAGGAGGGTAGACACACACACACACACACACACACACACACACACACACACACACACACACACACACACACACACACACACACACACACACACACACACACACACACACACACACACACACACACACACACACACACACACACACACACACACACACACACACACACACACACACACACACACACACACACACACACACACACACACACACACACACACACACACACACACACACACACACACACACACACACACACACACACACACACACACACACACACACACACACACACACACACACACACACACACACACACACACACACACACACACACACACACACACACACACACACACACACACACACACACACACACACACACACACACACACACACACACACACACACACACACACACACACACACACACACACACACACACACACACACACCAGGGATATTTATTCTATTTATTTATTTATATATATAAATAAATAGAATAAATATCCCTGTTCACATCAGTTTATCAGTCGGCTATACACCTACCGAATGCACATGCAAATAGTCTGCTGATGCAGTTGTGTGTGTATTGACCTGACACGGCCTCTTAAACTGACATCCTGGATTGTATGTGCTCTACGCATTCCTCTGTGGTTGTCATGGTCACCTGGCCGGGGACAGGTGGTGAGCACGCTCCACTCGTCGAGGTCGGCACGGTAGGTCTGGATCTTGTCGTACGTGCAGCTTCCCTGGTAACCGTAGCGACCGCTGGCCACGTAAATGCTGTCTCCAAGGACAGCGCCTGTGGCGTTGCCCACACCTTAACAAAGGCGCACAGTCACAAAGGACACATTCAGTGTCACAACCTTTGCAAAGGGTACCCTTTAGACCCAGGACTCCACCTCCTCTCTCTCCCCCCCCCCCCCCCCCCCCCCCCCAACACACACACACCCTGCACCATGTCGGCCGAGGCCTGCCACCTCCTCTTCAGGGGGTCGTAGTGCTCCGTGCGGGCCGTGGCCGCCCCTCCTCGATAGCCCCCGATGCAGTACACACACCCCTGCAGCACCACGGAACAGTGGGAGAAGCGGGCCCCCAGCATGGCCACGCCCACACGCCAGCGGGCCCTCTCACAGTCATATACCCAGCTGGAAACAAGGCACACACACACACACACAATTATGCACACACACACGCACATAACACATAGAATCATGACTGAGCAAGTGAAATGATAATGGATGAACGTGGGACGAGAGAGAGAGAGGCATAGGTTCCGTTATACATGGGGGGACATGTTTTTTTGAAAACTGCAAATCCCCCCCCTCCCCACCCTTTTTATGAAAACTTAACGGCATCCTCAGTCATAAAAAAAAAAAGATGCCCCACCCACATTTGCAAACCTACGCCCCTGGATAGAGAGATTGAGACAGAGAAGAGACTAACGACACCTACACAGAGTCCAGTGCGTCGATGGTGTCTGTGCTGTACCCCCCACTGACATACACCAGCCCTCCCAGGAGACACACCCCGTAGCTCTCCCTGCCTGACCCCGGGATGCACGCCCCCTGCTCCCACACTCCCATTCCCGGGTCCCCCTGTTCCACCTCAGGCAAGGGGTGCCAGTGGTACCCCCCCACAATCACCATCCTCGGAGAGAACTTCCGACAGTGGAAAGAGGGGCTCGTCGGTCTCCCATGCCCAGCCAAAGGCTTCAGGGCCTGGGTGAACATACCAAGGAGGCCCCCCTCTGAGTTAGCATGCTGGCTGTCCCCGTTTGTTCTCAGATCCGGCTCCAAGGGAGCTCTGCTTGTTGTCCGCCCCAGCTCCATGTCCAGCTCCAGGCCAAGAGAGCTCAGCAGAGATGGTAAGTTCTCCAGGCGCTCGCTGACATCGTGGCTCACCCACCTCGCCACGGCTCCCACAAGGTCCTCCTCGGTCACCACTCCCAGAGACTCCGCCCCCAGCACCCAGCTCAGCCTGTCAAACTCCAGATCCAGAAACTCCTCATCCTGGGTCACTTCCTGAAAGCGACTGAGGAGAACGCGGCGGCACTCTCGCTCAAGGGCCGGGCAAACATGCCGCTGGGAGAAGGCCAGCATGCCCAGGCAGTTGGACGCATCCAGCAGACGAACCAGGAAGTCCTCACAGGCACGCTTCACAGACAGGAAGTTGAGCAGGTCAGCACCTTCCAGCAGGCTCTCTACATTTCCCTGCGTGATCCTAAGGTGAGAAGAGTAGGTGAAGTCTACCAGGACGGATAGCACCTCATCATTCACCCCTGGTAGTCTGGAAGAGAGAGCAGAGCAGAAGAGAGGTTGAAAAAAGGGCATCAGAACAGTAAGCATAATCAAAGACAACAAAAAATTTAAATGGGTCATTTTCAAAACATACTTTATCAGACTGTTGGTTTTCTCCATCATATCCGCTGTGAACATGACTCTGAAGTAGGAGCTACGGGCGCACAGCGCCACTTTGTGGCAGTGGAGGACTATGCCCGCAGAGCCCTGAAGAGCGATATCGGTGAACAAGCCCTGCGTGTAGAACCCTTGGAGCGCATCAAGAACCTCGTAGGGGTGGGCGGCATCGCAGAAATCATACGTGTACTCATCCTGACGCCTAACGGACATGATGGCCCTGAAATACGAGTTAAATGTCGACATCGTGTCGTGTCAGTCCCTCTTAGAAAAATGCACAGACGGTGATCACCTCATGCACTATGAATAAGCTTATGGTGTTTTATAGTCATACACATCACAAATGGTGTTGAGTTCTCCGTGTCAGATTACAGATCAAATTTCTCTTGTGTAAAAAGACATGCGGCTTCTGGACAACAAGGTCAACACATGGAGCAAGTCAGGTTTGTTTGCTTGTGGTTTTAGCGTATTTGCATGATAACTGAATTGCATGAGTTTACCAAAGAGAAAAAACAATTGTGGCAACATATTAAAATACCATCCCGTCATCTCACCGTTTCTTTTCGTTGATCTTCATTGAAGCGCTCCAGCACACACATGCCTACCTGGTCGAACTCTGTTTTGTCCTCAGCGGAATTTAAAACTTGATTTGGCACCCGCAGAAGTCCCCAGTTCAACGCATTAAATGTCTTCCTTTGTTATTCACCGACAGATCAAGCCTTCTGATGCAGAGGAAACAGCTCTACACCATGTTTGTTTGGAAGGCTCATCTACAAGATCCTGAACCCGCGGGTCCTTGCAATTAACCACTGGACTACTTCCTCTCGACCAATCAGATTTCACCGTCAATAGCTGAACTGAAACGTTACCGGTGCAGACTGACCTGGGGGTGGAGACAGAACGAACCTGTCGATCTCAAACAGAAGGCTCTGGGCAAAAACAATGTACTTAAAATTGAATATTCTTCATAAAATAAATATTCGTCAACACAGTCTTAGTATGACCGTTCATGGAAGATTGGAATGTGGAATAATAATGGGTTGAATAATACAGAGGCACTGACAATTGACTAGAAAGATCATTTATTAAAATTAACAGGTAAAATCATATATAAACCATGCTTCTGTATTTTACAGTATTGATAGTACAGTCTTAATATTTACACAAGATCTTCCAAAAAACATATTTGAACAATCATTTAGATTAATTAATTTTCTGTTAAAATAGAGTAAAAGCAGAGTCATAGCAGCAATCTGGCCCTTAAAAAGAATCTACAGACCAGTAACATTTCTCCTGACAATTGAATTGGTGACAAGGCCTTGTTCAGTGTTAAACAGTACTGATGATATATTAAAAAAACATACAGAACACAGTGGCAGCCATCTAATCTCCCTCTGTAGACTTCTCAATGCAAGTTTTCAGTTCCTCCAAGATCTCTGTACCGCTGGCCCAGGGCAGGACACTGGGCTTCAACCCGACTGTCTGGTGCTCCTCCTGTGGGGCCTGGCCACTCTGCAGCCTCTCCAGCAACTTCTCCAGGGTGAACCCCCTCCTAGGCAGCACCACGTCCCCGACGCGGAGGCACCAGGCTGGGCACAAGTCGTTCCCGCCATCGCCCGCGTAGAACACCCTGCGGTACTCCACCCCCCCGCTCGCCTTCTCAGCCAGGAAGTCTTCCAGAATCTTCCTCTTGCACATATTGACCGGGCAGCGGGAGCACTGGTGGGAGTGGTGGCAGCGCACCGTCATGAAGCCGCGCTCGTCGAACGACGCCGGGTTGCTGAACACCTGGTCGACCGCACCCCGGACGCCCCCCGCGTGGAGGATCCATTCGATGAAGAGGCAGTTGGCGTCCGACACGACGATGCAGTCCACCTCACTCTTGTTGGCGCCAATGAAGGTCAGCAGTTCGATCATGCCGTCCGTGAAGGGGATGGTCTCCATCTCGCGCTGTATGGCTTCTTTGGTGACGGCGTTCTCGCCAATGTAGGTCATGACACGGCCCATGTACTCAGTCCAGCGGCCTCTCTGGTAGGTGTTCATCAGCCAATCGGGAAGGTTCTGGTCAGGTGCACACCGGACCAACCAGGTGTCACTGTTATCATCCACCAGGGTGTGGTCGAAGTCAAACACGATTAGAGTCTTCATTCTGGCACTGGAGACACAATGACAGTCAATTTATTTGTTTAGCCTACTTGGCAATGTGGCCAATAGAGTCCCCCGTGTCCCCACACTTTACCATGCACTTGTGCTATTCTGGATTTTGTTAAGTAGGGGTCGGGCAGATGGATCCAGAAGTATCAATACTTTTGATACATCAGTATCAATCCACACATAAACATATCAATACTAAGATGTTTATTTCAGTGTTGACTTTTGGCTGTAGGCTTACGTAAGGAGCATTGTGTGGAATTTTGTTATGAAAACTGCGATGTGCGTTGTGAGGCTATTCGCTACTGTGGCAACACCGCCAATCTGTACTAACACTTTAAAACACACGACAAGGAGAACTACCGATGGACAGTGTAATAGGGACTGTTGGAGCCACAATCATGATAGGCTACTCGTGCCGTCCGTGATCTCTAGGCTAATCTTAAAACAACTGGATAGGTGAAAGCCGCTACTAGGAAAGTATTAGGAAAGTATAGTATTCTAAGATCAGTGACATTAATCCCAAAAGATTCCATCAGAAACAGGCAGCAAGAAAAACATACATTTGTTTGCTTAGGCTACAACATAGTGTCACTAGGCCTATATTTACTTTCACATTTGCTAAGCGCGTGACGTAGCAAGATACCTATACCCATTTTATATCTATGACCGTGGCAGCCTTACAGCCACCAAGCCGACCGAGGTAAAATACGTTTATCGCCCCACCAAATAGTTAATGAAGGTTAAACATCCCTTACCAGACACGTTCTTATCGCTGTTGTTTCTGAAATTACCGCTTTGGTTAATTAATTCAACTTCACCGGTAGCTTCAATATTTCAAGCGGTCTTCATCGCTTACTGCTGTAACCTGAATCAATGTCAAACAGGCGATTCACTGCCACCTGTTGTTAAGGAATAGTATTGCCTCAAATGTAATTGTCTTTGATATTTTGGTCTTAATACAAAATATTGGTCGACATTTTTGCAATGAATATTGAAACCCACTACTAGACTCACTACAGTAAGTATTTCCCCCTCTCACGCATTGACAAGCAACCCAAAACACTGCAAAAATATACAAAATACAAGTAATCAACAGTAGGTGGCAGAATTTGCCTCTTCCTTTCAAGCCAAAACAACCCACGAAGAAGAGCCCTGCTTACTTTTCTTCCTGGTTACGTCACAACAAGTGGCAGGTCATGAAAGCAATCTTTTTGGTAGGAAAAACAACATCAGTTTTAAATCACGATGTTTAAGGGCTGGGGATCGTGGCTTGGTATACAGGACACCACGTCCTCCAACACGGAGAACGCGGAGTTACCCGTCGAGGTTGTCGAGGAGGAGAAGATTGTCCAAGCTCAGAACGAAGTAAACAAACAACAGACAGAGCAGGAGCCAGAGCAGGAGCCAGCTCCTCCACAGCAGCCCCAAGAAGCAGGAAAGGGACTCAGCGGTACGACTGTTTATTTAAGATAGCTTGGTTAACCTTTATTTGCACAGTAAATTAAAATGATTGGTCCTTTAACTCGAGGATGTACGGGTAAAAGAAGCTCAGGTACATAATGTACAGCTCTCTGATAACAATAACATGCGTTGTGAATATATCCTTACACAGAATACATCTTCAGCTTTGCAAGTAGTGCCACTAAGAAGATATCAGACTCTGTTTCCGAGACCGCACAGAGCATCAAAAAGAGCGTAGAAGATGGGAACATCGATGGAATTATTGACAAGGTGTCTGGCAACCATTTTACCTCTTGGATACGTTCCGTGCCTTTTTGCATTCCTGTCATTCTAGACATTCAAGAGAACACTCATGTAACACTTCACACATGTTGACTTCGTAATCTTTGCCCACAGACAATTCTAGGAGATTTTCAAAAAGAACAACAGAAATTTGTGGAGGAAAAGAAGGCCAAGAAGTCAGGTGAGTTTGATTTGGAGGCACCTTCAAAGTCTGAAATATTTTTTAGACAATACTTTATTTGAGGCTTGGGTACCATGCCAACTTTCACAATTTCAGTGCTGTCATGTTTATATGGTCTGATTTTGCCTCCCCAACAGTGCCCCAACCCAAAGTTTCTTCTGTTTATATTCTCTCTTGGTGTCCTTTGCTGATGGTTTAGGTTGATATTGGTATTTATCCAGGGGCACCCGTTAAGCCATTTGTCACAATGATAGCTATATAGAATAATATGTGATTTGTGTTTGTGTTTCTCCAGATGCAGCTGTTCCTCCCTGGGTGGGATACAGTGAGGAGGAGACCATTCAGCAGCAGATCCTGGCTCTGTCTGCAGTACGTTTGGTTTTCATTGGCAGTTAGGGGTGCTATGCCCATAGTGCTGCAACCACAGAGGCAGTGATGCATGTGTAACCCTCCCACTATAGGCTTGTGATATGCATTACGCTCTGTATAATACAATATTGAAATCAATCCAATTTGGGACAATAGTGGGGAACATTCCAATACAATAACAGTCTAGGGTAACCTGTGATTCTGTTTGATTAATAACACATTAAGCTAGAGAAGAAATGAACATTTATTAAATGAAGTATAACTTAGTGATTAAATCAGGACAAACATAGAATCTCTGTTCAACCATATATTGATTAACATATCTTGCCATACATCTGTAGCAAAGCAAACAACAATATGAAAAAAACAATGAACCGCCCCGGGGTTTTTTAGTCTTAGGTTAAAGTTCGGTGTTAGCCAGCTTGCTTAACGTTGGAGCTCGTAACAGACGTATGAATTGTATATCCTTGACTGATCAAAGTACAGTCAATCCACGTCTCCACAGAAGGGTAAACACAAACCCGCTCCTTTTGCCCGTCGACAGTCCGGTCTCGCCAACTCCCGTCCACCGAAAAGATGCCACCGAAAGAGGCCACCGATGCTCCAACACAGATAGCAGGGCAGTCAACCTAGCCAACCTAGCCCACCAACAACGTGTCTCTGTCTCCTTGACAACCAAACAAAAGTCCTTCACTCGCCCTTCTCTTCCGGGTCATTCTCTGAACTGAACAATATATATATAACTATAAATCTTAAACATCAAGTTACTTTATTTCCCCAAAAAAACACATATTTCAAATTTCAGAAAAATACAAACAAGTGATGAAAATCAAAATAACCGATGAAGATCAGGTTATTACACAAGTACTTGGACCAAGAGTTTTGCATGTATTTAAAAGTTAAACTGAAAATAAAAATGAACCCAGTTAGGGTTCCACCACTGAGGGAGTCTTCTCCATCAAGCTTCCCTGGGACCGGAGACTCATGCCTGGCTGATACAGTACACAGTTAACCAAACAACACAGAGTTTTGATGGAGATCAGTTCTCACCTATTTGAAGGTTGCATCCAACTCCTTTCCTGTCTGCTTTGCTCCCTAGTTCAGGAGTTATGTGGGGTTGTTAGCTCCGCAGCGGGAAAGGGGAAAAAGATTCAGCCCGTGAACTGTCCGCGAGCTCGCTTGTGTCACTGTCCGTGGTGCTGACGGCTCTGTGGCCGCTCAGTCACTGCACGCAGAACCAACTGTTTCCATTGGTTGCTAGGGTACTCTATATGGAGCCAAAAGTGGAGTTTGTGTTTTTTGTGTGCACAGAATGCCCTGTTCTGACTGGCTGTTGTGGTATGTGTTCCAGGACCGAAGGAACTTCCTGCGTGACCCCCCTGCTGGCGTCCAGTTCCACTTCGACTCGGAGCAGATGTACCCCATCGCTATGGTGATGCTGCAGGAGGACGAACTACTGAACCGGATGCGCTTTGACCTCGTCCCAAAACAGTGAGCACACACACGCATCCACTTACTAACTAGGTCATCTCCAGGGACTTGTATCTGAACAGCGTGCGTGTCCATTTTGTGTGTGTTTTTCCGTGTCTGTGTGTGTGTGTGTGTTTCTGCAGCGTAAAGGAGGAGATGTTCTGGAGGAACTACTTCTACAGGGTGTCCCTTGTGAAACAGTCGGCCCAGCTGACAGCCCTGGCTGCCCAGCAGCAGGCCTCAGAGCCCAGGGACACCGAGGACAAGGAGGTGGCCCACCCGGAAGACGTCAGCCTCACTGGTAACTTCCAGCTTTGGATAACCAGGATATTTCTCTTGCGAACACTGCTGATGTTGTTCTGTGACTCCTGGGCTTAGGGTTAGACACTGATACCCTTTCTAGCGTGTTGGGGTTTCATTGGGGGTGAGAGTGACTATGTCTCTATGTCTCCGCTAAGCTGTGGGTTTTTCTTCTGCAGAGAACATAAGACCCAAGACCCCTCCTGTGTCCATCAGTGACAGGTCCAAAACTGCAGAGGTAAGGGAATGTCTTGCTTGTCGATGATCTTGTTCTCAACTCTTCCCACCCAAATTCTTCTCAACATCTCAGGTATCGTATCAGTGATTTCTCAAGGGAAGGAAGGCCCGAAAGAGATAAAGGAGGAGGAGGGATTCAAAGACTACTGAAACGCGTCACCTGTGTTGGCGCGTGTACACATGCAGCGTGTGTGTTTGTGCTTGTGACGACAGCAGCACGAGGAGGAGGAGATCTCCACCAGTCCAGGGGTGTCTGAGTTTGTGAGCGACGCCTTCGACACGTGCGACATCGACCAGGAAGACCTGAGGAAGGAGATGAAACAGCTGGTCCTGGACAAGAAGGGGGAGACAGAAACTCCAGAGGGTGAGAGGGGGGGAGTGGGGGGGTGAGGTCACAGAGGTGTGAGGGGGAAGGGAGGCAGGGAGAGAAGGGGAGTCGGTCGGAGAACGTTGAGCTGAATTATTTCGCTAATGCTGTTTCCGTTTTTGTGTAGTGTTTTGTTTTTATTTAAGTTTTGTAATTGCAGGGGTCACCTATAAAGGAGACCTGGGTCTCAGTGTCTCTACTACTTTTAAAGGTAAAACAAACAGAGAAACAGAGGTAGGGGACAGTGACACAGCTGCTCTCCTGTGGTATCATCTGGTGTTAACGTCTACGGCATAAATCTGGTGGTGTTTTGACGGGTCTTTCAGTTCGGTATGGGTATTTTAGCAGTATGGTTCTGGGTTTAAGAGGGTGATTGTGACGTTTTGTTTCGGGGTTCTGGATTCCAGAAAAGTCTTTGAACTGCCCTGTGCGGTTCTGTGTTCCAGAGGAGTGTTCAGACTGGGAGAAGGAGCTCCAGCAGGAGCTGCAGGAGTACGAGGTGGTGGCCGAGTCTGACAACAAGGATGACAAGTGGGACCAGGAGATCGAGGACATGCTGCAGGGGGATGACAGCTAGACTGACCCCTCCCATATCACCTTGCAGGCTCCACACAATAGCTCTCCTCCCCCAGCACTCGCACAGATCTGAGAGGAGGGGATAGGTATAATAAAGGTGACAAATAAGAGAAATCCCAATAAATATGCGAGGGGAGTTATTTCTGACATCTGTGATTCTGCCTATCAGCTCTTTTTGGATCTAACAGTGCATTGGTGCCAGTTTTGTTGGCCTGTAGGAGACATCCTGAAGGACCTGCAATTATTGGTAGCTTAATGACCCTACTGCAACCTGAGATGAACTGTTGGGTTGTACAACTGTAAGGCTTTTGTTCAAGTCTTAGATGGAATCATTCTGCTTTGGGCTGATTTGTTAAAATAAATGTGTTTACTTTTTTTCAATTCTGTCTGTTTTACTTTTCTATCTGTATAGAGTGTCTATAGTGAGAAGTACATGTAAACTAGACTGGGGAATGGAAAAAAAGGTTGATGGAGACAGTTCGCACAATATAATTGTTTTCTTATTTCATTCACATCCATTCCATTATTCTCTTTCCCTTTTACAGATCATGCATTATGGCTTTCTTTTATGGCGTGTTGTTTTGTATAACTATGCAAACCTTGTGTTGCTTTTATCTGAGCTGATGAAAATACCTGTCTGCGGTTTTTCCAAATAAATATGTATTTCTCTCACATGGTCTTGCATATTTGTTTCGATTCATGTTTAAAATCTCTGGTTACGATATTAAAGCTTGATCAGTGCAGTTTACTGAGCAATCACCAAACATGTCTGTAGTTCTCCGTCTCCAAAAGTCGTTTTTGTAACATACAACAACCCTTATACAAAGCATATATACCAGTAATGTATACTCAGTTAAACTTGAATGTCTTTATTGTGCACTTTTAAATTACTTTTGCTCTCTGGAACTTGCGCCACAGGTTTAGCTTGTCAATGAAGTGCCTTCAATCGTGTATTGCGTCACATCATGGCGACACATTCGGGTGCGAGAGACACTGACAGTGAAAACAACCAGGTACATCTGTGAAACTTCATTGCAGTTTGACTTGTTGGAGTGGTTGTAACGTGTTACAAATCCCTACGGTACTTCCTACATTGATGTTAGACCTCATTGTGAGCCGAAGACGAGCGGTTAGTGTTTAAAACCGTTGCGAAGGAAGTTGCAAGCTAGCCGAACCAGCTAGCCTGACAGGTTGTGAGCTAGCTAAGTGTGCGTAACAGGCTTGATGGTACATCATCAGCCCCAGCACAGCACTGGAACTGGCGTGACTGCTGTCGCGTTGATCCGTTGTCGGTTTCAACCTGTTGTCATACCAGGTAGTCACACTTGGAATAATTATGTAGGATACGAGTATCCGTTTAATTTGCATCATAGTAGCACTAACGGAGCTAGGTATTCAGATGCATGATTTAATTGTGTTAGCAGGTTGGCTAGCTAACTTAGCACTAGCTAGTAAGCTAGTTTGAACGTTTAGCTCAGTGTTTAAGTGGTGTCAGTGTATTTGTATGAGGCTGTCCTTTTGTTGTATTAACCAATGCTTGAGTTATTAAGCCAACTAGCCATCTATGGATGTGTATCTTGCTTAATGTCACTTTTGTCATGTGCGTGTGTTTTCACCTACTTCCGCGGTGTGAGCAAGTGTTAAAACTATGCGGGTTGACGTTAATGTCTTTCTAGGCAGCCAGTTAACGATATGAAATGCATTAAAATAGGTTACCAAATTAGGTTACAATATTTCGTTTTCGCATGTTTGTATGTTACTCGTTACGCAGGGTCCCATGTGGCCCAGTGTGTTTCCATCAGTGTTACCGCTACTCGCTACATTCAAGCACGTGGTAATCCTCTGTTCAGATTTGATTGTGGGTCAAACCAGGCTGTGATTTCACATAAACTGCGACTCAGCAGTCCGCGTGTTTAGATTAGATTTGCAACGGCCAAACTTGATTATTGGTGCGAGTGCCTAAACTTGGACTCTCTCTCTCTCTCTCTCCCTCCCTCCCCCCTCCCACTTCTATGTCTCACTCTTAGTCTGGTAGTAAAAGCGCGATGGAGAGCCCAGGTGTGTGTGGGATCGAGGTGGCCACCAGAGGCTTGGTAGGCGGTAGCGACACACCCTCTGATCTAGACAGCCCCAGCCAGGTAAACAGCCCAGAGAGCCAGTTCCAATCATATTTGAAATGGCTTAATATGCTATCACACATTCTCTTGGTTCTCCTGTCATCTCCCCCTCTCTCCTCCAACCCCCCAGGAGGATGTGGGTGTGTTTGGCCTGGTGGGGGTCACCTGCGGGCACGAGCTGAGAGGGAACACCCCTGGGAGGGAGGACAGCTTCTTGGACCCCAACAACCCCGATCTGGACCCTGGAGGTGGCACCAAATGCAAGAAGGAACCGAAGAGATTAGGTAGGATCCCAAATTCACACTGAATTGTTACATTTACATTTAGTCATTTAGCAGACGCTCTTATCCAGAGCGACTTACAGTAAGTACAGGGACATTCCCCCGAGGCAAGTAGGGTGAAGTGCCTTGCCCAAGGACACAACGTCAGTTGGCATGACCGGGAATCGAACTGGCAACCTTCGGATTACTAGCCCGACTCCCTCACCGCTCAGCCAACTGACTCCCTATTGTTGTTGTTACCATTCCTCTTTCGTTCATGGCCACACTCGACAGGCCCACTCCCAGCCAGCTATAATGTGTTTGTGATGTTGTCGTGCTGTGTGCACAGGTAAAGAGGTTCTGCTGCTGATGCAGGCCCTGAACACCCTTGCATCTCCAGAGGAGAAGCTGGCTGCCTTGTGTAAAAAGTATGCTGACCTGGTGAGTAGACCTGATTAGGAGGATGAGAGAGAGAGAGGGAAGGAAGGAGGAAGGAGGGAGAGAGGGAAGGAAGGAGAGAGAGAGGGAGGAAGAGCACTGGGCCGGGCCTTCCCTCAGTTATGACGCTGATAGCCTCCACCCACACAGTGTCAAGCGACTTCCTAGCCCTCGCTGTTCTGTATACCCGTCATGGTTAAAGCCAAGAGCAAAGATGTGTTTTGGTTGACCCCTTGTGACCCGACTCCGTCGGCGTGGTTGAACCCTTGGCTGTCGTCCACAGCTGGAGGAGAGCCGCAGCGTGCAGAAGCAGGTGAAGGTGCTCCAGAAGAAGCAGTCTCAGGTCGTCAAGGAGAAGGTCCACCTCCAGGGGGAGCACAGCAAGGCCATCCTGGCCCGCAGCAAGCTGGAGAGTCTGTGTCGAGAGCTGCAGAGGAACAACAAAACCCTGAAGGTGGGTCGGTTTCGTCAGCTCGGAAGCTGGTTCCTGGTCGTATAGCTCGTCGGTCGTTTACATGTGTCTGTGGTTTATTCCCTGTAGAAACGCGAGTTTCGTGTGCTGTTCAGTAGTGGTGTAACGATACACTCGGCATATGATTCTCTTCGTATCACGATACTGGGTGTACAATACGTATCAAATTTTTTTTTAAAACATTTTAAATGAAACTGAAATTCAATTAACACATATAAATTCCCTAAACATTTTTGAGAATTGTCTTTGTTGTACAATTTAGTTAACTCAGTTCAAGGGATTTCTGTGAATGCAATGAATGCACGCGTGACGCAGGTGCAGAGTAGGTCGCGTGCTGGTAGCTCAACCAATAGGATCAAACGGACGTCATATTGTAAAAATATTGCCATAACGATGCATTTTGTAAAAAAAAATGTATTGTGATATATTGTTCCACGGTATATTGTTCCACCCCTACTGTTCAATCATGCATGTATCGAGTTGGTCATTTTCAAAGAATTAAACATCAAGCTGGTTAGCCTAGGAAACAAACAAGACCTCGAAGGCACTAGTTAGTATAAGGTGCTAGATTATCATTTGAACAAATTGTTTCTCTGTTGGTTATCACAGGTTGAGCCAATACGCAGGGGTGTCGAATCCTTGTCCTCGAGGGCCGCTGTCCTGCATGTTTTCGATGTTTCCCTGATCCCGCTCACCTGATTCGAACGAATGGTCGTTATAACAACCCATTTAATTGAATCAGGTGTGTTGGAGCAGGGAAACATCGAAAACATGCAGGACAGCGGCCCTCGACGACCAGGATTGGACGCCCTGAGGGTGCGGGGTTGTGACCGGGAGGCTTTGTTGCGTGTCACCCAGGAGGAGAACACCCAGCGCTCTCGCGAGTACGAGGAGAGGAGGAGGGAGGCCACGCTGCACTTCCAGATGACGCTGAGCGAGATCGAGGTCCAGATGGAGCAGCACAACGCCCACAACACCAAGCTGCGCCAGGAGAACATGGAGCTGGCGGAGAAGCTCAAGAAGCTCATCGAGCAGTACGAACTCCGGGAGGAGGTATGCAGGGGCGCCCGCACGACACGGCTTGCCTCGCGGAGCACGTGTCTGGAGGGGGCGGATTCGTTTCGTGGGCTTTCTGTATTTTGATGCCGAAACACCTCCTCGTGTCCTAGCCTCTTAGTTCCTTTGTCTGTTGAGATGGTGTTGTCTGTCTGTCTCTGTCTGACTGCCTCTGTCTGTCTGTCTGTCTGACTGCCTGTCTTGTCTGCCCTCAGCACATTGACAAGGTGTTCAAGCACAAGGAGCTACAGCAGCAGCTGGTGGATGCGAAGCTCCAGAGGACTGCAGACCTGATGAGGGAGGTGGAGGAGAGGCAGCAGAGAGAGAGAGACTTTGTGAGTCAGCCCTACCCAGGCCTGGGCCCAGGCCCGCATCACTAGCTCACTCTCTAGACCGCCCCAGTCTGTAGGACCGTACCACATCATGTACTAACTGACTCATTACTTCCATCTAATAAACCCCAAAAATGCAATTACTGATATAGGGGTCTATGAATTGAGATTCTTGATTCTTTTTCTTCCCTATAATACTCTATAACTATAATTAAAAAAAAATATATATATATAAATAAATATATATATATATAATGTGAAAATGAGCAGCAGCCCCAACAGGGAAAAACAACAAGCAAATGAAACAAAGCCTGTTGTTTCCCACAGCTGCTGAAGGACGCAGCGGAGTCGAGACACAAGTGTGAGATGATGAAGGAGCAGGAGACCCAGCTCAAACAGCAGGTGTGCAGCCGGGGCTGGGGACAACCCTCCACAGCAGACCTGAACCAGGGAGTCTGATTCAGCCCCGGTCTGATTCAGCCCCGGTCTGATTCAGCCCCGGTCTGATTCAGCCCCGGTCTGATTCAGCCCCGGTCTGATTCAGCCCCGGTCTGATTCAGACTGTTCGTTCAAGGCTTCGATTCTGCTTAGGTGTCTGCTCACGTTGACACCTATTACAAGGGTCATTTTGACAGCTACACATACTACAAACAGGTTCAGTTCATTAAAGTTCTGCGGGATGAATCAATTGATATGAATCTTGTTTAGCCTGATGGAGGATAATGTCTATGTTACAGCTGTCTCTGTACATGGACAAGTTCGAGGAGTTCCAGACCACGCTGGCGAAGAGCAATGAGGTGTTCACGACCTTCAGACAGGAGATGGAAAAGGTAGGGAGTCTTTTGATTCGTTATGTACTTCTTTTCATATTTATAATCGTGTGGAATTGATCGGTCTTCTTCTTCTTCCCAAAACGGTGCCCCCCCCCCCCCCCCCTCTTCTTCTGTTGATGTTCTTCTCAGATGACCAAGAAGATCAAAAAGCTGGAGAAGGAGACAACACAGTGGAGGACCAAGTGGGAGACCAACAACCAGGCCTTGCTGCAGATGGCTGAGGAGGTAGGGAAACGTAGTTTGGCTGACACCTAGCGGCTTTCCTGGGGAATGTAGCTCTTGCTGAGGGGAGGGGGGGGGGGGGGCTACGGTGAAACTGATGTCGTCCTGGCTTTTGCGTCCCTGTAGAAGACCCTGAAGGACACTCACTACAAGGCTCTGCAGGGGAAGTTGGAACGCCTGGAGAAGCTGTGCCGGGCCCTGCAGAAGGAGCGCAACGACCTCGACAACAAACTGGGCCCGCTCCAGGAACCCCCCTGCACGGCCCCGCCCGAGCCCAAGGACGGAGAGCCCTCTGCCGGGGAAGGAGGGGCGGAGGCCGGGTGTGAGAGAACGGAGGTCCCGGCTTCCTCCACAGCCGAGAGGGGCCCAGATGAAGCCGCCCAGCCTGAGGACTGAACAGGGCTGGCTGGGCCTGCTCCCCCTGATCCCTCCCTGGGACTATCCGGGGGGACCTCACCTCCTCCTCAACGGCCCCTTCATGTGGAGAACAGCCTTCATGGGAGAGACCAGTTTAGTCCAGGACTGGGCTATGCTCCCCCCCCCCATCTGTCTGGGAAGCTGGGCCCTCCCACCTGATCTTTATTTTGTGTGTGATAGTTCAGATTAAAGAGATGATTGCATTGATGATTCTTCTGCTAGTACTGCTGCCCCCTGCTCTGGCCTCTGACTGCATGCTGGGTGAGATTCTGGCTTTGTGGACAGATCTTGGTACTTGGCATTTTTGTTTTGTTTTACCACAGCTGTACTTACTGTACTTCACTCAAAGTGAGGAGGTGTCAGAGTTGGGTCTGTATAAATTAGTCTTTTTCTTTTCTTTTTTTCTTTTTTCTTTAATTTTAAACTTTTCGTTCCCCTCAGCTCTAGACATCTCTTCACCCCTTTCACCTGATTGATGAATCCTTCTCTGTGCTTTCCTGTCGGATGCAGCTGCTGCGATGACTCGCCACCTGTGGCTCGGTCACGTGCATGTAACCGTAAGGACAGAGAAATCAGGGCATTATGGGCTGCTCTCTGGTCTGTAGCATAGACAAGAGTAGGACTGGGCCATGGCCGTCTGGGGGAGGGGCATGAGGGTGGAGGTGGTCTATTATTAACAGGAGATTTTTAAAAGGGCTAAAGTTCCTCTTTGACAAGGCTGCTATGATGATTCCCAGCACATGCATGTCTGCAAGTCTGTCCTTCTCAGTTCTCTTCTAATGGCTCCATTCAGCCTTCCTTCCTTCTCCCCCTCATACCTGCCCCCATTCCTTGATTTGGTCCTTCCTTCCTAGGTGAATCTGGCTCTGGCTAAGGGGGAGCTGTGGAGAAGGGCACATGCTTTCACCTGTCCAATTATGTTACGTCTGAGATGTAAGGAGGGGGAGAGAGGCAGGGAGAGAGAGAGATAGAGGATGAATGGGAGGACGTGGCTGTAGAGTATTCAACCAGTTATGACTACAACTCTTGATAGCATCTTGTCAGTTTCGAGTTGTTGTCCATTTTGTGTTATTTGAAAGAGGACCGAGCTCTAGCTTTTCCTCTTTACCCACTAGTTTTTCAGGACTACAGTATACACTTTGTGGGTTCTGAGGACTGGGCCAAATCTTAGGGACTAATCTAAGGCCATGTGCCATAAATGGACCAATCAACAGTTATTGTTATGATACGATGTAATTTCATCGAGGCTCCTTATATGAACCCAAGCTTCTAATATGGGCTCTAAAGGAAGCAGGCTTCAATTTGTCATCACAGCATTCTTTCCCACTTTGGTCAACAGAGAAATAGAGGTTTTATTTCCAAGTAGCCACGTAGATGACGAACATGTTTTTTGTTTGGATCTAAAAGGAGACTTGTGTTCTTTTGATGCGTTCTATACTGGAGCGAGATAACGAAACAGAATGTGATTATTTCTTTCCCCTTTGTAAACCGCACTCGTCTGTGATTGATGAATATCAGTACAATATGTAATCCCATCTGATCTGTTGCTTGTCCAGGGTAATATGACCCTGACCATGTGAGCCAGTGTGGATGAACTGATGAATGTAGAACACTTGCCTTGCCAATCCCTATGGTGCGCTTGATTTGCCACACCTGGAACCCCTTGTCGGACACTTTTTTCACTTTTAATACCTTCATTTTTTTTTACCCATTCTAGTGAACGCATCCTCCGTGGTGTGCTAGGCTGTTCCAAATCAAACGCACCCGAAAACATGATTGTTTCGGTCTCGGCCTCCTCTTTTGACACCCTGACCTTTGACCTTCATTGAATACAGGGTGGAATTTACGACCATATAAGGAATGTCTGGAGCCGTGTTCCAGTGTTTTCACCAGACGCACTCGTCACACGCTTCATTGTCAGGAGTGTGTGTGTTTGTCGTCACTAACGCCACTGAGATGCTGTCACTAAGAAGGGAGGTGGTTTAATGGACCAGTTCCCGACCAGTAGCTTGGCAGCCCCCCCTACCCCAGCCTGCAACGAGTGGTCAGTATGCAACATTGTGAACTTAAAGTGGTCCAGGGTCCAAAACTGTTGAGATATTGAAGGTGGCATCCTCACTTATATATCAACAGCACTGTTTAGTTTCAACCTGGTCCATTCCTACCTTAACAGGGTAATCCCAATGATGATGGACTGGGATGGGATCAATTAAGCAGGTTCTCGTGGCCATGGTTTCACGCCATCCTGTGTGTGTGTGTGTGTGTGTGTGAGTGAGAGAGAGAGGACATGTTGCTACTCTGGGTTGTGTGTGTGTGTTCCTGTTTCTTTGGCTCTGCCACAGTTGGACTCAGGTGACGTTAGATATCTACCTCTGCAGGTGAGGGCTTCTGTGAAGGAGGAACCAGGCCCTGGAACACTTCAGAGATTTGTTTTTTACAAAGATAGAAGCCCAACATTCCCCTTATTCTGAGATTGTCAAATGTTCTTAAAGCTGCATCTCGATTTTCAATAAAAGACATTTTGTAAATTTAAAGTGAAATTTCAAAAGCTGGCGTCCTGCTTGAATTCTTGCAAAGACTGACCGTGTGCGTATAAGAAATGGAAAATCGTGTGTTTGTAAAAGTTACAAAAATGCTTTATTGCAAGTACACGTTGGGTCACGTTCATACACAAAACAAAGGAATCCAAGAAGGATGAGAATGTTGCAGAGTTGCCGCGGTTACAACACCAGACACACGGGCCGATTGGATCATAGTTTGACCACTTTGAGCAGGGTGAAGGGGTGCCCCTGTGTTACACAAGTGCATCGGTTGAAGGAGACAGGAGGATCCACTTATGAGATTGTCTACTCGGATTAGGACAACCCTCTTACTACAGACCTGTTCAGATGTTGAGCTTCAAGTGCACCTGCTCATTAGGGCCGACTTCAGAGAAACTCATTGGTATAAAAAAAAAAACGAAATGATCTTCAACGTCAGGTAACGACGGTGGCTAACCATGGGGGCATACTGTACAGAAGGGGGAATGACAGTCAACCTGATGCAGATCTAAAAAAGGTCCAAACTATATTTCATTTAACAGACACACTAGGGGAATTTGTGTCGACCAGTGTCCTCTTTGACCCTTGACACTTGTAGAAGAATACAGGTGAGCTGGATGGCAGAAGCTTCGGTTGGCTGAACCTTTTGAGCCATCCATCCGATCCACGCCAGGTCCTGGGGGGGGGGGGGGTGGGGGCGGGGGCGTTCCTACACTGGTTCTTCCTCTGTTCAGGTGAAGAGATGCACTGGGGAGGGGGCGAGGGGGTTGTGCCCAGGACCAAGGGCTTGAGTGGTGGTGGTGGTGGGGGGAGTGGAGGGTTACGAGCCCTGTCCCTCCAGCTCTGAAGCAGGGGTGTCTGGCTCTTCATCGTTGTAGATGTTCTCAGCCTGTATGGAGACAGAGAAGGGGGGGGGGGGGTAATACGGAGTGAAAAGGAAGCTGAGAGCAGTCGGAACATGGCTTCCTATGATCGACTTGGACTCTGACGTGGGCCAACGCATCTTCCTCTGCACAGAACGGTGATGTCGGCATTCCCCTTTTCCCAGGATGCAACGGGGCCGCTTACCATCTGCCAAACCTGCATGATGTTGTCCTCGGAGACGGAGCAGATGACCCAGGGCTCGTTGGGGTTCCAGGAGAAGTCGGAGATCTTGGCCGTGTGGCCTCCGTGGATGAACTGGTGGAGGGATACGCAGGAGGGGTGAGCCAAAAGGTCACACCGGGTCATGCAAGTTTGTGGTTGTTACACTTCTTCTGGTTCCACCGTTTATGAAGGTTAGTGGTTGGTCTAGGACTAGGTCTAGCTCTGTGTGAAGGTCTAGGACTGGGTCTAGCGCAGTGTGAAGGTCTAGGACTGGGTCTAGCTCTGTGTGAAGGTCTAGGACTGGGTCTAGCACCGTGTGAAGGTCTAGCTCTGTGTGAAGGTCTAGGACTGGGTCTAGCGCAGTGTGAAGGTCTAGGACTGGGTCTAGCACCGTGTGAAGGTCTAGGACTGGGTCTAGCTCTGTGTGAAGGTCTAGGACTGGGTCTAGCACCGTGTGAAGGTCTAGGACTGGGTCTAGCTCTGTGTGAAGGTCTAGGACTGGGTCTAGCACCGTGTGAAGGTCTAGGACTGGGTCTAGCACCGTGTGAAGGTCTAGGACTGGGTCTAGCACCGTGTGAAGGTCTAGCTCTGTGTGAAGGTCTAGGACTGGGTCTAGCTCTGTGTGAAGGTCTAGGACTGGGTCTAGCTCTGTGTGAAGGTCTAGGACTGGGTCTAGCACCGTGTGAAGGTCTAGGACTGGGTCTAGCTCTGTGTGAAGGTCTAGGACTGGGTCTAGCTCTGTGTGAAGGTCTAGGACTGGGTCTAGCTCTGTGTGAAGGTCTGGGGTTTAATTCACTCACCAGAAGTTCTGGCGGTCCGTCCTCTGCATCCTCAGCAGATTGCTCCTCTCCGATTTTACTGTAAAAAGACACACACACACACACACACACACACACACTTTAAGGGACTGCAGTTTGAGATGGTAGGAGGCAGTCGGCAGGGCTGCGAGGAGTGGATGTGTACCTGAGGTCCCACACGTTGAGTCTGCGGTCGGTACCGCTGGAGGCCAGAATGGTCTCGTTGTGAGGCGACCATTGCACCTGCATTAAAGGTCAGTAAATCACTGTCAGTGCAATAAACTCCAGACCTCCATCACACACACACACACAGCAACAACAACACGTCCAATGTGACACGCGGGTTTACTGTTCTGTGAGTATTACCTGGAAGATCTCGTCCTTGTGGGACTCGAAGGAGTGGAGCTTCAGTTTGAGGTTCCTCAGATCCCACAGAGCCACGGTCTGACAGCGGGATGACAGAGGGGAGGAGGGAAGTAGGAGGAGAGGAGAGACAGGCTGTTACTACGGCACGTCTGTGCGGAGGCGTGCTCTGCGTGGAGAAGAGAAGCTCCCAACAACACAGACACACGGCAGCAGGTCTAGCGAAGGGGGGAGCGGACACTGGAGGTAAGCAGTCTTCCAGAGGGAGGAGAGAGGGAAAGTGCGTGTACCTTGTCAGCCGAGCCAGTGGCCAGGATGAACTCGCTGTAGGGGTTGAAGGACAGGCAGTTGACCTCTGCGGTATGGGCATCCACTGCATGGCTGGGCTTGGAGGTGTTGTTAGAGCGCGTGTCCCAACTGAGGGAAGGGGTGACAGTGGGTGGTGATGAGAGGTTGAGGGGAGGGAGAGTTCACACTGAAATCTAGCTGAGGACAATCGTCTTTGGGGAAGGGCGCCATCGAGGCCGCAGCTCGGGTGGCTAACGCGACTCACATCATGAGCTTCTGGTCGTCGGCCACCGAGCCAAACAGGGACTCGTGCAGCAGGTGCCAGGACACGTCCTCCACCACGGCCGTGTGGCCCGTGAAGATGGTCTTGGCGTCCACGATCTTGCCCTCCTTGGGCCCCGCCCCGATGTCCCACAGACAGATGGTCTGGAGGAGGGACACACGCACACACACACGTGTAAATGCTCTGGAGTCCATTCATTCATTGTTCTTCTTAGAGGGTATGGTGTTGAGGAGGGCAGGGTAGTGTTAGTATAGAGGAGGGTAGTGTTAGTATAGAGGAGGGCAGGGTAGTGTTAGTATAGAGGAGGGTGGTTAGTATAGAGGAGGGTGGTTAGTATAGAGGAGGGTAGTGTTAGTATAGAGGAGGGCAGGGTAGTGTTAGTATAGAGGATGGCAGGGTAGTGTTAGTATAGAGGAGGGTGGTTAGTATAGAGGCGGGCAGGGTAGTGTTAGTATAAAGGAGGGCAGGGTAGTGTTAGTATAGAGGCAGGCAGGGTAGTGTTAGTATAAAGGAGGGCAGGGTAGTGTTAGTATAGAGGCGGGAAGGGTAGTGTTAGTATAGAGGCGGGCAGGGTAGTGTTAGTATAAAGGAGGGCAGGGTAGTGTTAGTATAGAGGCGGGCAGGGGAGAGTTAGTTTTTGTATAGAGGGAAAGGTAGTGTTAGTATAGAGGCAGGCAGGGTAGTGTTAGTGTTGGTATAGATGAGGGTAGGACAGTGTTAGTATAGAGACAGGCAGGGTAGTGTTAGTGTTGGTATAGATGAGGGTAGGACAGTGTTAGTAGAGGCAGGCAGGGTAGTGTTAGTGTTGGTATAGATGAGGGTAGGACAGTGTTAGTAGAGACAGGCAGGGTAGTGTTAGTGTTGGTATGGATGAGGGTAGGACAGTGTTAGTATAGAGGAGGTGGGACAGTGTTGCAGGCTGGGCTAAAGACTCACATGGTCGTCAGAGGCGCTGAGCAGGTTGCCACTGAGGTTAGGGTTCCAGGAGAGGCCGTAGCCTTCCTTCTGGTGGCCTCGAAGCCTCAGGTCTGGGCTGCACTCTCCACTGGGGTCTGAGAGAGACACACACACACACACACACACACACACACACACACACACACAGGTCAAACCAACCCATTTGATCGGTTTGCCTGGTGCGTTTGTGTGAACTGCTGTGTTTGTGTGCCTTGGCGGAGAGACCCACCAGGTTTGGAGGGGTGCTTGGTGTAGTCAAACACCAGCACGTCCGAGGTGGGGGTCTTGGTGGCGATGATGCAGGGGTTCTGGGGCATGTAGCGGGCCCGGTTCACCTCGCCCTCGTGGTTGATCTTGATCTCGATCTCTATCTTCCCGCTCACCGAGCCGAAGCCTCCAAACTCTGGGACAGAGACTCTGATCAGCTAGGGTTGACTTTTAGGGGCTAAACGACTTAGTGATTGGACGGTGTTCGGCCCGAATGCAATGATTGGACGGACTACTTGTCTGTCTGTCTGTCTGTCTGTCTACCTCCTGGCTGTAGTCAGATAGTTTGTGTATTTTGAGGGGGGTGGCTTTGAAGGGAGGGGCTTTGAATCCTTTCAAACTCAAGCCAAAATTGCTATGTTCGCAAAAAAAGATCCCGCTTCCAACTACATCCACATACACTACGGCATCAGAACTCTTTCGATCGAGGTACGAGACTTTTTTCTTTTACTGGAGATCGTCATTTGAATGTACCCAAAGGCAAACCCTACCACAGTCACCGAATTAAGGTCTGCACAGTCCTCCTACAGGAAGCAAGTCCACCAACCCACACCTACAGACATTTGGTCTACGGCTGATCCAGTCTGCAAGAGACAGACCACCACCATTTCAACGTACCTGCTGGAAAGATAGAAAAGACAAAAGACAGGTCAGCATCTGGACATCACTAAAAATGACTTTCCTTTTTATTGGGCGCATCTCAACAGTCTCCCGTGGCCTCTTTCCTACTCCACGTATGTGTTCTAACATACATTTACACGACATTTACATTTATTTCGTTTGTTTCTTAAAACGTTATTGGAGGAGAAGTCTCTTTCCTCTGAACCCTCTTAGGAAATCTGAGAAGCAGAACAGAAGAGAGGAGGAGAAGCCTTTTGAGACTCAGCCCTGGTTTCCTAAGCCAGTGCTTAGGATGGAGGGGAGACGAGGAAAGCAGGCCACTTTGACCCAGACGAGACACACCCTCCTCCCGGGCCGCCTCTTCTCACCTCCTTTCTCGCTGTCGTAGTGGGAGGCGTCAAACTGGGCGTCGTCGTTGGGCACCTGCACGCTGGCGATGACCAAGTGGTTCTGTTCGTCCGATGTGTGTGTGCCCAGAACCAGCCTGTGGACCGCATAATCCTTCCCCTCAGGCCTGAGTAGAACCGCAAGTTCAGACATCACAACACAGCAGCTCCAAATGAAAACAAACGACCTGCTTTTTCACTGAGACACTAACATTTTCACAGCACAGTGACTTCACCGCGCCAATCTAAAAACATACCCTTTGTAACTTCTTTATTTACGACTATGCTACTGACTACAAGGTCGTTTTTATGTTTGTTTTTAAGATTTCTCAATATATACACAACATACACTTCCCACCTCAACAGGGTCATTTTTCATGCAGTCGCAATACAAGAAGCTTCTTGCACATAAAGAGTCCAGAAACACTACTACATGTTGATGATGGGGATGATGATGATGGAGGAAGAAGAACATACCGGTTGACGTCTGGTAGCCACTGCACCGTGAGACTGGGCCATTCCAGTGCGTGTGTCATGACCAGGTCGTAGAGGAAAGGAGTATTCTTCTTCCAGATCTTGTACTCCTCGTTGATGACCCGTTCCTCCACCGCATCGTCGTACACTGTGAAGTGGGGGGAACGAATACAGCCAAAGATTGTAAGACCTTTGTTGTCAAATAGCAAATTCGCTAAAGCAGATATTTTGCTCTTTATCATAGAGAATCGACATTAGCTGGCTAATAAATACGATCTATGGTTACATTTCGTGAATAACCCTCCAGTTGGCCTCCCAGCTACCCATTACTGGTTAGCACAAGAGTCAAGCTAGCTAGCGAATAGGCTTCGCACGATTTGCTGGAGCGGGAAGCGCTGGCCTGTCTGGTATGCTAACACGCTACGCTAGCAGCTAAGCTAGCTAACTAGCTAACCGGGTGCGCACACAAAGCATGCATGAAAACTGGACCCAAAAAACCGCATGATGGGTACCTTCTTTATCCGCCATGTTCAGGCTTCGGGGGGCGACTTCAAGTGTGTTTCACCCTTACCTTACAATGCCCGAAAGCAAAGAAACGAACTATTCTACGATAATATTCACAATAGTCTGTGGCTAGTAGCTGATTGCATGGATGGCAAACACACTCGTTTCCCTCTTTCTTTTTCTACGCGCATCCAGGAGCGACAACGCATGCGTCATAACACTGCAGGAGTAGCATTAGAGCTGTATGTTTAAGCTTAGTTATGTACAATTAAACTGATGATCAAACCAGTATTTATTGTTTATGTTTTGGACTGACACATTTTAGCCAGTGCGGCGGTATAAAAATCGCCGCATCGATGTGGAGAAAGAAGATGTGCCATAAATAATTCTTAGAATCGGAGGTTTATTGTAGTCTTTTATCTAGCTAGCTAAAATGGCAGCCCCCATGAACACCGCGGTGTCTGCACCTATGATGAGGTGAGTCAATGTGGTTCTTGTACAATGTTATTGATCGAAGACACGAATTGACTTGACAAGTGAAAGGCCGTCTATGATGTCTTCCCTTCAGCCAAAAACAACGCAAGGCGCTCTTGAAGAAAGAAAGAAGAAGTCGAAAACGCCAGGCGCTGGCTGAAGCTAGGCTCTCTGGTAACGTTACAGAATTTCACCCTGTGTGTTGTTTACATGGTAAACCATATTCATGGTTAGTAGTTGTTGATCAACTTTAGATTCCAGCCGAATGATCTGATACCTCTCACCTAAGGCCAAGGCGATGGAGACCATGCACCAGAGGAAGAGGAAGAGGAAGAGGATAACGACAGAGAGACTGATACAGAAAGGTACATGTATGTTTTAACTCCCTATATCTAAATATTGAAGTAACTCCTGGTCTGTAATGTGTGTGTCTGTGTGTGTGTGTGTGTTCACAGGCAGCATCGGGAGTGGCTGGAGAGAGAGCTGCTCGCCCAGCAGGAGTTCAGACTGCAGATGGAGAGAGAAGACACAGTGAGGAAGAAACAAGAGGAAGAGGAGGTACTTGACAGCATCCTAATTCACATCCCTCCCTTGACCCCTGTGTAGCTGTACCGGTGGTTCCCCATTCACTTAAAGGCACTCCATTCGCTGCTTTTGTACACTATTGTTTGAAACCCCTATAACTAAATTGCCACACGTAAAGGCAATGCTAATCAATTTACTGACGTTTCAAGCCCTTATCAACTTTTGTTCTTCAAAATGAATGTGATAGTGACGCACGTGTACACAGGTGCGTCACGTGACGCACGTGTACAGTTGCAACACTGGTCAAAGTGAACGTCCATCAATCCTTTGTCCGTGTGTGCGCGTCTTCCTGCAGAGGAGAATCAAGGAGGAATGGGAGGCAGAGCAGAGGAAGGAGCAGGAGGAGAAGGAGCAGAAACGGCAGCAGAAACAAGACAGAGAGGTGAAACGTATTCCAGGACGCTAAAAAGAAAAACAGACATATCCTCCTCTAAGATCAATGAAGCGTTCCGGATGCCTATGCACATTGGTGAACAGCCAATCAATACATCATACATTTTGATATGCTTCATTATTATACACGGGTATGCACACATCATTATTATGTCAAATGTTAGTGCTGTTCATGTGTTTTCTTGACAGTGTAAGTAGAGTGATTTTGCCTCATGTCAGAAACTCTTCCTTAACTAAGATGTACACGATCAAATCAACCGCACTTCCTTAACTAAGATACACACTGAAAGAATGTCTCACCTGCAAGCACCTGCCGCACTCAGGAAGACCTTGTATCTTTTGTCGCTGCCACTCCGATTCTTGTTACCAGACCTGGGTCAGTTACTATCTGGAAGTACTTGATTGTGCTTGATTAGTGTCACCCACTGCAATGATGACCAGTCCCGGGAGTGGCGACTGGAATGCGAATCAAAAGCACATCAACTCCTTTCAAATGCTATCGCGTGACTGACCCAGGTGTGCTTGTGCCCCTGGGTGTGCCGGTATCAGTTCAGCTCCAGATGATGTCTCTTCTCCCATTTGCCGATGGTCGTCTTCTTAACCATGCAGTGACAGATATCCTGTCTAGGCCTCCCCTCAGCTTCTCACCAGCCCTGTGTGTTTGCACCATTTGTAGGAGGCCGTTCGGACGATGTTGGACCAGGCTGAGAGTCAGGTAGGAGTAACACGTAGGAGAAACAAGGGGAATCCTAACCACCGCTTATTTACAGGTGGATCCAAATGAATCAAATGTACTTAATGTCAAATTCCAGTGAGGTGATGTGACGGTGTGAATGAGAGATGGCGAGACATGGTAGAACGATATGCCACCAGCTGGCAAGGGACGATGGCTGCTACACTCGCCCTGGCGGGAGAGGAACGTCTCTCTCTCTCTCTCTTGCGCCATCTCTGGAGGCCCTGTGGCTATCCCATCACATGACTGAATCCAATGAATGAATCCCCATATATGGGCATTGTAGGAAGCTGCAGAACCATATAAAGGCCCCACTTTTTTTAAGGGGGTGTTTATTTATTTTTTTATTTTTTTCTCATTGATGTTGATTTGTTTGCTTGCTGTTCAGCTGGCTGCTGGGAACGGGGGTCCTTGGATGAACGCGGAGCCGCCAGACTTTGGGACGGAGAAGGATCGAGACAACTGCCCCTTCTTCATCAAGACCGGAGCCTGTCGCTTCGGGGATAGGTGGGCTTAGAGCAGGCGTGTTCAATCCCGGTCCTCAGGGTCCACTGTGCTGTATGTTCCAGATGTTTCCCTGCTCCAACACACCTGATTCGTATGAATGGGATGTTATCAAGCTCTGTGGATGCCTGATAACGGCCATTCATTTTTAATCAGGTGGGCTTAGATGGGCTTTCGCCCTGACACTCCTGTTGAGAGTTTCCCCCGGAAAGACTTCCTCTGCTAAAGCTCCTCTGATCATCAGACTTTTTATGCACAAGCATGTTCTCGAGATTCTCATTCCAGCGCCCCATCTCCCTTCCCCCCCCCCCCCCCCCCCTCTCATGCGGTAGATGTTCCCGTAAGCACGTGCACCCAGAGTCCAGCCCAACCCTGTTGGTGCGGGGGATGTTTGTGACGTTCGGATTGGACCAGAGCCGGCGGGATGACTACGACACGGACGCCTGTCTGGAGTACAGCGAGGAGGAAGTGCAGCAGCAGTTCCTGGATTTCTACCAGGATGTACTTCCTGAGTTCAGGACGGCGGGAAAGGTGCTGCAGTTCAAGGTAACCACCCGGCCAACCATGGAGGACGCCCTCTTCCCATCATGCATTTTGATGATCAGGTGAAATGCCATCGTCCGTGGGTCGTTGGGTCTGTGATGCATGTGACCAGGTTGGGACAGACCGGCAAGCATATTGAGGAGTGTTAGATTAGCCAGCTTCATCTGTTCTAGTTAACTCCCTTCGATCTTTTCTCCTTGCGTTGCAAGAGTATAACCAGGAGAAGTAACTTAAACACCTGGAACTACTACTCAAGAATATTTGTTTTTTATAAAAGGAGGTTTTTCCTGGATTCTTATTGTCTCTACTCTCTCTCTTCCCCAACTCCCTCCCTCTCTTCAGGTGAGCTGCAACTATGAGCCACATCTGAGGGGAAACGTTTACGTGCAGTTTGATACGTAAGTGGTCTCTCCTCCTCCTCCTTTCCTCCTCCTCCTCTCCTCCTCCTCTGGTTCTGTAATAACCCAGTGGTGTGTGTCTCCAGTGAGGAGCAGTGCAGGGAGGCCTTCATGCTGTTCAATGGGAGGTGGTATGCAGGCAAACAACTTCAGTGCGAGTTGTGTCCTGTCACTAGGTGGAAGACAGCCATATGTGGTGAGTGGGCGAGTGGTGTGTGTGTTTTGGCTCTACAGTTGCATGTGTATACGCCTAACCTGTTTGTCTGTCTGTGGGTGTCTCCCAGGCCTGTTCGACAGACAGAAGTGTCCTAAAGGAAAACATTGTAACTTTCTGCACGTGTTCCGGAACCCTGGCAACGAGTTCTGGGAGGCTGACCGCGACCTTCACATGTCCCCTGACCGGGGCGGCGGCTTCAGCGGCCGCTGGTCTGAGAGGCGAGGCCGCGACTGGGATCACTCCTGGAGGAGCAGTGTGCCCAGGTCGGAGAGATCTCACAGGGGGAGGGAGAGGAGGAGCAGGAGCAGAGAGAGAGAGGGGGGGAGGGATAGGAGGGCGAGTGAGAGAGGAAGTGAGAGGAGGAGCAGAGAGAGGGGGAGGGAGGGGAGGAGCAGGAGCAGAGAGAGGGGGAGTGAGAGGAGGAGCAGAGAGAGGGGGAGGGAGGAGAGGAGCAGAGAGAGGGGGAGGGAGGGGAGGAGCAGAGAGCGGGGAAGTGAGAGGCGGAGCAGGAGCAGAGAGAGAGAACGGGGGGGTGGGATGGAGAGAAGGAGCAGGGATAGGAACGGGAGCAGAGAGAGGGCGAGAGAGAGGAGGAGCAGGGAGAAGAGGAGCCGAAGCAGAGAAAGGAGGAGCAGGAGTAGAGAGAGCAGTAGCCTAGGCATAGAGAAGAGAAGCAGGAGGGAGGGAACAAGGAGCCCTGAGAAACCGATCGTGGGAGATGCGACGCCGGATGACATCATCACCCCGCGCCAGCACAAACACTCCAAGAAGAGCAAGAAGAGTAAAAAGAAGAAACACAAGAAGAAGAAGAAGAAGAGTCTGTTGCCTGGAGACTCGTCCGGAGATTCGGGGAAGGAGTCTGGGGATGACGAAGATGCACCGGAGGTGGTTCTGATTCCAGGAGACCTGGGTTCTAAACCCACTAATCACACAGGAACTGAGGAGACTGAAGCTGCAGGAGAAGAGGCTGTCTCTCCAGACTCACCAGACCCGCCTCTGGAGACGCACAGCGCGCTTAGCCCCACCCCTAGAGACCCAGAGCCAATCAGCTACCCCCTTGAAGACCCACAGCCAGCCAACCCCCCCCTCAAAACTTCTAGCCCCGCCCCTGTAGAGACCGAGACCACACCCTTCTCTGCATGTGCTGAAGATACATCCGTACCTCCCCTCAGTGGAGTAGAGCTCATCTAATCACTGATTGGACTGACAGCATCCGTAGACAGGAAGTATGGCACTATTGGACAAGGATTGTTACATCCATAATTGCTGGGTTGTCATGTGATAATTGTGTACATGAGTGTAAATAAAAGTTGTTTTTTTACAAAAATACCATTGTTGATATGTTTTAAGGGTGCAGGAATCATGTTGGATTTATCTAACTATATTACAGCTGGTATTTACACTTCTGATGGTACATAAATCAACTAAGAAAACCACCCACTTTGTCTTTGAAACACAAACGGAGCTACAAGCACTTTGTTCTGTTACATTTATTCTCACAATAACGAAGTGTTCTGAGGGACCCAGGGGGTTGGTATAGATACGATGACGGATAGGCAGTAGGTAGACAAACATATGTTGGCAGTGGATAATACAAGAAATATGTAGAATACTGGTTTGATTGGTCTGAAACACAGAATAGAGTTGTAACAGTATGCACTGCAACACAAATCCAAGCTTCGGTCCATCATACAGATAACAGACAGCCTGCCCATCAATACCAGACCAGCAAAGTTTTGTAAACAAGTCAATAAAAAGGACATTTTGGTATGAACTTAGGCAGGTTAAGAGGTGCACCTTGTTTGTGAATGTTAGTTCCACCTAAAGACAGGCATGATAGAACAGTTGAAATGCTTTTTAGGACAGTGTCCCTTTTAACTACATCACTATTAGATCTCTTCCCTTCAGGACCTGACTGGTCCAGTGTTCACAGTGTTCTTTGGTCAAACCATGATGTCTCGTTCTTGTCCCCCAAAACCGTAATCATTTCTAATAATCCCTTCTCACTAAAATACGAAATTCTGACCTATTTTAATACTAAACATCTGGAGTATTTATTACTCATATCTCTAGACAGAACAACTTGAATGGGATTCTTCTGTTACGTATTTAGATCAGAAACAGCCTGCGACATTTCCAGAAGGGTCTAGTGATGGTGTCATGGTCGATCTTAACACACAGACAACACACACACACACACCTATCCACACCCACTAGACCCCAAAACCTGGCGTCGTTGTTTTTGCACTGCTGTTTCCATGGAGACACAATCATTATTGTTGAACACAACATGGGCAGGGTCTTCAGAGAATGTCAACGAGGGTGCTGTAGAAGAGTGTACGGGTAGTAAACACACACACACACACACACACACACACAAAAACTGTTGGCACAACATCTTAGCGAAATAAGAGAACAGGCAACATATATAGACCACAGATACAGAAGGGAAGGGGGGTTGGGGGGGTGATGGATGCGAAGGCTAGCCCTGGGTCTATGTCAGTCCAATCTCCTCCAGGACGCTTCGCGGAGCCTCGGCTTCCTAGAGAGAGAGAGACAGCAGAGGCAGAACAGGTGAGGCAGAACAGGTGAGGCAGAACAGGTGAGGCAGAACAAAGGGCCAGCACACACCTCAGCCTTAGTCTGCTGCAGCAAAAACACACCAAGCACGGTTTGGCTCAACACTCAGAATGCTATGCAAGAATAGTACTAGGAAGGAATGAATAATAGAATACTACTGTAGTAAATCAATCGTTTCCCCAAAGAAAGGGGCTTATAGTTGCTCTATTCGGAATTTTACTGGTTTCTTTGCCATACCTCAGATCGAGCCAATACACTCATTGGTTTACTTAATAATGTGACTTGACAGTAACTGTGGTGCGTTTGATTTGCATAAAAGCGTGCGCTTCTGAGACAGATTTACTTCTTTCATGGCATGCTCCAAGTACTCAACAGTGTCAGCATATACCGTGTCAGCATATAGTCCCATATGACTCATGTCAAAGTGGTACAAGTGAGTAGCGAACAAAGAGTGCGTGTACATAGGCAGACTAAGCCACAGTGCAGTCTTTAGAGGAGGGGGAAACCGACAGTCACAGTTTAGGTGTCTAATGAAGATGAAGGACTCTTCACACTCCTCCCTAGCTCAAAGCCACGCCACAAAAGAATCCTCGGACACGCTAAATACCCTCAATGTAGAAGTGCACAGCGAGCGTCAGGTGTCGGGAGTCATTCTTAACTTCTCGGCTTAAGAGAACTATCCGACCGTGACATGGACATGGCATAGCATTCAAATGGGACAAGGACAACACTTACTTTGGCATCCTAGCAAGGTTAAGCACAAGGGAAAGAAAAGCACTGTTTGAATACAATAGTGTTCAATAGAGTTTAGAGTGTATGTTCTAAGCAATACAGAGGAGAGGATTAGGCTGACAGTCTGTTTCTGAACACTAGGCCAGTCTGTTGTACGTATGATATCACTGCTACTCATGACAGTGGAAAACTGGATATGGAGGGAGCCAATGAGAGGTCAGCATGCCTCGGCCAGCCAATCGAGTGCCGTTTTCTCTAGTCTAGACTGAGCACTCTGGCAGTGACACAGTCTGGTCTTTACAGAGTTAGAAAAAAAGGATTGTATGAACCCAGTTCGCACAATGGCTGTCTAGCTGTACAAACAAGGCTACGGCTTAAACTGTAGTGTTCCCTGCAAGCCAGCCTAGATTTAACTAAATATTTCCAACACCAGCTTCTCCTTCCTGGGTTTTGGAGAAGAGATAGACCAGGGCAGCTAGACTAGGGCAGAGAGACTGGGGCAGACGGACTGGGGCAGTTAGTCAGGGGCAGTTAGGTGGGGTAGATCCCGACCCCCTACCTCCTGCAGCAGGTCGGCCTGCTCGATGGCCTTCAGCACGTTCTTCTTGGAGGTCTCCTGGGCTTCCCCCCCGAGCAGGAACTCATCCAGGATGAAGTAGGCCTTCTCAAAGTTGAAGATGATGTCCAGCTCACACACCTGTGAAGGAGGGTTTGGGTGGGAGGGAAAGAGGGGGGTGGGAGGAGAGAGGGGGGGTGGGAGGAGAGGGGGGGGGGGGGGGGTGAGAGGTTATCATTTGAATAAACCCCAACAGTCGCATAGAGGAAAATGCTGACCGACTGTGATACTAAGTGTTTTGATTAGATTTACATTTCACTCAAAGCGACATACAAAAAGTGCATATAGAATGTACAGCAGAATATGAATATCAAGGATCAGAAGTGCCCAGTTCTAAAAGTATTCCGCGGTCTGAGTCAAGAAACGGTCTGTATTTACAAGGCACAGTGCAAAGTAACCACATCTCAGCTACCCGGCGCAGTGCAACATTAATAATCTCAACTACAGTGCAACAATAGCAAGGCTACTGATGTGGCGTGAGGCAAAATCATTCAAGTCCAGTCATTCAAGGCTTCCCAGAGGGCAGAAACTGACTGAGGTGTAAACATGGGAGGACTCACGCTGCCAAAGTACTTGTCCAGCAGCTCCACATATCTATGAATGATCTCCAGGGTGATCAACTCGTTGTCCTGGTCCTCCACAGCACAGCAGAAGTAAAGGCTGGCGTACCTGCAACACAGGGAGGGCAGAGGGGGAGGAGTTAGATGGAGGACAAGGCGGTCGGAGGGAAAGGGGAGAAAGAGTCCAACTGAGAGAGAAAAAAGGGGGAGATCCGGGAGTGAGACTATCAGCCTCCTCGTGTACATGCATCAACCGGGCCTGACCCCAACCCTGACCTCTTGTAGACGATCTTTAGGTCCCTCCACTCCAGGAAGCTGCACATCTTGGGCTTCCTGGCCAGGATTGTCTGGACCAGGTCTCTGGAGATCTTCTTCCTCTCCTTGTCCGACAGAGGAACGTACCACTTCTGCAGACGCAGCTTCCCCTGTCGGCTGAACAGCAGCATAAACTGCATCTGGGAGCGGGAACGGTGGAGGGATGGGGAGAGGATGTGAGAGAGGATGAGAGGGTGAATGTAGGAGAGGGAGAGGATGTGCGAGGTGAAGAAATGAGGAACAGAAAGCCAGAGAAGTGATATAAAGGAGGAAGCGCATCCACAAAGGATGGGTGTGGAGAAAGTAAGGGAGGAAGAGTAAGCGAATAAGAGACAGGCAGAGATGCAGAAGGACGTGGGTGGGGTAATGCCAGTTTCTTAATCCAACAATGACTGGTGTACGAAGTTCGCATGTTGGCATACGAATCACCTGTTCCAGTTACAAACTTCACGGTTGTTTGATTGCCCGTCCTTTAGTCTACAATCAACCTTCACACATGCACAGCCGCTAACATGTTTAATTCATTGAAGGCAATAATGTGAAACTGACTCAGGAAGCAGTGTGTTCATATTTTTCGCAGTTTCATCTTGATGTGAGAATACATCGAATCTTAGGTAGAGTGTAACACTTACAAAAACACACAGGATGCAAACACTTTAAATAATGGCTCGGGGACATCATCGCCAGCGCGTACGGCGCTTTTCTTTGCAGCCAGACATTGACCGATTTATCACTATTCAAACAATGCTTCGGGAATCTTACCTTGTAGATTTTCTGCGAATCCACACACTAGAATAGTGGTTGTTTATATCCAATTTAGAAAGTGTTTTTTTTAACAGCTCGCCCTTTCGTCGCACACTTGTGTACGTGTGAGTGGATGTGAGCGGAACGAATGATGTAGTTAGTCGCTTTGCCATTGGTCGAAAGGTTTACTGTCAGGGACTCTGATAGGCGGAGAAATTCCGTTATTCCATCCTTTATTTACGGCGAGGGGAGAATGTCAATGGGAGTCTTGGCGATGGCAGAAACACAACATTTCTGAATTGATTCCAGTTCAAGTTTGTTAGTTTTTTTGTCATAAGAACGGACATACACAGAGCAAAACAAACGATTTCCTGGCTTTCACCGATGATAAAAGGTGTTATAGCTAAATTAGATCAAATCTTAATAATAAAAAATTTAGGACACGAGGAATAAGTCATCCGTAGTTGAAAAAAGTGAGTTTGACTAGTGTATTGAATAGTGTAGGCCTACGATATTCGTCATTATTTTTAGCATTCATACGTTTAGTGCCCCTACTAGGCGAAAGTACGCAATGTTACAATGAAGCATGCATCGGCTACATTGACCCCTTATCAATCCGAATAACTAAAAAAGCATGCTTCAAAATGCTACCGGATGTTGTAGGACATTCTGGTATGTGTTGCGTACTGTGATAGATATGCCACTATTTGTTTTCTGGCATACTAAATGTTATGTGGTAATATGGGTATTGGACCGCGCCAGAGCGCTGTAATAGCATCACTTCCGCAATGGAAGACCTTCAACGGTAGTTTGTATCACATCTCACTGTCACTGCAAGTGCAAAACAACAATACGAGCCTTCAAGGAACCCGGATTTGCAGGGGTAGTGCTCAGTGGCTGGTTTGGCTCAGCTGGGACGAAGCTCTAAACAGGGATGTTACTTGCTCGTCAAGCTAGCATTAGCTGATTGCAGTTGAAATTATGGATTCCCAACCGGTAGGCTATGTTCCAACAAAACATCGAGATAGGCTTGCTACTAGCTACACTATGTGTACAGTGGATTGTAGAATTACGCAACTCCCATGTTGCTGTTACTGAAACGCGCAGCTGGCGTGACAGATGTACAGACTCTTAAGTGCACTACTGTTCAGGTTGCTTCCCAGGTAACCAGCCGCTAAGACGATGCGAAGTCGCAGTAACTCAGGGGTGAGGCTTGACGTGTTCGCTAGGCTCGTCCAAGAGACTATACTATGTCACCAGGTAAGATATTATGGCTAGTCTACTATCGGAGCTGTAATGCAGGGAATTGTAGCTCTAAGTGTGCCGTTTTTCTATATTCGAGTCGTTTATGAAGTATTGTCTGGTCTGCCCACTTTGAACGAGGGTTGGTCATTTCAATGAAAGGAACAACCTGTTCTGCACGTATAAGCTTTAAAAACAACAAAGCTTGAACGAAGGTCAAATGCCTGAAGCTGAACTGTCTTATCTACTCTGCTGGAATCTAGGCACTTCTACTGCAACAAGTGGTTATGTAAATGTGCCTTTGGTGTATGTGTGGGGGATATATCCCTGTAATTGTGTGTGTCTGTGTTTTTGTGTCTGTCTTTCTCTCTGTGTGTGTGTGTGTGTGTGTATCCTGTAGAACCCGGTGACAGGCCTGCTGCCTGCCAGTGCCCAGCAGAAGGATGCCTGGGTGAGGGACAATGTCTACAGCATCCTGTCTGTGTGGGGCCTGGGCATGGCCTACAGGAAGAACGCAGACAGGGATGAAGACAAGGCCAAGGCCTACGAGCTGGAGCAGGTGAGCCTTCAGAAGCCTGGGGCTGGAGTAGAGGGTTAGGACAGAGTATTATCTGTTAGACTGTGAAGGAAAGGAAATGTCGCTGGATGTGGGGACTGGAGCTGGGACGAGGGGTGCGAAAGGAGGCTCAGGTGGGCGTATTTGGACAGGGGAGAGAGTATGGTCGGTGTTATGATGACTCACTCACTGTGTTGTCTCTCCAGAGTGTGGTCAAGCTGATGCAAGGGCTCTTACAGTGTATGATGAGACAGGTAGGAAAGACGCATAATTATCATCATAGTCATTGTCACCTGCTGCTGTTATTATGGCTTGCTGTGAACACCCTACCTTGAATGTTGGGCCTTAAAAGTGTGTGTATGTTCCTTGTTACGTGTGTGTGTGTGCGTGCGCTTGTTTGGGTGTAGGTGGCGAAGGTAGAGAAGTTCAAGCAGACCCAGAGCACCATGGATTGCCTTCACGCCAAATACCACACTCCCACTGGTGCCACGGTGGTCGGGGACAACCAGTGGGGTCATCTGCAGGTGGATGCCACCTCCCTCTACCTGCTGGTGCTGGCTCAAATGACAGCTTCAGGTGTGTGTGTGTGTCTCTGAGATAGAGAACGCTTGTAAATGTGTGTGTGTGTGTGTATGCCCGTCAATATGTGCCTGCAAGCATGCAGTGTGTGAGGGGGTGCATGTGTGTGGGCGCATGCTAATACCTGTGCTTTGGGCCAGGTCTGCACATCATCTCCAACCTGGATGAGGTGGCTTTCATCCAGAACCTGGTGTTCTACATAGAGGCAGCGTACAAAGTGGCGGTAAGGGAAGCTCCTCATTAAACCTGGTCTCTCTGATGTTGACAGAAAAGAATACCATCATTTTGTGTGTGTGTTTGTGTGCGTGTGTGTGTAGGACTTTGGGATGTGGGAGAGAGGGGACAAGACCAACCAGGGCATCCCTGAACTAAACGGCAGCTCTGTGGGCATGGCCAAGGTACTAGAGCCCAGAGGTCACACAGCGGGTCAAATAAAGGTCACAGGAAGTTCACAAAGAGGCACAGAGTCTCCCATATGAACCCCCTCTCCCCCCTTCCCTCTCCCCTGCCTTGTGTTACCCTGACCCAGGCTGCTCTGGAGGCCATCGATGAGCTGGACCTGTTTGGAGCTCAGGGAGGACCCAAGTCTGTCATCCACGTGCTGCCTGATGAGGTGGAGCACTGTCAGGTGCGCACGTTACCCTCGAAAGGTACACACCCTGTCATGACCGATCTGGCTGTCATGCTAATGCTGTGCGCGTATGCTCTCTGTGTCTGTGTGTCCAGTCTATCCTGTGCTCCATGCTGCCCAGAGCCTCCACCTCTAAGGAGATCGACGCAGGCCTGCTTTCGATCATCTCCTTCCCTGCCTTCGCCGTGGAAGACGCTGAGCTGGTCAGCATCACCAAGAACGAGATCATCTCCAAGCTGCAGGTAAGGGCTAGCTGGGTACGCCTGGCACACACACGCGCACACACACACACATACACACACTGACCTTCGCTCTGTCCTGCAGGGTCGCTACGGCTGCTGTCGCTTCATCAGAGATGGGTACAGATGTCCTAGAGAGGTACATTTCCTCCCTACTCCTACTTCCTGTTGACCTTTTTCTACTTCCTGTGCACAAGTCCTCTCTACCTTCTGGATACATTTCCTAATCCTTCTCTGTACTTCCTACATATGACTCTGTGTCATACGGTTAGTTTGCTATGTGAGACTAGACCTTACATAGATTATTTTAGTCAGAAGATTCACTTCAGTGTGTGTGTGTGTGTTTCTGACTGTCAGGACCCAAACCGCCTCCACTACGACCCGGCTGAGTTGAAGCTGTTTGAGAACATTGAGTGTGAGTGGCCCGTGTTCTGGACCTACCTGGTTCTGGATGGCATCTTCACTGGAGACCAAGTGCAGGTGCGTGGTGCTGGAGGACTGGAAAGAGGTGTGTGTGTGTGGGAGTACTGTAGATGTGTGTGTGCTGAACAAGGGTTGGTGCGTGTGCTTGAGGGATCAGGCTGGTGCTGTTTCAAAATACGTCTAGGCTAAGTGTGTGTGTGTACAGGTGCAGGAGTACAGGGAGGCTCTGGAGGGGGTTCTGATCCGTGGGAGGAACGGTATCCGACTGGTACCAGAGCTCTACGCTGTCCCACCTGATAAGGTCACAGAAGCCTCTCCTCTCCTGATGATGATGATGGTGATGGCGTGTGTCCTGGTGATGATGATGGTGTGTGTTTTGTCCAGATGGAGGAGGAGTGCAGTAACCCTCACTCAGTGGAGCGGGTGGCCAAGGGCCAGCTTCCTCACATGTGGGGCCAGAGCCTGTACATAGTGGGGTGTCTACTGTCCGAGGTAGGAACCACACACACTCACTCACTCTCTCTCTCTCTCTCTCTCTCTCTCTCTCTCTCTCTCTCTCTCTCTCTCTCTCTCTCTCTCTCTCTCTCTCCCTCTCTCCCTCGCTCTCTCTGTCTCTATCTGTCACTGTCTCTCTCTATCGCTCTCTCTCTCACTCACTCTCTGTTTCTTGTGTCTTTCTTCTCCCCTGTGTGTCTGTGTGCTACCAGGGGTTTCTCGCTCCTGGAGAGATAGACCCTCTCAACAGGAGGTTCTCCGCCAACTTCAAACCAGACGTGGTGGTGCAAGGTTGGTAGTACGTGTTAGAACGCGGCTCCCCGTTCCAAATGTTCTCAATGTTACCCTGAGAGATTTGGTAAGTTGGAATGAATGAGCTCTTCTCTCTGTGCGTGTGTGTGTCAGTGTGTGTGCTGGCAGAGTCCGAACAGATCCAGGAGCTTCTGAGAGACTACGGTGTTGAGGTCCAGACGGTGTCGGAGGCTCTGCCCATCAGGGTGATGCCTGCCCGCATCCTCAGCCACATTTATGTCAAACTGGGTACGCCATCTCTGCTCTTTTCACTAATCTGTCATTAGAGAGCACTTGAGGTGTGTTTGATTCGCCTCACAACAGAATGCACCGAAGAAACTGGTCTATTGGTGTCATGGTTACCATGAATCAAGCACGGCCCAGGTATCTTGGAAACAGCTTTTGATGCTGCAACATTCAACACACGATATAGCAATGCAAACATGGATTAAGTAGCCCCCAACAGTGGGATCCCAGCGGTGTGATCGTGGCCTGCTTCCTGTTTCCCCAGGACACTGTAAGAAGTTGAACTTGAGTGGGCGGCCCTACAGGCACATCGGGGTTCTGGGAACTTCGAAGTTCTACGAGATACGAGGACGCACCTACACCTTCACCCCCCAGGTAATACACCACACCTTCACCTTCACCCTCTAGGTAATACACCACAACTACACCTTCACCCTCTTGGTAATACACCACACCTACACCTTCACCTCCCAGGTAATACACCACACCTATACCTACACCCCCCAGGTAATACACCACACCTTCACCTTCACCCTCTAGGTAATACACCACACCTACACCTTCACCCCCCAGGCAATACACCACACCTACACCTTCACCCCCCAGATAATACACCACACCTATACCTACACCCCCCAGGTAATACACCACACCTTCACCTTCACCCTCTAGGTAATACACCACACCTATACCTACACCCCCCAGGTAATACACCACACCTACACCTTCACCCCCCAGGTAATACACCACACCTATACCTACACCCCCCAGGTAATACACCACACCTATACCTACACCCCCCAGGTAATACACCACACCTATACCTACACCCCCCAGGTAATACACCACACCTATACCTTCACCCCCCAGGTAATACACCACACCTACACCTTCACCCTCTAGGTAATACACCACACCTATACCTACACCCCCCAGGTAATACACCACACCTTCACCTTCACCCTCTAGGTAATACACCACACCTACACCTTCACCCTCTAGGTAATACACCACACCTATACCTACACCCCCCAGGTAATACACCACACCTTCACCTTCACCCTCTAGGTAATACACCACTCCTACACCTTCACCCCCCAGGTAATACACCACACCTACACCTTCACCCCCCAGGTAATACACCACACCTACACCTACACCCCCCAGGTAATACACCACACCTACACCTTCACCCCCCAGGTAATACACCACACCTTCACCCTCCAGGTAATACACCACACCTACACCTTCACCCTCCAGGTAATACACCACACCTATACCTACACCCCCCCAGGTAATACACCACACCTATACCTACACCCCCCAGGTAATACACCACACCTACACCTTCACCCCCCAGGTAATACACCACACCTACACCTTCACCCCCCAGGTAATACACCACACCTACACCTTCACCCTCTAGGTAATACACCACACCTTCACCTTCACCCCCCAGGTAATACACCACACCTACACCTTCACCCTCTAGGTAATACACCACACCTACACCTTCACCCTCTAGGTAATACACCACACCTTCACCTTCACCCTCCAGGTAATACACCACACCTACATCTTCACCCTCTAGGTAATACACCACACCTACACCTTCACCCTCCAGGTAATACACCACACCTATACCTACACCCCCCAGGTAATACACCACACCTACACCTTCACCCTCTAGGTAATACACCACACCTTCACCCTCTAGGTAATACACCACACCTACACCTTCACCCTCCAGGTAATACACCACACCTTCACCTTCACCCTCTAGGTAATACACCACACCTTCACCCTCTAGGTAATACACCACACCTACACCTTCACCCTCTAGGTAATACACCACACCTTCACCCTCTAGGTAATACACCACACCTACACCTTCACCCTCTATGTAATACACCTTCACCCTCTAGTTAATACACCACACCTACACCTTCACCCTCTAGGTAATACACCACACCTACACCTTCACTCTCTAGGTAATACACCACACCTACACCTTCACCCTCTAGGTAATACACCTACACCTTCACCCCCCAGGTAATACACCACACCTACACCTTCACCCCCCAGGTAATACACTACACCTTCACCATCCAGGTAATATACCGCACTTATACCTTCACCCCCCAGGTAATACACCACACCTTCACCCCCCAGATAATACACCACACCTACACCTTCACCCCCCAGGTAATACACCACACCTACACCTTCACCCCCCAGGTAATACACTACACCTTCACCATCCAGGTAATATACCGCACTTATACCTTCACCCCCCAGATAATACACCACACCTACAGCCCCAGGTAATATACCACACCTACACCTATACACCCTTCCAGATAATAGTAGTAGTAGTAATTTATTTTAGTCCTTATTAACAACTTTTCCAAAGAACCACACCCACTCAACCTCACCTGCAGATAACATCCTGAGTGTACACCTTCACTTACATCTCCAAGTCCAGGCCCAGTGTTGGAGACCTTTACAGTGGTGTCCATGCCAGGGTACCTGAGGAGATGCTCTGTGTGCCTGCTGTGTCTGTCTCAGTTCCTGGACCAGCACCACTTCTACCTGGCCCTGGACAACCAGATGATCGTGGAAATGCTGCGAACGGAGCTGGCCTACCTGTCCTCCTGCTGGAGGATGACTGGACGACCCACACTCACCTTTCCCATCACACACAGCATGCTGGGTAAGGTAGTCCACAGCACACAGCATGCTGGGTAAGGTAGTCCACACCACACAGCATGCTGGGTAAGGTACTCCACACAGCATTCTGGGTAAGGTAGTCCACAGCACACAGCCTGTCGGGTAAGATAGTCCCAGTCTTACACAGCATGCTGGGTAATAAGGGATGAAACAATGTTCTTTCTCGTCCTTGTTTTCTCAGTCGATGACGGCGAGGCCGTTGATCCTTGTATCCTAGCAACCCTGAGAAAGCTGCAGGATGGGTACTTTGGAGGGGCCAGGTGAGACACACACACACTCTCTCTCTCTCTCTCTCTTGTTCTCTCTCTCTTAGACCTGAGTGCAAACATGCACATACAGAATTAGTTTGAAAGATGTTTTTTGTATAACCGTGGTGTGTGTGTGTGTGCGCACAGGGTGCAGATGTCTGACCTGGCTAGTTTCCAGACCACATCCTTTCACACTCAGCTCAGCTTCCTGGATGAAGACACAGACCAGCTGGACGATGAGGAAGAGGAGGACGAAGAAGATGAAGAGGTCTGCTATCTCCCCAAAGGTAAAATGGCAAAGGAGCGTAGACAGAGAGAGATGGAGAGAGAGAGAGATACATGAGGTGTTGCACCATTACGTCTGGTTTGAAGTTGGTGGTGAACCTCCTGTTGACAGCTTCTGTCTCCCCCTGGTACACACAGAATCAACACGTCCTACAATGTCTCTCTCTCTCTCTCCCTCTCTCTCATTCAGACGGATCTAAAGGCATGTTCGACCGCTACCTCACCCAACTGATGCACGCCGCCGCCCCAAAGTGTCACCTCCCCGCCATCCAGCGGGGACAGCATCACGTGTTCAGCGCAGAGCACACCACCAGAGACATCCTGTCCCTCATGGCCCAGGTCCAGGGCCTCAACATGCCCAGTGAGTGTGGAGGGCCACAGCATTAAACTAGGACCCTATTGGAGGGGAAGGTGCTCCATGGAAGCTCAGGTGAGGGTCCTAATGGAGTGTTCTGGTTGCAGAGTCGTCCATGTATCTGCCTGTGACTCCTGCCATGAACAAACACCGCAAATCCCTCAACCTGCTAGTGATACCGCAGCAGGCACAACAACAGCAACCCAAGGTCAGCAGATCGACACATAGTCACCCGTTTCCTAGGTTTGTCTCAATGCTCTGCGTGGCGTTTGGGGGTCTGTTTGTCTACGTGTGTTTTGTGTTTGGGTGCATCCTAATGTATGTGTTGTGTGGATTGATGTGTGTGTGTGTGTGTGTGTCTAGCTCCACAGTGCTGCAGACCTGCACCTCCCCAGGGACCCCCAGGGGAACCCGGACTTCCCCGGGCTGGTCAGACGTCTCAGGGAGTGTCCCACTCTGCAGGACCAGGCTGACATCCTCTACATCCTGTACCACATGAAGTATGGCGCTGCTGGCTCTCTAAAACACACACACACAGATACACACACACATAGATACACACACCGATACAGATACAGATACACACTCATGCACACATAGATACGCACACACCCTACATACATACAGACGCACACATGCTGTCTTGTGATTGGTCCTCCCTTGGCTGAGTAGGGGTGCTGATTGGCTGGTGGAGGTGTCGGGGCCAGGCCAGGGCGGGGCCAGCGTGCGGTCCCTCTTACAGGAGCTGTACGTAGAGGCGGGCTCTTGTAAGGAGTGGGGTCTGATTCGCTACATCTCTGGGATCCTGAAGAAGAGGGTGGAGGTGCTTGCTGAGGTAACAGACCTGTTCATGTCCAGCTACATGGAATGAATGCATTAACCCTTCTTCCAAAACAGTTGCATTCAAAACAACGTGTGTGTGATGTGTGTGTGTGTGTTTTCAGGCCTGTACAGATCTCATCTCCCACCAGAAGCAGCTGACTGTGGGTCTCCCTCCAGAACCTAGGGAGAAAGTCATCACAACGTAGGTTACACACAGACACACGCGAGCACACACACACTCACATGCTCATAGACATACTAGCACACGCACACTCACTTAGTCATAGGCACACACTCACATGCTCATAGACACCCCCACACACACACACACACACACACTCTCACAGATACCCTCACAGACACACGAGCAGACACTCGCATTCCAGAGGTCGCCTGGAAACGAACAGACAATAGTTCACCTCTAGATGGGGCCGCTCTCCCAAAGTACACTGTCTCTCTTCACCCCGTTTGAAACACACGCTTTTTAAAATACGTCAGTCAACATGAACTGACGTTGCTTCGCTTCCTGCTTCCTGCTTCCTGCGTGTGCTCAGCCCACTTCCTCCCGAGGAGCTGAACCACCTGATCTACGAGGCCAGCGGTCAGGACATCAGCATCGCTGTCCTGACTCAGGTAACACAGCACGCGCATCAGGACTGAAGTGAACCAACACACAGAGAAAACAAGTGATGAAAACACGCAGGGGTCCGTGTGTGTGTGTGTCTATACGTGCGTGTGTCTGTGTGTGTGATGTGCTGTGTGTGTGTGTGACGGGGTCTGGGCCTCCCTGCAGGAGATCATGGTGTACCTGGCTATGTATGTGCGCTCCCAGCCCGCCCTGTTCGGAGACATGCTGCGTCTCAGGATCGGGCTCATCATGCAGGTGATGGCTACCGAGCTGGCCCGCAGCCTGCACTGCTCAGGTGGGACGGAGCGACATGCACACACATGCGCACACACAGACACGCGTGCACAAACATTCCCATAAACACATGCAGAAATGTATTATGTGTGCTCGGGAGCATAACTGTGTGTGTGTGTGTGTGTGTGTGTGTGTGTAGGTGAGGAGGCGTCGGAGAGTCTGATGAACCTGAGTCCATCGGACATGAAGAACCTTCTGCATCACATCCTGAGTGGCAAAGAGTTTGGAGTAGAACGAAGTGGTGAGTCTGTCTGTCTGTCTTTCCATCTGCCTGTCTGTCTCTCCATCTGTCTGTATGTCTGCCTGTCTGTCTGTCTCTCCATCTGTCTGTATGTCTGCCTGTCTGTCTGTCTCTCCATCTGCCTGTCTGTCTCTCCATCTGTCTGTATGTCTGCCTGTCTGTCTGTCTCTCCAGCTGTCTGTCTGCCTGTCTGACTCTCCAGCTGTCTGTATGTCTGTCTGCCTGTCTGACTCTCCAGCTGTCTGTCTGCCTGCCTGTCTGTCCAGCTGTCTGTCTGTCTGTCTTACTGTGTGGACAGGAGCAGTAAGTGATTACCTGTTCAACCACAAACTATCTGTCCTCAGTGCGTCCTATCCAGTCCTCGGCCACCAGCCCAGCCATCTCCATCCATGAGCTGGGTCACACCGGGGCCACCAAGACGGAACGCACCGGAATACGCAAGCTCAAGAGCCAGATCAAACAGGTACGCCTTGACCCCGCGCCCTCTCACAGCCAACAGCCAATCTCCGCAGTGCGGTGTGGTTAGCCCTGAAGACCGGCTGGCATCCAGATCCCACACTCCATGTAAACATGCTAGACAGTGGGCTAACATTAGACACATGTTCACCCATGCTGTTTCGGTGTCCTAAGGAGAAAGCTCTTCAAATTCAAATTTGTTTGTAGCTAAAGCTACTTATGTGATCATTAGTAGTTATTTATTGGTTGTGGGAGCATGATCTGTGCCCATATTTGATCCCATGCGAGATCAGAATGTATTTCTCTGTGGTTAACACTGTTTCCTGGTTGTGCTTGCAGTTGGATGACTCCAGACCTATGAGCGTGGGTTGAGTTTGTTAGTGTTCCCTAGGCATGTCGTCTCCATCTCTAACTCCACAGCACTGGGCTGGGCTGCTGGGGTTCAAAACCAACGCACCCGCTGGCTGCTCTAACCCATTCGTAGCTGCTCACGTCTAACGCTTTGCCGTCAGTAGAGACTTGTCCTGCCTTGTCCACCTGATGTCGAAATAGCCATGATGCTGACCTACATCAATATCATTAGCACATGTATTTATAACGGCCGACCCGTTCTCCTCCTCTCACTTTCCTTTCTCCTCTCTTTCTCTCTCTCTCCTCCTCTCCTCTCTTTTCTCTCCATTCTCCTCCTCTCCTCTCCTGTCCTCTCACCTCTCCTCTCTTTTCTCTCCATTCTCCTCTCCTCTGTAGATCTTTAGCAGCGGCTATTCCATCAGCAGTAACGTCACCTCTCCTCGTTCCACGGTAAACGCTGCCCCCTTCTCTGTCCCTCTCTCTCCTTCTCTCTACCGCTCTGTCTTTCTATCTCTCCCTACTTCTCTCTCTGTGTCTCCCTCTCTATTGCTATCTATTTCTCCTCTCGTACCTCCTCCCCCACTCTCTCTCTTCTGCCTTCATACACACATAGCTGAGCTGCTCGTGTTTCTGTATCGCTCTGTCCTCCTCCATCTGTCCAACCTGCCGCTCTACAAGAGAGCAGCACTTGTACTGGACATGGACCTGGTGGCATGGAATAGATTGGATCATTCACTGTGTCCGTGTGTGTTGTTTTTGGGTGGGAGAGAGTGGGCACGTCTTCATGCATCCCTCAATACCCCCCCCCCCTCCCCCCTCCACAGCGGTGCTCCAGCCCCTCCACCCCCAGCGGGATCCTGTCCCCCGTGGGGCTGGGCCCCCAGGGAGGGCCCCTGCAGTGGGAGGAGCGGCAGGGCCAGTGGCTGCGGCGGCGCAGGCTGGATGGAGCCATCAACAGGGTCCCCATGGGCTTCTACCAGAAGGTCTGGAAGATCCTGCAGAAGTGCCACGGCCTGTCTATAGACGGATACGTCCTGCCCTCCTCCACCACTCGTGAGGTATGTCATGACCTACTCTGTCCTACCCTGTGATAATCTACTCTCCCATGTTATAACCTACTCTACCATCTTATAACCTGCTCTATCATGTTATAACCTGCTCTACCATCTTATAACCTGTTCTATCATGTTATAACCCACTCTACCATCTTATAACCTGCTGTATCATGTTATAACCTGCTCTACCATCTTATAACCTGTTCTATCATGTTATAACCCACTCTACCATCTTATAACCTGCTGTATCATGTTATAACCTACTCTACCATCTTATAACCTGCTCTATCATGTTATAACCTGCTATACCATCTTATAACCTGTTCTATCATGTTATAACCCACTCTACCATCTTATAACCTGCTGTATCATGTTATAACCTACTCTACCATCTTTTAACCTGCTCTATCATCTTATAACCTGCTCTATCATGTTATAACCTGCTCTACCATGTTATAACCTACTCTACCATCTTATAACCTGCTCTATCATGTTATAACCTACTCTACCATCTTATAACCTACTCTACCATCTTATAACCTGCTCTATCATGTTATAACCTACTCTACCATCTTATAACCTGCTCTATCATGTTATAACCTGCTGTACCATGTTATAACCTGCTCTATCATGTTATAACCTACTCTACCATCTTATAACCTGCTGTATCATGTTATAACCTGCTCCATCCTGTGCAGATGACGGAGGGGGAGATCAAGTTTGCGGTGCACGTGGAGTCTGTGCTGAACCACGTCCCCCAGCCGGAGTACAGGCAGCTGCTGGTGGAGGCTGTGATGGTGCTGACCCTGGTGGCCGACATGGAGCTGGACAGCATCGGGGGCGTCATCCACGTGGACCGCATCGTCCACCTGGCCAACGAGCTCTTCATCAGCGACCAGGTCCGAGCGCAAGCGCACGCCACACATTTTTGCTTCAGAGCAGCGAATTCACAACGTACACATTATTCACGTGTTGCGCGGTGCACGTGAGGGTTCAGATAGCACACAGACAAACGCACACCTTTTTCTCAGGAACCGGTTAGTTTCAACGTTTGTCGTACACAAACCTTTCAACAGCTCTCTAACGTTTACATGACATTCCTTTCCTGTTCCGGGTCAGAGGTCTCAGGGAGCCCAAGACTACTTCCTGGAGAAGGACCCAGCCACGGGCATCTGTAACTTCTTCTACGACAGTGCCCCTAGTGGCAGCTATGGCACCATGACCTACCTGTCCAAGGCAGTGATCACCTACGTGCAGGACTTCCTGCCCCACTCAACCTGCCTAATGCAGTGAAGCAGAGCAGGGTGATATACCTCACACCACCTGGGACAGGGATACCTGTCTGGGGAACATTTCCATAGGATGTCGATATCTGGTGCTCAGTGCAGAGAGGCTGGTGGGGGGGAGGAGGGGAAGGAATGGAGGGAGGGAGGGAGGGAGGGAGGGAGGGAGGGAGGGAGGAAGGAAGGAAGGAAGGAAGGAAGGAAGGAAGGAAGGAAGGAAGGAAGGAAGGAAGGAAAAAACTAGCAAGTGTTTGTTTAAATTGGGCGAAGGGGCTGGAGGGAAAGACAGAATTACAGCATACTGTACTTTGTAAGGGACTTGGTTCAGCTCTGCTCACGTCTCTGTTTCAACTTTGCAACTGTAACTTTAGCTTTTATTTGATGGTGAATGTCAGGTCAGGCGTGTCAGTGTGTTCTGTACTGAGATGCATAACTAACCTTCAATCCTAACATGTAATTCCGGTCTGGTTTGCTACAGACATCTAACATGCATAGCTACTTATGGCACTTATTCATTGATTCCTGGACCTGTTTAAGTTTCCTGTCTGCATCATTTCTGCATGTATTCAAGTGTGTATGTGCTGATCTCTGGGGCATGCAGGTTAGTTAAGTGTCATGTCACTCTTACTATAGCATCCCAGTAAGAAGCATTTAAAGTCTGTGTATTCATGACTTTCAGACCATGCATGTTATGTGAGATTGATCTACGTATATTTGGTTATGGTATGTTCAATTCTATTGCAATTTAATACCAGCAGTGTTATATACTTATACATTTTCCTAATATATTCCTTAATCTAACTGGGTGCCATTCAGTCACCTGGAGTTAGTTATACTGTAACACCTACATATTGTGCCTGTGATGTGGAAGACATCAGTCTATGATAGAGCTTCTAGTAACCTAATCTGTGTTTTTAATAGTTAAAGTGGTCTTTGTAGCTGTCTGTTTTTCTATATGTTATAGTGTCACAGCAATCATTTACATGGTAGAGACAATCCTGAACGGTTTCTCAGACGTGGTACCATGACTGTGAGAGATAGGAGAGGCTGTTTGATGACAGAGGTTCTATTTCTGAGATGAGAAAGTGGTTTATCCCTGTGGTTTATAAGAAGGGAAAACCTGGAGGCAACAATACTGTTTTAGACCTTTATTTTGTTACAAAATAGTTGTTTTATTATACACTAAATATATTAATATATAGAAAGTTATACTTGTATTCTATGGACCATTAGTGTGATCAGGAACATGAGTAAGAAGGTGTTTATCCTGTACCGGTTTGTTTGTCCATGATACTTTTTTATGATGGTTCATTATTAATCATTCTGCACTTTGGTCGAACTTGGGTATTTTTTCAGGTCTAAAACCTGTCAGTTTCAAGTTTTAAAATGACATTTTCTCAGGTTGAAAACCTGCATTATTGGAGGTTTTAAACCTGTTGATTATTTTACACTTAAAGGTGTGTACTGTTCAAGGGTTGAAAACCTGTGTGTTCTTCTATGCATAATCTTGCATATTCTCTAACATTTAACCAGTATTGCTCATTAAAAGGGAATACTTAATTCATACTACCACACTAATGAAGAGTCCCGAGTTGTCCTTGACAGACACTACACACACAAACACAACCGCACATGCGTTAGGACTGTGTGTTCCCGGGTAGGCACTTCTTGTTGCTGAAGGGGGAGAGGCGATGTGAAGGGGGGCAGGCGCACCTGTGGCCCCCCCGATGGTTCACACACAGGTGAGAGCAGCCCCCGTTGTTACGAGCACACTCGTCGACATCTGTGAGGAGGAGGAGGAGGAGGAGGAGGAGGGGGGAGAGACGAAGGTTGTAGAAAGTGGATGAGTGTCTCCCTTTGTCGCATACACGAGATCTTGTTCACCAACGCTGATTTACTGTGACATGAGTGAATGAACGCTATTGTGTGTGTGTGTGTGGGAGAGAGAGAGAGCGAGAGAGAGAAGGAGCGTGTTTATGAGTGTGTCATCAAAGCTGCTGCTCACCCCTGCAGTGGAGTGCGTGCAGTGTGTATCCTCTCGGGCAGATACAGTGATGGGACCCAGGCAGGTTCACACACCTCCACTCACACCCGCCTCTCCGCCCCTCCATCACCTCCACACACTCGTCTATGTCTGACGGAGAGAGGGAGAGAAACGGGACGAGAGCATCAATCCTCTTAGGTGTCCATGTGCACTAAATAACCTTTGGTCAAACGTGTCGGCGTATAAGTAATGACTGGTCATTTCAGTCAAATTAGGATCAGTGTCTTAACACCGGGGATAAAAATCGAAATGGTTTTGGTCATGATGATGATAAATTGGGACAACCATGATCCTTGTCAACGGTTGCGATGGAGGCAAACCTCGGTCGGTCCTACCTACACACTCGTCCTTCCTCCCGTTTGGTGGCGTTGGGGTAGAGGTGTGTGAGCGGAACCCTGGTGGGCACCGGGCGACGCAGCCATGCCCGTCCCCCGCCAGGGCGTGCCCATGGGGGCAGGAGCAGTGGTAGGACCCGGGGGAGTTGTGGCACCGCCCCGCACACGGCCCGCCTCCCGGAGGGTCCGAGCACTCGTCCAGGTCTGGAGACGCATATGTCAATCACCAGTCTGCCAGCCAATCAATACGCCCACAGTCAGTCAGTCATTCCGTCAATTCATGGATTTCCTGACCTTGGCAGTGTGGTTGTGTCGCATTCATTGTGTACCCAGGTGGACACCGGCAGAGAAAGCTTCCCGGCATGTTCGCACAGCCAAACACACAGCTGGTCACGCCCACAGGAAGCAAACATTCGTCCACATCTGGAGAGAGAAGGAGAGCATGACTGGATGATTGAAACGTCTGTCCCCAGAGCCTGGAGAGGAGGAGGGTAGAGCGGGGGTGGGGGGGGGAATCTAAGAAAGGAAGAGAGGAGGAAGATGGAGGGAAAGAGAGAACCCCTGAGAGAGAGAGAGAGAGAGAGAGAGAAGGATGGTGGCATAGAGGGAGAACTTGAAGGAGGAGGAGGAGGGGTGGGCTGAGAGAGGAGGATGGCGGGAGAGGAGGAGGGGAGGAGAGGAGGACTTGACCTATACAGGAGGTCCCATCTGCGGCCAGCTGGAACCCAGGAGAGCAGCTGCACCTGGAGGAACCCAGGGTGTTGACACACACCTGTTGGCACCGCCGCGGGCTCTCCTCACACTCATTTATATCTGCACACACACATACAAACACACACACGCGCACACACAAATAAGCAGTATAGTCAAACTTTTCAGCCAAGCCTGGAAATGAAAGGAGCAGATTCATTCTCCTCCCTTCCCCTCCTCTCCTTCCTTCCTTCCTTCCTCCCCTCCTCCTTCCTTAAGGGGAGACAGAGGAGGGCTGACAGTCAGAAAACATCTGTTTTGTAGAGGGAGCTCTAATGGGTGGAAAACCTCTCAGGATGTAGCTAGAAGCTGTCTGTGTTGATGCCACCCTAGAGAGCAGGGCGTTCTTCCTGCCGAAAGACCAGACTTCCTGCAGAGACTCCTGAAGAGCTGGCCCATGTTTATTTATCTGTCGTGTGATGTTTCTCACCTCACTGCTTCTCAAACCTGAGCTTGTCTCGTCTACCCACGGGCGCCCTAACAGGGGGGGGGGGGGGGGGATTAGGACGATTCTAACAGCCCTGGTCAAGGTCAGACTGCCATACTCCCCTGTGTGATTTGGGGTCCAGAAACCCTAGCGGCACCCTTGCATCTACATACCTCCTTTTTTGATCGAAACAAAATGAAATGAAACGATTCCTCCTGGTTGTAGTTTTTCCCTCTTTTAAAGCCCAGTACCTAAGTTGAAGTTGTCTGTTTAATGTTTCCTCAGAAGTCGGAGCTGGATCTCATCTGTCTGTCCAGGGTCAGAGAACAGCCATATGAGTTATACTGCTGCTGCAGGCTGGTTGACTGAGCTGACGCTAATGATAGGCTGCCTGGACCACAAGTACCCCTAGTATTAACTATGTCTACTTTCCACCCTCTACTAAAGGGCATGGAGGACTGGTGTCGCTGAGTGGTCTGTGATCAGCTACATGGAAGATGTTACAGGACAGGAATGTTACGACCTGGGGGTTGGAGCCTGAGGTTGGAGGGGGGAGGGGGGAGTGAAAGCTGAGAAGACGTAATTGACTGTGAGGATTGTTAGCAAGGAGCAAGGAAAGTGAGGGTCTTGAACGTGAGGGAGCTGGAAGGTCTAGAGGGACGGGGGTTAGGGAGGTAGGGTGCTCCATCTGTGACCCGGCTCGGATTAGGAGCAGGGCTCAAGTCAGGGCTACGGCCAGGGTTGGGACAAGGGCTGGGATCTGGGTTAGGTTTAACCATAGGGTCCGTGACCTCTGACCTCTGCAGGTTCGCTGGTCCTCCAGCAAAGTGAAGCCTGGCCTGCAGAGACACTGAGCCTGGCGCTGGAACAGGGGGTGGGACGAACACAGCTGGGAACAGCCGCCGTTGTTCATCAGGCAGGGGGTCACTGCTGGGGAGAGAGGGACACATGTAGGGTCAGGGGTCAGTTTAATAACAGTCTTTTAATGAAAGATTCACAGTATACAAAGTACAAACTGTACTACAAACCTAAACCTGCCCTGACCACCCACCCTTCAGACCTACACCAAGAAACGAGTCATATTCTAAAATCACCAGAATTAGTGGTTGGAAGAGTTTTTCTACTTGAACAGTAGTAGTTGCCTGGCTAAAAGAGGAACCAACCAGCAGAGCAACACCAAATAATGCAATATGAGGGGAGTGGTCAATTGGCTCCCCTTGAATTACAGAGAAAGCCTCCAAAATAGATAACCAGAAAATATGTAGTCCTGGAAAACCCATATTATAAAATGGAAACTGCGTATCATGATGTATACGAATGTGATGCCACTGGGATACGGCTGAAAACAACCCTTAATATCAGCACAGCTTCATTCTTAGATCCTGTATGAACTACTATACTTGTACTATTATTCATGATCTACACTGAGGTGTATGTTGGGAGGGAGAGATGATGTGTTACCCAGTCCTCTCTGCTCTAACCTCACAGGGGTAGATGATGAAAAAAACAGACACACTGTTGTCCCCATTAAACCCCTCTTCACTACAGCAGGTACAGGGTCCAAACCATGGGGGGAGTCACACCCTGGGAACAGGGGAGAGCAGGAGAGAGAGGGGGAGACTGAGATGGAGTGGTGGAGGGACAGTGAAGAAGAGGAGAACGAAGGGCAGAGGGTACTCAGAGAGACAGAGAAAAGGAGAGAGACAGAGAGAGAGAGAGAGAGAGAAAGAAGAGAGAAACAAAACAGAGATATAAACCCACAGTTCCTCACCCAGACAGACAGGAGTAACTCCGCTCCACTTCGCCCCCTGCTGGCAGTAGCTGTGTACATCCCCGTGGGCCAGGGTGTAACCAGGGTAGCAGGCGTACTGGACGTAGTGCCTGTACTCCCCTGGTCTGGGATGAGCCACGTTGCGGAAGTAGAAGGTTCCGTGGTTGGGCACAGGGGGATAGGGGCAGATGGGTTGCCTGTGAGAGGCCGTCCGCCTGGGCGGACCATTGGGGAGGTTTGGCAGGTGGTGTTCTGTTGAGGTGGGGAGCATGACTTGGGAGGTGGGCGGAGCAAGGGCAGGGACAGCAGAAAGGGGGACAGTCTCATTGGTCAGTGTGGGAGCCTGTCCCTGATTGGAGGAGGTGGGGGTCTGAGGAGATGGAGAGGAGAAGAGAGAAGAGGAGGGGATGTTGGGAGAGGGAGATGGAACGGAGGGGAAGGGAGGGAAAGAAGATTTGGGAGAGGGAGGGGGAGAAGTGCTGGGCTCAGAGGGGGTCCATTTGATCCTTCCCCCGACTCTCTGTTCTACAGCTGTATGAGAGGGCGAGTTGGACAGTGATGCTGTTGATGATGAAACTGGTGATGATGATGATGGAGCTGATGTGGGTGATACTGGTAGAGATGATGGTGTTGCAGAAGATGATGATGATGACAGTAGTGCTAAAGAGTGTGATGGTGGTGATGATGAGGATGATGATGGTGATGATGCTGGTGATGATGGTGATGATGGTGGCAATGATGCTGGTGATGAGGATGATGATGGTGGTGGTGATGGTGATAATGATGCTGGTGATGATGATGCTGGTGATGATGGTGGTGGTGATGATGATGGTGAAGATGATGGTGATGATGGTGATGATGATGATGATGCTGGTGATGATGATGATGCTGCTGGTGATGATGATGGTGGTGATGATGATGATGATGATGGTGGTGATGATGTTGGTGGTGATGATGTTGGTGGTGATGATGGTGATGATGATGGTGGTAATGATGATGTTGGTGACAATGGTGATAATGACGATGGTGATAATGATGATGGTGATGATGATGTTGGTGATGATGTTGGTGGTGATGATGATGATGATGGTGGTGATGCTGGTGATGGTAGGGATAAAGAGTGTAAGGCTGGTAATGACGATGGTGGTGGTAATGAGAAGGACAATGTCTCCTTTTGATTCTCGTCGTATTCCATTCCACTCAGAAGAACATTGGTTCCATTCCAGACCTTCTTGCTGGACCCTCTGTCCCCATTATTTCTGCTGAGCTCAGATCCCAGCTCCTTCTGACTGGACGAGAGGTCTTGGGTTCGAATCTTCTCCTCACCTAAGGCCTTGTAGAGGGCTCCAGACATGTCCTTCAGATGGACTTTGGGTCCAAACCCCTTATTAAATCTGAAAGTGAGAGGGATTACAGGATTTAGAATCTATACATAATTACTTTAGAAATACATATTAATAAAAAGAAAAAACATACAATAAATCACTTTTATTTTTATTCTGTGAAAACCTCACTGGAGTTTGTTCTGGAAGCGTTTGGGCAGGTTGTGACCCAGCTGGGGGGAGTGAAGGACAGCCTCCTTGGGGGCTGGGTTGGTGATGTCATGCTGGGTTCGCAGGTGATCCTTCAGGGCACCTGGAGCAAGGAGACCAGGGGCCATCCTGGAAGCCATCCTGGATCCAGACTGGGGACTGTGGTCAGGTGACTGCTTCCAGGTGGTCATCATGTCAAACGCTAGGAAACGAACAACAAAAACACAAAGAAATAAAATTAAATAACAAATGTAAAACTGTAAATCCTTTCTTTTAAAGACAGAAGATAGGTGACTGTTGTGTAAACAAGAGGCATAGATTCTAGGATATCATTTTGCAATGAGGGATACACATATACACACACACACACAAACGTACACAAAACACATACACACAGAAGGGAAAGAAGATGTTTGTACCTTTGCAGACGGGGTTGCTTTGATTCCAGCTCCTCCCCTTACAGTACAGCAGGGAGGGACCGTGGAGACGGTAACCAAGGTTACAGCTAAAGATGACCCAGGATCCTCTCTCAATGACACTGAAGAGCCCGTGAAGGAGAGGGCCAGGGTGGGGGCAACCTGAGGCTGTGAGGGGTGGGGGGGCAGCATAACTTCAACTACTACACACAGTATATGTTCAGTGTATCTATTGTGACAGACACAAATCCCAGACAGACACACTCCCACACACACACACACACACACACACACACAAAGAACTCACCGACACACACAGGGGGCTCCCTGCTCCAGTGTCCAGACACACAGCTGTTGGTGTGGTAACCATGGAGCTTAAAGCCACGATCGCAGCGATACGTCACATACAGACCTCCGTACCGGAAGAACGTCCGTCCATTTTCTAGGTGTCTGAGGCCTCCACAGTCCTGACCACAGCCTGGAGACACACACACACACACATAATGCACATAAGCCGAGACATGTAAACATCAAAACAAACCACTCAAATGTTACTTTCTCTGACCACCACGAGACAAAATGCACACACGTCTGCATGACTGAGTGTCTGCACACAGAACATACCTAGAGTGAATGTCCACAAGAGAGTCACCAGAGACAGGAGACCCAAAGGAGACCCTGTGGAGGAAAAGAGGTCCATGCCGAAGGAGAGCATAGGAGAGGAGGAGCAGAGCGAGAGCGAGAGAAGGCTGGATGAGCCTGAGAAGGCTGGATGAGACAGAACGGAGCTAGCGTTAGCCCTGCCGGCAGAAGACGCTATTTGGGAGGGGCTGTGGGAGGGGCAGATGGGAGGAGACTGCTGGAGGAGGAGTGTGGGAGGAGTGGGGGCAGGGGTGTCGGAGAAGTGAAGGAGGAGTGAAGGAGGAGTTGGAGAGGAGGAAAGAGGAGGGTTGGAGTAAAGGAGGACAGAAGGAGTGAAGGTAGGGAAGGGCTAGAGGAGGCGTTTACGTCACTGAAACACACACACACACTCCCCCATGTACCGTAGCACAAGATGGGCACAGAAAAGACTTAGGAGGCAGTTATAGCTTTAACAGACTCAAGCAAATCTGCTCAAATAAATCTTCTCCTTCCTTCCAGTCTACTTTATGTGCCTGCCTGGTACCTGGTCAGGTGTGTGTGTGTGTGTGTTTTGAATCCAGACCCTGACATTTGGTCTGGTTGTCAGAAGACCGGTTTTATGATGTTTCACACTCCCTAATAACAGTGGTTAGGACACACACACACATGCACGCACAGGCTTGCACGCGCAGACACTCTTTACACACACACACACACACACACATACAAAGTTGAAAAGGCATTTCATTGATGTTATACTGCAGTACAATGAGATACAGACCAGCTGATGAGCATGGGCGAGTGTGCATGCACACACGCAGACATGCACACAGGTATGAAAACAATAAAGAGGCTAACTGCTAACGACCTAGGCACCCCCAGCACGTGGCTGTAGAATACGCCGGAATCCTCAGGTTTCCCCAAATGCTCCCGAAAGGTACAGAACTCTCCAGAATATCTTTCCAGACACCCTCCGGTTTATGAGACATCCTGTTGGTGTTTACATGAGGGTTTACAGAGAATGTGTGTGTCCCTGAGGCAACAGTCTTGTCCAGTCAGGACCTCACAGGTGGATCCGTGGAGCTCCATCCCTCCATCCCTCTCAGCTCTGCTACTTGTGCACCACCCTGAAAGCCTCCAGGAACTCGTTGAAGTCAATGCTGCCATCTTTGTTGAAGTCGATGCTCCTCGCCAGCTCATCGATGGCCGTGTTGTCCACGGCAACGCCCAGGTGGGCGCTGAACAGGCGCCAGGTTTGACGGAACTCCTCGATGGAGATTAGACCTGCAGAGGAGGAGAGGAGAGAAGAGAGGAGGAGAGGAGAAGAGAGGAGGAGATTAGAGGAGAAGAAAGGAGAAGAGAGGAGGAGAGGAGAGAGGAGGAGATTAGAGGAGAAGAGAAGAGAAGAGAGGAGGAGAGAGGAGGAGAGGAGAGAAGAGAGGATAAGAGAGGAGAAGAGAGGAGAAGAGAGGAGAAGAGAGGAGAAGAGAGGATTGGACAGGAGCTCAAAGGAGAGGAAAGTGGGCAGGATGAGAAGGGTTAGGATTTCTTAGAGCGGGCTAGTAGATAGAACAATTTCTCAAAGCAGGTTAGTCCAGAACAATTTCTCAAAGCAGGTTAGTCCAGAACAATTTCTCAAAGTGGGGTGGCTCTTGTCCATCATGCTTTTCCTGGTGTGACACACCTGACTGATCCTTGTCTATGATGTTGAAGATGATCTCCAGGTCGGTCCTGTATCTGTACAGGGTCTCTGCCAGGCCGGGGGTCACCTAGGGCGATGGAGACCACAGCTCAGGTTAGGAAAGGACCAGGGTGGGTTAGCACCCTAATCTAGCACACCTGAGTCTAATAATCAGATGGTTTATCAGGTAACTAGTGTTGAATCAGGTCCAAGAAGTGTGCCTCAAGCAAACACCAACATGCAGGTTAGCTCTCCAGGAACAGGATTGGAGACCCCAATCTAGTACATGTCCTACATTCTAGTACATTCTACGTTCTAGTATATCCTATTTTCTCCATTCTGTGTTCTGACCCTGGGTAGTGGCTGGCCCAGGTCCATGTCCTGGAAGCAGGACTGGTACTCCACGCTGCCATCTGGTGCCAGGCGGGCCAGGCGTGGGCGCAGGGTCCTCCAGGGGAGGTCCAGCCTCAGGACAGCCTCCACCACCTGGGCCCACTCGCTGATGGAGATGCAGCCTGGAGGAAAACACACACACAGACACACAACTGTTGTTTGACAAGATATCAAGAACAGTGAGAGAGAAGATCGACGTAGAAAAGGTCGATAGAGAGAAGAGAGAAAGACAAAGAGAGAGAAAAGATAGAGAAAGAAAGAGCTCTTACCAGTGTTGTTCAGGTCATACTGCTGAAACCCAGTCATGAGCTCTGACCGATGAGTAAACAGCTTCTCCTGCAGAGCCTTCAGAGCTGACCCTTCTGCTACACTCACCCTGCACACACACACACACACACTTAGCCTTCAGAGCTTAACCCCACACACACACTTAAATTAATCTTTTACAAACTTTCTACAGTTTATACACACAGACCCCTCCCCTCAGACTCACTACACACACACACACACACACACACTGACCTCTGTGTGAGCGTGAGTTTCCGGGTGGATCGGCTGACCTGGTACTGGTAGAAGCGCGGCACCAGCTCTGAGCCCAGCTTAATGTAGGCACCACGGTTACTGCCCTCCTCATAGTAGTTAGACGCTGAGAAGATGGTGATCACCTGACACACACACACCAAACACGGCCAGCCACACACACGTACACATGGATGGACACACGAGCTCGGCTCATTGGATGGGAGTAGCGTGTGGGTGTGTGCCTGTGTTTGTACACATCAATGTCGCGTACATGTATTTGTGTGCTTCTGCCAGTCTGTGTGTGTGTGTGTGTGTGTACCTGTCCGTGGTGACACAGTTCGTAGCCCTCCTGCTTACACTCGTGGGAGCGTATGAGCAGAGTCAGGCCGTGTCTGTCCAGCAGGCGCTGGGTCACGTCCGGCCCAAAGTAGCAGCCGCCTCCCCTGAAGGTGTTGGGACTGCACCCCTCCTGGGGCTTGGGGTCACTCCACAGCACGTCCACCACCTGGAGAGGAGAGGGGGAGAGAGGAGGGGAGGGGGGGAGGGGGAGAGGGGAGGTGGGGAGGAGAGGGGAGAGGAGGGGGGGAGGGGAGGAGAGGAGGGGAGGAGAGGAGGGGGGAGGAGAGGAGAGGAGAGGAGAGGGGGAGAGAGGAGGGGAGGGGGAGAGGGGAGGAGGGGGGAGAGGAGGGGGGGAGGGGAGAGGAGGAGAAGAGGGGAGGAGAGGAGGGGAGTAGGGGAGGGGGGAGGAGAGAGGAGGAGAAGAGGGGAGGAGAGGAGGGGAGAGGAGAGGGGGAGAGAGGAGGGGAGGGGGAGGAGGGGAGGGGAGGGGGGAGGAGAGAGGAGGAGAAGAGGGGAGGAGAGGAGGGGAGGGGGGAGGGGAGAGGAGAGGAGGAGAAGAGGGGAGGAGGGGAGGGGGGGAGGAGACAAGAGGGGGGAGGGGAGAGGAGGACAAGAGGGGAGGGGGGGGGAGAGGAGGAGAAGAGGGGAGGAGAGGAGGGGAGAGGAGAGGGGGAGAGAGGAGGGGAGGGGGAGGAGGGGAGGGGAGGGGGGAGGAGAGAGGAGGAGAAGAGGGGAGGAGAGGAGGGGAGGGGGGAGGGGAGAGGAGGAGAAGAGGGGAGGAGGGGAGGGGGGAGGAGACAAGAGGGGGGAGGGGAGAGGAGGACAAGAGGGGAGGGGGGGGGAGAGGAGGAGAAGAGGGGAGGAGAGGAGGGGAGGGGAAGGTAACTTCAAGACTATGTGCATGTGAATGTATTGGCCTTATCGGCTTTGTTAGGTTCAGGGTTTGAGACTTCTGAACTCACTTCCCTGCAGGAATGCAGCCTTGATGGAGATTAATTGGAACCTGTTGGTAGGTATTACTCAGCATATTTGTAACGAAAACTGACCTCCTTGTTAAGTCGTTTATGTGAGGTTCTTTGTCTTTCCTATAAGCTTGGGTAGGATCTGTCATTGGACAGACAACCGATCACACCATTGCTGTGAAACCTCCCCATGCATGAATACACTTGGAATGATCTTACTACTGTATCCTTTAAGTCTGCATAACAACTGAACCATGATAGAGGAAAGGAGAGTTTAATCAAACTGGCGGAGGCACTTCCGGCGGATTGGGGGAAGTGTGGTGCCGTGCTACTCTGGTGGCGCCCTCCTCCTACCTGCTTCCACTCCAGCTCCTCCCGGGGGGGCTCTGGAGGGGTGAGGGCGACGAGGGAGTCCAGGAAGGGCACCTGGAGTGACCCGGAGGGGCTGGCGATCCCGTGAGAGGGGCTGGGGCGGGGCAAGGGGCGGTCAGGGCTCAGCGGAGCGCAGAGGGAGGACGAGGAAGAGGAGGAGGACGAGGAGGCACTTCCTTGTCTGGTCAGGCGACAGCGTCTCTTGCTGTGGAGACAGCAAGGGGGTGAGGAGAAACGAGAGAGAGCGAGAGCGAGAGAGGAGGGAAAGAAGGAGGAGCACGTGGAGAAAAGAGAGAGCGGGCGGAGAGAGAGGAGAGGGAGGGGAAGGAGAGAGAGGGGAGGGAGAGGTGGTGGAGAGAGAGGAGAGGGAGGGGAAGGAGAGAGACGGGAGGGAGAGGGGGTGGAAAGAGAGGGGAGGGAGAGAGATTGGAGGGAGGGCGGGAAAAGAGAAGAGAGAAGAAAAGAAGAAAGGGAAATGAGAAGGGGTCAATAGCAGAGTCAAAACGTGTGTGTGTGTGTGTCCTTCTCTGATTGGCTCTCTGACCCTTGGGAAGGGCTCCTGCTGTGGCCCCGGCGACTGTGTGACCGCGGGCTGCCTGCCTGCAGGCCTGCCTGCCTGCCTGCCTGCAGGCCTGGATGCCTGCTGGCCCGTCTGCTTCCCTGGCTCACGTCCAGTTGGTCCAGACTACGTCTGGGAAGCCTGAGCGCTGATTTGACCTGGGGGAGAGGAAACAAGAGAAGACAAGAGAAGATGATTGGACATAGACGATGCCACTCGTCCACCAATCGTCTATTCATCCGTCCGTATGTCTGTCCCTCCATCCGTCCGTCTGACCTTGTGTCTCTCAATGGTTCTGAGGAAGTCCAGGTCAGTCGTGTCCGATATCCCACCGTGCACGATCAGAACCTTGTTGTCTATCACCGTGGCGATGGGCAGCAGGCTAAAGATATCCTGGAGCAGCTGCAGGATCTCTGAGCCGTGGCTCTGCACGGCACACACACACACACACACACACACATTAAACTCTGTGCTGTTCCGAATAAGATCCTGTAGTAACAACTTACCACCACTAGAGGAGGATAACACTACAATGGAAACATTCAAACACGAAATGAAAAAGAAAAAGCTCTCTGCTCCAATGCTCCCTTGGGGGGTGTGGAGAATGTAACTGACCCTAAAAAATTTTAAGATTAGGCCAATTAAGATAACAATAAGATTATCTAAGACAACTATAACAACATAGTTCTATACATATAAACAGTATATACAGTTATATACATCAAAAGTTGATTTAATGTATAATGATAATGCACAGATGTAATCAACAGTTCAATGAACTGATTTAAGTGGACATGTAATGGGGTAGAGACACAGACAATTCATAATGATCAGTTTACCTTGTACTTCTGCATGACCTCCTTAGTGAACCCATATCTGGAAGAGATCACACATATCACACACAAAGATCACAAAGAGATTACACAAAGATCAAGCAGAGGTCACACGTAGGTCACGCGAGAGATTACACAGGCCAGTCAGGATGTGAACGGATGCACTCGTGTGTTGGGTCTAACGGCAGATCCCTGAGGAAAAGAAGCGACCCGGGTTCCCTCCCCCCACTGACCGCAGGTTCATGATGTGGTCCTCGTGGTTGCCCCGGTTCAGGTGCATGTGGTCGGGGTAGAGGAGCATGTAGGAGAACAGGAGGACCAGCACCTCCACACTCTTCTTCCCTCGATCCACAAAGTCTCCGTTGAACACGTACGGCGTCTCGGACGAGGGCAGGCCGTTCTGGAACATTGGCGTTTGTTAGGATGACGCCAAGAATTCCGTCGGTGATGAACCTTGTCGTTCTGGAGCCGCTGTGTTTACCTTGTAGAAGATGAGTAGTAGGTCGTCTAGTCTCCCGTGAAGATCCCCTAAGGACAACAGACGACAACAAACATCAGCCTGGATTCTCACAAAAAAGGAACAGGAAAGTGAACCGTCAATTATGTGTGTTTGTGTTCGTGGGCGCATGTGTGAGTTACCACAGATGGTTATCTCCCGGGTATAGGAGGTAGACAGGTGGATGATGTTGGGCATCTGCTTCAGGAACTTCCTGGTTTCATGAAGTAGCTGTAGAACATACCTGGCGTGGAGGATCTGAGTGGAGAGGAGAGATATGTCAGAAAGAGGGTAGGAGCTAGGACCCAGGGTCAAGGTTGTAGGACAGCACCTGCTGGTCCTTGAAGGCGCTGAGCAGAGCGTTGGTGTGTTCCACCCTGAGGGGGAAGGAGAGGTGGGGCCCGATGTAGGATTCCGGAACAGTCATCTGCTCGTAGCTGCTCTGCCGTTCTCTCTGGTACCATGGGTCCGCCACGGGACCCAGCAGGTGGGAGATCAGGTCTGGAACCCAACACGGATGTGCATGCACACAAAACACAAGCAAAGTAGACAATGACACACAGACACACACACGTATGCACACCAAAGTCGCCCTCGCCCCACACACAGACAGTGGGTGATGGCGTTTTTCATGCTTAGTTGGTAGTTTGGTTTATATTAGAAGCATGATGTAGCATCCCTTCGGAGCAGAGCAGGGGACCCACAGCTGCGTCCGTCAGACCGGCCGCTCACCAGCGGGATTCCTCTGTCGGACTAGTTGCTAAGCAACACAGCATCGCCACACGGCCTCTGTGGATCAATGCAGGGGTGGGATGTAGCTAACATCTAGTAGTGAGGCGGATGGGAAGGAAAGGGGCTGAAAAGAGGCACAGGAGTAGCAGGAGGAAGAGGAGAACGAGAGGGGATGTTATGAAGAGGAGGAAGGAGATGCGATAGGAGGGTATGGAAAGACGAGGGTAAAAGAGGAGGAGGGTGGAGGACGGGGCGGAGGAGGAGGACGGGGCGGAGGAGGAGGAGGAGGAGGAGGAGGAGAGGTCATCCTTCCGTACCTGGACCGTTGGCGTTCAGCTGGGTGAAGTTGTCCAGCATGAAGCTGAAGAAGCTGGAGAGCTGAAAGAGGGGCAGAAGGGAAGAGGTGAGAAACAAACAAAGACATTGATTCATTTGGACTGGTATGACTTGTGGTTGGTCTCCAGGATTAGGGCTGAGTCTTGCTTGGTTCTGTAGCTGTTTATGAATGTGAGGTCTAGTTCTACCTGTAGAAGTTAAAGTTGTGAGACAGGTCTACCTGTGGGTGGTTAGAGTTGTGAGACAGGTTTACCTGTGGCTGGTTAGAGTTGTGAGACAGGTCTACCTGTAGCTGGTTAGAGAGGTGAGACAGGTCTACCTGTAGCTGGTTAGAGTTGTGAGACAGGTCTACCTGTAGCTGGTTAGAGTTGTGAGACAGGTCTACCTGTGGCTGGTTAGAGAGTTGAGACAGGTCTACCTGTAGCTGGTTAGAGTTGTGAGACAGGTCTACCTGTAGCTGGTTAGAGAGGTGAGACAGGTCTACCTGTAGCTGGTTAGAGTTGTGAGACAGGTCTACCTGTAGCTGGTTAGAGTTGTGAGACAGGTCTACCTGTGGCTGGTTAGAGAGTTGAGACAGGTCTACCTGTAGCTGGTTAGAGTTGTGAGACAGGTCTACCTGTAGCTGGTTAGAGTTGTGAGACAGGTCTACCTGTAGCTGGTTAGAGAGGTGAGACAGGTCTACCTGTAGCTGGTTAGAGTTGTGAGACAGGTCTACCTGTAGCTGGTTAGAGAGGTGAGACAGGTATACCTGTAGCTAGTTAGAGAGATGAGACAGGTCTACCTGTAGCTGGTTACAGAGGTGAGACAGGTATACCTGTAGCTGGTCCTGCTCTCCTGCGTACTCTATGGACTGGAAGATGTTCCAGGTATAGCGCCGCCTCATCTCCAGACGAGCAATGTAACGTCGGTACCAGCGCTGGATCAAGATGGCTGCCTTCATGGCTAAGAGAACAGGAGAGAGAGAGGGGCATGATGGGACTCCAGACCAGCCAGACCACACTGTCAGTGTTCTGCTGTTCTTTCTGCACTGGGTTCGCATGACACTTCCTGATTGACCAATAAGCAATCAGGGGAAAGATGGGGACGCTGACCAATGGCACAGAAGGTCAGGGGTACCAGATGGAGAACACTGACCAATGGGACATATAGACGGGGGTGAGTGACAGGAACATTGACCAATTGGAACAGAGCGATGTTGTTGAGAGGAAGTCTCTTACTTAGTGCAGGACTGGGGCTCTTGGCAATTCCTGCTGGGAGATAAGGAAGGAGGAGGGAAGGAGTAATTAAATTAAATGAACTTAGGTGGAGAGAGTGAGGGAAACTTAACAAGACACAGGGGAGGAGAAGAGAAAGAACATTAAAAAAACTCCCTAGCAGATATTTGGCAGGAACCTGAGACGACAGAATTAAAAGACAGGGAAAAAGTACCCCTGCTAAACATCCTGCAAATATTAAATATTATGGAATAAAAGGACACAAGACTTGTTCCTGGATGGACAATAATGGTTGAAGAAACGTGTAGCTAATTTACATTGAATCAAATAATACTGCATGTCGGTTGAAGTGCATTTGAATCCGAGCTGAATCAGAGCTACTATCAGAGCTAATCAAGCTGCTAAATGAATACATTTACATTCATGTGTTCATTTAGCAGCAGCTGGAGGCCAAAGCGATATTGAACATGAAAAAGTGCATATTAAGTGCACCTGGGGATCAGGAACTAACAGTATCATGGGGGTCAGGTGGCTGAGCGGTTAGGGAATTGGGCTAGTAATCAGAAGGTTGCTGGTTCGATTCCTGGCCGTGCAAAATGATGTTGTGTCCTTGGGCAAGGCACTTCACCCTACTTGCCTCAGGGGGAATGTCCCTGTACTTTACATTTTACATTTACATTTAGTCATTTAGCAGACGCTCTTATCCAGAGCGACTTACAGTAAGTACAGGGACATTCCCCCGAGGCAAGTAGGGTGAAGTGCCTTGCCCAAGGACACAACGTCAGTTGGCATGACCGGGAATCGAACTGGCAACCTTCGGATTACTAGCCCGACTCCCTCACCGCTCAGCCAACTGACTCCCAACTGTACTTACTGTAAGTCGCTCTGGATAAGAGCGTCTACTAAATGTAAATGTAATGTAAATGTATTGGGACACTGTGTTTCCCAGATTTAAGTCTCCAATCCGAGTGTCATCCCCTCACCTGGCCCTGGCTTCTTCTGGCTCTCTGTTGAGATGGAAGTGCCACAGCCCATTGTGGCCACACGCAGGTCAGAGGTCACATAGGGTCAGCAGATTATGGTTTGGGGTCAGAGAGGCACCTTTCTCTGAAAGGCACTGGTCAGCCGCCATGTTGATAATTATGCAGGTCTGGTGGAGGAATTTCAAATAACTTAATACTTTGTAAAACACTCCAGGGTTATCCCACCCAACCCAAAGCAGAAAGATCAAACAAATGCACAAACGTACAAACTTTTCTGTGCAATTTTTACAGAACTGACTGATGGGAGGCCTTCATCTACATAGTGTAGACAGGTTTTTAAGGTTGTATGGTCCGCAACATTAATTCAAGGCCCACATTAGAAACATTTTGCAAACAGAAGTACCCCTCCAAAAAAAGTCCATCTTCAGGTTTGTAAGGTTTGAAAGAACCACTTAACCAAACAACATTTTATATGCTTTAGCTGTCTATCAGGAACATAAGGATTTTCCCATTTTATTGCTACAAATGGTTCTGTATAACATGCTTTATATTAGAGTGTAGTAGACTTGAACTCTGCAGTAAGCTTCATCAGGTCACTGCATGTGGAGTGCTGATGTTACCATGACATTAACATAGCCCCTTGAGTTTTAGGCTATTATGGGGTGAGTTGCCATGGAGACACGTCATGTTTGATGACAGCTTGACACTGGGTGTCTATGGACCTAGCTGATGGTGAAACTCAAGTAGGCTAGTACTAATGAGATTACAGCTAAATAATATACAGACATTAGCGCCAGCATAAACGAAATGTATTCATGCATTGATTGTCAACCAAAGTAAGGTTTAAAGTTATTAAATGTCAACGAAATTAGATGCTGCTGTATTGACAGAAAGTAAACCACACTTAAATACTATTAATATAGGCTGCATTGATTAACCTTAATATTGAATCCAAGATCAGATGCTTTTATATTAAAACACGTACGTCCACGTCCATAGAGTCCAGGGATCAGAGAAACACCGGTTGATCTGACTGCCACTGCTTCCCGCCAGCTGCATGCGCACAACCTATCCTCTGGCTCCGCTGTCTTCGAGGGATACTACCGCATCAGCATCCTCACTCTTAACTGCGAGCACTAGCGAAGAGTGGGTGTCTTCTCATTGACGGCACGGAACACGAATACAAACAAAACAGATGACGAGAGAGACAGAGAGAAAGAGAGAGAGACAGAGATTAATTGAATCTGAAGAGTGCGTAAAGCAGCCCAGCCCATTTTCTCTCCCTGTCCTCCAGCATTCAGAAAAACCACAGGTGCACGGTAATGAGAAGCGTCATTCAGGCCCTGCCGTTGTTCCACCTGCTGACAATAGGCTTCCATCACCATTTAGCGAAAAATGCCTGCTTAAGCATGATTAAAGCCACCGTCCGCTTGGGAGTAGGTATACTCCTACCTTTGCAGAACAATACAGCCTGCTTATAATCAGAATATGCTTGTATACAGTATAAATAAAGACCAGATAAAGAATGATGCATTGTTTATTTAGTTTATAGTGTAAACAATGGGATTTCAGCTGCCTCTGAATTATCTACAGAAAAACAGACAGACAGATGAAGGAGAGTTGGGAGATGGATGGCAAATGGTCATAAATGTACTGCTGCAAACTTCTATCATTTGACTGGCACTCATTTTCTCACTGCTCAACCTTTTTTAATTTTCTGAGGCTGCCCCCCAAAATGACGAATGTCCCTCCCACCCTTCCTTTTGCTTATGATGACAATGACTGTGTATCAAAGCTGACTTTAATAAAACTGCGTGCACTGTCTCAAACACTAATAATAGTGATCATAAGCAAGTAATAATGAGATATACTATATGAATATGCAATAAATGAAGCACTGCATTCAAAATATCACAAACACGTCTCAAAAGCAAACATTTGTCTCAGCCTACGTTGCAAACACCTTCGCCATAATATGACATTTTTAGATATACCATAGCCTATAGCCTACACAAAGTTATTCAAAACCTAAAGCTCTTCTTTCATGAACTCTTATGTCCATTTCTGTACAAGACTGAAAGTAAATGGCAGAGATGTTGAAAAATTCATGGTAAACACGAAAACAATGTGAATACAGTATTACACAGTACGAAAGAAAATAAATACATCAACCGTGTGTAGTATGACAGAAACCAAAAACCAAAAGAAACCAGACAAAGGAATGGTCTGTGTGTGTGTGTGCCATGAACTTTACGTAAATGGAGACAAAAGTGGCCCCAAATACAAAATACAGATGCTAGCTAAGAATCTAGGAGGTTTAACCCCCTGGCCTAAACCAGAGGTGACAAGTCTCGGTGTAATCCTGGACTCAGATTTGAATTTCAACTTTCACATTAATAAAGTGACCAAAACTGCTTTTTTTTCACCTCAGGAATATAGCAAAGGTACGACCATTCATAAACATAAGGTCCTTTTCCTCACATACAAAGCTGTAAACGGACAAGGACCTAGCTATATTGCTAACTCTCTTACTAACTACACACCAGCTAGAACACACTGCGATCATCAGATGCAGGCCTATTAGAGGTCACCAGAAGCAGTCAGAAGAACATTGGTGATGCGGCCTTTGTCAATTACGCCCCAAAACTTTGGAACACATTACCCATAAATATTAGGGAAGCAAACACGCTAGACATTTTCAAAAGACAGCTTAAAACCTATCTTTTTACCAAAGCATTTACTAATTTGATCTCATAAGGGTTTTATTACTTTTATTAGTTGTATTATTGTTTTTATTGACTTTACTTGTATTATTGTTTTCATTGGTTGTATTTTGGATTCCCGCAAAGATTGCGGCCTGCCTGTGTTTTGTAACATTTTATTTAGTATATTGGGAAACCACAAAGACTGTGGCTCGAGATACCGCAAGACTGTGGCTCGAGATACCGCAAAGACTGCGGCTTGTAATCAATTAAAAGGCTTGAGCGGTTCTGGACTGCTCTGCAAAAGGTCTGAGATTGTGTGTTTTGGATTTCTGTGTTCTGGATTACTGCAAAGACTGCGGCCTGTGTTCAGAAGAGTGTTATTACTTTTATTAATTATAATAGTTTTTATTGATTTTATGTAAAGCAGCTTGAGCTGCAATTCTTGTATAAAATGTGCTATATAAATAAAGTCTTAGTATTATTATTCTTATTAGGTATCTAAATGAAAAGAAACATTTAATCTGCTAAAATTGGGTTGTACTCGTAGGCCTGCTTCCCTCATTGTCATTCCATTAACAAGCACATGGTCTATGACTGTTGCTCGAATTTTAAATGAAATTAATGGTCTTGATCTTGGTCTTCCTCCTCCTCCTAGTCCTCCTCGTCCACCACCTCTTACTCTTACTCTGCCTCAGATTGTTTCCCACCATTCTTACATCCATCCTGAGTCGTGCATTGGCTTGTGTTTGGTCAGCGTCCCTTTTGCTGAACTGAACACCCTGTTTAAATGGTGGTATTACGAGGGGTGCAAAACCGAACTGCAAAAAAACCGAATTGTTCAACACACAAACCACTGCCCGGTTTTTACATGTAAACCGCGGTTTTTCGGATCTACGAGAAAACACAACCTAATACTGTTTGTCATTCCCCTTTCCCGTACCCTTTCCCAGAGATTACCTGTCCAATGAACTGTCAGTATATCAATGACGAGTCACGTACTGGAAGGAACTGGAGAGAGGCAAATCATACGAAGCTAGGCAAGATAAGAATATGTGGAGAATGGAGATGGCATGTGGAGGTGAAAGGTTAGCGTCTGAGGATGTACCATCGTCTTTGAAGTCACCTGCGTGGCAACATTTTGGATTTAGTGTTGACTACAATAGCGATGGAGCGAAGGTCGTCGATAAAATCCTCTGAAATAATGTTGATTTCATATTTTATCAAATCTCTGGATGTAAGCTGACAATGTTATTCATGCAGAGAAAATACAAATAGAACACTGAAATGGTAATGTTTTTTTCTTCCCCCTAATGTGCTAAACAAACCGAACCGAAACTGAAACCGTGACCCATAAACCGCAATACAAACCGAACCGTGGGCTTGTTGAATTGTTGCACCCCTAGCACCAACATTGGTAAGCAGATCTTGAATGGCGAAGCCCTTGTCTGCCATGACTTCATCACCAGGTTCGAGGAGGTCTAAGATGTGAGACTGGTGATCTCCTCATCAGAAATTGAACAGGTGTAGAGGGGAGAGATGAAGGTCACTGCACCACATGGAGCAACTCCAATAAGACCTTTAAATGTAGTGGTGCTCTCTTGTAATTGGAGAAGGTCTCTGAGTGCAGTGTCAGAGAAGCTGGGCTCTCACAGCGAGCTTCAGTGCAGTCAAGGATCACACTGAGGTTTGGACTGTACAACCTATCTTTTTCGGAACTCTCCACAGGACACTCTGTCATGTGTAGCCTAGGTGTTACCGCCACCGCTGGTTGGAGGATGTATTGCATTTTATGTACATTTTTTGTTGAACTTCGGTTTTAGCTTAAGTCAAAAGTGTTTAACATGACCTGATAGGTGTTTCAGGGCAGGATGGGAGCAACTAGAGCAAGCTTCCTGAGGAGAGAAAGCAACCTCGATTTTACTGGAGGAACTGGAGATCATGTTTATGACCCTGGAGGAGCGGCCAGGCGGGAGACTGCTGGTGGAGAGAGGTCACGGGGCGATGCCGTTGAAGAACGACAGCAACTCCGAGGGGTTATTATAGAAGTGTGAGAAGGAACAGTATGGGGGAGGGGGTGTGAGGAGTAGGTGGATGTTGATGATGACACTGCTATGTTGTTACATTTATTCACAGTCTCGAGTTTCCAGTCATGTGAAACTTAGTATGGGGGAGGTGGGGCTTTCCAAGGGTATAGTGGCGGATGTTAAGACCTTGTTTTACACAACCTTCAACTGGCCCTTCACAACATCCACCTACCCCTCACACCCCTGCCCCATATTGTGCCCTCTGACACCTCTGTAAAAACCTAAACTGCTAACCATTAATAACAGTTAATTACACTACAGCAGTGCCTCTGTACAACGTTGTTGCTATTTGAGTTGCTGTTTCATGACATGGTAGTTGATGTGACTTGTCGTGCAATGTGTTGCAAAAGATAAAACTGTGAGGTGTTCTACAGGGTTGGGTAATCAGGGTAACTGATTACCCAAGAGATACAGACATAAGCTCAGAGGAAGAGAGACAGATGATGAACAAGTCTTGGTCCCACCTCTCACAACTGTATAACTGTGTTTTTGTTTGTGTCTGTGTGTTGTGTATATGTGTTAGGGAAAATGTGTTCATTTGAAGGCTGAAAAGGAATATTCCATACACTGCACAACACATTTTTGCTTCTCCACCACAACAACAATGTGTCATTGGTGACATTTACGCACGTGTCTGACTGTGTGGTATGACACCGGAGGAGAGTGTAAGGGGAGACATTCTTCACGTATACATTCCACATTCCTCCTCTTCCTCATCGGCAGGAATGGTAAGCTGCTGTGTAAGCATGGACCTAGAAAGCTGCTGGCTCGGATAGGCCTCACAGAGCCACTGTTGTCTTGACCAAATCGCTTCTGTTTTACATTTTCCAGTCCCGGTGCTTGTTCTACTGTGCTACTAAGTCTGGCATTGCCTGCATTTAAATATTGACAAATGTTTTACGTAATATATCTTGTGTATATTGTGGCAACCAAGGGGCACAGCTAGGACCGCAGAGCACCACTTAAAAGCCCGGTTTGTGATATGCCAAAGCAGGCGTTTATTACCATAAACAACCTAAAAAATACAAAAAGAAAATATAGCTGCAGGCAGCCATGGCGGGTTCCTCCTCAACATTGCTAACTTTTGCTAAATTGACATGATACAGACATGTATTTCATACAATTTCTCTACAATTGTCATTGTAGAGAAAAATCCATGCTGCCGACATTATGGGTTCTTGAGACTTTTTTGTTCCCCATGAGCAATAAGGCATGCGTACCAACTTTTAGACATCTTGGCCTGATGGGGTCAAAATGCCACCCTTTGAAAGTGACAACTTTGAAGCGTGTTCTGTCAGGCCACCTGTGCTCTGGTCAGGCCCATCATGCAGAGATCCATTCTTTAAAAGCTTTGACTACAACAATAACTTTATGAAAGTGAGGATACACTTTACTAAAGTGTGTGTAGGTTATGTACTACTACTGCATGCTCTGCCCACACACTTTCCCCATCCATGCTGTTTCTTCTTTCCCAGCGCAGGTCATGCCAAGGCATAAATGCGGCGGCCGCATGAGGTTTAGAAGTAGCCCAAAAAACATACCACACGCAGCAATATTGTTTTCAAAGATCCCCAGGACTGGTTAGTACTCCCAGAGTCCCATTCAGGACTCCCTGAATCGACCTCGCTCTAGAATCTCAGTCAAACACAACTGACAAAAGTCATGCGGGCAACTGGACCAAGGTAGAGCTAATGTCCAGCTGCTTGCAAGTGTACCTTGTAATGGTACAGCAGCCTGACAATACATTTACATGGTCAGACTCTCTGATCTCATTAAACTAAACAACATGCACAATCAGCGTGACCAACAGGATTATCTTAATTAACTAACAAACAATGACATTACACACCTTTAACAGAACAAACACAACAACTGAAATCCTTCGCACGGCTGTTGTAACCAAACTATTTTCCACCACTCTTTGCGTTTTTTTGGTATGCCGCACTGCATGCTGGGTACCCAAGGGCGCTGACGCTACAATAGTTATCTAGCTGTCTTCCGACTGCGTAATATGACGAGATATTTCCTAAACTGACATGCACCAACTCAGAGCACTGACTTTCAACATCCATTTACACATTTTGTCTCTATTTTTTACTCTACTCTTAGCGCATGACTATGTTTACCTTAATGTCAGCACCTCTGTCATCAATTGTCTCTGGAGTGGGGGGTGGGAGCTACTTGTCCAAAAAAATTGTAAGTGAAAAACTAGCCCAGGGCGCCAAATGTGCTAGGACCGCCACTGGTCAGACTTGAACAGGAAGCTCTGCTCATGTCATTTTGCTCATGCCCTAAATTTGGAGTGCTAAAACCGAGGTCATTTCACTAGAACCTGACAGGAACCAGAAACTACACTAATTTTAATGTACCTACTGGCGGTCTGACATTTCAGTTCCTCTTTTTGAGGTCAAAACCATATCACTCAAGCAGTCAAGAGGACATTTTGCCTTTGAAATCTGCAGTCATGCAACAGCACAACAACTCAAGCTCAAGCGTGGCTGCCGTCCCTGTGGCAAACCAGGTGAGCAGCGCAGTACTGGGGCTGTGCTTTCTTTTTGGCATGCCTGGGAACATAATGGTTGTGGTGGTGATACTCCGCAACTTCAAGAAGGACAACTTCACCCTGCAGCTGATGCTGAATCTGGCTGCAGCTGATATACTGTGCCTCATAACTTTGCCACTATGGATCCATTACCTGCTCGTTGGCTGGACCTTCAGTCAAGCTGTCTGCAAATTACTGACTGTTTTTATCTATATTAGCGTCTGTTCCAGTGTGATGACTGTTACGCTGATGAGTGTCCAGAGGTATATTGCAGTGCTGTATTCGCAGCAGTGGGCAAAACTGGGAGGGAAATGTGAGAAGGCTCTCCTCTTCTCTCTGTGGCTGCTAGCATGCATCCTATCCATCCCGGCTGCCGTCCCTTTTAATGTTAGGAAGGAGGGAGCGTTGCATGATTGTAAGAGGGTGTTCACCTCAGATGGACAAAGAGCTGCAATCTACATATTTGAGACTCTTCTGGGGTTTGTTGCTCCTTTTGCCATCCTGGTCACATCCTACTGTCGTCTCCACAGGAAGGTCCATGAGACAGGCTTTTTCAGCAGCAAAAGACTGACTAAACTGGTCACCAATATCTTAGTGACGTTTTTCATCCTCTGGATTCCATTTCATGTTCTCAACATTATCAGCGTTGTGGGCATTGCCTTGAAATCGTCTCATCCAGGTGCATCTAAACAATTGTTTGACTTCAATACTGTCGCTGAACATTTTGTTGAAAGCTTCGTTTTCATCAACAGCTGTGTGAACCCTTTCCTTTATGCTTTTGCATCTCAAAGCCTGCGTCAAAGCACAGAAGACTCACCTCAGATGGATGTCTGTATGCAAAGAAATGCTCCATAATGCTGTCTAAGATCTTGCTCTGCCGGGCTGCAGTCCTCAAAACAATAGCTGCCATGTGTCCCTATGCACCTAACTACGGACTTGAAGTCCATTGAAAACGAGGCCATGCCTTCATTTTATGGTATGTGGTCATGGGAAGAGCAGGTAAACACACCTGTCATTCCCTCTACCTGCCCCACACTATGCACTATCTAGTTCGGGACGGACTATTGTGCAAAATGTAAGAAAAGCTTTCACAGCATGAATTCGCCAACTACGTATATTGCCAAAACTGGTGTTCCGTTAGCATTCTAGCAAGCCTTTATCAGTACCAACTGTTGTTCTTGATGCAAAATTATTGGATGCCAGTACGTAGTTAGCTCTCTAAGCTTTTATTAGTAACAACTGTCACCCTGCCGGTGTGGATCTACTCCCTGCTCTCTGGTTGGGTTTTTGGTCCAGCTCTCTGCAAGTTCCTCTTCTTCATCGTCTACACCAGTCTGTACGCTTGTCTGCTGACAGTGAGTCTGATGAGTGTTCAGAGGTTCCTAATGATTCTCTATCCCATTTTCTGGGCCAAACTGGGCAGAGCAGATCAGACAGCACTGCTGGTCTCCCAATGTCAGACTGTCTTCACGTCGGACCGTGAGGAGACGGCCATTCTCCTTAGCGAGACTCTTCTGGGATTTGTTGCTCCTTTCACCGTCCTGGTCACAATTACTGCTGCATCCACAAGAGAGTCAACCAGACAGCCATCAACAACATCCAGCAACTGACCAAACTTGTCACCGGCATCGTAGTGACTTTTTTCATCTTCTGGATCCCAGTTCATGTCCTTAATGTGGTAGACATTTTCGCAATTTCCCTGAAAACAACTCACCCTAGATTATCAATAAAGCTAGAACAAATCAGCAATTTGTGTGGAACAGTTGTAGCTAGCTTAACTTTTCTGAACAGCTGTATAAATCCATTCCTGAATGCTTTTGCTTTTCGTGGCCTTCGGCAAAACTAACAGTTGTAATACCTCTCCTTCCTTGATAATACACTGAAGAGATAGAGGTCGTAGTATTGATAATGCACTGAAGAGATAGAGGTAATAGTATTGATAATGCACTGAAGACATAGGGGTAGTAATATTGATAATGCACTGACGACATAGGGGTAGTAATATTGATAATGCACTGAAGACATAGGGGTAGTAGGCACACATGTGGTGTTCAGCCAATCAATGTTTCACTGTTTACCTTGTGGGTAGTAGCATGCTAACATTAGAAAGCTGGCTCAGACACCTCACAAACCCCCTCAGACCAGTGGCGGCTGCTGGTCTTTCAAAGAAGGGAAGCTCATTTTCGTCCTACATCCTAAAAATGTTTAATTTATTTGGCTATTCACTGGCTAGTTCACCCCTACGACACTAGCCTAGCCTACTGAATGAATGAACGAACGATCTAACAAAACAATATTAATCAAGGAGGAAATGTGGAAATTAGGTTGAACTGAAACAAGGAACATGGTGTATGAAATGTATGATGAAAATTGGTTAGCAATTTCGCCAAGCAAATACCAAGAAATAGGTTGCTGCAGCTTCGGTGACTTTTTGTAGTACAAAATTACTGTCAATCAAAAGGAGATGCAGTCTTTCGACAGACCCTCCAATCATCACGTGGAAGCTCAGCGTCCAGGCCAGCCCACTCCTCCATTCACCCCCAGAGACGCTGAGCGTCCGAGGCGGGACATAATCTCAGCATTCATCCAATGACCGTATAGTTTCGAAGCACTGAAAAAAACTGTTAAAAGCAGCCCCATTGAAGTCCATGGAAGCTGAGCTTCAACAGGGAAATGCACTGTGACGCTACTAATATTTCAACTCATGGAACGTCTCTCGTCCAATCAGAAACAGCTAAATAAGTCGACAGAACCCAATTGTTTTATAAATTATAAATATTTTTTTTCTGCGTGAGAAATACAATGTGTGGCGGGAGGGCGTGACAAAAGACCGAAATGAGTGACTTTCACGCTCAATGCGTGACAATTGAGAGCCCTGCTATTGTATAAGTCAAACCCCACAACTAAATGAATCTTGCCACACCCTTGCACCTATAATTGTTGTATATAAACTAATTATTATTAATATTAGCAGAGTAGTATGACAGACGATGACTGTCCCACTTTACCACACAAGCTGTCCCACATTACCTGAAAATGCTGCCTGAGTGAAAGAGGGAGTCATGTTATGTTTGAAAGTGTGTAGCTCCTAAAATACTGTGTATTCCCATTTCATTCCAACATGAAAATGTTCCTAAATTTTACATTTACAGAAACACCACTGGGGTGAGTTAACAGTTTTTTTGTAAGTCTACTGGAGCTTCTACCAAAAAGTGTCCCACATTACCTGAAATCACCTTACGGGTCTTAAATTAAGTTAAAAAAAGTATGATAGTTAAACTAATTCTAAAAACTAAACGATAAAAAAAATATATATATATATACTCAACCAAGCAGGCCTGATGGTGGAACGCTGCAGAGATGGTTGTCCTTCTGGAAGGTTGTCCTCTCTTCACAGAGCAATGCTGGAGCTCTGTCAGTGACCACCTGGTTCTTGATCACCTCCCTGACTAAGGTCCTTATCCCCCAATCACTCAGTTTGGCCTGAATGCCAACTCTAGGAAGAGTCCTGGTGGTTTCAAACTTCTTCCATTTACGGATGATGGAGGCCACTGTACTTCAATACTGCAGACATTTTTCTGTACCCTTCCCTAGATCTGTGCCTCAACATAATCCTGTCTCGGAGGTCTAAAGACAATTCGGTTTGGTTTGTGCTGTGACATGCACTGTCAGCTGTGGGACCTTATATAGACAGGTGTGTGCCTTTCCAAATCATGTCAAAGGAGGTGAATACTTATGTACATACGATTTTTTCGTTTTTTACTTTTAATAGTTTTGCAAAAAAATAAAAAAAGTTTTCACGTTATCATTATGGGGTATTGTGTGTAGAATTTTCCATTTTGGAATATGGCTGTAACATAACATGGAAAAGGTGAAATGCTGTGAATACTTTCTGGATGCACTGTAAGTGCACCTGTAATGTACATGTCGTGTTGAGAGTAGTGCTGTGTGGGTTCTGGTTTTTCACTGTCTAGTATTTCGTTTCTATGTCCTGTGTTCTGGCTGTCATTTGGTTGTATTGATTTCACCTGTTAACGTTAACGTGCCTATTTGAATATTTAGATTGTGTATACTATAGACTTTTGCCCTTTATCTTTGACTTTGAATATTGCCTAGCCCTTTGGATTCATTTTTCCCTTGTGGATTACCGACCTGTTTCTGTTCGACTAGGATTCTTGCCTTGTCCTTGTGGGAAAAATAAAACACATCACCATGTACTCTGCGTCTGGGTTCTCTTCCCTTTCTGGGATCTACCTGGGATCGTAACAAGTGCATGACCATAATTTTGAAAACATGAATACAGTATATTTCATAGAGACGAATTGTGCAATTTTCCTTTTTTTCAGGCTGTGGTGTGTTGTGTATGACACATTCAAAGCACAACACCATAAAAGGCTCTCTCTTTAAAAGGAAATCTACAACAGAGTGGTTGCCCATTAAATCAGCCTCCTCTTTCTGCATTTCATTTCGGCATCAGACTCTTTCGTTGAACAAGGTAAGCACCTGTCTCAAAACGAATTAGCATGGGGTGACATTAGATGACATACAAGATCCATGAGATGGATAATTCTAGTTATTTGTTTTATTTTGACAGAAAAGAGAGCACCATGACAACAGAGATAGGTGTGAATGAAACAACAACATTGTACCATGATTATTCGGAAGAACCCCCAGTTCCTATATCAAGACCTAGATGTCCTGAGGTGGGTTGCATGATACTTGTGCTGGTCAATGTGCTTATCTTCGTGCTGGGGTTCTGTGGTAACACCACAGTTATCTGGATCGCTGGTTTCAAAATGAAGAAGACTGTAAGCACCATCTGCTACCTCAGCCTTGCCATCTCCGACCTCGTCTTCTGTTCCTTTTTACCCTTCAACATCGTCACCATGATATACAAGACGTGGTTTTTTGGACTTTTCCTGTGCAAGTTAAGCTCTTTTGCGATGTTCGTGAACATGTACAGCAGCATCTTCCTCCTGGTCGTCATCAGTGTCGACCGCTGTGTGGTGGTTGCATTCCCAGTGTGGAGTCTGAACCATCGCACAACCGAACGGGCGAATATAGCAGTGTTCCTAGTCTGGGTCATGTCTGCTATCCTCAGCGTACCCTTTCTTATTGCTAGAGATGTAATCCTTTCACCAACAGAACAGGTCTTAAAATGTGTTGTAATGTACAGCTACACGCCCATCGTTGTGAGTCTTTTTGTCGTTGGCTTTGTGTTACCAATAGTTATAATCAGCCTGTGTTATTCAGTTATTTTCATCAAACTACAGACCAATCGCGCAGCCACCTCCTCAAAGCCCTTCAAAGTTATGACGGCCCTCATCGCCACTTTCTTTCTAAGCTGGCTGCCCTACCGTGTTTTCACTCTGATTGAACTCAAGTTTAAATTACATATTGTTCAGCAAGGGTTGGCGATTTCTGGGGTGCTAGCCTGTGTCAACAGTTGCCTGAACCCATTTATCTACGCTTTCATGGGAAGAGACTTCAAGGACAAGTTCTGGAAAATTCTCTCGAGGATTGAAAATGCTTTCAATGATGAGGGGAAATCCGGAACCTAAAAGAACCTCTACGCAGGCGGTTCACAGATGTTCTACAAATGTCTGATGCACTTCCCTTCTGACTAACAAAAAAAAACTATGTAATGATTTCTGGTGTAGTATTTTAGAGCTCTTCTCATATAACATATAAAAAATGATTAACAGCAAGAATTAATCAAATTAAATCTAAAACAACTGAGGCATTAAATTCACTGCACTGATGTTTTGATAGAACAGTTATTTAAACTTAATGATAAATACTGTGGCTCGGCCCACCCCTTTTATCTCCTCAAACTCTGGTTTTGTTAATAGTTATATTGTCATGTTATGTTGGCTGCTTTAAAATCAATAAACAATCACAAAAGTATTACGGAGACCTTTGATTCAAAGCGGAAGTACAAAAAACATTGAGTTTACACATTTCACACAAGTTTCTTGTGAGACAGATTCCATGTGTGATAAACGTTGTGTGATGTGTGATAAGCTCAGTAGGGTCCAACTGCAACCGCAGTTGGAAAGCAAGCAACAATAATATAATTCACAGCGAGTTCGAGTAGTTAAATCTGTTACAACTAACCAACAAGTGCAACAAGTCCCTCAATAAGTGTCATTGTGTTCCTGGAGTGAATAAACTAACATCTGATCCAACAAATCTTTCTTAAGTACGGTTGTACTACTGGAAAAAGTGCGTCTTTGTCTGCACACACTCACCTTGGTCTGATCCTAGTCTGGGAGATATCCACCTCTCTCCAGGATGTAATCATACAGGTCCATGGCGGGTACAGGCCTGTCCAGAACTATGATCAGCTCCTGGTCCAGCTCATACCAGTCCAGCTGCTCCACTGCTGCCTGACCGCCCTCTCCTCCTCTAACCCTGGCCTCACCCCTCACCTCCTCACCTCCTCACCCCCTCACCTCCTCTAACCCTGGCCTCACCCCTCACCTCCTCACCCCTCACCTCCTCACCCCCTCTCCTCCTCCAACCCTGGCCTCACCTCTCACCTCCTCACCCCTGACCTTCTCAGACATGTACCCCCACCCTGTCCTATGTCGTTCAGTAGGAGCACCACCTCCAGGGGGAGCTGACGGAAATCATATCTTATCCTTTCTACAATAAACAATCACGTCACTGGTCTCCTGATTCAAATGAAACTGCTTGTGTATCTAACAGCTATCTGAGCAACAGAGTCACCAACCTGGTGGGAGACATCTCCATTGACAGGGTTGTGATCAGGGCTCTCACGTGTTATCAAACGTTTGGCGTGAGATTACCATACCCGTTAACGTTTGGGTATGTTGTCAGGTATCCGGGAGAGCTGGGGTGGGTTCTGCTGGTGTTTGATTGGCTGGTAGGTGGCATTTAACACAACTCGACAGCCATCAACTCGGCAGAAGATTAACCTCCGTATGGATGCGCCTCGTCCATTAATTGTATAGGCCTTTAGCGGGACAAGTTATCCCTTACTTCTCAGCGTGAGAAATACAAGGTGTTGAACCGGTTGAAATGCTTGAGTCGCGGCGAATGTGTGTGACTTGAGAGCCCTGTGTTACATCTCATCATTCAGTGGAATATCCTTCACCCCATTTTAGACACATCGACATTCCATTACAAAATAGCATTTATTAACATGTACATACATCCAACATTTATAAAAAAGCGTTTACAATATAAAAAGTCCTCTATAGGCTAGTAGCCCAATATCGAGCAGATCACGCTCCCGATGGTCTTAATCTGGTGATCTGCAAAACTCTGCCCATGGCGCTGTGGACTTCCAGAGCCGTGATGATCCTTCTCCGGTTGAACAGAGACAAGCGTGCCGCTTCGGAGGCCACCAGCTGCACCACAACCGGTCGAGAGCGACAGGACCAGTTTACCAGGAAGTCATTCCTGGTAGGCCGAAGGACTGCTGCGCCCTGTGAGGAAAAGAGGCAAGTGAAGGCTGTTTTATTAGGCCTTAATCCGGAAGACAAACAAGTTTCACACAAAAGTAGCATGACAACCAGTGTAGGCCTACTTGCGCTTAGACTTCACCAACCTCCTTTTGAGATCTGTACATGTAGACAGAGTAGGCCTCGGACTTTATTTTCCCCGCCTGGTTATTCCTTTTTCTTCTGTTCACTTGGGCCTTCATGTTGTCTTTTAAAAATGCCGATTAGCCTTATAGGCCTAACGCGGTTATTTATGAAGACACGGGAAAACTATGATCGTTTGTACTGCAGATTTATTGCAGCCGCGTGTGATTAACTGAATTACTTTCACCTGTCCTTCACGGGCCAACGCTTCGCTCCATTTCTTATTTCAGCGCGGTTATATTTATTTTTCCCTCATACCTTGTTCCATGTCACTCACGATATGTTTCTGTCTTGTAGGCCTACATAGTTTCACGTTTCAAATGTATTTGCCGTTTGTAACAGGCACAGGTACATTGGAATTCTTTGGTCCTGCTGCTCTTCCCAGTTTCCGATCGGCCTATAACCTATGATCAAAAATAAGTCTAATCCTATGAGCTTCTATTCATATATAGAATCGTATTAAATAATAATCAACCTAACAACTTAGAAGAACGTAAGCCTCCTGTATCCATCTGTAGGGCTGCTTGACGTAAATTAACATACCAGTTGTCTTTAAGCAGCCTATGTGGCACGTACATTTGGAGGACTCCCACCATGTGCATAGGCGTACAGGAGAACCAGGCAGACAAGGTAACACCCTGAAACGGTGTCGACGTGGAGACGAAGCACACCTCTATTACATGGGTCATGATGCCCCTTAGGGCGAGTACACCCACACCCACCCACACGCGGCAACCCCCCCGACCCCCCATGGTTTGTCATTATGGCCGTGTTCTGGCGAATCACCCTGAGTGGCCGTGCGTGGTGGACAGCTTTGGGAGGGGCTTTGGCAGCTAAAAGGTATTAGGTAAGGCCATTAGCCTCCCGCGGCTTACGCTAATCCTGTCCCTTTCCCGCTCGTGCGTGCCTTGATAGTATGTGTATATACCCAGGCTTTCGGCTCGCTGGGTTATTGTAGTCCCGTCTGCTTTCTAGAACGGATGGTCATGATGATGGAACGTGGCGCGTGGAGTGTTCCGTTGGTTCTGCTGCTTCTGGGATGTAATGGTAGGTGACTCTCCTCCTCTCCTCTGGTAGCCTTGGTGATCGATTGATTGGTCGATGTGTGGAGATGAACAACTGATTATCCTTGCATGTGAATGGATACATTAGAGGCTCAAGTGTTTCCAAGTGGCCCTCTCTCTCTAGAGTATGGTGGAAGGCACTTGGCTAAAACTGACCTAAATGTTCATGATTAATGCATTTTTGTAAGATTCCTAATGTGAGAAATGGACGATTCCAGTCTTATATGGGTACATCCCAACCTGTGTATCTGCCTTCTTGTACAGTAGACTTTACATGAAAATATTGAGTTCTCAGTGTTGAAAAGGGTTCCTTTTTAACTGTGTGTTTTTGTCTCAATGTTGCTTCTGTGCGAGCAGCCCTCAGCCACGTTCTGGCCCAAGAGGTGAGTAGATGTTTGACATCCTCATCCGTCTGAGCCACATTAAATGAACCATGTTTTGACGGGCGCATGATTGATGCTGATGCACTGATGTGTGTGTGTGTGTATTCCAGGTGGGGGTGTCTGAGTCGTGGACTGGCCGGGCCTGTAAGTGTGACTGTGAGGGGGGGGAGCCTCCTACTGAGTTCACCTCCTATGGTTCCCCCTCTATGGTCCGCGGACAGGACTGTATGCCAGGTAGGAAACCCCTCTCCTCTCCTCCCATCCCCTCTCCTCTATTACTTCTGCTACAGGCTGCTCTGGGGGTGTCTGAGTATATCATCTTAGGTTAACGAAATTGCACTGAATCGAGTGATTGATTGAGAAACTGGCTCTTCTCGTGGCCCATGAGGGCCTAGGCTGCGTCAGGTACTGGGATGCACGCTGTGTGTGCTTAGGGACAGGTCGCCTGAGAATAAGGGAGCCGGCACTGTATACAGGTACAGTGGACAGGCATGTAGATAGGCCTGTCTGTAGGTAGAGCTTGGGAGATGCAGGTTGGAGGCAGGCACAAGGCTGTGTATGATGTAGATGGGTGGACATGGAGGGGGAGAAGGAGACAGGAAGGTGAACACGGATGGGGCAGAGACGGGGTGAGAGAGGGAAAACCGAGAGAGGCGATACAGGGAGAATAGAGGTGATACAGGGAGGAGGTAGAGAGAGAATGAGAGACAGCGAGGAGGTAGAGAGATGGAGGAAAGAGATGGAGGAGAGAGAGGGAGGAGGTAGAGAGCGGAGGAGAGACAGGAAGTAGGTAGAGAGAGGAGAGACAGGGAGGAGGGAAATGGAGGAGGTGAGACAGGGAATAAGCAGAGAGAGGAAGAGAGACAGGGAGGAGGTAGAGAGAGAGGCGGTGAGACAGGGAGAACTAGGGAGGTGATACAGCTAGGAGGTAGAGAGAGGACAGGGAGGGGGCAGGAAGTAAATGGCTCTAATATGCTTGTGACTCGTGCTACTCGGAACTCATTATGCACAACAGATGGAGGGCCTCCCTGCTCCAGCACACACAAGCTGTGTGTGTGTGTGTGTGTATGCGCGTGTGTGCACGTTTTCAGTCGACAGATCTAGTGCCAGAGGCGAAGCATGCTCCATTAACACCAATTCAAATGTCCTCAGAACTACGAGGAGGATGAAACGGGAAAAAGAGATGGAGAGATGAGGGGAGACGAAAGAGAAATAAAGATGAGAAAGGGGGTGAGGAGCATCGAGGGGGGGGGGTGGAGAAGAATAAGACATGGCTGTGTTCGAAAGAGAAGGATGAAGAGCAAAAAGAGGGATGGAATACACACTGGGTACGTTAGACACGGGAAGAGAAGAGAGGAAGACGTATGAAGCAGAGAGAGAGAAAGAGGGATGGAGAAGTGCCACGGAGAAGAGAATCAAATCCAATCAAAATGTGTTTGCGTAGCCCTTTTTTTACAAGCCACAGATGTAGCCACAGATTAGTAGCCAGAAGTAGTAATCAAAAACCCTCAACGCGGGAAGACGAGAGATGGAGTAGAGACAATGAGACAGAGGTTGAGAGTGAGCCAAGACCAAGGATGCTTTTAGTCTCTAGGCTACTATAATCCCATTAGTCGTGTGTGAGGCTTCAGATTACCTAACCCAGAATAGGCCCTGCCCGCTCAGACATAACCCGTCTGATTGGTGGCTACAGCAGAAAGTAAACATAATGGTTGGTTGGATGACCAGGAAATCCCTACCGCTAAGACTGATTGAGGGAAACCAGGGCCACCCAATCCATTCATTCCTGAGGAAGAGGACCCTACAGGCATCTCTCCAGGAGCAGGGTTAGAGTGTAGACCTACAGGAGGGTATCTCTCCAGGAGCAGGGTTAGAGTGTAAACCTACAGGAGGGTATCTCTCCAGGAGCAGGGTTAGAGTGTAAACCTACAGGAGGTCATGACCCTGCCCTCCTCTTCCTGCTCTGGAGTAAACACAGATCACGTATGAGTGTTGTTCTCCACAGCAGTGGTGGTTGAGGTGCTGGGGGAGGGGGGAGGGGACATGACCATCTGTCAATCTGCTGCCACCCACCCTTTTCCCGTCTACTTTCTGTGACTCATTCTTTCTCCCCCCTTCTCTCTTCCTCTCTCTCCCTCACCCCCTTCAATCTCTTTCTCTCATATTCCTCTCTGCTACTTCTCTCACTATTTCTATCTCTCTCTCTCCTCCCTCACTCCCCTTTTTTCCCTCTGTCACATCGTTCACTTAACCCCCCTCCGCGATTTTTCAGTTTATATGCCGTATTAAAGTGGAATTAGAGCTTTTAAGGCAGATTAATGCTCATTTGTCAACCAGACAGGGCACATGACCTTGGTGTTTGGCCTGCTGTCTGGTGGGCTGTTAAGATGGGGCCGTGCTATCTGTTGCCCCCGGTGGTGATGTCCTGCAACTACGGGCCTCCTGTCACAGGAGTCCTATAGGATCAAGAACAGTTACCATGACATTTTTTTCATTTAGCAGAAGGGACGTATAAGTAGTGGAAATAGAAAGTGCAGAAGGAGATAAAGTATGAGAACTGAACTCTAATTGTATTTTGGTCGTCAGAGTCTGTATTTCAGAAGTCAGAATAAGCTTTATTTGCCAAGTCAGTTCACACAAACAAGGAATTTACTGTGGCTGGAAGGCGCATACGATAAGAGTCTAAATATTAAATTTAGAACATTTACAACAGTTCTAAATAATAGTAAACAATACTACACAATGTAAAAAAAAAAAAAAATATATATATATATATATATATATATATATAAAATAACATATGCACGATAAGATAGTTTACTAGATAAGATAAGATAGTTTACTAGCCACATTGCAAATAAACCACATCTCAGCTATCAGCCACGGTGAACAAACCCCTTCCATTCCAGAGTGTCCGTACCACAAGCCTCTTGGATTTGAGGCTGGTTCTGTGAGTTTGGACCAGATCTCCTGTTCTAACCAGGACCAGTATTCTGGTTGGTTCTCCTCTTGGACCCCTGGCAAGGCCCGCCTCAACAGCCAGGGATTTGGGTGAGTCTGGCACACACACCGCTGTTCCTATAGAGATACTCTATGGATGGACGTGCACATCACACACACATCCATACTCACACACTTGCGCATGTGCCTACACCAATGTCTGCACACACACACACACACAGGCCCACACACACACACACAGAGAAGCTGACAGATGTGTGCTTGGCGCAGGTGTGCGTGGCTGTCTAAGTTCCAGGACAGCAGCCAGTGGATCCAGGTGGACCTGAGGGAGGTGAAGGTGGTGTCAGGGATCCTCACCCAGGGACGCTGCGATGCGGAGGAGTGGATCACCAAGTTCAGCGTCCAGTACCGCACAGACGAGAAGCTCAACTGGGTCTACTACAAGGACCAGACCGGCAACAACCGGGTGAGAGGAAGGGGAGGTGGGGGGGAAGGAGCGGCGGCCGTCTTGAGGAGGGGCATGGAGGTTGGAGGCTGGGAAGAGGAAATGGAGAGTAGAAAGCTGTGCTCATGTTTCATTAGGGTTGAATGACGGTTTCATTCTGTGAAGTTGTAAAAACTGGTACTGCGTGGCAGGTATGTTGAAGATAGAGACTCTGAGGACTTGACTTGTAACTGTACTGTGACTTGTATAGTTGTGGAAACGTATAAGGATTAGAAGACTATCGATGTCTACAGGTGTTGTAGCATGTTCTGTTCGCTTAGCTCTGGGGGTTCTAATGGATCTGTTGGGTTCTAAGGGTATTGCTGGGTTCTCTCTGAGTGTCCTATGCTGGTGTTCCATTGGGTCCTACAGACGTTCTAAGGGTTCTGTTTTCTCCAGGTGTTCTACGGGAACTCAGACCGATCTTCCTCCGTGCAGAACCTGCTGCGCCCGCCCATCGTGGCGCGCTACATCCGCCTGCTGCCGCTGGGCTGGCACACACGCATCGCCTTGCGCCTGGAGCTGCTGCTCTGCATGACCAAGTGCAGCTAAACCCTGAGCCCTGACCCCCCCCCCCCCCTCCTTCCTAAACTCTGACCTTTGACCGTAACCCCAGAGCTGCTGCTCTGCATGACCAAGTGCAGCTAAACCCTGAGCCCTGACCCCCCCCCCCCCTCCTTCCTAAACTCTGACCTTTGACCGTAACCCCAGAGCTGCTGCTCTGCATGACCAAGTTCAGCTAAACCCTGACCCCTGACTTACACAGAGATTGCCCTCCTTCATGAGCTATGCAGCATCTACTGCTAGTCGCCATGTTTCACACTGTGATAAAGTTGGTTTCCAAACCGTATAATACTCAAACTTGCCCCGACCCACACTTTCTGACCTCTTGATATTGTATACTCTTCTCGCTGTGATTTTTGTGGGAAAATGTCCCTGTTCTGTTTTCAAGGTGCTTTTTAATCCTTCTCTAACTCTGATGTAATAAGTTTGGCCTTCCAATTTGGAAAGGAGAGCGAGTGAGAAAGAATGGAAGAGAGCAGGAAAGAAAGATGGTGAGAGAGAGATAGAGAGGCCAAGAAAGGCTTGAGGCTGATGTTGTTGTTATTGGGTGTTGTGTTAGCGTGCAGTTTGTGACAGTGACATAGAACGTACTCCTGTTTCCCATGGTGCTTTGCAGTTGTATTGTTTTTGTATCAGGTGTGAATGTAACCTCAGGTTCACCAGAAAACCTTTTTACCTTAAATAAACACCAACATCTATGAGTTACATCTTTGTGTCAAGTGGACCAAATTATTGATTTTGGTTTTAATGTCTAATATGTGATAAAAAACACAAACTTTGTTCATCATTCCATGTAATAATACTGTAGTTTTTGTAAACCGAGTTCACTCACCAACAAGAAGTGAGAAGTGAGCAAAAACATACCCAACCGGTACAGTGAATATCTTACACCACACTTTAATTCTTATTTACACAGACACAAAATATATAAATAAATAAATAGGATCAATAAATGATGGTAATGTGTGCTATGATGATGAGTGTTTGGTACAGTTGAAATGTTGGATATTATAATTCCATGGTTTTCAGGGGAAGACATTCAGCGGTCGCAGACATCCATTAGCTATGGCATTGTGGTGTTACACATACTACATACTGTAGCAGTTAGGGCTCACACACACACACACACACACACACACACACACACACACACACACACACACACACACACACACACACACACACACACACACACACACACACACACACACACACACACACACACACACACACACACACACACACACACACACACACACACACACACACACACACACACACACACACACACACACACACAAACCTACAACACCTCTCACACACTGAAATTAGCTTTAGGCTGCTGGTGGGAGTAAAAACCCTATTTGGCACCCTTGAGAGCCCTGAGGCAAAGTCACCGTGTCACTTCCTCCTCACAGCCTGGCCCTCTGCAGCCTTGCCGCAGGGTCTGCTGGGAAACTGAGTACTCAACAGTGAAAGTGGACTACAGCCGAAACAGCATGGGGCCTCAGCATGGGGCCAACCTGTCAAATGGGCTCAGCCAAGGACTGACTGCCTTGTGAGACGTCTTGGCTCAATGATGGTATTTCAGGAGAACAATGAATGCTGGAATCTAGACTCTGTCAGTAGAACAGGTAATGGTCGAATGTGCCATGGCATTGATGAAGATGGTGCTGCTGCCAATGAAGATGATGGGTAGTATAATCTTGTTGCTGAGATGCCTCTTGTCCATGCATCTCCACGCACACAAACACAAATCAATTAGGTGAGATCAAAAGGAAATCCAATCGATAAGTATGTACTGCAACAAATAACCATATTCTAAATTCTGAAGAACCAAAAAAAGACGTCCACATTTAAATATTCATAAGGAAATATTGACTTAAATATTTAACCTAAATATTGACAGGTAGAATGTCTATGTTCATATATTTTTGAGTAGAAACTAAAGCTCTCGCGTGTTTTCATTCTATAATCCTTTTTTCCATGTACAGATCATTCATAGTTCAGGACCTTTTAATTTAAACGAAATAAAATAATCTCATAAATATCATCCATATAAATTCTATCAAATGGGGGTTTCAAAAGAGTAAGACGTGGTTGGTGGCCCAAGCCGTTCTGCCCGGTGGTGCAGTATCATCCTGAAACCACATGGGGGCAGCAGAGAGAACAGTAGCCCTGTCTCTGTCTCCCTCGCTAGGCTATTCTGACACAGCCTCCCAGTGTCCAGGAGGTGAACCAGGGATCGCTCCCCGGCTCTCCTACAGTGCTGTCTCCTTCAGGTCGTTGAGGTTGGGTATCCTGGTTCTGGAGGCTCTGGTGAAGGTGGGTCCGTTCTGTCCCGGCTTGATTCCCAACTGCTCTGGGGGGTAGGAGGAGCCCTCCCCCCTCTGCATCGCTGACACGTGCCAGTTGGACTCCATCGGCCCCGGAACTGGATAGCTGGGCTTTCTGCTCTTCCCCTGGGCGGAGCCACTGCTCTGGTGGCTCCGCCCCTCATTGGGCCGGGCAGGGGGAGGGGGAGGAGCCTGGCTGGGGAGGGGCGGCTGGAAGCGCAGGTCTGGGGGCGGGGCTGGAGGCAGGGCTTGGCTGGAGGAGGTAGGGGATAGGTGCAAGAGGCGGCGAAGGGACTTCAGTGGTTGGTTCTGGGGGTAGTGAGGAGGTGATGTTAGGGTGGGGAAGACTTGCTTGTGAGAAAGCATCGGAAACACAAACACACACGTGCGCCCTCACATTTACCTGAGAGTGTGTGCCGACTTGTTTCTCTGGTGGCCAGTCGCTGACTCTCTCTCTCTCTCTCCCCCGCTCCCTCTCTCGCTCTCTTTCTCTATCTCGTTCTCTTTCTCTCTCTCGTTCCCTCTCTCGGTCACGGTCCCGATCTCGGCTCTGCTCTCGTTCGCGGTCTCTGTCTCGTGACCGCTCGCGGTTCTTATGCCGACCGCTGTGGTGAGAAGAGGACTTGACCCCCCTCTGAGCAACCAAGTGGTCTGCGCCGTCACCAGGAACCTACCATTTCAGACAGAGAGACGGGGGTGCTGACTAAGGCCGACCACCACCACATACATGCAGAAGACAGATGTTTATAACAGGTATGGTCAAGGGCAGCTCTAGAGCAGCGGCACTTCCTTCACCGCTGTCCTCGGCGACGAGACATGCTTGGCGGCACAAGACGCATGCGATGATGACGGCGCACAGTGATGACATCAGATGAAATGGGCCTGATTCGGTTGACACATTGATGAAAAAATGGCTGCAGGCGGGTCGGCAGGCAGGCAGGCAGACAGACTGGTTACCATGGGAGCAGTCAGGATGGAGGCGTTGTGCTTTATGCTGCTCCTGGAGGAGAAGAGAGGGAAGATACTCCTCCTGAAGCTTTGGCTCCTGCTCTCCTCCACATCTCTCTGGGGGTACACCACACACACATTCGAAAGGGATCTAGAACTCACACACACACATAGACCGCAACTGAGGAACCGGGGTTCCTCTGTTTATTGTTCGGGGTGCCAGCTAAGGCACTGGCGTAGAGTCAGCCGTTGTCTAACGTTCACAACATATTCCAAGTGTAATTAATCCACAAGATGGGGAAACCGTCTCCAATAATTCCACAATTGAGTTAGTGTTGGTGCCTCCAACCAATCAAGTGCTCGACGCTACAAAATGAGGTTGTGTGAAAAGAAGATAGTAACAATGCAGAGATTTTGAACGTTGAAAGTTCACCAACATCAAATTTAAAAATGAATTATTTCCTTCTATATATTTTTAAAGTAAATCTAAAATATATTAAGTATATATATGTTAATTGATTTATATGATTTTTTTTGCAATCTAGTACTGCGTGCAAGGATTTGGCAGTGGATGTCGGGGTTCATGTGTGGTATCAAGAAGGCCTGAGCTATGCAAAGCCAGGTTCAATGACCTCTAACGGAGTTTGGAGGGAGAGGGACAGGAACGTCTAGTACCTCAGGTACGTACTGTACACTCAATAGACTGTATTTCCTATCATCTAAAACGTCTGTCAATGTAAAACCTATAGCCAACCACATACGAAACCACCAAGAATTATGTTTATGGAATTGGTCAGCCTCAATAATGAATACACTTCAAATCAAACAAAAATTGGTATTGTCTCAGAGGGGGACATTGTCCAGTATGGCATGGTAAGCCAGGTGCTTCCTGGATAATCACTGTCTCCTATCAGATATCCTGTTTGGCTAATTATGAAGTCTGTAATACAAAAGGATCCTGTGCTGAGCCGAGGTAATTGCATGCTGTAGACATGACCGACGTAACCTCTCGCGTCGCAAACAACTTTCCCATTTGCTCAACGGAAGAATAAATTGGCTGGATGGCAAATAGCTCTTTAAAGAAATGGGCCTCATTGACAGATTTATGGTCTATATTGGAATTGCGGATGTAAATGACATTGTGTGTAAAATCCCTGATGAGGAGGCCATTTGACGGGAGGAGCAGTACTGCTCTAACGCACCGCTCTTCCTCAGGACACCTCCTACCCACACACCCAGAAACTGTGATGCCTACTCTGTGGCAAACCTTGCTGAGTCTACACAAAGTCACCCGAGGTGACGAGAAAAATATCAAATGGCCGAAGCGTAACCCGTTTGACAGCTGCCTTAGAATAGAACGGCAGCAAAATGTTGCCCACACTCTACAGGTAACTGTATTTATGCAGTGTGGCCACTCGAAAAACATCTCTAAAAGAACCTACTGTTTGAGACTTCTTCTTCTTCTTTTTTATTGCTCTGAAGAAGCCTTGTCTCTCCTTCTCTTTGGGGGGCTCTGGGGGGGGCAGGACTACAGCCTCCGGGGTGGCCCTAGAGGAGACGGTAGGGGGACAGACAGACAGAAAGACAAACAGGTGGGTAATAGAGGGGGAGAGATCAAAAAAAGAGAGGACCGTTTGTGAGGGGTACGTGTATGAACAGAGAGTCCACAGTATGGACAGAGAGAAGGGAGGGAGAGTCAAACGTGGGGGGTGCAGGACAAGAACGAGGAAAGGAAAAGGAAGAGACACAGGAGTCACACACTGTAGCAGGAACCGGGAACAGGATTCGAACCGCTCACATCCTGCGTTGGCTCAGAGTCGCCGCGGACACAATCGTTAGGCTAGTCAACTTTTGCTGGCTCACCATTCGAAAGCTGTCTGCCGTTTAGAGTGGTTGCCCATGGCAATGGCGTCTCCCGAGACGACGGCTCCTCTGCTTTGGCCTGCGCCATCATGAAAGGAGGAGTTATCTGGTCTGGGGGAGGGGACTGGACAAAGGGAGAGAGGGATAGAGAGAGAGAGACAGAGAGAGAAGAAAGATGAGAAGAGAGAGGTCGACGGCGTTGTGAGGTGTATGTGTTGTGTGCAAGGTTTTATTTGAGATGTATGTGAGGTATTATTTGAGGTGTGTTAAAGGTGCACAAGGCATCATTTGAGGTATGTGTGAGGAAAGTGGGGCTTGTATTTGGTATTATGTGAGGGGCTTGGGGTGTGTGTGTGTAGCGTGTTTGAGGTGTGTGTGAGGAAAGTGGGTCTTGTATTTGGTATTATGTGAGGGGCTTGGGGTGTGTGTGTGTAGCGTGTTTGAGGTGTGTGTGAGGAAAGTGGGTCTTGTATTTGGTATTATGTGAGGGGCTTGGGGTGTGTGTGTGTAGCGTGTTTGAGGTGTGTGTGTCTACCTCTGTAGAAGCTGCCGACCCTGCGAGGCATGGAGTCAGTGAAGATCATGCAGTTCTCTTTAGACGGAGCGGCGTCCTCCAAGTGGGGCTCGTGGTACATCCCCACCTGGCACACACAGATGACATCATAAGCCAGTGACAGCGCTAGATGGGATGCGGGAGGGGCTGCGTGGTCTGAGTTCTCTGACTCGAGTCTCCCAGGGGGGGGGGGGGGGGGCACGATGTGTTATTAGTGGAAGAGAAGCGTAGGAGTGCAAATACATCCAATGACAAACTACTAAAGAACAGCCGTGTGAGTGCGTTAACCTTATGTGTTTTCTCTGAACAGTCAACACACATAAAAACGTCTGGGGGGGTGGGTGGGGGGGGGGTGGGGTGCTGAATGTGCTGAGATGTAGAAGCGACATATATAAATATGCTTCGTTTGGAAGGCACCGGGTCTGGGGAGAAACATGAAGAGTATAAGAGTTCTTCAAAACAAGGTCTAACGGAGGGGTGGGGGAAAACCAGTGTGTGCGAGTGAGCGCTGGACAGAATGTTAGGGGGCGGCGAGGTTGTGTGGGTTTGTGTGGCATGGGGTTGGCTGTGGGTGTGTGGGTGTGTGACGGTGGGGATTGTGTGTGTGTGTGTATGTGTGACCGTGGGGATTGTGTGAGTGTGTGTACGGTTGGGGTTGTGTGTGTGTATATGTGTGACCGTGGGGATTGTGTGAGTGTGTGTGAGGTTGGGGTTGAGGAGTCGGACCTCGTTCTTAGAGAGCTGTGTGTGAAAGGCTGAAGAGTTGTCCCTGGGGGGGTCCTTGACGAGGGCTCGAGGGTGGGGGGTCATCTCTTTAGGGGGGGGCTGCTCGCCCTGTAGATGACACACGCAGGTCAAGCGGACTGAAGCAGCTCACTCACTCTCTCTCTCTCTCTCTCTCTCTCTCTCTCTCTCACTCATTCACTCACTCACTCACTCACTCGATCACTCACTCACTCACTTGATCACTCACTCACCGCACATTAGCAGAGTGGAACAGCATGATGCAGAACTTGTAAAACACTTTTGCTTTTACTTTCAATTACTGCACCACTACATTAGGTGCACTTGTTTTCAACTGGCAGAGCTTAACCTGTGAGCCAATGTAATGGAAGCAAAAGAGTCCTCTACAGAAACACAGTTACATCAGTGACACAGTTGCAGTGAAAGCAAAAGGTGTTTCCCTGGAGGTGTGCTGTGGTGCAGTGACAGGCTGGACCAGCAGAGACAGAGGGCAACTGAAAGACACACAAAGACATGGTGTGTGTGTCTGTGTGTGTGTGTGTGTGTGTGTATGAACCCATACCAACCCTGCTCATGTCCTCCGTGCAGTCCTCCCTGGAGGACCCCCCTGAGTGCCTGGTGAGTGTTCGGTGCTGGAGCTGTGGAGAGAGGAGCTGCAGGCTGCTGGCCCGGGTGGGCACGCCCTGCCCCACCACCAGGCCCCCCGGGGTCCCCTCCGCCCCGCCTCCCCCTCCCCCTCCCCCGCCGTGGGGCCGCTGGCGCTCCCGCCGCACGTACATGGAGTGGCGGTGCGGCCGCTGCTGGGAGGAGAACGGCGAGGTGTAGCCCAGGCCGTAGGGGTAGGACTCCTGGGGGGAGGGGAGGGTGTGGGGGCCCCCCGGGTCCAGCAGCTCTGGAGCCTTGGCGTCCTCTGGGAGGGGGAGGAGAGGAGGAGGAGGAGGGGGGTGATGTGTCACAATACAGTATCTCCCTCCCTCCCATCCATCCATCCATATCAAGCCATCCTTGCCTGGGTCTACCTACCGTGGGCGGTGGTCTTGTGGCGCGTGCGTCGGGCGGATGAGTCCAGCGTGCTGCTCTCCATCCGGGGCCCTCCCCCCCTGGAGGAGGGGCTGTGGCCCGACCGGTCTCCATGGCGACCCGAGGGACTCCCCGGGGGGGGTCCTTGGGGGGCGTTGAGGTCCATGCAGCTGGCGGGGAAAAACCTCCCTCCTGTCGTCCCGGCACCGGCGGCAATGGCCACTGACGGGTCGTCAGGGTGCAGCCTCGGGTCGCTAAGGTTACCGACAGACTTGGCGGCGCCAGTGGAGGCGGCGGCGTCGCTCAGAGCGCTGTGGCTCTTGGACAGGCTCAGGTAGGAGGCGGAGCTCTTAGAGGAGGACGACATAGAGCCGTGGGCCGAGTCCAGGTTGCCGTGGTTACTGGCGTGGTTGCCGTGGTTACCGGCGTGGTTGCCGTGGCGGCCGTGCTGTTTGTCCCCCCCGGACTGCAGGGTGCCGGTCTTGCCCTCCAGGAAGGAGGCTGGGTGACGGGCGGCCGGCTGAGAGGAGGAGGAGGAGCGGGAGGACGAGGACTTGGTCGGGTACTTCACTCCTCCTACTCCTCCTCCAGGACCTGAGGGGTCCGTCGCCTTGGGAACACCCGGTAATGGAGCACCCAGGTTGAAGTCAAACACTGTCTTGCCCTTAAAAATGTATTTGTAAATTATAATAATATAATTAATAAATTAATTCTTCAGTATAACCATATTATTAGTTTCCTATTTTTGCCTGCCAAAAGTTAGATACTAAAAAGTAGATTAATACCACTTATATCTGCAGATACATGGTTTAAGTTAATACATCTCTTCTAAACCCACCTTGGTTTCCCTGGGGCTGAGGAGGTGTGGAAGGTTGTGATTGGACAGATCCTTGCTATAGGAAGTGGATCGGTTGAGGGTCTGGGTAACGTAGTTCTTATGATGGAGGGTGGGGCTGAGGGTTGAGGTGAAAGTATGAGTATTGTAGTTCTTGGCATGGAGGGTTGGGCTTAGACTGGAGGAGACTGGCTTGTTGCCGTTGAGGAAGCTGTCATTGCCAAGGTGAAGGTCGCCGTGACGAGGGAGGCTGGAGCACTCCTTACTACCGGTGCGACGATGACCTGAGGATTTACTGGCATGACTCCTGGAGGGGAAGAAATTAATCATCTCAATCCCTCTCATGATCATCATCATTAAAATCATCACTTTCATCATCATTATGGTGATGGTGACAGTGACAGTTTGTCCCATTCTTTCTCAACAAGTTTTCCTGACTTTTTCCTTGTCTTCCTTGAGGGTTTAGGTAGGTTTAACTGCAATTCTGCAGGCGTATGTGAAGCCCTCTGTGGCATTGCTTGTCAAAAGGGCTATACAAAGCAATTTGATTTGATTCGATTAGCATATCAACAGCATCGTCAGGACATCAACAGCTCAAAAAGGAACGCAAATAAATCAAATGCTGGAAGTCAACGTTCTAAGTGAACGTTCCAGGTTCCTGCAGGCCGACCTGGTGGGGACTGTGTTCTCCCCGTGGTGGTGGGTCTTCCTCTTGGCGGAGCGGGAGGGGTTGGGCGAGGGCGGGGCAGGTCTCTCCAGCTGGCGCAGGGGCAGGAACACCGGGTGGTTGAGGCTCTGTTCCGTCAGGTAGCGCTCTGGGGCGTTCAACAGCAGCAGGTTCTGGTGAAGTGACACACCAAATCAAATCAATTCAAATCCAAATGTATTCATAGAACACTTTAAAAAAACACACAAATTGTACCAAAGTGCTGTACAAATTACAATAAAACAATACAATGATATGTAATAACTTACAAGTTTTATTGAATTCAAATGAAACAAATAACCAGAACCTTTATAATGTTCCAAATACTTCACTGAACAAACACGTCTTAAGATGAGTTTTAAATATATTGAGAGATGTTGAGGCTCTGAAACCCGAGAGAAGGAGATAAATAGTTGGGTCGTTGTGAAGGTTGACCTACATGTGACACATAGTGTTTTCCTCAATGAGGTTTCCAAGGAGTTTGTCCTTGTCTTTCTTAAAGGTTTAGGTTGCAGTTCAGTCGGCGTATGTGAAGCACTTTGTGATATCGCTTGTTAAAAAGGCCATACAAACACATTTGATCTAATTTGATGAGATAGAGGGAGACCTTCATTCAACCATAGAATTATCACCCCTGTCAACACCGCTACCATCATTATCACAATCACCCTAATCCTTATCATCCCCATCGTCATCCCGACCGCCATCCCCACTCTCGTCATCCTCATCTCCGTACCTTCATGAGGTCCAACATCAGACCACTCAAGATGCCCATGTAGCGTCTCTCCAGGGTGGTGGGGTGATTGGCTGCTGGGAACTGGGGAGGGAGAAAGAGAAAGAGAGAGAGAGAGAGAGAGAGAGAGAGAGGGGAGTGAGAGAGAGAGAGAGAGAGAGAGAGAGAGAGAGAGAGAGAGAGAGAGAGAGAGAGAGAGAGAGAGAGAGAGAGAGAGAGAGAGGGGAGTGAGAGACAGTCGGCACTCTAAAATAGAGTTTCGGTTACTAAGCAAGGAGCCGCGTCGAGTCTGAGAACATGTTAGCATCACCACACGCTTGTCATAGTTAGATGCTAGCGGATCACACCAGTGGATTGACGGCGTGAGTCACAGCGATTCTCTCAGTCATGCTGTTATCTGGGCACACTGCCATTGAGGGGGAGGGATGAAGGGATGGAGGGAACGAGGTTGGAATAAAGGAATGGAGGAAGGGGAGAGGCAGGAGGATGGTAGGAAGGGAGGATAGGAAGGAGGCGGTGATGGAGGAAGAAAAGAGGAGACAGGAAGACCTGCCTTGTCCTACCCTTAACCTGTGGAATGGAGAATTGTGAGAGGGAGGGAGGGACAGAGGGGGGGAGAGAGAGAGAGATAGAGAGAGGGAGGGAAGACAGAGGAGAGGTCCCCCCTCTCCTACCCTGAGTCCGTGGAAGCGAGGGTTGTTGTAGAACAGCTTCATCTGCTCCTGAGGCAGAGGGCCCAGAACCTTCTGGATGGTGAAGAGCTGGTCGATCTCACTCTCTCCTGGGAACAGAGGCTGGCCGTCACTCAGCTCCCCCAGGATGCAGCCCACCGACCACATGTCCACTGCCTTCCCATAGGGGGCGCTGAGGAGGGAGGGAGAAATGGACACAATATATATATATATCAATATGACGCTAACGCTAATGACCACTTTACCCACTGAAGCTAGATAACAGCTGAGAGAAAGAGAGAGAGAAAAGAGAAACCGAGAGAAAATCTGCGTGGGATGAGCGTGTGTGTTCTAGAAGGTACTAAATCAGGGAACAGGAGAGAGGAGACTGACAAGGAGACACACTGCTACTGCTAAAGCAATGCAACACACACACACACACACACACGCACACAGAGACTCACCCTAGCAGGAGTTCAGGTGAGCGGTACCATCTAGTGGCCACATACTCTGTGTAGTTGGCATCCGTTCCCTCTGATAGGTTACGCGCAAAACCTACACACACACACACCCACCCACCCACACACACGCACCACACACAAACACACACGCAAACTCACTGTTTATGAGGATCCTGGCCAACTAAGATAACACAAGTAGCTGCATACCTTGGAGCTGAACAGAAATAAATGGTAACAAACAGTCATACAATCTAACTGACAGTCATACAGGGCAACTGACAGTCATACAGGGTAACTGACAGTCATACAGGGCAACTGACAGTCATACAGGGCAACTGACAGTCATACAGTCTAACTGACAGTCATACAGCCTAACTGACAGTCATACAGGGCAACTGACAGTCATACAGCCTAACTGACAGTCATACAGGGTAACTGACAGTCATACAGCCTAACTGACAGTCATACAGGGTAACTGACAGTCTGATACTTGGCATTTACGCTGAATAATAGGTGAATCTCTCACCACGCCAGGATGAGTCAGCAGGTGATGATGAAGACAGTGATTATTTACTCACCAAAATCACACAGTTTGAGGACGTCTTCCGAGCTAATAAGGAGATTCTCAGGCTTGATGTCTGGACAGTGGTGGGGCAGAGGGGAAGCAGGCAGGAGGGGATAAGAGGGCTGGGTCTCAATCCCAGGTTCAAGAGAGATTGTCAGTAATGTAAGACAGGCCATCCAACCAACCAACCAGTCAAACAGCCAACCACCCAGCCAGCTCACCTCTGTGTACGATCTCGTTCTTGTGGCACCAGTGGATGGCCTTGATGAGCTGGTAGATGTAGCTGCGCACCTTCTCAGGAGGAGCTCCGGTAGGCAGCTCCTCCAGCAGCTCCAGCATGTTCTGAAACACACACACACACACACACACACACACACACACACACACACAGCAGTCACGGCCTGCCTCGATCCACTCCTCTGTGTGTCGATGTGTCAAATGTGCACGTGTATGTTTGCGTGCGTTTGCGTAAGTGCGCGGGGTCATGTGTGTGTGTGTGTGTGTTCTGACCCTCTCCACGTATTCAAAGACCAGGTAGAGCTTCCCCCTCCTGCGGAAAGCCTCCCTGAGCTCCACGATGTTGTCCTGCTTCAGAGTCCTCAGCATCTTCAGCTCTCTCAGGGTGGTCTCCTTCACCTCCTCATTCTCTGTGGAGCCCATCCCCCCACACAGCATGAGGAACATCCCCCTAACACAGCATGAGGAGCACCCCCCCCCCACACAGCATGAGGAGCACCCCCCTAACACAGCATGAGGAGCACCCCCCCCCACACAGCATGAGGAGCACCCCCCTAACACAGCATGAGGAGCACCCCCCCCCACACAGCATGAGGAGCACCCCCCCCACACAGCATGAGGAACATTCCCCTAACACAGCATGAGGAGCACCCCACCCCACACAGCATGAGGAGCACCCCCCCCAAACAGCATGAGGAGCATCCCCCCCACACAGCATGAGGAGCACCCCCCCCACACAGCATGAGGAACATCCCCCTAACACAGCATGAGGAGCATCCCCCCCACACAGCATGAGGAGCACCCCCCCCACACAGCATGAGGAACATCCCCCCCACACAGCTAGCACAGGCAGCCGGCGAGAAGGGGTCGGTCAGTCCGTCCGTCGGTCAGTCTTTCGCTCAGTCTCTCTCTATCTCTCTCTCTCTCTCTCTCTCTCTCTGTCTCTCTCTCTCTCTCTCTCTCTCTCTCTCTCTCTCTCACTCACTCACTCAATGTCTCTCTTTCTCTCTCTCACACACACACACACACACACACACACACACACACACACACACACTCACCATCTCTCTCTCACTTACTCAGTCATTCACTCACTCATTCACTCACTCACTCACTTCTCTCTACAGCTCACCTTCGCTGTCTTTAAACTTCTTGATGGCAACCAGCTCATTGGTCTCCTGTGAAGGGGAAAGATGCTGTTAGAGAAAGATAACCCAGTCCTCCCTGAAAAGGAGCCCCGGCCTAGCTGCAGAGCCGAGGCCGACTTATGGACTTATGGACTTATGGCCGACTAGGGAGTCAGGTGGCTGAGCGGTTAGGGAAGCGGGCTAGTAATCAGAAGGTTGCCAGTTCGATTCCCGGCCGTGCCAAATGACGTTGTGTCCTTGGGCATGGCACTTCACCCTACTTGCCTCGGGGGGTATGTCCCTGTACTTAATGTAAGTCGCTCTGGATAAGAGCGTCTGCTAAATGACTAAATGTAAATGTAAATGGAACACACGCATCTACTGTTAGAACAATGAGGAATTCCTCAAGCACTGGGTTGGAGTTCTTTGTGAAAGCTTAGCTCCAAACCACCTGTGCTACACTAGTGATTGTGATGAGCTAAAAAAACAGCTTTTTACTATAGTGAAACCAAGTAGTCAGTCAAGGCTATGAGGATGACGATGATGATGAAGAAAACAACTGATGAAGGTTTGACCCGAATATAGACAGGATATCCCCTCAAGGAAGCGTCTTCACTCTCTCCCTCCTGGGACGGCAGATGAGGGAGAGGAAGAGAGGAGGAGGAAGAGTAAAAAAGATGGATTCCCCTGAGTAGCTGCTGTTAGAACAATCTGTTCCTGCCAGGCAGGCTAATTAACCTGATGCTGGAATCCTCCACCTTGCCTTTCTCTCTCTCTTCCTCTCCTTTCTCTCTCTACCATTCTATTTCTCCTCCCTCATTCACACTGCCATCCATTCGCTTCAACCTATATATTTCTCTACCCCTCTCTCTCTCTCTCTCTCTCTCTCCATATCTTACTCCTTCTGTCTGTCTCTCTCTCTCTCGCTCTCTCTCTCCATATCTTATTCCCTCTCTCTCTCTCTCTCTCTCCATATCTTACTCCCTCTGTCTCTCTCTCTCCATATCTTACTCCCTCTATCTCTCTCTTGCTCTCTACTTCTTCCTCTCCACCTTTCTTTTTTCTTTCTTTGGCTCTTTTGTCTCTTTTCCCACCCATTCATTACCACTCCTACCCCTCTCTCTCTCCCTCCCAATCTCTCTTAACCTCTTTTTCTCTCTCTCCCTCTTCTTTCAGTCTCTCTTCCTGCTATCTGCCTCTCACCACCACAACCAACTCTGCTGCGCTCTGCCTCACTCGCTCTCTGCCTCTACCCTGCCTCTCTTCCTCCATTTGTTTCTGCCGCCCTGCCTTCCTTCATCCCTGACACTCTACATTGATGCCTCCCTTCATTTCTGTCTCCAGCCTCCAAGAGCCATGTTTATGGATCAGACTAAAATAGGACAAAACACTCTCTGAAATGGGTCAGGAGAGAGAGCACGAAAGAAACAAGGAGAGAGAGGGGGAGAGATAATTGTGTGTGTTTGAGAGAGAGCGCGAGAGAGAGGGGGGGGGGGAGTGTATCTGTGTGCAGCAGTGAGTGACAGAACGAGAGAGAGAATAAAACAGAGGAAAAAAAGAAGCGAGAAAAAGAGACAGACAGAGAGAGAGAAAGATTTAAATCCCTCCTCTTCCCACTCTTGAGATCAGAATATTATTCGGCGGGCCTGTGGCCAGGGTGTCAGCTCTGCCAGCCAGGCTAGGAGGGGGTGAACACTACCCCAGCCACCGGGGGAGCTATGGAGCACAGATATTCTGTATGAAGCATTATGTACAATGTATGTGTTGATTTAAGTTTAACAAGGCATCATGCTTGGATCTATTAACAGACATCATGTCAACCAATCACATTGGGAGTTGTTGTGTTGCAGAATTTGGATGACCAATCACATTGTTTGAACCTGTATTATTATTATTTTTTAACCCTAGTAATATTTGTATTCTATATTATTTTATTTATCGTATTTTTTATTTTATATTATATTGTATAGCCCTAATATTTTATTTTGTTGTACTTTTTCTACATTTGTATTTTGTTCATTATGGTTAAATGTTCACTGTAGGCACCTGCCCACCAAAGTAAATTCCTTGTTTGTGACCACTTACTTGGCGATTAAACACGATTCTGATTCTAAATATAAATGACTTCCTGTTGAGTTCCAGGTATTCCTCTGTGCTTAGTCCCCTTTACGTATTTTGTGATGGAAGATGTAAAGCACAGCAACCACATAAATTTAGTTTATAGACACCTTCCTTCATCTGAACTGCCCCCGTCATAGGTGTGTGTGTGTGTGTGTGCGTGTGTGTGAGAGAGAGAAAGCTCCGGCCCGAAGGTGATTAATACATGTTGCCTGCGATGCCATTGGGGTCCACAGTTCAATGAGCCTTGACTGCACATCTAAGATAGGCTCTCTTCCATCACCAACCACACACACACACAAACAAACACACAGCCACACTTTTGGCTGCTTATCCATCTGTGAATCCTGGTGCACATGCACACACCTCTCTACACCTGAGTCCTGCCGGGGGCTTCTGTCCTCTGAGCACTAAACCGCACTGCTACTCTTCCTCTCCTCTCTGCTCTTCTGTCCTCTCCTCCTTCTCTTTCCTCTCCTCCTTTCTTCTCCTCTCCTTTCCTTGCCTTCTCCCTCCTCGCCTCTCCTCTAACGACAACAGCTACTCCCCTTCAGGCAGTGATGTTAACTTAGGTCTGTGAACATGCAGCACCTGCAGACCCTGGGCATTACTCCATCACAACAATGTCAGTCCACAGCTCTACACTTCAAACCAAACTATTTGGACTGTCAAGTAGAAGGTAACTGTTTTTTTCAGATAACTACGTGCTCTGTCTTTATATTTAGTGTAGCGGTGGAAAAATCACAAATCGTTGCATCCCACTGTACCAGTAGACAGAATGATTTTTTTTTGGGGGGGTCCGATCTTAAAATGAAGGGGCCGCAAAAAAAACGAAAAAACAGAATTTTACTAAACATATTCTTGCAAGCAATCAGAAATCTGGGGGCCCTCTTGTGGCTTTGCTACTGCACTTCACACACACCACACACAGACACGTCAAAAAATGCCTCCTCTCTGCTTCAAATTGCTCTGCCTAGAATAACCTACTGTTCACACACACCTTTCAGAAGCACCAGGAAAATGGTGAGGTAACAATGTTCTCTGTAATGTCCTCTAGAAGCAGCTCCATATTCCACCCTCTACATGAGAGTGTAATGGTCTCTCAGTGTGGCACTGACCAAGCTAAAGCCAACCGAACAGAGGGATGAAATATTCAACGGCCAACTGCTTTTTCCAAGAGCTGCCTGCCTAAAAATATACCCTGGATTCTCAGTACAAACCCAGGAATTAGTCAAGGTTTTTTTCTTGGACGAAATCGAAAGTACCAAGTTGTTCAGAAGTACACCTTCTGTCTTCTTCTAGACTACTACTTTGTGTTCAGTCATTTCAACCTGTTGGACTGGAGGTTGTACCCTACATGGAGTCAGGTGGCTGAGCGGTTAGGGAATCGGGCTAGTAATCTGAAGGTTGCCAGTTCGATTCTGGCCGTGTAAAATGACGCTGTGTCCTTGGGCAAGGCACTTCACCCTACTTGCCTCGGGGGGAATGTCCCTGTACTTACTGTAAGTCGCTCTGGATAACAGTGTCTGCTAAATGACTAAATGTAAATGTAAGATGGAAAGAGGGAGATTTTCATTCCAAAGCTTCTATACATGTCCGGCCAGCTCATCAGATCAACACAAATCAATATTACTGATGAACTGTACATTCAGATCTATGGTCAATACCAAATCAACACACCTGCTCCCCTTCCCTTCCCACACCACCCACACACACACAACCCATTGCCCCCTGCCTACACCACCACACTATGGATCAGATAAACATTTGGGTGTCACTTGCTGTCTTCAGAGCGAGTGTCTCCTGTGATCACCCTCCACACAGAGCTGCAGGGCAGCACTGACGCTTACTAAGCACTCGTCTGGAGATGCCATGACAACGACAACAATGAAATCCTTACAGACCCCACTGCTACACAACTAACCTGGAGAAGTAACCTGAACAAATAGAGAAGCAACTCCTGACCTGCCGAAAAGCAAACCAAACAAATCATTTGCTGCAGTCCGTAATCATGATAATGGATCATATTCACTGTGGTCGGCAATCTTGATAATGGATCAAATTTACTGTAGGCGTTGACCTCGATAGTGGATCAAATTCACTGTAGTCGGTGATCACGATAATGGATCAAATTCACTGTAGTCAGTGAACACGATAATGGATCAAATTCACTGTAGGCGTTGACCTCGATAGTGGATCAAATTCACTGTAGTCAGTGATCACGATAATGGATCAAATTCACTGTAGTCAGTGATCACGATAATGGATCAAATTCACTGTAGTCGGTGATCATGATCATGGATAACAGACACAGAGAAGCAGGCATCTTACCTTGTGCCTGCATTTGAGCACCACTCCATATGCCCCTATAGACAGAAGGAACAGAGTGAGACACACACACACACACGACAGTCTCATCTAAATGAGAGCATGCCCCCCACTCCCCCCTTGGTCACTGTTGGCATGGCAACTGCATTATCTTTCCCCCACATGCTCATACAGTACATTACCCGTCCTTACACTACAGACGGGACACCTCAAGGCTCGAAATGTTGATGACCTCAGGTGCGCAAAAAGGCACTTCCTAACCATAAATCACCTGATGAATATATATAAGCCTTTGTCACACTACCTTAGGCACACGCAGCGACATTACCTATCGCTAAGTGCAAACAGTAGGGGACTCTTGTGTGCTGTTGTGGACAGCTCCTTTACAGCTCTCTGCGTGTGACGCGAAAGATAAGCCCTGATTGGCTGTGAAAGACTCCCCTGTGAGGGGAGTGGGAGGGGAGCACAGTGGTGAAAGAGCCACCGGAGGTCTGCTCTGAGCCCGCCACAGCCTCGACACGCACCCCTCAATCTCACAACCCTCACAATTACATGAATCATATCAGCAGGGACTCAGGGACACTCACAGGAAAAAGGAGGAAACGCTGGCTCTGACCAAGAGAGAAGACAAAGGGGGTGGGAGATACGGAGAGGGAGAGAGGGGTGAGGAGAGAGGGCGGGAGACAGAAGGAGAGGGAGAGAGGAAGGAGAGAGAGAGAGTCATCTACTGGAATTACTCACCCTCCCCGACAATGCCAAGCACCTCAAACTTATTCATCACATCACCCAGGTCAGGACACTTCCTGAAAGCTGATGATTGGTGGTGGTCACTGGCAGGGCTTAGAATGGAGAGTCCTTATTGGATGAGAGGAGCTTGAAGCAGCCCAATCCAGTTGAGTCCTGGAGGAGTCTGGTCACGGTGCCAACACACGCCATTTTCTGTTTCCTCTCATTCACTCACTTCTTTCGCGTTCTCGTTCGCTTCTTTCTCTCCCCCCTCTAACTTTCACCCCTCTCTCTTTAACTTTCTCTTTCCTGCTTCCTCTGACTTCCCCTCAATATCTCTCTCTGTGTCACTCTCTATGTCTCTCTAAATGTATCTCTCTCTCTGAATGTCACTCACTTTCTCTACGTCACTCTCTCTCTCTCTGTCACTCTCTCTCTTTATGTCTCTCTATGTCACTCTCTGTGTCTCTCTGGCTTTTCTGTCACTGTACTCCTCTTGCTATACAACCTACAACCTAAGTCCCACACACAACACACACACACACACACACATGCATACACATTCACACACTCATACAGACTTACCTGCGGGAGAAGGAGAGGATTGAGAGAAGGGAGAAAAGAAAGGATGGAAGGGAAAATACCCAAATGAAGCCGAGGAGAGGGAAGGATGAAGAGAGGGAGAAGAGACAAGGGGAGGCGGGAGAGAAGGAGAGGAGGAGTGTTAGAAAGTAGTATCCTGGGAAGGTTGGCCCCGGGTCCTGTTACCCATCATGCCTAGCTTGAGGACAGCTTATAGGAGCAGATGGCAAGTCAGAATGTGAACCACACCATCATGCAGAGGATAAATCATAGATGACACAAGTCACACACACATCGCATCACACCCTCCGTACCCCCCCCCCCCCCCTCGCCTACCCACTTTCTCCCTCCCTCAGTCCATCCCTCCATCCCATCCATCTCTCAGCCTCTCTCCATCACTCCCTCAGCATCCACTCGGATCTGATTACACCCAGGTAGGACCCAGAGTCAGGAAGAGGAGGAGCACGAGCAGGAAAGAGGAAGTGAGAGACATGCAGTGACCCAAGTCATTGCCTTCTGTGATCATGAGCTGAAACGCCCACTCTCTTTCCCTGTCGCGCGCATTCTCTCTTTCACACACGCACGCGCGTGCACACGCCCGCACACGCGCGCAGCCACTTCACTAACCCTAACTCTTGCGTGGACCTACCTCCTTACACACACACATAGTCGTACACACGGAAAAACAGCATTGAAGATGTAACTGTGCTACTGCACGCACGCCCTCGCTGGCTGTTGGCTCCTGCTCGTCACCCACCACCCACTTCACAGGCAATTTGATCCTTCATTTAGTGGCATGATCACAACAATAAAGGGATCACGCGTGTGCTCAAGACCACGACAAGCTAACGAGTCACAAACAGGTCATATAAACGTTATAGTGCCTTCTGCTCACAGAGGCGAGAGAGGGAGAGAGAGAGACGGAGCGAGCAGGAGCGTCAGAGAGGGAGAGAGCGGAGAGAGAGCGAGACAGGGAGAGAGAAAGCGTGTGTGTGTGTGTGTCTCTCTGTGTTCCTGCGCATGTGGGCATGCGTGGATTCGTGGGTGGATCAAACTTCTGCAGTACATGTGGGCTACATAAGCCATCTCTTCGAATATTGTGCTTTTTGGAGCACAGAAGACGTTAAACTGAGGAGTCGCCCATCCTTGTGTGAGATGGCAGAGAAGGCCACTGAGCGTTTGAGAGAGAAAAAAAGAGAAGGAAGGAGAGAGAAAGGAGACAGAGTTTGTTTGTGTGGGAAAGAGACAATGTGTGAATGTGTGTGTGAGAAAGAGAGCAGGAGATGTTGTATGTGTGTGTGTGTGTGTGCGTGTGTGCAGGAGTGAGTGAAACGAAGAGAGGGAGGGGGTGAGAGAGCAAGAAATTGAGCGAGAGAGTTGTCAGGTGTGTGTGTGGGAGAAAGATGCTACATGAGAGAGAAAGAGAGAGAGAGAGACACGTTACGTGCATGTGTTTATGAAGGACGATAAGTGTGTATTTGTGAGGTAGAGAGATGGCGTGCGAGTGAGAAAGAGAGGGTGTGTGTATGTGTGAGAGAGAGATAGTGCGTGTGAGATATGGTTTGTTTGTGAGAAAGAGATGGTGTGTTTGGGAGGTGTGTGTGCGCGCGTGTGTGTGTGCGAGAAAGACGCTAGTCTGCAATATAACTGCGTCTCCTCGTCGCGCTATGATCCACCATTCCAGTGCTATCCACGCGCTCCAGCCCACACTCTTTGCATCGCCATAAAATGCATATGCAACATATCGATCACGACGACCGCGCGCATCATGTAGACCTCACCTTAAATATTTCAACGAGATAAACGTGTTTATCACAACCTGCTTTTCATCCTCCTTGGTGACAGGGACGGATTATGTTAAAAAGCCTCAGGTTAGATATGCGCTCAGCCGTTTGGTCTCTGCTAAGCATCGAACCTAACAGACAGCACCACATTCAGGAAAGATTAAGTGGCTTTAGTTTAACACACCCAATATAATATGAAACCGCACAGATTCACAATACATCGCTATGTCACTATAGATATGAACACTTACTAGAATCTTCGAAATGAACAGCGAGATTCCGCTTGCATCTCCTGATTGCGACGTGTCCTATACTGTTATCATCCAAAACCGCGTTCAGCATTCAGCTGGCAGCTCGATCCTGGTACCGTACCGTTACCGTTCCAGCCAGCAGCACCAGCATTCCTGTGAGTGGCGGCACTCTCAACCAATAGAACAAGAGGAAATACCACATAACATACACCTCCTACCCTCCAGCCTATAGCAGCACAGCAGAACCGGGCATGTGGACCAGGGGGCGGGATCGCATCCTGAGCGTTCCAGAGAGTTGTGTCTGAGACGTCACACTCCCCGAGCATACCTGTAAAAGCTGGCTTTTTTCTAGAACAATGCAGTACAGCGGGCAAAGACGGATTCCCTCTCTATCTCTGCTGTATTGACCTGTCTGGTTGTCACCTCGGATGGTTAGGCTTCTCTCTCTCTCTCTCTCTCTCTCTCTCTCTCTCTCTCTCTCTCTCTCTCTCTCTCTCTCTCTCTCTCTCTCTCTCTCTCTCTCTCTCTCTCTCTCTCTCTCTCTCTCTCTCTCTCTCTCTCTCTCTCTCTCTCTCTCTCTCTCACACACACACACACACACACACACACACACACACACACACACACACACACACACACACACACAGTGTCATATAGTGTCATTCGGTGCCGTAAAAGACTAAACTGAAAACACCTTCAAGCTATTTTTTCGTTTCCTTGTGTCATTTCGTTAATTTCCGTGTAAAGAAAAGCCACATTCGAGACGTAATTATGATTATTTAATGCTACAGCAAAAGCTCCAGTTTACAACGTGAATTGCAGTTCCCTGTTGGACATGCGCGAAGACATGCTGTGCTCTGAATATGGCGACCCACATCTGATGGAAACTGAAGGATCGCATTGGAATACCTTCTCCAAACGGTGAGAATCGAGGTGCTTCATTCCTTTGACGTTTTCAGCCATGTGAAGCGCACTCTGCGCTGTGCAGTAGCGTGTATTGTGTCAACGGAAGGTCCAAGAATTAGTGACGAAAAGGAAAACCCAAGTGTGTGTTGTTGTCAATTCAGTGCGTATTTTCCAGCGCCACAATCTAGCAACCGTTGGCTATTCGTTTAGATTTGCTGCGTGTCGGTGGACCTGTACATTTAACGTTCTACTTTATACAGTAAAAAAAACTACAACAAGGAAGCGTAAGGCCGACTCGCATAGCCTTCAGACAACATATTTCACGTGAACAGAACGCTTATCAACAAAATGCGTCACTTAACCACACACTTCAGCACGCGGTGTTAGTTGCGTTAAGAGTCACCATATTCATAAAACCTAATCTTCAGACTAACACGTCGGTTATTAAAGGTTGTGGGTTTTTTTGGTCATCGGGTGAATACGGTATGGTGTTGTGCAACTCCTTATACTGTTATTACAGTGTTGTTTTGTTTCAGTAATAACAACAGTCGGTGTTGGACATCTCGCAGCATGATACTCAGTTAACGCCCACCGTGGAGGTGATCACCGCCGAGGCGGGGACACGCCCCCTAGGGCTTCTCCACCTTTGACATTACTTAGCGGCCTTATCTGGACGATTGAGCAGCTCGTAGCTTGTTGGGATATGTGTAACAATTTCTCCATCGGCGCGTCTAAGTTGTGGCTTGGCGTGGCTTGTGTGTGTTGGCGTTGTGTTATTGAGTACTTAATACAGTGTTTATAGCACTTATTAGGCCTAATTGCCTACTCGATTGTGCTCGATCGATTGTTTTTTTGGAATTGACTTGCAGTGTATTGTGTTTTTTTAGGTAACTAAACCTGATTCCTCATGAGATACTGTTGCTAGACCCAAATAGTGCTATTATCTAGATACTGTGTAGACCTAGCCATTACCTACCCTAGACGAGATCTACATTCTGAGATTAGATTCTGAGACTTTAGGACGATACTAAAATACAGAGGCTAAATCCAAATAGTACAGGAGAGACATATGTGCTGTAGCTAGATCTATGTGGGACTAGACCTAAAGAGGGATGCTGAACCAAAATTATTTGTAGATTTGAGACTTGAATTTGTTTAACTCACTCCTCAGTATAAATGGGGTGGGAGAGGGAGAGCTGTAAGGGTTTGGACATGAGCTATGCATGCCAGTAGTGTTGTAGCTGAAATGCTCCTTCAACTCCAGTTGAATTTTCTGTGGTCCATCTGTGGTCAGGAAGAGTAATCCAGCTAACGACACCTTCCACTAGTCGTAAACCTCCTCCCCTCCCCCTACAGCTACTGATCACATATCTGATTTGACTGTGTCCACTCTCTGTTGTTGTTCGTGTTAGTGTGTCAGTCTCTCAGATTCGGTGTTAGTGTTATTTAGAGACTGTTACAGACTCAGTTCCCCCCCAGGCCTGTAAAGTTCTGTAGTGGCTCAGTGGTTAAGGTTAGCTTGGTTTGGTTCCGGCCTCTCTTAAGGACGCCCTATCACGGGGGCGTGGCCTGCCCCCCTCCTGGAAGGGAGGGCGACCAATGAGAATGCAGACGAGGTCTGATAATGGGAGTGTGTGGAATCCTTTTCATGTCTCGGAGGAGTTGTCTGCTTCAAACAGGCCCGCTCTGGAATCTTTATGGTTACTGTCTCAATAAGACCCTCGGCTGGGGAGGGGAAGGGGGAGGGGGACAGGAGGGGAAGAGCAGAGACCCGCTCAGAAAGAGTATAGGAAGAGAGAAAGACAGAAGGAGAGGGAGGAGACGTCACCGTTGTCAGGAGCACGGAGGCAGGGATTGGGAAAGGGAATAGGAGGGAGAGCGCTGGAGAAATCTAGAGCTAAAGAGAGACAGAGCTAAAGAGAGACAGAGCGAGATCGAGAGAGAGAGAGAGCCAACGAGAGACCAAGATACAGAGAGGGAAAGAGAGAGAAGGACAGAGCCAGAGGGAGAAACGGTACACGCTAAGAAAGAAAAGGGCTAATAGCGAGAGAGAGAGAGAGAGAGAGAGAGAGAGAGAGAGAGAGAGAGAGAGAGATGAAGAGAGGAAGACAGAAAGAGAAGAGAGCACCTCTGCTTTGATCCCCGAGGGCAGTTACAGTGTAAGACAGAGAGAGGAAAAGAGAGCTGTTGGGGTGGGAAGAGACCTTGTAGCTAGCCATAGAGCCTCCTACCGGAGCAGACCAACGAAGACCATCTGAAGCCAAATATCTCCCATCCAGCCCTCTCACCCTGTGGATATACAACCTGGATCAGGCTTCCTCCACACCTCAGCCAGAGTGAAGCCAGCCCTCGACTAAGGCTCGGCCCGATTCAACACTTCCTCCTTCTCATCCTCCAGACCTCCCCTGTCTTCTTCTGTGGTGGCAGCAGTTGAGAATGTGTGTGTTGTTATTTTGCATCCCCATATGTACAAAGCGTGTGTTACTAGCGTCTGTGTAGTCAGATACGTTGAAGGTGTACTTCTCTGTGTTTGTGTGTATGTGTGTGTGCGCGCGTGTTGTAGGCGTTCTGTGCTGCAGGTCTAGGGGGTTGCCAGTCACCTGATCCTCGTCACCTGGGGGTCATCGCAGGTCACCTGGGTGACCTGTCTCCAGTCTGGGGTCACAGGTACCTGACGCCATGGGCAGGACTCCTCTGAGAGGTACGCCATTGATTGGTTGATCGGTTGATTGACAGACGGATCAATGGTTTTTCATGGTTGCTAAGGACAGTCACTGGAGTCGCACGACAAGAGCAACGATGAGAACCATAACAACATCAACGACAATAGCGATGTTGCATGTGTCTTCCAGACCAGAGAGACGAGAGGACAGACAGGCCAGGCAGAAGCACCACCATGGCTGGTTCTCCTGGGGAGAAGTCCACCTCTGGTTGGTGATGCCTTCACTTCTAGACCCCGGTCTCCTCATAGACGTGTGTCGGCTGGAGAACCCTAGAGCGCTCTGTTGATGTGACCAAGGACCTTGGGTCCTTCTAACTAGCTTGTTGTTCTACCCAGAACCCTTCAGCTGGGAAGACTACCTGAGAGAGACCTCCTCCATCGCCGCGTCTCCCTGCTGCTTCAGACAGGTATGCTTTCTCTCTCATGCGGTCTCTCTCTTTCTCTCTCTCTCTCTTTCTCTCTCTCTCTCGCTCTCTCTCTCGCTCTCTCTCTCTCTCTCTCTCTCTCTCTCTCTCTCTCTCTCTCTCTGAAACTGCTTGGTTAGCTGGCAGTTCTAACTGCCCAATAAAGGTATCTTTAAAAGTCAAAAAGTATCTCTCTCTCTCTCTCTCTCTCTCTCTGTTTCTCTTATCTCTTACTCTATATCTCTGTCTCTCATTCACTCACTCTCTCACTCTCTCGGTCTCTCAATGTTTCTCACTCTCTGTCTCTTTCTCGTCTCTCACTTCCTCTCTCACTCTGTCTCACCGTCTCTCTCGGTCTTGCTCCCACTATTTCTCTTCCTCTCTCACTTTCTCTCTCACTCACTCTCTCTCTCTCGATCTATATGCCCGTCTCTCTCTTTTGCTCTCTGTTCAAATCCATCCTCACATTGGAATTGGGAGCTTTTTGGTGGTGGCTGGCTTAAGCGGGTGTTTATGAAAGGCGGTCAGGTACAGGTGTGAGTCCGAGGAGCCGAGATCGAGGCCCACGGCTGACCAGTGAGGGAGGAAGCGATTGTGACGCTAACCCAGTCTTGTCTGCAGTCCAGGGTCCCGCCCACCAACGACTTCAAGGTGGGGATGAAGCTAGAGGCTCGCGACCCCCGCAACTCCACTTCGGTCTCCATCGCCACGGTGATGGGCATGATGGGAACGCGCCTGCGTCTCCGCCTGGACGGCAGCGACAACACCAATGACTTTTGGCGATTGGTGGACTCGTCTGACATCCAGCCAATCGGCAGCTGCGAGAGAAGGGGAGACATGCTCCAGCCGCCACTGGGTAGAACGCTGCACTCTGATTGGTTCAGGAGTACCTTCCATAGATTTTAACAGAAACATATACAGCTCTGGAGAAAAAAAAAATGAGACCACTGCACCTTTTTCTTTCATGTTAAAAAAGGTTGAGAAAGCCAATTTTGAGTGAAGAATAGAAGGGTAAAAATGATTTTTTTCCCCAGAGCTGTATATATATATAATATCGTGGACAAGGTGCTCCATATCGTTTCTGTTTTGATCATTAATCATATTTTTGGTACTGATCATTTGTATTGTTGTGATATGATAATGATTCAGTGTCCGTGTTGCTCATGTCTTGAACGGGCTGATTTGGTATTGTTCCCTTGTGTGTGTGTGTTTTTGTGTGTGTGTGTGTGTGTGTGTGGTGTGTGTGTATATATGGCTAGGCTTCAGGATGAATGCCTCTTCCTGGCCCATGTTTCTCCTGAGGACATTGAGTGGAGCAGAGATGGCTCCTACTGCAGCATTCAAGAAGGTCATCCCCTCTCTTTGCCCTTCACTAACCCCCCCCCCCCCCCCCCACACAAACACACACACGCACAGCCCACTACTTTCTACAAAGTCACAAAACGGACTCCATTCTCACCTATACATGTGTGTGTGGGGGGGGGAGTGCATCTTCCTGTATGTGTGTGTTTGTTTGCACGGTTGCATGTTTTTTTCTGTGTGTGTGTGTGTTCCCTTACCCAGGAGCCCTCCAGGCCGTCCCAGAACCACTTCCAGCCCGGTATGAAGTTGGAGGCGGTGGACAGAAAGAACCCGTACCTCATCTGCCCCGCCACCGTGGGCGAGGTGCGAGGGGATGAGATCTTTGTCATGTTCGACGGCTGGCGCGGGGCCTTCGACTACTGGTGCAGCTACGACAGCAGAGACATCTTCCCTGTGGGGTGGTGCTGCCTCACCAAACACAGCATCCAGCCACCAGGAAACTTCTGTAAGTGTCGTCGCCACCCTTTACCAGCAGAGCGCGCCAGAGCTTGTCCTCAGATCTGTGGAAGCACACTGTGTGTGTGTGCGTGTGAGTTCTCTACTCTGTTTTTGTATGGACATGCATGTGTATGTGTAGCTGTATGAGTGTATTGGTGTAGTGCGTTGGTCTGTTTATATTGACTTGTGTGTGTGAATAAATGTGGTTACGAATGTGTGTGTGTGTGTGTGTGTGTAAAAACAGGGTTATTTGTGTTTGCTGTGCACTTGATGGATGGTGTCGATTAAATTTCTGTACATGGTCTCTATCAGGCCCTCCTCCACCGGGGGGGGGGGGGGGGGATTTACAACTCACTTCCTGTGTTCATCGCTATGGCGACAGTAGAAAGTTCTACAGATGTGGGATCAGCTGAATTCTAGCTTGGGCTGTGGGCCTGGATAGACCCAAGAACAGTCAGGGACAGGCTATCTCCAGTTTCTATGTGTGTGTGTGTAGCATCAGCAGTGTTTGTTTTTTTGTGTCTTGTTTTGAGTTGGTGGCCTTGGGTCTTGTATATGTGTGTGTTTGTGAGATATACTTTGGTGTGTGTGTGTGCACCCTTGTGTTTAGATGAGGACATCACGAGTTGACTGTTATGAGGGTTTATTGTTGGGTCTGTGTGTGTGTGTCTCCAGGGCTAGAGGAGGCTTTTAAAGGTGATAATAGACCCATCACCTCTGTAATGTATGTGTCTGAGGTGGGGGGGGGGCGTTCAAGTGGGGATTCCTGTGGGGTGGTTTAGCAGGGCTGAGAACTCTTGTCTGTCCTCTGTGTGTGGATCCCACACTCTAGTCTGTGTCCTGGTCTCAATAGGCTAGGGTTACACTGGGGGGTGGGGGTGGGGCTAATGCATGCCCCCCCACCCCTCGCCTCAGTCAGTCTGATCCATTTTAACCCCCACCCCCTACCTCCCCGCCAAACCCCCTGCCTTTCAAATCCTCACGCACCCCCTCTGCTATCTAACCTCCCCCCTCCCCCCCCCCCCCCCCCCCCCCCCCCCCCCCCCCCCCCGCCAAGCACAAAATCTCTGACCACACAAACATGCACAGACACACACACACACACACACACATCACGCAGTAGACTGCCGGAGAGAGTCAATATGGGCCACTGATAACACGCTGAAGGGATAAGGGGCCCCTCCCCCCTCTGCCCCCCCCCCCTCACTGCTGCCCCCTCCCCCCCCTATGCTAATCAGCCCGGGGCTCGTTCACCCAGGGAGTGCTGCCTCTGCTCTGCTAGCTGCAGCGTGCTCTTTGTTGTGGACGAGTGCCGGGGAGAGAGAGAGGCAGAGACAGAATTGGTGGGAGAGAGAGAGAGAGAGAGAGAAAAAGAGGGAGCATTGGAGGAAGAGAGAAAGAGAGCGAGAGCATTTGAGGGAAAGCAGAGAGAGAGAAAGAGGTGGAGAGAGAGAGAGAGATAGACAGAGCAGTGTTCTAGAGGTTCTCTTCCCTCCTTGCTGGGGCTAACTGCTAGCAGCAGCCAGCTGGGGCCCAGAGAGGAACTGCTAGCGGGGTTACTGAAGGGTTAGATACTTCTGCTACTGCTTGTTACTGCCGCTACTACTGGGGATTGTAACACTGCTGCTGTGCCAGAGAGGTAGCCCTGACCCGTGTGCTGGCCTGGTAAGTCTTGTCTGCCTCTCTCTCTGTCTGTGTCATTTCCTCTTGAAGAATGTGCAGCGTTTAACCGACTTCTAGTCCTCCTTTTTCAGTTTTCCTTTGATCTCTTCTCCTTTGCTTCTCTCTCTGCCCTCGTCCATCTATTCACTATCGCTCCCTCCTCGTCTCCATTCTCTCTTCCCCTCACCCTCTAACTTTCTCTTTTAACATGCTATTTAAAAAAAAAACATTAGCAGGAAGTCACTTTCCACTCTGAGAGAAACCTCTGTGTGACCTATGTGCGAGAGTGTGTGTGTGTGTGTGTGTGTGTGTGAGAGTGTATTTTTGTGCGTGTTTGTGACCTTGATGTGTGAGAAAGTGCTTGTGTGTGTGTGTCCATGTGCATGTATACCTCTTACAAAAACACTGTTATAGTGAACACGTCTGAGAGGGAATGAGGTGATCTTTGTGCAACAGACTGCATGTTGGAAATGGTGTGTATAATTTGAGGTTGTATAGAAGTTGTGTTTTAGTTGTATGATTGTTCCCTCCTTTTCAGTCAGACACTTAACTCTAATTATCTGTGTGAGTATTCTTAGTAGTATTATAGAGCAGCTAGTCTGGTTGGAGTGAGTGAAATTAGTAGTATTATTGAGCAGCTAGTCTGGTCTAAGTGAGTAATCTTAGTAGTATTATAGAGCAGCTAGTCTGGTCTGAGTGAGTAATCTTAGTAGTATTATAGAGCAGCCAGTCTGGTCTGAGTGAGTAATCTTAGTAGTATTATAGAGCAGCTATTCTGGTCTGAGTGAGTAATCTTAGTAGTATTATAGAGCAGTTTGTCTGGTCTGAGTGAGTAATCTTAGTAGTACTATAGAGCAGCTAGTCTGGTCTGAGTGAGTAATCTTAGTAGTATTATAGAGCAGCTAGTCTGGTCTGAGTGAGTAATCTTAGTAGTATTATAGAGCAGCTAGTCTGGTCTGTGTCTGTGCTGAAGGTGGATGACATTCTAGGTTATGAAGGTGTTCTGACTGGTCTTCTTCTATGTTTCTTTCCAGACTCTCTCTCTTTCTTCATGTTCCCCCTTTCTTTCTTTCCGTCTGTCATTCCTTCTCCTGAGCGAACACTGCCCAGACCCCCCCCCCCCCCATCCCGCCCCCCGTCAAATATTCAAGGAGGGGGAGGGGTGATTAGGCTAGAGGTGAACCCCAAATCCTTCACCCACTCCACAGCCCGCCAGCAGACACACTTCACACAGCACCCACCCCCGCCTACACACACACACACACACACACACACACAAGCCCCCGGCAGCGGCCCACTCAGGTCACTGGGTCACAGTAGAATCACAGAGTTGTGATGAGGTCCACATGCCCCTGCCCCACACTGCAGTGTAGTCTGAAAGACGCCCCTACAATAGGAGACAGAGAGACACACCAGCGCCGACGGAGAGAGGTTCTGTCAAGGTCTTGGTAAAATAAGGGCCCTAGTTGATGCCATGATCTGGTGGGCGTTTGGTAGTTTAGCACCAAGTGACATATCCTTCCTCATCACTACTGGCTGCTGTTGAAGACCTCTGTACCTGCTGACTATACCATAAACCCTCCTGGGATTGGTCAGTTTAGAGAGCTCATCCAGTCAGAGCTTCTAGGAATCTGGCCATGGGAGAAAGCCAAGTACACACACACTGGATTGGAATTGGATTATTGGACAGTTGGGAAACGCGTTAACTGCAGTATCTCCATTCAAGGCAAGGAGGGACTTGGATTAAAAATGACAAATGCCCCGCCAACCCCACGCACAGACACAAGATACACATCAGTTCATTATGCAGACAGATTGAATGCTGGAGATGTATATCCCACAATACCACTCTCTCTGCCTTATCCCTCTGGGGGGTCTCCTCTATTGATGGAGGGAGGGAGAGGTATGGGTGGAGATGGAGTGGATGGGTGGAGGGTGTTTGACTGGCTGATTGATAAGATGTAAATTCTGGAGAAGGCAGGCCGGACATGTACCCAGAAACTCTGCCTTACACTGATGGCAACTTCTGACTTGGCTATTGTGATGTGAGACTTGGGATCAAAGTAGAAGAGGAGAGAGGAGAGGAAGGGATGGGATGGGATGGGAGGAATGAGAGGGTCGAGGAGGAGGAAGAGAAAGGAAATGAGTTGAAGAAAGAAACCAGGGGAAGAAAGGAGCAGAGAGGAGAGAGATGTGTAATCCAGGTGGTCTGTGCACCTTCATAGCGGGGAGGGCTTACCTGCCTGGTCTCCCAGGGAAACGACCCCTGACCTCTGGGCTGCATGGGGGAGGGGAGGGGACAAAAGACCTGCCAATCACTGATGACGGAGTGAAACCATACCCTTTCTGTGAACGAAGTGACACAGCGACAGAATCCTGCCTTTTCTCCTCGTCCTCGCCTCCTCTTCCCTCCGTTCCTCTCTCTCCTCCTTCTCTCCTCTCCTCCCATTAGCCCTTTTTCTTTCCCTGTCTCCTCTCTGCTGTCTTCTAGGACATTTGGTTTTGATCTATTTATCTATTTTGGTTGATCATCAGTACCGGGTTTTCTGGTATACAAGGGACTGTCTTGTCTCTCTGTATCTGCACACATCTAACCTTTTCTGAATGGCTGTGTCCTATCCTTCCAGTCACCCTCCCAGGCGCCCTATTGGCCCCCGTGTCCTCCGGCCCCTCGCCCCCCACCAGGCGCTCCATGCAGTCCTCCTACCGGCTGCCCCACCCCCTGCCCCCCCTGCCTGTCAGGAAGGGGGTGAGGGGCCGGCGACCCAAGATCCAGACCATCGCCCTGCTGAAGGCCGCCGCCGAGGCGGCCGCCGCCGCCGCCGTCAACGGGGCCCCAGCCGTCGAGGCCCCCCCCAGGACCGGCCCCCCGCTGGCCCCGCGGCCTCACAAGAAGAGAGGCCCCAAGCCTGGGAGCAAGGTGAGGAGGAGAGGGCGGGGAGGAGGTTGGGGGGCGGGTTGTGGAGTGTGTGAGTGTGGAGATACGTTTGTTTTCGGCGTAGGTTTTTTTCCAAGGGCTCTGTGATCGGTGAGCTGAGGGGTGTGTTTGGTGTGTTCTGCAGAGGAAGCCACGTTTTCTGGGGTCGTCCTCAGGGCCCCCCCCTGCCTCTGAAAGCAGACGGGGCAACGGGAGCCAGGGGCACACAGACAGCCTGAACAATGGACATGGGCTGGGGTCCACAGGTAAAGACGTGCACACACACATTCACACATCTCTGTTTCACTGAATACTAGCAATAGCAGGAATTGAGTTTGAGTGCAAGACACAGTACCGTGGAATGTTTTGGGGAACCTCAATTAAAGCAAAGTTACCATTCATCCATCTTTTTATTCACTTGTATTATTGTGTGTGCGTGTGTGTGCGTGTGTGTGTGTGCTCAGTGTGTGTCTACGTGAACAAGCACTGCGACTGTGGCCCTCACCTGGACAGGAAGTTGGTCCAGCAGCTTCCTGACCACTTTGGTCCTGCCCCTGTCAATGCCGTCCTCCAGCAGGCTGTACAGGCCTGCCTAGACTCCGCCCACCAGCCCTCCACCCTGTACAGCTTCCTACAGAGCCAATCAGACGGTGGAGAGGTCATCAGAGGTAAGGGCGTGCAACCTGATAGGTTCGTTTTTGAAATGTGAATGAGTTGGTCATTCTGCTGCCTGTATGTAAATTATTGTGCAGACACACACACACACACACACACATCCTATACACAGATACTCTTTAGATATTCATATATGTATGCCCAATTCTAGATAATTCTATTCCTACTCCCACAAGGAATGGGCCACACAAGAGTCAATCAGGCAGCTGGAATTGGTTTAAGGCAGAAGGAATATCCACAATGTGTGTGTGTGTGTGTGTGTGAACCCCTGGGCTATTCTGTTCTGTGGACAGCCTGTAGCAGCAGCTGATGTCACCAGTGCAAAGCTAATAGGAAGTGATATGTGGGGATAGCCTGGTTTGGGAGGCCCTGATTGGTTGTCTCCCTGGGGGGCCTGGGAAGGGGGCTGGGGTTGGAGACAAGGGAATTGGGAATGGGGGGGTAACCTCATTGGACCATCTGCTTCCCCTCCCTCTCCCTCACTAATGAACCCCCCAGTTTCGGGGTGGGTGAGGGGGGCGTCACGTTTGTGTGTTTGCCAGTGTCTCTAACCCAATCCCTGGGAATTCAAAGGGTGTGTGTCTGACCATGTTGTCCCTGTGTGTTCTGAAGGTGGGTGTCAAATCAGATCAAATCGAATTAACTCAGCCCGACGTCACAAAGGGCTTCACAGTCGCCCACAAACCCACGCCGATAACCCGAACCCCTCAGAGAGACAACGCTCCCAAACATCCAGTGAGGGATTCCCTCTTCCATAGATGTTTTGTAATAGGTGTGTGTGTGACTGTATTCCCTCTGTGTCAGTGCGTTCGGAGGGAGGCAGCCAGTACGTGAAGCTGCCCCGGGCGTCCAGTGCCTCCTTCGTTCTCCGCTTCCTGGAGACTCTGTGTCACCAGCTCAAGACCTCCAACCTCTTCAGCTCCCAGCCCTTCAGCCCCTACTCCAACCACACACACACCTATGACAGGAACAGGACAGGTGAGCACTGGAGTGCTTGTGTGTGTGTGTGTGTGTGTGTGTGCCATCCCCCCCTCTCCAAACGCCCACACGCGGACGGACACCCCACAGAAGATAACGTCTCACACCCCACACACATTCACTGTCTCTCGAATACCAGCCTGCACACACACACACACACACACACACACACACACACACACACATGCTCTCTTTCTGTCTCTGAAACACCAACCTGCACACACACACAAACACACTCCTCGGGATGATCGTATTTACACAGCACTCTACCTGATTACCTCCGTTTGACCACATCCTGCCTCCTACTTCCTGCTTCCTGTTGAAGCATTAATTATGTTTGATTGACAGACTGTTTAAGGGTGGCTGTTTTCCTAATGAGAAACACTTTCCTATTGGTTGTTAGTTAAGATTAAGGGAGGGATATCGATGACCTGTCAGAACCATGTGCAGCTACAGTTTGGTTCTTTAGCCAATAACAATGATGTCTCTGTTAACGGTGATTTCTGTAGATCTCCCTGATGAGATGAGATCTATAGAACTTTCAGATAATGGTGGCATCTTGTGTCTGATGTGTCTCGGTCTGAAAATATTGGGATATCGATAGTAGTGATGGGGGGGCATATGACACTAGCATTGGCACTTGTGTCGCAAATGTAGTACGCACAATTGAGGAACCATTTTTCGGGAAGCTTGTGTCAAATTACGATAACCATGTCATTGATTATTGAATTTGAAGTTTTGGCTCTAACCTGGACTGAAGTGAAAGCAGCACTTGTTATTTGAAGGCAAATCACACGTTATTGTGAGTGGAGCAGAAGAGCAGACAAAAAGTATAGTAGAACAGCCGACAGATATTAGCAGGAGGGTGAAAATCAAATGGGTGCTACTGGAGGAAAGAAGCAATAAAGAGTTGGGGAACATTTAATAACGTGTTTATTTAACAGACACTTTTTATCCAATGGGGATTCATATCCATAGAGGGTTTAAACCTGGAGGCTAATTCACTACTTACACACATCCCCCGATAATTAGATGTGTTAACAATTTGATCTTAACCTACATTAAGGTACTTTTTATAGTGGAACTTCTAATGCGCCTTTCTTTTACCTTGTGGCATGGTACAATCAAATTCCACACTCAGAGGAAATACCTATCTCAAATAGGAAAAATGGTTGGTTCTAGACCACTCTTTACGCTCTTTGTTATTTGTTTGTTATTACAAAGTCTCTAGGCTACAGTTGAACATTTTCATAGAAGTTTTTACTGTAGCAAATTGACAGTATTATAACGTTTACATTTATTCCTTTAGCAGATGCTTTTACATATACATTTACCGTAACACTTTAATGTGTGAACATAAATATAAGAAGATCCAAATAAACACACGTAGCCTTGAAATGTGAAATCATCGAGGCGTACCATCATAGACTACCAGTGCTTCATCTGCAGCCTAGAGTTTAAATGGCAGTAATCACTTCTGCTAACCACCAGACGTCACTGTGCTCTCCTTTTTCAACACCCTGATCCTTGTGTATTTGTCCGTTGTTGCGCCAAAAAGTGACTTTCTGCTAAATCGGATATCCTGTCAGCGATAAAGATATTTAAACTGGTAAACTATACTGAATTGGTTATAATCGAGGGCACAGACAAGGTAAAATAATGCAGAGCCATAAGGATTAGGATACGTATCGTAACTATCGTATTGCCTTGATTCTCATGTCTGTCATGCCTGATTATGCTACAAATTGCACCTAAAACACCTATTTAGCCACAATTGTGATTATTGAGTTATAAGAAGTTTCACAAAGACCTATATTTGCTATATATGACCATGAACATAAAATTATGTGTATTTTCATGTTTTGTCTGTTTAATCCAGATTAAAGCAGCTTTAGACGCATGAGAGACTAGGAGAGAGAAAACTTCAGAGGATGAGAATCAGAAAGTCCCTTTTTGGTAACAGAAAAATAAATCAGGAAGAAATCACCAAAGCGTCACAAGGAATTGTCCACTTAATCTGTAGATCTCTGACAATTAAAATATATCTGGATCTCTCTATCGCTCTGTTGATATCTACAGATCTTTCTGATACTGACAATATCTCTGGATCTCTCTTATCTTTCTGGAAATATCGACAGGTCTCTCTGATAACTAGGATTTCTCTGATAGTAACAATATATCTAAACCTCTATCTGATAATGACCAAATGTATCTGTGTGCCGTCATCTCCACCACCAGAACCCCATCCCCACGGGGAGAACGGCCTATCAAAGTCAGACTCTTCCCACTATCCAGGCCAAGCCCCGCCCCTTCGCCGCCTGAGTTCCAACGCCCCTGAGCTGGGGATCACACGCCAGGCCAGAAGAGTGGAGGGTAGGACACACACACATACACGCACACACACACAAACAATGCAGATTTGGGATCCACAGTCACTAAGCAATGGATCCCAAATCCTACCCTAACACTGCCACCTAGTGGAACAGTGTGGTGACTACAGAAAATTAAAATGGGAGACATTTACATTTAGTCATTTTTAGCAGACGCTCTTATCCAGAGCGACAATATACCGTGTCACTCACGGCGTGTGTGTTTGCATGTGTGTTTCCCATGATAACACACGATAACACACGATAAAGTAATCTCGCGTACCCCTGTACGGTGTCCTTGAGTGCCGAGAAAGGCGCCTCAAATAAAACGTATTATTATTTTGATTATGATCCTCAGCTCCCAGTTCTACTACTGGTCCAGACCACCTGACCACCGACAGAGAAGCCGATGGCCACGGCCCGGCATCCTGGTCCGTCGATGACGTCATCAGGTTTGTCCACGAGGCCGACCCACAGACGCTCGGACCCCACCTGGAGCTGTTCAGGAAACACGTGAGTCACACTTCCTGCTTCCTGTTTCGTACCTGTGTTCCTAGGGGTAGTTCCAAACTTAGAATGGCAACACTTGATGATAGTGTTTATATATAACACTGTGTGTGTGTGTGTGTGTGTCTGTGTGTGTGCAGGAGATCGACGGCAAGGCCCTGATGCTGTTGCGGAGTGACGTCATCATGAAGTACATGGGCCTTAAATTAGGCCCTGCCCTCAAACTATGTAATCACATTGAGAAACTGAAACAGACCAAGCAGTAGAGGACCCACGCACGCACACTTAGACACGCGCACACACTCAGACACACACACACACATTTACACATGACGATGGGCTGCTCACCCCTGCAGATCTCTCGACACCTCTATCCCTGCTTTAGTCTTCTCCTACACTCAGCCCCTACCACCCCGCTGCCCTGAGGCCACACTACCAGATCCTGGAGCTTCCTGTTGGTGTGTCACAGACACTGTCATTGGCCAGGAGAATGTCACATGTCAGAATGTGTGGAGTCCATAGTGCAACGTGAAACGGCTCCAAATCAAATAACCATGGAATCCCCGGAACTCATTGCAGATGGCAGCTCTCATTGGCTGTTCATTCAGGGTGAGGTATTTTCATTGGACACAGACTTTTCTGTGATTTGTTCCCCAATTGGAGCTTTTGCCCTAGGACATGTGATGATATCTTGCCTTCTGATTGGAGAGGTTGAACGGAATATTTATAAACAAATAAGAAACAAACAACCCATCAGTACTGGGGAAAAGATACCATTATGTAGCAGAAGATACTTACTGTCCAACAGGGGAAGAAACTCTTTTGTACATAATGAAGCCAAAAAGGTTGTGTTTTTTAACATCGGATTTTATACTGTAAACAAACTGTAATGGAACTGGATCACTTTATTGATATAAAGTGACTGATTTAAATGTAAACTCTGTATTACTATTATAAAGTGTGTTGATAAACTGTGTTCTGTCACAAATGCCAGAACGTTACCATTTTAGTTACTGGTCTGGGCAGAGTGTTCTGAACAATTATAAAAATAAGCATTTGTCTTTGAATATTTATCATTTCACTGTGTCAAAAGGCATCATTTTCATATGAACTACTTACTGTATATTCAAAAGCAGTCTTTTTGTAATAGCATTTTCACCTACAAGGCTTTCTTCGCTGTTGAAACCTTGATATACTTGAAACCGCTTTGCTTTACTGTGAATCTCAGGTTTTGGTAGGTCTTTGTTTTTCTAGAGACTTTTCTATTGTAGTGTTTTGCGTAACGTTGTGGTTTTCCGTTTGACTTCCTCTCGTTGGATGTGCTTTACAACTTCCTGCATTGTCATCCATGGTTCTGTAGCACACTACACTCACTTTGACATCAAAACGTTTCATAGAAATGCCTGTTTGTTAAACTACTGTTCACCAATTAAAATGTTTAAAACCGGTTCACCTTGGTTCTTCTTGGAGACTGTTGGCAAGTCGCTTCTCCCATATTTACAGATCAATATTCATTTCTCTTGCTTGAAGTAACACAAACGCGGACATACCAACACAAACAAACACACACCCCAACCCATGAACAACACGCTGACGCCTTCTCCATTTTCAACGCTATCACATTTATTGGCCGTTTCTATGCACAGTTACTAAGCAGCCAGCCAGACTGTCCAACAGAACCAGATATACAGTCATGACCCCCACAAAATTTCACCCCCAAAATAAACCAATAATCACTACAAGATTCAGTGTTGCACCGCTCCCAAATGTACAAAGGCTTGGAATCAATCATGTAAACTTTTTGAAAACATTTTACAAAAAGAAAAAAAATCTTTGCAACTTTTCTTCATTTGTTTTTCTTTGTTCGTCTGTGTGTTTTGTTAGTTAAAAAGGTTGTATTTACATGTTTGTACAAAAATACAAAAGTCTGGGATGCAAATCTGTCCTGTTCTAGCTAGGTGGGGCATGGAGCTTCTTGTTCCCATCGCAGTAACACTGTCCTCCACTTCCTGTGGTACTACACCTACTTCCACTTGTTGAAAAGCATGTTCTAAGCGAGGTCCTTTCTGATGTCACCCCCTGAACCAGTGTGTCTAAAACAAACTGCCCATGCCCATCGCAGACCTGAGTCAAATACTACCTACAATACATGGGGTGAATTTGATTTAGTGTCGTGAAACCAGAACAGTGCAACCCAGGAAGGAGCCTCTCCAGTGCAAGTTAAAACGCACATCATTTACTCTGATAATTGACTCAGGTCTCATCCTGGTGATCCATCTTTAACGTCATTTTCCGCAGATTGGTTGGACTGTTGATTGGTAGTGCAACAGAAGCATTTGGATGTTGACATCTCTCACTTAATACAAGATATGTTAGTAAACATAGCCGGGGATGTGCTGCTATCACACTAAAGATTAGGATTTTTCCCACCTGTACCGGTGATGATGTCATTACAGGTAACTGGAAACAGTCAGATGCAAGCTCTCACAGCAACTTAAAACACCACCATTTATCTCCATGATAAGCATCTCAGTTTAGTACGAAACAGTCAAAATGATAAGTGCTGCACGTGGCTGAACTAACTCCAAACTGAAACCGAGAACTGAGAAGGACAAACCATCAACAAAGATTGATAGAAAGTGATCATCACTGATCAGTATTCAAACAGATGACGTCTCAATGTGCCAGGTGTCTTCTTCAGGTGGACACAGCATGCTGTTGTTCACACACTGTGACTGTTGAAAACTCAGATTCTGCCTTAAATCTTAACCTTATGAGAAAGATGGATTCGCGAGATCACGACCATGCAAGAATCCATCTTCTCAAGTGGTTTGGACAGATCCGCGTCCTATGAGAAACTACTGGCAGCTACGGACTTGGTTGAAGTTAGCCTGTGATCGATGGTGATAAAGTTTATCCAATCACCTTGCCAAGTATTTTTTGAAAATGCCTGCCCTTTCTAAACAATTTCCACAGGCAACTTCCCAGATGGTTATGTGTAACAATCCATCAAGTGAGTCCAGCAATACCGCCTTTAATCTAGCCCCATTCAGGGGCCAGAGGGGCCCCACTGATCAAGGTAATTTACCTTTGATTAGATCTTCTAGCAAAATAGACCTCTGGATAAAATACCCTGTGGTTTAAAAATATGTTCTTTACAACACAATCAAGGAGCTGGGTCACATTAGACACAGAATGGGGTGCATATAGACCTAGTTGGCCGTGTTGGCGTTGCCAACTCAGACCAGAGTCAAACGATATCAACATGTTCACACTGGCCGCATAGAAAGGCTGGGGTCACTTTCCTTTCAAATTCATTTTAAATGCAAAACAACAACGCAAAAATCTTCCTACTGTTGCACAAAAGCAAATTATATGATTTGCCAAACTAATATTTTGGTTCTTTTTGTCGTATAAATTCCAAGTGGTTTCAGTTCAAAACGGATTCGACCCCAGCCTTGGTACCTACAGGGCTAACAGCAGATCTGGAACGAAACACCCAGATCAAGTGATCAGAAAACACAAAACTGTGCTGCACCGGCCACTCTCTTCCAGTCATGTGGACATGTGAATGTTCATCTGATATGTAGGTCTACTTAAGCGTCTCTCGCTATGATCTTTCTAATGTAAATGATGTCCACTTCCAAGTAATCCAAACCCATAACACCATCCAGCTTCATATCTAGCTATGTTCTCAAACCACCTGGACAGTATTTGAACCGATGTCACCAACTTAAATATTTGCTTCAACCTGCCGAGCCAAAACCTACAGCCTCAGATAGGTGAACAAATTACAGGAGCCAGATTACTGAACCAACCACATCGAACGACACCCCCCCGGTCTTTGACCACAGCTGTCTGATATCTGCTGTCATATCTTCACCTCAGGTGGGTCAAACGCCACTCACAAATACAGTCAAATATTCAGGGTGATCCTGATTTCGTTGAAACAGTACAATGATTAGACCAATGGAACAGTCTCGACCTTAGAGTTAAATCAAGTGCACCTCAGGTACCCAGTATTTGTGTGTTTGAGCCAGTTCCCAGACCCCACTGTGATTGTCCAGTAACTTCATATACAGTACGAGTTAAACACCAGCAGGTGGTCACATCGATACAAAACAGAATCAGTCAAACATTTTTTTTTCTTATTTTTTTACATCTATTGATTCGTTTAACAGTAATTACAGATAATTTAAAAAAAAACGAAATGATAAATACGATTTCTTCTTTTTCTGGGGGTGGCAGAACAGCAAACAGGCATGTCCCTCGGTAGAGTAAACAATGATATGGTGTCTTTTTCTTTTTTCTTAGTTATTGCATGCGATCGATGAAAACATAAAAGAGAAACACGGAGGGTGCTTGGCAGCGAGGATGGTGAGGATAAAAGTGTAGATTCTAGTAAGTTCACAGCTTTTACGCCCCCCTTCTCCATTCTCCAAGCGTACACAGTGTCAGTCCTGCAGATCGTATTCTCTGAGTATCAAGCGGTTGTAGTTAATTAATGTCTACATTTTTACATCAGATTTACAAAGGAACAGCAATGTTGGGGTTGCTGTGGTATTCATAGAATACAATGTCATATAATGTTGTCGTTGTGTTGGTGGCAGTGGTGACACCACTTTGGACACATCATGCCATACCTAGCCAGTGGAACGATTTTCGCTTTTTAAAATTATAATATATATATTTTTATGTTTCACTTCTGAAACGTTTCTATAGATTCAATCCTTGAATAAAACATTGAACTGAAGGACCATTTCAGAGTTGTAAATAAGCTGACAGCAGTATGTGACCAAACTATTGGCTGTCTTCAGGTAGTCAAGGGGACCATGTGTCAACGTGCTGTGCACCTTGGCTGTGGACCAGTCCTTAATCTGCAACCTTTTCATTGAACAGCACTGTAGGACTCACTGGCTGGATCTCAATAGGGCTGCTACAGCCTCATCTTCTGTCCCCACTGGTCTGAGTGTACAGGGATATGGTTGGAGCTGCTGGAAACAGGCCCTTTACAGGACATGGCTCACACCTGTCGGGGGCAGTCAGATCAGTGCAGTTTGAGTAGGAGTCCTACAAAAATGGTCAGCATGTGTCTTCATATAGCTCTATATACAATACAAATATATATATGTACAATTTCATTATAAGATTTTTTCACCCCTCAAGGACTATTCTTAAAGAGTTGTTATCAAGTGCAAAGAAGTTGGTTTTGCAAACCCATCCTTGTCAACCTCCAGAAGACTGTTTTCGATCAGTCTTTGCTCTATAGTGCCTGTGTTAGCCTAGTTTGCTAGCTACCCAGTTTACTATCCTAGTGAACTTCCAAGGCTTGTGTGCTAGATAGGTGTGCCAGCTACATAGTCTGCTAGCCTGATATGCTAGCTAGCCTAGTGTGCTAGCAGAGTTGACTGACTAGCCAGCTGGCAAGCCTAGTATGCTAGCTACTCATCCTGCTAGCCTAGTATGCTAAGCCTAGAGCACTAGCTACCCTGCCACATAGCAACTGGATTAGAGGAAGGCCACTGTTAGATTGTCTAAAGTTAGCCTATCTTAGACATACACAAGCCCTGACCACCCCCCAACCCCCTACCCCCCTTCCTGGCAGAGGGCACATCATAAGAAACATAACCCAGGTACTGGACTCGCTGAAAAGGTTTTTGCTAACTTGCTAAGCAAGTTAGCGTAGTTGTGTGTATCTTCAGGTCTCGGGTTAGGGCCAACACACTAGTCCTCAGACCAGCTCTGCTACAGCTACATACACCACAGATACACCATAATAATTACTGATCAATAGTCCAACAGCACCTCAACACTCCAGCTTCTCAACATGCAGCCAAGATCATGTGTTCATGGGGTGTAGGGGACTTCTGAAAGATGCTCCTCTGCTGGCATACCAGTCCCCTTACTTAAGCAGGAAGTAGAAATAACAGTGGATGTTCCATTTGCTCCGATACACACACACTCACACACACGGGTCTTACATCCCCTTTTCTTTAACTTCCACTCCTTATCTGGATGGTATAAAAAGAGAAGAGCGCCCAGTCACAATAAGAAGTCTAATTAGTTCATCTGAACAAAATTATGTTTTGACCCTGGATGTAAAACAACAAGGTCCTCCAGCTGGAGCCTCTGACCTCCGCCCGCGTGACCCCTGACTCCCTGACCCAAGCCTCTATTTGACAGGATTGCATACGATTGTTTTGGGGCAGTAGGAGGTTGGGTCATGGTCTGGATGTGGTCCTGGTTAGTTCCATCCTAACACTAGGACGACCGGTCATCATGGGGACTGCCATCGGAGTTCTCGGTCTCTCCCTCTGAGATGGCCTGCATGGGGGCTGTGTAGAGGCGGGATCGCGCGCTGTAGCGGCTGCTATTGGCCGCCGGGGGGATCCTTGACCTGCCCTGGCGTGAGGCCGCGGACATGGGGAGGGTCTTCGTGGTGAAGCTCTCAGCAGTGGGCCTTGGGGGGAAGAGGCCAGGCGGGGGCAGGAGCTGGTCGGGGACCGAGGGTAGATCTTGGAGGGGGGAGGGGAGCTCCTCGCCAGCCCCCAGTCTCGCCCCTCCCTCCATGAGGGTGTCCCCGATATTCTTTGGAGCTATGGGGCTCTTCAGGATCTCGATGGCAGACATGCGGTAGCTAGAATCAGTCCTGCTGCCCTTCTTGAGGAGGAGCAGCTTGAACTCCTCGTTGGAGGTGCTGGACTTCTTCGCGCACCGGTAAATAGGGACCGGGGCACGCTGGGCGCCGGCCGGGAGAGCGGCGGCGGTTGCGGGGGTGGTTGGGGTGCTCAGAGGAGCGGCCGGTGCCATGGCCATGGCTGGTGCCGGGGCAGCTGTTATGGGGACGGGGGGCGCCGGAGGACACAGGCGGTTCTTCGAACCCAGTTCACCGGAATCCTTCCTGCCTAAGACCTTTCTCTTGGACCTGGAACAGGAAACAGGTTTCAGAGATAGGTAATGACATAGGATGAGAGTGTAGGGGAAAGAATTTTTTTTGACTGAGATTGAGAAGATGAATACAAAAAAAACCTGATATACAGTCGATGCTCAGATAGATTGATAGATACCTGTGTATCATGGCAAACAAGTCCTCAGTTGTACGCATTTTATTGGGCGACGTGAAGACAATGTCATCGTCGGTTTTAATGTCATCAGTCAGGGGAGAGAGTGAGTTGTCACTGGGGGTGGAGTCTGGGGTGGAGAAATAAAGACCAATTGCATCATTATGGATATCGGAAACTTTCTGCTCAGTTTGACACTCTTTGCTTACCAAGGGCCTATGGGGGCATATAATATATATATAACAATATAGAGTTTGGAAGTATAACAACTCCGTTTTACAATACTACTTCAACAGATAATATAAATACAATATAAACAGTTATTGTCATACCGTCAGTTATTGTAACAAAATAAAATAAAGTCCCAAGGAAGGACAGGTTTATGTTGATCTGACCTTTGCTAAAATATCCTTCTGTATCAGGGGTGGTGGAGTCCTCTCGGCCATCTTGGTTAGGAGCACTCCTGCTAGGACCTTCTTCTTCCTCCTCCTCCTCCTCTTCCTCCCCTGCTCCTCCTCCAGCTCTTCGTCCTCCCAGTGCATTGTTGATTAAGTAAGGGTGCGATATGTATGTCCTCCCTGCAGGCACTTTGTCTGGACTGTAACAAGGTCCTGAGTCCGTCCCTCCAGGAACACCCCAGCCCCCAGGCCCACGTTGCCTCTCCCCAGTCAGGACATACCCTGGTGGGGCACGGGGCTCCATCATCACCCCTGTCCTGGAGCTCATCGTTCTGGAAGCCTGCAGGGTCTCCTTCTGCGGCTCTTCCTCCTCCTCTTCTTCGTCCTCATCGTCCTCTTCCTCGGGGGAGAACATGCGTTCTCCCAGCACCCTGAACTCCGGCGGGTGTGTGTGGGAGTGCGTGATGTGCATGTCTACAGGGGAGGGGTGTGGTGGGTGCGGCGGGGGGCGATGGGGAGGGTCCTCAGGGGAATCCACGCGGGTTCTGAAGGCCGTCATGGCCCAGAATGTTCCGGGTCCATACCGGTCCTGTCGCAGACGCAGGCTCTCGTAAGGAGGGGGGCCGTCTGGGTGCTGGCGGGGGGGAGGAGGGGGGAGGTGCTCGGGGGAGGAGTAGTGAGGGTCAGGCTGAGGGGCTGGTCTCTGAGGAGGGGGTCTCCGAGGGGGGAGGGGCCTGGTGTTGACGGACAGGGTGGGGGCTACAGTGGCCATGCCGGGACATTTGGGTCTGGTGGCGGTGTTCTCCATTTCTGTCCCGCTACTGTTCTTAAGGCTCTGACCACCAACGGACCTCAGTTGGACGGATCGAAGCGCTGAGGGTGTGATGGCTGCCAGGAGGGAGGGGCCTATTGCCAGGGGGATGGAGGCGGAGCCAGAACCCTCGGCGTGCATGGTTGAACCCGCGGCCCTCGCTTCCGCTGCAGCGGCCGCCATGGCCACTGCCCTCTGCTTGTGGTGGTGCAGCGTGTGAAGATGTGTCCTGTGGGACAGGGTGTGTCGAGCGTAGGAGTGGCCATGTCCGTGGCTGTGGAGCGCGCTCAAATCCAACTGGGAGGGAGGCGGGGGGAAGTCCGGTTCTGTCCGACAGGAAGGGGCGGGGTCACGCTGCAGCGAGGCCAGGGAGGACTTCCTCTCGGGTACTTTGGGCTTCCTCTTACCGCTGGTGGGCGACACAGGGCAGGGGAAGAAGGCAGCGGGGAATGATGACGTGGGCGTCTCTGATTGGCTGGAGTAGCCACTCGAGGGTGAGGCCAGGCCGGCCAGCTTCTCGGGAGAGCCCAGTCTGTAGTCTGCCTCCCCTGGGGGGAGGAGGGGGGAGGCCTGAGGGGGCGGAGGAGGGGGGGCAGAACAGGGGCTCTCCGGAGATCGCAGACACTCGATGATGGTGGTGCCAGGGCTGGAGTTGGAGAGGGGGGGGTAGGGGGCAGGGGATTTGAGGTCACTGTGCAGCCATAGGTTGGCATAGTCAGACTGAACAGCCCCTTCGTCCTTGAAGGAATGTGTGTCTGTGGAGCCAAAGGAGGTGGGCTCTGTTAGGTCCACACCAACCCCCCAGGCTCCCAGAGGCTGTGTCACCAACCCTGATGGGTCCAACTGGCCTGAGCCCCCCCCTAGTTCAAGTTCCAGCTGCCCATCGCCGGAAGACAAGCTTAGGTTCTCTTCACTACCTATCTTTGGTTGGTCCTGGTCCTGGTCTTGGTCCCTGGCCTGGTTCAGGGCCTGGGCCTGGTTCAGGGCCTGGGCCTGGGCCTGGGCCTGGTCCTGATCTTCACTCTGGCCCTGGTCTTGACCCTGGTCCTGTCCATGATCTCGATTTTGATCCTGTTCCTGGCTCTGGCTCTGGCTTAAGTTGTGGTCTTGGTCTTGACCTTGGTATTGATTTTGACCGTGGTCTTTATTTTGGTGTTGGCCTTGGTCTTGATTTTGACCGTTGTCTTTATTTTGGTCTTGGCCTTGGTCTTGATTTTGACAGTGGTCTTTATTTTGGTCTTGGTCTTGGCCTTGGTCTGGGTCTGGGTCTTGGCCTTGGGCTTGGTCTGGTCCTGTTTCTGAGTCCCTCACGGTTATCTCCGGGTCAACACTGGCACCACTGCTCTCCTTCAGGGAGGAGCTTCTCCTGGGAGGTGGAGGCTTGGCCTTAGCCTTTCTCAGCGGCCGGCAGGGCCTCCCCAGGGTCATAGTGCCCCCTCTGAAACCTCCTCCCTGCCCCTGGCCACAGTCAGAGCCTAGAGCTGGATAGTCACACAGATAGCCCCTGTAGCCCTGCCCGGAGTGGGAGGAGGAGGAGAGGAGAGTGTGTGGGTGAGGCTCTGTCTCTGTCTGTCTCAGACTATGTGGATCAGAGAAGCCCTGGTAGGTGGAGGGGTAGGCCCCAGACCTTAGCCCCTTGCTCCCATGATCCTCCAGTCCACGTTTGGGGCTGTAGTCCTGAGCCCCTGCCTGGTCCTGGTCCTGGTCAGGCTGGTCCGGAGGGTAGGCCCACTCCCCCTCGCTAGCGGTACTGACCCCAGCGTCATCCAGCTGGTCTGTCGCTGAGGAGGTGAAGGAGCTTGACCTCTGACCCTGGCACTGAGGGCGATCCTGGTAGGAGGGGTCAATGATGAAGCCTGTCAACTCGTCGATGGCGTGCGGCGCGGCGTTGAGCGAAAGCTCCGAGTCGCAATGGGAGGAGCCTGTGAGGGGCGGGGAGGAAGGAGGGGGGATGGTCTCGGAGGTCTGGGAAGGGCAGGTTGAGGAGGAGCCACTCCAGTTCCCGCTAGATGATTGGTGGTCCTCCTTGTGGTCGACTCCCCCACCGAGCCCCCCTGTGGTGGATAGGGAGTGGATGGGACTGGAGAAGGTGTCTGAGGACGACGACACCTCGCAGCTGCCCATGTCGGCCTTGCGAGGCAGCCGGGAGCGCCCTCGCTCCATCCAGCCGTGCTCCGGACTCCCCCCTCCTCCTCCCCCTCCCCCCCCCTCCTCCCCCTCCCCCTCTCTGGGACCGCTTCAGGCTGCCCAGCTGCAGCTCGGGCATCGCCTGGTCGTCCGTGCTCTCCTCTTCATCCTTCATCATCATCATCATCCTCTGGCCCGGCCCGGGCAGGAAGTCCTCCGCCTCGTACGGGGACAGCTCCTCGTCCTCGTCCTCATCGTCCTCGTCGTCGTCGTCCTCGTCTTCGTCGCTGTCGACCTCGTCCCTGAGGCGGCCCCCCTCCCTCGGTAGACTGCGAGAGCGCAGGCGCCCCCCGGAGGCCGAGGAGGTGTACACTTCCGAGTGGTCCGGCAGGGACAGGATGTTGCCCGTGGAGTGGGACAGGGAGGCGGGGATCCCCTGGCCTCGCTGGGCCCTGATTCGCCGGCGGGAAGGGGCGGCGGCGGCGATGAGGAAGTCGTCCGTCTGGCAGCCGGAGTCGCGGGTGTGGAGACGGTGCCCACTGAGGCTCAGCTCCTCCTCCTGGCACAGTGAGAGGTGAGGGTTGGCGTGCACGATCAGCGTCCGCTCCCTCGCCACGGGAGACTCGTCTGAATCTGCAGACACAGAGACGGGGGTTAGGGTGTGCGTGTGTGTCGGGGGAGGGGTGTTTGGGCCAGTGCGTGCGTGTGTGCGTGTGTTACCCATGTCGTGCTGGACTCGTCGGGGGATGCCGGTTATGGTCTTCCTCCTCCTCAACTTCCTCCTCCTCTGCAGCACGGACTGGGAGTGGACCAGAGAGCAGCGTGCGCTCGCCTCGCGGTCGAATCCCATGCCTGTGAGCCCAGGAACATGCACAGGAGGAACCGTCAGAGAGCGTCGAATCGCTCGTTCTACTCAGAACTACTGCTACACTACGTCGAGTCTAGCAAACTGGCTTCCATGTACTGCGAGTTGTGAAGCGTGTAGGTCTAGAATTGTCCAGTGTGTGAACTTCTAGAGGGTTTTAGATTTCAACTAGTTTTAGATTTCAACGAGTATGTAATTGGATAGAAGGCTCTGGATAAGAGCTCCGCTAAATAATGACTAAATGTAATCCCAGACTGTTCTGGAATGTTTGAAAAGCAAGTTACGTCAGAATGTGTCATTCTAGAGTTTTCAAAAGTGTGTAATTCTGGTATGTTCTAAAGTGTGTTGTTTGAGAATGTTCTAAAGTGTGTAGTTATACAGTGTTATTGGCAGTGTGTAGTTGTACAGTGTTATGGGCAGTGTGTAGTTCTAGTATGTTCTGGGCAGTGTGTAGCTCTAGTATGTTCTGGGCAGTGTGTAGCTCTAGTATGTTCTGGGCAGTGTGTAGTTCTAGTATGTTCTGGGCAGTGTGTAGCTCTAGTATGTTCTGGGCAGTGTGTAGTTCTAGTATGTTCTGGGCAGTGTGTAGTTCTAGTATGTTCTGGGCAGTGTGTAGTTGTACAGTGTTCTGGGCAGTGTGTAGTTCTAGTATGTTCTGGGCAGTGTGTAGCTCTAGTATGTTCTGGGCAGTGTATAGTTCTAGTATGTTCTGGGCAGTGTGTAGTTCTAGTATGTTCTGGGCAGTGTGTAGTTCTAAAATGTTCTTGGCAGTGTATAGTTCTAGTATGTTCTGGGAAGTTTGTAGTTCTAATATGTTCTGGGCAGTTTGAGTTCTAGTATGTTCTGGGCAGTGTGTAGTTCTAGTATGTTCTGGGCAGTGTGTAGTTCTAGTATGTTCTGGGCAGTGTGTGTACCGGTGACGTTTATGGGGATGATGCAGGAGGACAGAAGTTGAGGGTCCGTTTTGTGCCTGTCCTCTGGGGACGTGGCCTTGGACCATGCAGTCTGCTGCTGGGCCGTCATGGAGGCGGGGTGAGCAGCAACACACTTGTTCCTGCGCCCCTCAGACACCTCAGTGTCTGGCTCTGAGGTAGAGGTAGACTGGGGGAGAGAGAAGGAACAAGAAAAATAGGAATATAGAGTGGGGACAGGCAGAGAGAGAGAGATAGAGAATGGGGAGAAGACAGGACAGAGAGAGAGATAGAGAGATGTGAGAGTTACGATTACACCGTGGCCCCACTAGGATTTGACACAGAACTAGACAGAACCGGAGGGTGGAGAGACCAGAGTGGAGAAACATGGAGAGGATGAGGAATATGGTGACTATGATGATGAAAACTGAGATGTCCTTCAAGTTTAGAAGCTAGAAGAGCAGAAAGGAAACAGAGGGGTTTTAGTGTAGCAGCCTGATGGTTGGACAAGGTATTAACCAATAGGCTGGTTAGTAAAGTCATTGACCAGGTGTTACTGTAACCAGGAGGTTGGTTAGTGCAGTGATAGACCAGGAGGTTTGAATAATCGAGTACCTTTCTGCTCCAGTGGAAGAACAGGCAACACTCAAAGGGGGAGGGGGAGTGAGCACGCTTCAATTAAATACACACATACACGTGTACACAAACACACAAACACACACATAAACAAAAACAAAACAGGGGTTGATCAATGGAAAAATAAAAATGAGTGTCAAATGCTAATAAAACAACAACAAAATGGAGTAGATGGAAGGCTATGTTAGACACAATGTATTCTGGGAAGGTACCACAGCTATACGTAGGTGTGCTGTGCAGATATGACAGATAAAGAAAATATTCACCTTTCTCTGTAAGGTCTGGAAGTCTGCATCTCTCCCTGGTCTCTCCTGAGACACACACACAAACAAACAAACAAACAAACAACAACTCAAAACACCATCAGACGTCCGGATACAATGGTTATTCATGCAATAGATGTCGTCAAACATTCTTAACTAATTCCATAAAAAACGTTTACCTTTCTTTGTATCGTTTGTATTTCTGTCTCTCTTGTTATCCTCTCCTGGACAGAGAGATAGAGAGAGGTGAGACATTTGTATGTAACAACATCAGAAATGGCCACACTCTCATAATGACCATTGAAAAGGAGTAGTGTGATGTCATACCTTCCTGGGCTGGAAGTCTGCCTCTCTCTCTGCTTTCTCCTGCTGCTGCTACAGGGTACACACACACACACGCACGCACGCACACACACACACACACACACACACACACACACACACACACACACACACACACACACACACACACACACACACACACACACCCCAACCAACAGGGTTCACAACTGGCCTCAGTCTACTACATCTTTATTAGTGTGTGTCGCATGTATGTGTGGTTTATGTGTGTGATATATATATCTAGTGTGTGTTGTATATAGTGTGTGTGTGTGTATGTGTGTGTGCTTACCGCATGAGCGTGCCGGCTCCTCTGCTCATGTCTCCTGCGTGGTGAGGGGAAGGTGGGCAAAGGAGGCGGAGCCACAGAGATGGAGATGGTGACTCTGCGCTCTCTGCTGGTCGACCGCTGTCGCTGCTGCTGATCTGGAATACACACACACACACACACACACAGGTTGGTACTAGCAGGGCTAAAGATAGGCGTATGGGATGTGGGTGTGTGTGAGGTTAGGACTCTGTGTGCAAGTGAAGTGAGTACCTCTGTGTGTGTAGGTGTGTACCTCTGTGTGTGTAGGTGAGTGTGTACCTCTGTGTGTGTAGGTGAGTGTGTACCTCTGTGTGTGTAGGTGTGTACCTCTGTGTGTGTAGGTGTGTGTGTACCTCTGTGTGTGTAGGTGAGTGTGTACCTCTGTGTGTGTAGGTGTGTACCTCTGTGTGTGTAGGTGTGTACCTCTGTGTGTGTAGGTGTGTGTGTACCTCTGTGTGTGTAGGTGTGTACCTCTGTGTGTGTAGGTGTGTGTGTACCTCTGTGTGTGTAGGTGTCTACCTCTGTGTGTGTAGGTGTGTGTGTACCTCTGTGTGTGTAGGTCTGTACCTCTGTGTGTGTAGGTGTGTGTGTACCTCTGTGTGTGTAGGTGTGTACCTCTGTGTGTGTAGGTCTGTACCTCTGTGTGTAGGTGTGTACCTCTGTGTGTGTATGTGTGTGTGTACCTCTGTGTGTGTAGGTGTGTACCTCTGTGTGTGTAGGTGTGTGTGTACCTCTGTGTGTGTAGGCGTGTACCTCTGTGTGTGTAGGTGAGTGTGTACCTCTGTGTGTGTAGGTGTGTACCTCTGTGTGTGTAGGTCTGTACCTCTGTGTGTGTAGGTGAGTGTGTACCTCTGTGTGTGTAGGTGTGTACCTCTGTGTGTGTAGGTGTGTACCTCTGTGTGTGTAGGCGAGTGTGTACCTCTGTGTGTGTAAGCGAGTGTGTACCTCTGTGTGTGTAGGTCTGTGTGTACCTCCGTGTGTGTAGGCGAGTGTGTACCTCTGTGCAGGGCGCGGAGGCTGAGCCTGGCGTGCGTGTGCAGCTCCTCCAGGCACGGTGGCCGGGTGCAGGGGTGGAAGACGTTCTGCTGCTGGTGCCATGGCGCTTGGTAGTGAGACGTTATCTTACTTTCCACTTCCAGGTTAGACACCGCTGAGGAGGACAAGAGGGGAAAGGAGGGGGGAGGAGAGGTGAGGGAGGGAGGGAGGGAGGAAGGGGAGGTGAGGGAGGGAGGGGAGGTGAGGGACGAGGAGAGGAGAGGAGGGGAGGGAGGAGGAAACGAGGGGAGGAGGAGAGGAGGAGACGAGGGAGGGAGGAGAGGAGTGAGGAGGAGACGAGGAGGGGGGAGGAGAGGTGAGGGAGGGAGAGAAAAAGGGGAGGTGAGAGAGGAGGAGAGGAGGAGAGGAGGGGAGGGAGGGAGGAGAGGAGTGAGGAGGGGAAGAGGGGAAGAGGAAGGGACGGGAAGGAAGGCAGAGTAGAGGAAAAGAAAGGAGACGAGGGGGTGGCAGGCGGAGGAGAGGAAAGGTGAGGGCAAACAGGAGAGGAGGATGGGCAGAGGAGAGAGAAGGAGGACGTCAGTATTCCAATACTATCGTGATTAAAAAAAACTATCTTTCTACATGGTCTACCTCAAGATAAAATTATGACAAAGAATCCAGGCCATGGTTTCGACTTCACCTTAGACCAGCACACCAGTCTCTACTCTACTCGCTCTATCTCGCCAGAGGAACACTGCAGAACAGGAGGGATGAATCACACCATAACACCCCCTGGATAGAGTGAGAGATTAAACATATAGCCTAGAATAACGTCCCAGCTCTCAGTTGTCAGCAGTGGAACATGGGGTTGAAACACTGAGAAGGCAGCAGTACTTCTTTTGACCAACAGGTGTCAGTAAAGCCCTATCGTCTCTGGTGCTGCAATCAGACAGCACTCCCTCACTTCTCTTAAGTCTTTTACAAAGTAGTATTCTGCTAGCACACACACACACACAAACACACACTGATAAAATGGCAACAAAAAACAAATACATTTGTCTCACAGTTAAGATCAGCATCACACACTAAAGAGATTCAGCGGTAGCCTGGGCCTGAGAGAGCGAGAGGGGAAGGGAGCGGAGTGTGTGTGAATGAGACACACACACACACAGTTAGAGTGAGTGTGCATGTGTGAGAGAGGTAGACAGAGATAAAAAGAGAGATGGAAGCCTTTCATGTTCTGTCCTTTCTGTAGAATCCACTCAACATCTGGTCATTATCATCATCATTCTCATTCAACGTTTCCTTATTCCCCCCCCCCCCCCCCCCCCCCCCCCACTCCACCTTCCATCTGTAACCTGGCAACCTCGGCCATCCCATCCACTCTGAGTACACAGGTACTCAGTTAATTCATTCGAACAGTCATCCTCCATTAGTCAGCATCCCGCACTTAACACATTATGACTGTAAAATGACACTAATGCAGTACAGGACAGCATCATCACAACGGATTGTGAGAAAAGACTCAAAACAGAGGCAAAATCAGAGGCAGCACGTGGCACAGTTACCATCGACACTACCCAGTCATGAGGAGGGGACTAGTGAAGGAGAGAAAGGAGGTAGGGTACCATGAAAATGCATTTAGCCAGGCCACTTATTTGACTCTGAAGTCCTTTAGCCAATAACTTTAAGAGAGCTACAGTGTTTGAAGAACTCCTACCCAGAGCCTGCACCACCCTCCCCAACCCACACACTCATTCTCTGCTTCCTCCCTTCTTACCTCTCCTCCTCCTCCTCACCCCCCCCCTCATTCCCTCTGTTGCCTCCCCTTCTTTCCTCTCATTCCCTCCTCTCTTCTCCCTCTTCCCCCCCATTTCTCTTCCATCCCTCCTCACCTACTGCCCTCCTCCTCTTCATCCCTCCCTCCCTCCTTCTCTCCTTACCTCCCTCCCTCCCTCCTTCTCAACCTCCCTCCCTCCTTCTCTCCTTACCTACCTCCCTCCCTCCTTCTCTCCTTCTCAACCTCCCTCCCTCCTTCTCTCCTTACCTCCCTCCCCTCCTCTTCTTCTCTACCTCCCCTTCCTCCCCTCCCCTCCTTCTCCTCCTTACCTATCTCCCTCCTTCTCTCCTTCTCTACCTCCTTCCTTCCCTGCCTCCCTCCCACTCTTCTCTGCTCCAGATAGTTGCTGCCAGTGTTGAAGTTGTCTCATCTTTGTCATCATCAGGACGCAGTGCTTTATAAAGACTGTTACTCAGCAACATTCTCCCACACACCTACATAAACCTACACACAACGCACAAATATGCACACACACACACATGGCATTCAGTCTTACACACACACTACCGTCAACCATCCCTCACCACACACACTCACCTCTCTCTCTCTCGCTTCTTCTCTCGCTTCTTCTCTCTCTCTCTCTCTCTCTCTCTCTCTCTCCTCTCTCTCTCTCTCACACACACACACACACACACACACACACACACACACGCACACGCACACACACAAGCAGTGTTTCTGCTAAGCTTCAACAGAACAGTGTAGCAGACAGAATAGTCCATCTCTGCCGACCAGCTGCCTCAGCCCAGGCAGATATCACCACCGCAAGACCCTAACCCACCATAACAAATAACAACAACAGCACACACAAACACACACTGGTAGCTTACCAGTGAGCTCACAGTCACGCAAACTGGTTGTGGAACCAGTACGCCAGAGAGACCTTTGTTCTAGAACCCCTTTTTCACCATGCTGCCTCAGCTGTGCGTCTTAACCCGCATTCTTCTGTCCTGTCTTGTCCTGTCCTATCCTATTTATCCATTCCTGTCCGGTCCCGGACCGTTTGTCTGTCCTGTTGTACCTGTGTGTCCTCTGTCCTGCTGTGGTCCTCTCTGAGGCCGGCTCCTCCTATGTGTCCTCAGCCGCCTTCCCTGAGAGTTACCCATCAGCCCGGGGCCAGAGAGCAGACGCACAAACATGGCCAAAGCCCTCCACCTCCGGACTGGCCGACTCACCGGTTTGCGCCCCTCCTCTCTCTCTCTCTCTCTCTCCTCTCTCTCTCTCTCTCTCTCTCTCTCTCTCTCTCTCTCTCTCTCTCTCTCTCACTCTCTCTCTCTCTCTCTCTCTCTCTCTCTCTCTCTCACTTTCTCTCTCCATCCGTGCTTCTGTCTCCCTTGCTCTCTTGATCTACTATTCCGGTCTCTCTCTCTTCCTCCTTTCTCCTTCCCTCTTTGGGTCTGCAGGTGCCGGTGTCAGCAGCTTACAGTGGCATTGCAGCCCCAGAATCACCCGGCCTACCAGCCAGCCAGCCAGTCAGCCTACCAGCCAGTCAGTCAGTCAGTCAGTCAGTCAGTAGCCAGTCAAGTAGCCAGCCATCAGATATAGTTGCAAGTTTACATAACAGACATCAGCTGTACTGATGGTCACTGTTTTGAGACAACACAAGGGTTAGAGTCTGGGGAGGGAGGGAGAGACACACACAAACACACGCACGCAAACACACTCACACACCGAAACACACACACGCAAACACACAGCGTACTGTACCTTTAGATCTGAGAGGAACGCAGCTCAGTCCCAGACAGGCCAGAGCCATGGTGATCCTAAAATACCTCTCCTCTCTCTCTCTCCTCTCTCTCTCTCCTCTCTCTCTCTCTCTCTCTCTCTCTCTCTCTCTCTCTCTCTCTCTCTCTCTCTCTCTCTTTCACTCACAAAATATCTCCCTATCTCTCAATCTCTCTCTCTCTTTCTCTCTGTCTGTCCTCTTCCCCTCTTTACAGTTCTCTCATCCTCCGTCTTCAACCATGGCTCTCTCTTGCTCTCTCTCTCTCTGTCTCTCCGTCCTATAAACATCCGGACGAACAACATCTGTAGAAACCCCCCCTCCCCCCCTCCCTCCGGCCCCTCCCTGAACCCCTCCTGGGGGTTACAGATGGATCAGTCCTGCTCTCTCCATGACAGTAATCTCTGTATGACCCGTCATACGGGGGGAGTCCACATCAGCACAAACACAGGACACACACACACAAAAGGATGAATGCTTGCACACACGCCACACTGTATTAATCCACACGGCTGAAGAGGCAACCCGTCCCCTGCAAAGGAATGAGAATCTGTGTGTGTTGTGTGTTGATGTTCCATGTGTGTGTGTGTGTGTGTGTGTGTGTGTGTATGTATGTCTGTGTTTTGCTTCTTTTGCCTCCAACTGTTCTATGTTGGGACTCCCTGGGATTCAAACTAGCAACCTTAGGTGATGTTAAGAGTACCTTCAGGTGGTCTGATCTACAACCAGCCGTCCTTCCCTGAAACGAAATTCCATAACTGAAGAGAAACCTGCACCACAGATCTGGGACCTGCTTTAGTGTGTGTTTGTGTGTGTGTACGAGTGTGTCTGGATCAGAGAAACTCCAGCTCCAGAGCCAAGGTCACCAGCTGAGCTTGCTCCAGATTAGAGCGGATTATCAGACAGGCTGAATTATTCCATGCTGGAGAGAGAGAAGCACACACACACACACACACACAGTGAGTGTTTAGCAGGGCTGCAGGAGTCTGGCAGTGCTGTAAAAGTCTGGCATGGAGACGTTGTCCATGTTCCAGATCAGTTTGAGCCTCATGCTGCACAGGTCGGCTGATACCTATACCAGAGGGATGGGTAGGCTAGCAGGCTAGCAGACTGATGTGTATAAGTGATATCTATACCAGAGGGATGGGTAGGCTAGCAGGATAGCAGACTGATGTGTATAAGTGATATCTATAGCAGAGGGCTGGGTAGGCTAGCAGGCTAGCAGACTGATGTGTATAAGTGATATCTATACCAGAGGGATGGGTAGGCTAGCAGGATAGCAGACTGATGTGTATAAGTGATATCTATACCAGAGGGATGGGTAGGCTAGCAGGCTAGCAGACTTATGTGTATAAGTGATCTATACCAGAGGGATGGGTAGGCTAGCAGGCTAGCAGACTTATGTGTATAAGTGATATCTATACCAGAAGGATGGGTAGGCTAGCAGGCTGGTGGGTAAGCAAGGTGATGTGTAGATCTGTGCAAAGAAAGACACAGGCAGGTCTGACACCGTAAAAAACAGCACCCCGAGTGAGTGAGGTCAGCAACCTCTCTCTCTCTCTCTCTCTCTCTCTCTCTCTCTCTCTCTCTCTCTCTCTCTCTCTCTCGCTTTCCCCTCTCTCTAGGAGAAACTCACTCAGCCTTTCTTTCTCTGTCTCTGTCTGTATTCCGTATGTTTTTTTGTACTCCTTGCTTCCTTCCCCTCTTCTCTCCTTCATGGAGCTGTGACTCATGTCGCACCCTCCCTCCCCCTCCTCCCCTCTTAGCCGCACCTGCATCGTGGTTCTTTACCTCCCCCTCCTCCCCTCCTCTTCTTGAAGACCTGATGTTTTGATCCTGCCCCTACAGACCCCTGTCCCTCCACACACACACAAGCACACACGCACGCATATGCACACGCACACACAGACACAAACACACGCACACACAAGCACACGTACACTCCAAATTTGAATCCACCGATTACATTAATACACACTTCATAGAAAAAACATCCTCTCCACTCCAGTCTGTTACAGCGTGGTTGGTCACATGCTGATGATGTCACAGCTGGAGTAAAATAGTTAATACTTGAAATCATAAACAGTGCCACCCCCTGGTGGCCAAAGCACCACACTGACGCCCGATGGTACTAGATCGGCCCATATACGTGAGAGTTTTTTCATCAGCCTCACACACACAAACAAACGGAGAGTGCTTTGCGACGACCACGTTAATTAAGCACAAAGACACTCCAAGTTTACAGGAAAAAAAATGCTAAACTCAGTTTATTAAAATGTAATAAATCGCAACGCTACATGTGCCCAAACTCACACACAAAGACAAACACACATAATCACCTACATACACTATGAGAAGCTCCCACACACTATCTCATGTTCCAAATTTCACAAAACATTACTTTGTTTGTTTCTCTAAGTGATTTGGGGTCCCAATGGTAACCTTGGTGACCTCCAGTTCATCAATATTGTAAAGTTGTTCCTGGAGGTGTTCCCCTGGCAACTGGTGATGACATCAAATTGTTGAAAAAAAACCTCATGAATCAATAATGAGAGGGGGGGGGATCTGTTGATTGCACAAGGATGTTGTCGTACTTTGCTGGATAAAGTATATTAGAACCGACACGCACATAAGTACAGGATACACACACACACACACAAACATGAGTATAGCACACACACACAGCACAGCGTACACAAAAACACACATACACATTAAATGACAGGCGTGATTAGTGTGCGGCTAGAGAAGCTACACACATCGCTTGCATAAGTTACTTTGGACAGATTTCACTGAATCATTCAAATGCCTGGAATGAACAAATCCTTTGGTGACCTCTCTCTCTCTTTCCAGCTCTCCATCTCCCCATTACTCTCTCTCTCTCTCTCTCTCTCTCTCTCTCTCTCTCTCTCTCTCTCTCTCTCTCTCTCTCTCCAGCTCTCCGTCTACCTCTTTGCATTGTTCTTTTTCTCTCAATCTCTATTCCCCCCCCAATTTATGTCTCACTTCTTCCTCTCGGCCACTATCACTATCACCCTTTTTTAAACTCTCCCTCAATCATCTCTCTCTCTCTCTCTCTCTCTCTCTCTCTCTCTCTCTCTCTCTCTCTCTCTCTCTCTCTCTCTCTCTCTCTCTCTCTCTCTCTCTATCTATCTCTTGTCCAATGCCAAGGGTCTCAGACAGGCTTTGAAATAGCACAAGGATGTACTACCACTGTAATCTACCACAAAGACACACACACAGACACACACTGAAACACACAGACACACGCACGCACACACATATACAGAGAATACACACACATACCGTATGACACACATACATATTCACACAAACAGCAGAGTGTGTATGTCTGCCATGTTGAGAGAATGGCACGAGACAAGCCATCGCCCATGTTATTTTTAACTCCGTGTCTCCATGGAAACCGGCACATATGCTGGGAGCGGTCCTCTCCTGCTGTGTGTGTGTGTGTCTGTATGTGTGCTGTGGATGCAGAAAGTGTTCACTCTAACTGCCGTGTGTGTGTTTGTATGTATGCATGTGTGTGTGTGTATCTTTTGCTGTGGACATAGTGAGCATTCTACACTGAATGGTGTCCAATGTCCATTCCAGATGTTCAATATTCCAGTCTAGTTGAGGAATAGCAACGCTTGTCGAACATCTATTGCTCCCTGGCTACCAGACTAAAACAAACACCATACAACATAATTGCATCATTTAAAAAAGAATCATTCTATTGAGGCCTATCAGGCTTGTCTGGCAAGGTTGCATTGTTGACTTGGGGTCAGACAAAGCAACACTGGTCTAACACCCCACTCTAAACAGTCACGTGTAAAGGCAGGGGAAGTGACTGTCTGAAACAGACCTTACGATGTTTCAGACGTCACAGCTAGGCTGCGTGGAAGACACAAGGCTATCTGTTAAAGGCCATCCTCGGGTTTCTGATTGGTTGAGGGTGATATATTTATGATGAAGGGAGACCCTCTCCCTTTTAGTAACTGCGTCTCACAGAATGATGTTGACATAAAACACGTACTGTCTCTTATTTCTTCATTTCAAAATGTTTTGTGATAATTTAGCAAAAGCAAACTAGCGCTCTATGTACAAGGGCAACCTAACATGGAGGTTCTCTGTGGTGGTCTTCAATGTAGAACTACCAATAAGGGGCCAAAAAGCTTAGATAGCACTCAAGCTTAAAGGTTCTGAAAAACTAATCAAACAATATGGCAGTCAGGTCTCCCCCCCCCCCTCTATCCCCCTCACTATCATTATCAGTTTTGAAAATCTACTATCGTTTAACATCTACTCAAGTGTCTGTGCCATTTGTGACATTGGTGAGTATTTGAATTCCTTCTAAATGAATGTAATTGGTGGATTTAAATAAAGCATCTGAAGTGTATGTGTGTGTGTGTGTGTGTGTTTGCCATTCTAGATCAGAGCAATTCCAGCTTTAATAACCCAACCGATTGAGGATGTTACAGATTCTATTGATGCTTTGAAGTGTGACATGAACAATGACAGCAGATGCTATACCCAAACAATCAATGAACCGATACAGAGAGAGAGAGAGAGAGAGAGAGAGGTAGGAAGAGGAAGGGTGAGCTAGAGAGAAGGATGGAGAGAGAGAGCAAGAGAGAGAGAGAGACAAGAAGGGATGAGAGGGGAGATAAGAGGAAAGCAAGAGACGGAATAAGAATGATGAGGAGAGAGAGAGAGGTAGAGGTAGAGAGAGTAAGGAGGAGATACCACAGTCATTTACCACAAGGTTTCTATGGAAACAACTTAAAGATGAAAGCAGTGAGTGGCGCTATAGTGATTCCCACAATGCTTTGCGCCTGGGGATGTCTCAGAGAGAGAAGAAGTCAGCTCTGGAGGGACGAGCGGACAAATCCTCTCTCTCTCCCCCTTTCTCTATATTTCTCTCGCTCAACCTCTATTTCTCTCTCTCTGTCTCTATATCTCTCGCCTGATGAAAACTCAGAAGAGCAGAAACACCGACCTCAGCATCCACACACACACACATACACACACACACTCACATCACACATCACACACACATACACTATCAAAAACACTTAAACATGAACTGAAGCAGAGAAGAGCACACACAGAGAGAGAGAGAGAGAGAGAGAGAGAGAGAGAGAGAGAGAGAGAGACACACACACACGCTGGTAAGCATCACTGTTTCTAATTGGAGCATGGCATTATCCCCCTCCCCCATCTCAGTTTGCCTCTTCCTTTTCTCCCCTCCTCTCTCTTCTTCCCTTTTTCATTCCCCTCTATCTATTCTCTCTCTCTCTCTCTCTCTCTCTCTCTCTCTCTCTCTCTCTCTCTCTCACACACACTCTCTCTCTCTTTCTCTCTCCATCTTCCCCTCTCTCTTCCTTTTCTTCCCTCTATCTCTGGCTTTACCCCCCCCCACCCCCTACCCCCTATCGCCCCCCCCCCCTCCCTGGGTGATGCCAGTGCAGTAGTCAGGCCGCAGAGGAGCAGCCAATCAGAGGGCTTCGTGCTGAGCAGTTCTCTGGTGATGTGAGGCAGTTTCACGCTTGTGCACCCAGCCCTGCCAAATGTAGGTCAGACACACACACACACTCCGCACTTACAGTACACACACCACACGTGTAGTACACACCACACATGCAGTGCATACACACACACACACACGCACGCACACACTCACACACACACACACAAAGGAATGGCTAAGAAATAAATAGCCCACTGTGTGTGTGTGTGTGTGTGTGTGCGTTTTGGCATATATATACATACTGTATGTTTGTGTGTACGTTAAGCCCAATCATATCCATCATATGATGAACTATGTGTGTAGATGGAGTATGAATACAGAAAACAGCAGAAGCATTAGGTGCAGATTCCTTAGCACAGGGAAACCAAAAACAACAGGAACACAAAGAGATGAGTTCAACTCGAAAAGAATTCAGGCTGAAAAGATGTTTCTTTAACTGACTTCAAGACCTTCAAAAGTAAAAAGATTTTTTTTACTCAAGCGTGACACATTCAAAGCACCTTCCAGAAGAACAGAGATCATGTCTTGTTTTCCTTAAAGGGAATGGTCTGACTAGTTTAGGACTTAATTATGTGACAGTAAAATTGACTGCTTTGATGGAGGGTATTCCACCTAAAACAGAACACTATGTGTCTTCAAATCCATGTGGAACAAACCAATGCCCAGGACAAAGTTAGACCTGTGTTATCTAGTCCAAGAAATGACTAATCAGGAGATACTGTATGTGGAATAGAAATTCATGATAGAGCCTCCAAAACACCCTTTTATACATACAGAATAGTTTTGTCCTATTTATGTGAACAGTTAACTCAGCAAAACATAGATATGAAAAGTGTTTCGCTACAATGTTTGAGGAATTTCTATTTAGTTGTGCAGGTGCTGTCTAGTGCTTTTTCAGTCTGTTATGATCACTCTTTAACAACCTCTGGCTTGTGATAGGCCACTCTAGTGTGCAGTGCTGGTATCTGATTGGCCGCTGTGATGGCTACTCCCAGAGGGAACCTTTTCCTCCAGATTGTGTTGTAGTAGGACCTTCGTCAGTGTCACACTGCACACTGCACACACACACTGCACACACACTTCACACACATGTACACATGCATATGCAAGCATGCACAAACACATGCACCAGCGAACCCTTGGACTCAAACACACACACACACACACACACACACTCCTCAGAGACAGACAGAATCACTTCTACATCCCTGGGTTGCTGTCACTCTCTGACCTATTTATCTCATCTCTCCTCTCCTTTCCTCTCCTCCACTCCTCTTCTCTCCTCCTCCCCTCTCCTCTTCTCTCCTCTCCTCCTCTCCTCTTCTCTCCTCTCCTCCTCTCCTCTCCTCTCCTCTCCTCCTCCCATCTCATCTCCTCTCCTCCATTCCTCTCTTCTTCTCCCCTCTTCTCTTCCACTTCTGAGCCTTCCTCCTCTTTCCTCCACTCTCATCCTTTCTTCTCCCCTCTCTCCCCCTCTTCTCTTCCAATCTCCTTCTGTCTCAAACTCCTCTCTCCTCCTCGCTTGTTCAGCGAGGAGGAGAGACCCCCCTCCCAGCACCCACCTCTCCTTTCACCCACATGTCAAAATACTCATGACAAAACGTAAGAAAAGCTGATTTTTTTATGCATTCTGAGCAAGCGAGAGAGGATTAGAGAGAGAGACGTATGTCTGTTGTAAAGCCATCCACTCCACCCCACAAAACCTTCCCACGACACAACCTTCAACCTACCAAGATCAGCACCACATTTAGACCCCCCCCCACTCTACTCAGACCCTACACAGGACAGACTGTCCTTCCAAAACTCCAGAACCTTCCAACGCCATCAGCTTTATTTACCAGTACAAATATGCACATCTTCTCAGAGCCAGGCAGCGATCATACCCTTTCACATTTGTACTGGGTCAGTAACACCACCTGCCCTCACCTGGTTGGAGAGAAAGAGAGAGAGACACAAGGATATGGAGAGAGAGAAAGAGGCAGAGGGGAGAGAGAAAGGGAGAAAAAGAGCGAGAAGGAAAGGGAGAGGGAGAGAGACATAGACGGAGAGAAGAGACAGAGAGAGAGGGATTGAGAGACAGAGAGGAGAGAGAGATGGTATGAGAGACAGAAAGGGGGGAAAGATGGAGAGACAGAGAGAGGGAGAAAGAGAGAAATGGAGTGAGACAGAGATGGAGAGAGAGGAGGGAGAGAGAAGGGGGGATGCAGAAAACCAGAGTAGGATGCTCGTTGTTATTCTACACACGGCTTTGTTCTCTAATCTGATAGGATGACCAGATAGTGCATCGACCAATAAGAGGAGAGCAGCAGACCAGGCAGAGACTGAATCAGCCAGAGTACAGTAACTGATGCTGGTGTCACACACACACACACACACACACACACACACACACACACACACACACACACACACACACACACACACACACACACAAGACTTACATACACACATACACACACACACACAGAATAGCCTTAAGGAACTGCGTGACACCAGTGCCTTTACCTGTGAGTGAGTATGTGTGTGTTCTGCTTCTATTTATACTTTCCAGAGGATAGCTAGTTGGAGTCAGAGCAGGCTTAGAGGAGGAAATAGGTTAACCAAATGATCTGCTCTTAGCAGCTCTAACGACAGCACTCTGCATTATAATATACACACATGCAATACACACACACACACACTCTACAGATACATACACACTGTAAAGACACCCGCACACACACTATACAGACATGAACACAGTACAGACACATTGTAAAACAGTGCACTGATATGCAAACACCTGTACAGACACACAGCACACAGCACACACTATGTGCTGTGCTGTGTGTCCTTCCATCTTTCCATCCTTCCTCACTTCCTTCCTTCCATCCTTCCTCACTTCCTTCCATCCTTCCATCCTTCCTCACTTCCTTCCTTCCATCTTTCCATCATTCCATCCTTCCTCACTTCCTTCCTTCCATCCTTCCTCACTTCCATCTTTCCATCCTTCCATCCTTCCTCACTTCCTTCCTTCCTTCCTGTACTCCAGACCATTGATACACCCTGCACCCAGAACTCCACTGTGCTTTCAGTCTGGGCTTCTAGAGAGATAGAGAGAAGGGTGTGTGGTGAGTGTGTGTGTGATGTGGTTATTGTCATATTGATGTGACAGAGTGGATTACTCTCTTGGAAGAGTCTTATTTCTTCCCTGTTCCCCAGAATGCACTGCTGCTCTCTCTCATTCCTTCTCTCCTTTCCTGTCTGCTCCTTCTCTCTCCTCCTCCTCCTTTTTTAATCCCACTCACCCTCACCTCCTCTCTTCCTCTCCCCTCCACTCTGCTCTCCTCTCCCCTTCACTCCATTCCTCTCCCCCCTCATCCAGTTTCCTTTGCTGCCCTATCCTCTCCCTTCATCTTCCCTCTCCTCTCCTCTCCTATCCTGTCTCTTCTCCTCCAGAGTAACAGAGTAGATAATCCCTGGGGATTCTGCTGAATAGAGTTCTGGACAAAAACTGACTTCAACTAGGCGGGAATTTTATGTTCAATTTAATCCCTACTGTTAAAGTAGATTTGAGTGGTGTGTGTTATCATGTGTGTTAGCCTTTGCTTGTGTATGTGGGGGGTGTGTGTGTGTGTTGGTGTATGTGTGTGTTTTCCAGAGGTACTGCCGCAAGCATGGTGTTTCCAGGGGTCACCGTGGAAACAAGCATGTCCGATCAGTGAGGTCAGGAACAACAGGGGTTGCCCCCTGTACGTCTGTCTGTGGACGTGTGTTTATGTGTATGTGTGTATGTGTGCGAGTGGATGTGTTTGTTAGGATTTGTGTGTGAGTGGTTATGTATAAGTGGAGGTATGTTTGTGGGGATGTGTCTCTTGCCCAGGAGACCAAAGAGACAGGCTGAGTTATTGATATCACTGGATACTCTCTCTCTCTCCCTTTGTCTTAACACTGTCTGGTAACTCTCTCTCTTTCTCTCTTTTCTCTCTCTCTTTCTCTTTCTCTCTCTCTAACAGTTTGTATACGTTGTCTGGTACTTCTCTGTGCTCCTCGGCTAGCTATCAGTGTGCAGGTCATTAGCCAATGTCCTGACTGGCGCTCCTGCTTAACATGGCTGTAATCAGATCAGGCCCCATCAGCTGACCTCTCTGGGCTAATCTGTTGGTTTACCAAGGGACTTATCAGACTAGCCAGGACCTGGTTAAGGTCTTTAGAATGATTAGCACCATCACACCACATAGGAGCAGGAGGAACCACTTAAACAAACAACCTTCTCCCTACACCCTGACAGAGACTGGGACAGGATAGGCGATCGCAACATATACAAAACACCCCAAATCCTGAATAGAGTATGAGGAGGCTCCAGGGAAGGTTCCAGTAAGAGCCGAGTTGGAACATCAGAAGCTGGGCCACAGTCACCAGCAGTCCCCGTGATCCCCAGTTGACATCCCCAGTGGAGGGGCCACTGCAGGATGACAGTGTACCCGCCCTCTGTTTTGAAAGAAGGACAGAAGATATGCCAAGAAGGGGAATAAAAAACGGTGTACACGGTCCATTTCCATGACATAGCCCTTCGCCAGACGCTTTTATCCCAAGCGACACACAAACAGTGCATATAATAAGCACAGCAGATAATCAAGGACCATTTTCAACTAATTTGATGGTTGGACTTTGAACATTAGAGTTGGTTGGGAAGAAGATGTCCATAAAACAACAAGTAGGTACACTTTGGCTACTGTATGTCTGCATAGCCTTCACTATAATGATGAACACTCTCCCTGCTAACGGTAACTGGTTAATGGTCCTAATGAAGGACATGTGATGTTACTTAAGCCGTGTTCAGAGAGGAAGTCTGTCAGACAGAACAGACATCTCCAGGTGACGACCTCATATAATCTCCTGGGACCTCTGACCTCAGTAACAAGACGCACCAACCGAGCACCCTGGGACATTTCTAGAGAATTCTTTCCTGTTTTCTTCTTGCCCTAAATCCACCTCGTTCACCTGTATTTTCCGTCTGGTTTGGCTATCATTTCTCGGTCTATCTCTTTGTGTCTACCTCCCATCTGCCCTCCCTCTCTCCTGCCCTCTTTCACACTCGTTCTCGGTCTTCTCTCTATCCCCCACCCCTCTCTCTCTCTCTGTCTACATAGTGTCTCTCACTACCAGTGGAAAGCCTGTTTGTGTTGTCGCAGTAACAGATGGGCGTGTGTGTAGTTGGCTGTGGTGTCACTGAATATGCATGCTGATGTCACACACAGTCATAAACACAGAGTGTAAGTGCATGTCAGAGCATGTGTGTGTTACAGACAGAGAGACGGGATTGGCCGAAAGAGTCAAAACACAACACAGTTGGTGATGTCGGTGGAAAACAATCTGTGGATCTGCGTGTTGGCCTGCACGTGTGGACGTGCTTGCGTGTGTATGCGTGTCTGTGTGTACGTGCATGTGTGCATGTGTGTGTGTGTGGACAGGTATGCATGTGGATGGGTGTACTGTATGTGTGCATGACACATTGGGATTGCAGCCCAATTGGCAGATAGTCATTATGAGCAAACTATAGTGTGTCTAGATTAGAGTAAAATGTTCTTGACTAGAGGATAATGGGTCTATATTAGAATAAACAGAGAATAGAGGTTATAGATGACAAGGTACTGGGTCTAGACTAGAGGATGGAGGTTATAGATGACAAGATACTGGGTCTAGACTAGAGGATGGAGGTTATAGATGACAAGATACTGGGTCTAGACTAGAGGATGGAGGTTATAGATGACAAGATACTGGGTCTAGACTAGAGGATGGAGGTTATAGATGACAAGATACTGGGTCTAGACTAGAGGATGGAGGTTATAGATGACAAGATACTGGGTCTAGACTAGAGGATGGAGGTTATAGATGACAAGATACTGGGCCTAGACTAGAGGATGGAGGTTATAGATGACAAGATACTGGGCCTAGACTAGAGGATGGAAGTTCTAGATTATATTATTTAGTTTATAGATTTAGTTTCTAGATTAGAAAACACTGCATCTAGATTAGAGGATAGAGATTCTAGATGATAATATTATGGGTCTAGATTAAAGGATATAGGTTCTGGATTAGATTATAGAGGTGCTTTATTACAGTTTTTCACAATTGCTAAACAACACTAAACCACGTTCTCTAAATTATCAGTGGCCTAAACTCATTTGTCGAATCAAATCTCTAAAGACATTCTCACTCACCAGAAAATGTTGCACTGTGATGCACTTGTACTGCAAAACAGTAAACACAACTACAACACAGTCGTAATCTGTAAAACACAATGACTCAAAATTGTTCATACCTGTTTCTAAAGGTGTTTTGGGTTGTTTGGGACAATGCCACCTTTCAGCATATGAGAATGGTTAAACATCAACCAGCAATTTTTACTGTAAAAGTTTGCCTTTCACCATACCGCCCTTTTCTCAACCCAATTGAAGAGTTTTTGTCTGTGTGGCGGTGGAAGGTCTATGACCGAAACCCATATACCAGGGTAAATCTCCTACAGGCAATGGAATTGGTCTGTGGTGACATAGGTGTGGAGTGGTTTCAAGGCTGGATCCAGCACACCAGAGGGTGTTCTTTGTTCATTGTTCACAGTACTAAGTCGTGATGGTTACTGTAATATTTTCTTTATTGCTAAATGCATTTACTGTGTATACGTAAACGCATTTTTCTTTACATGTAACTACATCCCCTGGATGCTGTGTTCTCCATTTGTGTGTGCTGCGTCTAATGATTGCTCCTTAGTCTTTATATATTGCTGTGTTTATGATCTGAAAGCATTGTTTGATTTTGAGCACAGGTTAAATGGTTTAGGGGCGAGTGTTTGATTTTGCCAGAAGAGTCAGAGGTTTTGGAAATGTAGTTTGAAGACGAGGGGGTTCTAGATTAAATAAATATGGTTCTTTGTCTGGAGAACAGAGAAAGAGGAGAGAACAGCAGAGCACTGCCGTGATCATGATCTGATCTTTGTCGATGCATTTCCACTCTTACACTCTCTCTCCCTACCTCCTTTGAGACCTACATACACACATAAACTCCCTGGCTGGACAGTGTGTGTGAGTATGTAAGTGTATCTGTTTGTGTATGTTTGTGTGTGTGTGTCTGTAGTATTTGTGTGTCCTCGGAGGCCTGGCTGTATGTGTTTTCTCTGGGTAGATAAGCAGGCTGACATGCAGTCCTCTGACAGGCCTGAGACATGCTAGCTAGCTGGAGGCTAACACAGCTGCTGCTACTGGAGGACAGGGAGACGAAGAGAAGGGAGGAGAGGAAGGGAGGAGAGGAGAAAAGAAGAGGAGAGGACAGGAGAGCAGAGGAGAGGAGGGGTGAGGACAAAAAAGAGGAGAGGACAGCATGGAAGAGGTCAGGAGAGGAGAGGTCAGTGTGTGTGCTAGCCTGCTCTCTAACAGACTGGATGTAATAACAGTGTCAGAACAGACTCTAGTCTAGTCATTATCTCTACGCAGTCAAATAATTACAGTTGCAAGAAATTACAATTAACTGCTGTGTGTGATTTCCAGGGGACTCCCTCTATGTATGTGTGTGTGCATGTATGTGTGTGTGATCCCTAGCTGTTTGGAACAGCCTTGAGAGAACAGACACCTCTTAGTAGCTGACGTGATATAAAACTAGTTGGCAGATTAATCTCTACTGTTTCACCATGTGTGTGTGTGTGTGTGTGTGTGTGTGTGTACCGATGAGCCATATGGTTTACCAGTGGATCATAGGGATCTACTCCTGAAACTGATCACCACGCTTGTGTGCTTATCACTCATTCCATCTGCTGTTTATCATGCTCATACACACACACACGAAACACACAAATGTCACAGAGAATAGACAGGCAGGAGATCACATGAAGAAGATTACATCCAAGGACTGAAGGTTCTGTTCAACATTTGGTGCTCTGCAGCTCAGATACGTATGGACCAGTTGGACTCAGTGTTAATACATCTGTATGCATCTTTCCATATGTTTTTGTGTGTGTGGACAAGTATCAAAGTTGGTCGAAAACAGAACTGACTTTGCGTGATTAGGCTTGTGTATGTGTGCTTCTCTCTGTGTGTGTATGTGTTTACTGTATGTGTGTCTGTTTGTGTGTTTTATTGTATGTGTGCATAGTCCTGTTGACCGCCTCATTTTGAAACACAATAATGGACTTTCATTTCTGAAAAGGCTGTAAATGGGAAGCATACTAGACACACACACACACACACACTCACTCACAGACACACACATACACACACACACACATACACACACACTCACAGACACGCACGCACGCACACACAGACACACACACACACACACACACTCACAGACACGCACGCACACACACACACACACACACACACACACACACACACACACACACCACACACACACACACACACACACACACACACACACACACACACACACACACAGACAGTTTGTTTTCAGGCCCCACACTCTGACAGTGGTCTAATTAGGAGGAGAACATAATTATCTCTTTTTTCCTGAGGAGAAAATGTTTCTGAGAGACATCCAAATGCTGGTCATGTCTGTGTGTGTGGTCGTGTGTGTGTTCACCAGATATACTGTACAGGGCAGGCTATTTTTGGTTTGGTTTGATTGTGGAAGAGGAGAGCGCGTGTGGGAGCGAGTGAGGTATCTTTCTCTTCCCTCTCACTTTCTCCTCTCTCTCCTCACTCTATCTTTCTGACTTTCTCCTCCTCTTTCATTTCCCCTATACTGCCGCTCTCTCTCTCTCCGACCACGAGGAACGACAGGGAGGAAGAGCCTTGCGGTCAAAATGGTATCTGTATACATTAACCGAAACCTCAAATGTCACAACACTGTGTCCCAATGTTGGATTGCTTCTGGAGTGCCTGTGTGTGTTGTGGCAACCCTGGAGCTTGGGGTCAGGTGATCTAGGGGAAGTACCACGGGATCCCGCGCCGGGTAACGAGGACCACAGCTGCACCTCGTCAGTTAATCATGGGAGCCACGGCATGTCAGCTGGCCAGTACAGGGAGGGGAGAAGGGAAGAGCGCCCACGGTCGGAGCTCCAGATGATTCACCTTGTTGCCCTCTTCAAACAGGACTAGAGAGCAGCAGTGAGACGAGGCCTGACAGTGGACCTTTCCCTCCATCGGGAAGTATTTGAGTTTTTTTGGCATTTTGGTTTTTGGGTTTTGTTGAATAAACACCCTACCTGGGTTCGACTGTCCCCGGTTGTGCTGTCTTTTTTCGGTCATACAAGGTCAAAGCCTGAGTGAGCGCCCTGGTTACCACAGTGTGTGTGTGTGTGTCTCTGTGTGTGATGGAACCTGAAAGGGTGTGTGCTCTCCATCTGGGACTAAGTACAGTAGCAAAGTAACACACACTGTATTTTTTTTTACTGTATTTCTCAGTAGGCGGTGTGTGTGTGTGTGTGCAGTCCCCAGTATCCAGGGATGTTGGTGGTTCCGTAGAGTTCACTGATGCTCTTGTTCCGCTCCTGTGTCTGTCTGAATGTCCATCTGGTTGCCTGTGTCCCTGGCTACATGTCTGTCTGTCTGTCTTCTCCATGCAACTTTAATGTTTATCTGCTACTGGAGGAAAAAAGCACTTAAATCAGAATATGAAATGTTAACATAAGAGAGAGGGGGTGGTGGAGAAGGGGTGGGGGGGAGTTGGAGAGGCCAAAAGAGAGTGAGGGAGACCAGGAACAACATGAGTGTGAGAGAGCCAGGGAGGTCAGCAATGTCTGTGTGTGTATGTTTTTTTTGCGTGTCTATGTGTGTGTGTATTGGTCATGGGGGTGTCTGAAAATATTTGGAGCAGTAACGTCACGTCATAGGGGATGTACCAAGAAAACACAGCCACAATAAATTTCTTATGATGTTTTTGCTGTTGAGGATTTGAAGTTTCAAATGCACTAATGGAGTCCAAATTTGATCCGAGGTTCATTCACATTTCCAAAAAACCTGTCCTAATGTTCTACAATAATCCACACAGTAATCCACACTTTCCAGATGTATACCAAGTTTTATGAAGTCATATTAGATGACTGAAATGACATAGTTTGAATAATACTATTTAGTAGGGACTGCAGCTGTGCTTAAATACATGTAATAAAAACATTTTGTTGGTGGCGATTTTTTATTGGTGCACATGATCTGGTTCTACAGTACAGGTCAAGTACTGCATTGATCTGTCCCATGTCAGTGCCTCGTGTAGAAGATTCTAGAAGAGCTAGAAAAGCAGGAATCCCTTGTAATGAGACTCACTTAATCGCTTTTCTTGACTCCAGTTAGCGACGCAGGCTTAGTTTGTGGGCCTGTCAGCAGGCGTGGGAAAACGCCGTCACAACACCGCTTTCTCCTGACCTCACACGGTTGCTCTCTGTTTGTGTGGTATCTATGGAAACATGAGGACGGAGGAGCACAGGACTTGGTGTGTGTGTGTGTGTGTGTGTGTGTGTGTGTGTGTGTGTGTGTGTCCAGGCATCATCAGCAGAATGCGTCATAATGGTAGAACCACTGTGGTAGAAATTAAAGGATTTACCATTGGCATATCTTAATCATAACAGGTAGATCAGTTATTAAACTATGAAGTGTATGTCTATCTTACATTTTAATATCCATTGATATTTTGAACTAAATTGTTTGATATTAATTATTGTCGGTATGTCCTCTCCCTACTTAGTTTGTGTTCCCCATGTCTTGTGTTTAGACCGGGAAGAAAACTGTCAGGACCATTTATGATGCCACATACAAGGATTGCCTTCCCCTCCTCCTGTGTCTCTGTAGACCAGCTGTTGTGTCTTATCTCTGTTTTCTCTGTGTTCACTATAAAAATGTGCTACCTGACCTTCATGCCTCAGAGACTTTGCAGCAGACCATTTCCATGTCTTTGATCTATTCATTATTCTTGAGTCCTGTTTTTTTCGTTGTCTCCACTCAGCTGACTGAAACACCGAAATACACTCCGCAACCCAAACTGACGCTGTTAGTGGAGACACACCACACCACCAAGCTAAAACCAATCCTTACCCTAAACTTTATTTGCTCCATAAGGTGCTCTTGGTAACCCTGAATACAGTACAGGTGTTTGACCTGCAAAGGATTGGGTGTGTGTGTGTGCATTCCTGGGTGACTGAGAGTCATTAAAGATGAACCTGCTGATAGCAGACATCGGGACACCCTCCTCTGGCATGACGGAAGTAGGGCAGGGTAGGAAGAAAGGGAGGGGGGGGAGCGAGTGGGGCAGAGGGGGGAGGGAGGAGAGGGGTGGGGGTGATTTCTTAGAATAACATTTGTTCATGTGTGAAAATGCAGCGGGGAACTCTAGGATCTGTCCTCGCATACCTCGTCTATCCTCTCTGATCTACGACAAACACACACACACACACACACACACACACACACACACACACACACACACACACACACACAACCCAGAGGACACACATTCATATACAAGTGTAGAGAGACAGAGAGCGAGAGAGACAGAGAGACAGAGAGAGAGAGAGACAGAGAGAGAGAGACAGACAGTAAGAGAGAGAGAGAGAGAGAGAGAGAGAAAGAGAGAGAGAAAGAGAGAGAGAGAGAGAGAGAGAGAGAGAGAGAGAGAGAGAGAGAGAGAGAGAGAGAGAGAGAGAGAGAGAGAGAGAGAGAGAGAGAGAGAGAGAGAGAGAAAGAGAGAGAGAAAGAGAGAGAGAGAGAGAGAGAGAGAGAGAGAGAGAGAGGGAGTGAGAGAGAGAGAGAGAGAGAGTGAGAGAGAGAGAGAGAGAGAGAGAGAGAGAGAGAGGAGAGAGAGAGAGAGAGAGAGAGAAAGAGAGAGAGAGAGAGAGAGAGAGAGAGAGAGAGAGAGAGAGAGAGAGAGAGAGAGAGAGAGAGAGAGGAAGCGATAGAGGGAAAGGTAAGAGAGAGAAGGTGATGGTTAAAAGAGACAGAGAGAGAGAGGTAGGGAGGGGGACGTTCTGTCCATTTTCCTTCGGGCCAGCGAGGCTCGTCTATACATTTTAAACAGCATGCGAGCGAGCTTGTGAGTGTGGTAGAGAGAGAAAGAGTGTGTGTGTGTGTAATGCAGAAGGGGAGAGAGAGGGGACGCTGTAGTGAAAGGTTAGAGCGCGCCTTTCTCTGCATACTGCTGTTGGACTGCTGTTACCATGCAGACTTTGAGACAGGGAGCAGGCCCTTACTGCCCTGGGCTATACACACACACACACACACACTCACACTCACACACTCTCTGTATCTCTCTCTCTGTCTTTTGTACACACACACACTTTCTCGTACACTCTCTCTCTCACATATAAACACACTCTCTGTCTGTGCCTCTCTCTCTCTCTCACACACACACACACACACACACACACACACACACACACACATAAACACAGATACTTGGACTCTCTCCCTGGTCCTTACCTCCAGAGGCAGAGTCAGGGGTGTGGAGCAGCAGGCTCCAACAGCAGCAGTTGATGAGGAGTGGGACCAAATCCCCCCCCCCCCCCCCCAACACATGCATGCACCCCAGACAGCCCCTTTCTCCCTGGATACCTGGACTTTGGACTTTAGCTCAGAAAAGACTGAGTCTGGTGGCCATCACCAACTGTCTCTACTCTAGCCAGCATTACTGGTTGTGTGGTCAGCCGGTAAATCATTTGGTATTAGTGAGTGTGCGTGTGTGTGTGAGAAAGAGAGAGAGACAGAGAACATGTTTTTGTTTGAACGTTTGTATGCAACTGACATGTGTGTGTGTGTGAGAGAGAGAGAGAGAAACTGAAAAAGAAACTGAAAAAGAGAGATAGAGAGAAAGAGAAAGTGAAAAGCAAGGGAGATGGACGGAGAGACAGAAAAAGAGGTTTAAGGTGGAAAGTTCTCAGTTTTCTCAGCTGGATGTAGCAGAGGTGAGTAGAGAGTAGAAGTAGGCTAGCCAACTTCACCGCACTAGAGCACATGCAGCCAAACACGGCCCTGCCTGAGGAATAATTAGGCCTTTGAAGTGTTCACAAAAAACATGGAGATCATTAAGTAAAATGTACAACATATAATGTATTACTAAAGATGGTTGCCTAATAAGGGCTTATAAAATGCATAGAGACCTTAACCATACTAAAAACATCTTAACAACCTATAACAGGGTTTCACTACTCCACCTAGTTTTGCCCAGACGAGCCCTCAAACCATAAAATTTGCTCCAGGGTTGATCACACATCTGGCGGTATTAACGCCGATAGAAGACCATCAAGACATCACTTATTTATGAATCCCCCTGCAACGAGCATCTCCTCCCGCCTCACCATCTCCTCCAGCCTCGCCATCTCCTTGCAGATCCATAATTGATGCCGTGATGCCGCTGGAGGAGGCTGGGTCTGCTCGTGCAGAAGAGCGGGGAGCGCGGGAGACGCAAGCCAATGTGTGTCAACAAGGATCTCGCTCTCTCGCACCAAAATATATTTCAAAATTCATTTTCTATGATTGTATCTTGTATATATGCAAAAACGGGATTAATTGAGATAGTCTGTATGTGTTTCTAGATGTGTGGGGGTTAAGGTGGTGGTGGTGGTGGGGATTCTGGGGCCGTCTCCCGCTCCTCTGCAGCCCTACGCCCCTCCAAGGCTTGCCCTCGACGGGCGCAGACAGACACACAACCGACACCAATGACCTGGAATCTGGCTCACATTGAAATCACCCGACACGTCAAATATCAATAGCGACCACATAAATCGGGCCGAGTGGCTTAAGTGTCCTCGTGATAACGGAACCCACACATATGTGTCTCTCCGGTGCGGTGCAGGTGTGTGCGCATGCATCCGTGTGAGACATTTCAATTGGAGTTGCTAGTGCGGCTGCGGTGGGTACGGTGAAAACCGAGGCGCGTGTCCTTCTCCCAGTTCTGGACGCAGTGCGATGCCCATGGCCCCGAACAAATCAAACAAACACACGCGCACACACACACAAACCTGCGAGAATGCTCCACATTTCTGTTCGTGGGTACTTACGCACTGCCTCCTTTTTGGGGTCCAAAGCGGTGGCGGTCTGTTGTATCCTGCCTATTTTGGTCTGAAGGTGCCAGACCCGCTGGTTGGTGGTGAGAATCTCATTCTCAAGCTCCTGGAATAACGAGCAGGCGTGTCTGGCCAGCTCCGACAACTGCCGCAGGGTCCGGGCCAAAACAACACTTGTGACGGAGCCCAGATCCTCGAACACTAACCCCTCGTCGTTGGGGATCGGATGCCTGCACAGTAACTGGGGGTCCACGATCCGTTTGGCGAACGGCATCTTGCATGCGGAATAATCCCAATCCCACCCTATGGAGGACAAAATAAATAAATAAATAGAAAATCCAAGAGCAGTTGTTTCGCTGTCCCCTCGTCAATTCAAAATTCCCAATATCTCCTTAATATCCTCCATCCTTTGCGACGTTCTGGTCACACGCGCACACACACTCTCTCACACGGCCGGAGCGCGCCGCCAGCCAGCCCGCATACAGTGGTCGGTGGTGCGCCTGCCCCGGTCGCCGCCGTAGCCTCCACGATGCTCGCTACTCATTGCTTCAGTGTATAGAGGCTGAGAGGATTTTAGAGGAAGAGAACTCAAATACCCGTACTGGAGCCAGAATCAGGATCAGCAGCTAGTGGAGAATTTGAGCGGCAACTGTACTCAGCGCAACATAATGTCTTCATCCTCTTACATAGCCTTCATGCATTTACATTTATATTTACATTTTACATTTAGTCATTTAGCAGACGCTCTTATCCAGAGCGACTTACAGTAAGTACAGGGACATTCCCCCCGAGGCAAGTAGGGTGAAGTGCCTTGCCCAAGGACACAACGTCATTTTGCACGGCCGGGAATCGAACTGGCAACCTTCAGATTACGAGCCCGATTCCCTAACCGCTTGGCCTTTTCACTCCCTACATGCATGTATACATACATACGTAGGCCTACGGACATACATAAGCAGACGTTCAGTTATTTTGATTTTACTTCTAAATCTCACGTGTTTCATCTCTACCTAATAGTAGCCTATAGAACACAGTGTTCAACACGGTTGTGGTTATATTCCGGTCCCATATCAGTAAAGTTTATATTTGAGCGTTAGTGGCATTCAGGGTTGCGTAGGAGCCAGGGTTGAGCAGATAGATGGACGAGGGATAGAGCAGGTAGATGTGGCGCCGTTTAGTGGACAATCTGATCATTTCAAATTGAGTGTAATCTACAGCATCCAGTCCACTCCGTCACAGGGCTCTCAATTTTATCAAAAGTTTGGTGTGAGATTATCATACCTGTCAACGTTTGGGTAAAAATTCTGGCAGAGCGGGGGCCTCGACCATTAATTGTATATTGCGGGACAAGTTATCCCTTATTTCTAAGCGTGAGAAATACAAGGTGTTGCGTGAGAGCGTGAGAAATGCCTGAAATGCGTGCCCTACGTCATCTGAATTATTGCTATTTGATCAGTATGTATTAAAATAGTTTTCAGTAAATTTTTGTCAACCCTTGTCTTAAATTTCACTTTAAATTCCCCTTGAAAAACTTGTGTTTGTCTTTATACATCACTGTCACGATATAATGAGGAAAGGAACAAGTTGCCCTTTCATGCCCCCACAGCTACAAACACGTATGTCTTTTATTCATGCCACAAGTCATACACATTCAGTTTTGTGTTACTTGTATTTGTGTGTATTTAATTTGGGCGTAATTAGTTTATTTATATTTTTGTGAAGTTCCAGTGAAACAAACATGCTGTAGCCACTAAGGGGCAGTATTTGGCAGTGTTCGTCTCCTTGTTGCGGCCGCTGGTTTTGATAAACAAACACAATAAGGAAGTCAAACAAACATATAAACATAATATAAACCCGAGCTAAAATGTAAATGTATGAAACATTTTTTCCAGAAGGTTCTTCTACTGTTCCAAATTCTTCTTTGTCCTACATCTATAAAGTTGAACAATGGATTTTGGTGTTTTAAAAACCCACCGACACTGTATGACTATGTTTAGCCTGTGTTCTGCTCCTCTCTCTCACCAACCGTCTCTGGAGGAGGGGATCCCTCTCTGAATTGCTCCTCCCAAGGTTTCTTCCATTTTTCTCCTGTTGAGAGTTTTTTGGGAGTTTTTCCTTGTCTTCCTTGAGGGTTTAGGTTGGTTGAGGCGCAGTTCTATGGGCATATGTGAAGCCCTCTGTGACATGCTTGCGTGTAAAAAGGGCTATACAAATAAATTTGATTTGATTTGATTCTTGAACCTTCTTGAATCTTTGGGACACTGTTTATGATGTGTCATGGCCAGTTTACATGTCTAGCTGACAAACATCACACTGCCAAAATAAAGCACAACCAAAATGTAATGAGGTTATCATCTTCTGTAAGCTGCCGCCCAAAAGGCAACTCAGGAGAGCAGAATACCTCAACGTAAAAACAAGCAGGTGTTCCAGACTGTCTACCCAGGGCCTCTCTATGGCACACAGCTCATGGAGGCTACCTGACGGCTGGTTGTAATCAAAGACATTCCTTATCGTGGATTTCTAAACATGCTTAAATAATGACAACCTTTACCCCATGTAGGCCAGATAACAGGCCTGATATCAGACTTTAGGGCCCAAGATGCATGGAGTGCAGTCTCCTACAGTTGAACTGATAAGACCAAAGTTATATTTGGAAGAATCAAGGGAAGGAGGGGGTGGTTATGAGAGGGGCGAGGAGGAGGAACGGAGAGTGAGGAAGTGGAGGGGGAGGAGGAGGAGGGGGGGTGAGGAGGAGGAGGCAGGGGAGGAAGAGGGGGAGGTGGAGGAGGGGGGGTTGAGGAGGAGGAGGCAGGGGAGGAAGAGGGGGAGGTGGAGGAGGGGGGGGTGAGGAGGAGGAGGCAGGGGAGGAAGAGGGGGAGGTGAAGGAGGGGGGGGTGAGGAGGAGGAGGCAGGGGAGGAAGAGGGGGAGGTGGAGGAGGAGGGGGAGTGATGAAGAGGAGAAGGAGGAGGGGGAGGAGGTGACAGAGGAGGGGGGAGAGGAAGAGGAAGCGGTGAGGAGGAGGAGGGATGGGGAAGAAGAGGAGAATAAAGAGGAGGTGGTTAGGAGGAGATCAAGGAAGAGAAGGATAATGAAGACCAGGGGGAAAGGAGGGGAGGAGGAGGCATGGAGGAGATTGAGTGTGTGTGTGTGTGTAGTGGGGCAGGGTTATGTTTATGTTATGTTCATGTTGGATTGTGTCCTTAAACTATTTAGAGGTTGACCTGTTAGTAGCTTGTTCAGAATGACAGACACTACTGTGAAAATTGTGAATCATTTTGTGAGTCATCATAGTTCTTGTTAGAGATCATAAATCAGAATCTGATCTTGATAAAAGTTGTTTTAATTGATGAGTTTACGGTCCTATTTTGAAGTGTTGTACAGAACAGGGATCAAGGCTATAGTAATGGCACAAGAACAACTCACACGTGCAGAAACACACACACACACAGACACATACACAAACACACACACAGACACGTACACAAACACACACACACACAAACACGCTCTCCCTCTTTCACCCTCTGAATGTCCAATCTCTTCTCCAAGACACAGCCCCACCCTCCTGCCCATGTCTATCCAAAGGTCGAGGAAGGGGGGGATTGTGGTGCTGTAAAAGTCAACGCTGTCCTCTGGGCCTCTCAGAGAGAGCGTGTGTGTGTGTGTCAGACCAAGCTGAAACATGTCTGCTAAGCTACTCCTGGGCCTGGGCCTGGTTCTGGTTCTGAGTGGGTCGCGAGGTGTCGAGGGACAGAGTGCTGTCGAGACCGAGGCCAGAGAATTTCTGAAGCGCTTTGATGAGAATGCCACCCGCCTCATGTACCAGTACTCCCTGGCCTCCTGGGAATACAACACCAACATCACCCAGGAGAACTCGGACGAACTGGTGAGTAGGCTGGTAGTAACCAGGTAGGCTAGTAGGCTGGTAGTAACCAGGTAGGCTAGTAGGCTGGTAGTAACCAGGTAGGCTAGTAGGCTGGTAGTAACCAGGTAGGCTAGTAGGCTGGTAGTAACCAGGTAGGCTGGTAGTACCCACAGGTAGGCTCGTAGGCTGGTAGTAACCAGGTAGGCTGGTAGGCTGGTAGTAACCAGGGAAGGCTCGTAGGCTGGTAGTAACCAGGTAGGCTGGTAGTACCCAGGTAGGTAGTAATCTGGTAGAAGCCAGGTAGGCTGGTAGTAGCTAGGTAGGCAGCTGACTGGCTGACTAGCTAGAAAGCTGGTTGGCTGGTGATAGGCTGGTTTTAGGCTTGTCGTTTTTTGTCGGTTTACTGGCAGGCTGTTTGCAGGCTGGTAGGTTAACAAGCTGACAGTCAAGTCCAGCAATGTACTGCAGCTGATCTCAACGTGTAGAGGAGATGTCCTCTAACAGTTGCTGGTGATGAATATTGATAGCAGGACAGACCTTCTCCTGGGGTGACTGTGGTTGTAATGGTTAACAGGCAGGCTGACAGTGCCTCATACTTAACCTTGTGTCAACAGAAAGGTCAGTCTTCGAGGTTTAATAAAAACGTTACCTGACGGTCAAGGCTTATGACTGTGTGGCCAGCTGTAGGGTCTATGCTAACACCTGTATGTGTGTGCGGATGCCTGTGTGTGACTGTGTGTGTTTGTGTGTGACTGTGTGTGTTTGTGTGTGACTGTGTGTGTTTGTGTGTGTTTGTTTCTACAGTCGAGGCAGGGAGCTATCTGGGGAGAATATTATTCTCGCGTGTCGGAGGAGTCTCAGGAGTTTCCCATCGACCAGATCAGCGACTCGGAGATCAAACTGCAGCTCATCTCCCTGCAGGACAAAGGCTCTGGTGCCTTGGATGCAGTCAAGGCTGCTCGCGTAAGCTACACACACATGAGTTACACACATAGACACACACACATGAACCACACACACAACACACATACACACAAGAGCTGTACACACACACACATGTTAGTTACACACACACACACACACACACACACACACACACACACACACACACACACACACACACACACACACACACACACACACACACACACACACACACACACACACTGCAAAGGCATATAATCAATGTCAGTCATAACACAAGATGTTAGGGTTGAAGCCTAGTCTGATGTTATCATTCATGAATCATTGATCATAGATCAGAAATGTAATATAATGATGTTTTTTATATAACTTAAGTGTGTTCTTCTTGTCTGTCCAGCTGAACAAGGTGATGAGTGAGATGAGCACCATCTACAGCACAGGGACAGTGTGTGAGCTGAACAACTCCTCCATCTGCCACACCCTGGAGCCAGGTACACTCTAGTTTAATAACCCTGGACCTAGTACACTCTAGTCTCCTAACCCTGGACCTAGTACACTCTAGTCTACTAACCCTGGCCCTAGTACACTCTAGTCTCCTAACCCTGGACCTAGTACACTCTAGTCTACTAACCCTGGACCTAGTACACTCTAGTCTCCTAACCCTGGACCTAGTACACTCTAGTCTACTAACCCTGGCCCTAGTACACTCTAGTCTCCTAACCCTGGCCCTAGTACACTGTAGTCTACTAACCCTGGCCCTAGTACACTGTAGTCTACTAACCCTGGCCCTAGTACACTGTAGTCTCCTAACCCTGGACCTAGTACACTGTAGTCTCCTAACCCTGGACCTAGTACACTGTAGTCTCCTAACCCTGGAGTCTTGTACACTCTAGTCTCCTAACCCTGGAGCCAGGTACACTTTGGCTACACCTCTACTGCTTATCTCTTCTGACAGCACAATCGACTGTTAGAATGCCATGGCAACACCCTTTAATTCAAGTCCAAGGTCACTGTTATGGGACAGGTGCTGGAGTCCACGTCCACTACCGAGAACAGAGAATACTTCCTGCAGGGAGACGCTTCCTGCTCTACAGGAGATAGAATATGATCAGATAGAGTGGAAAAGAAAGTCCTTGTTTTGTGTGTCTGTGTGGTGTCAAATAGACGATCACAAAATATCAGATAGACTTTTACTGAACAAGCCACTTCACTATCTGACTGGAAACATGGACATGTTCTTCCTTTTGGTCTGTGTGTGCCTGTGTGTGTGTTTGTGTGTGTGTAGGTCTGGAGAGTGTGATGGCCAACAGCAGAGATTACTTTGAGCGTCTACATGTGTGGGAGGGCTGGAGGGTGGAGGTGGGCAAGAGGATGAGGCCACTCTATGAAGACTACGTCGACCTGAAAAACGAGGCTGCCAAGCTTAATGGTAACTATGGAACACCTTCCTGTCCGGCTGCTGGCCTCTCTGCTGGTCTTTCTGGTGCTGAAAGCTGAAAGCCAAAACATACTAATAATAAATACTTATTTTGTCTTTTTCTTTCATACGTCTCTCCCGTTCTCTATATCTCCGCACCTCACTCTCTCTATCTCACTCCCTGTCCCTCTCTATCTGCCATATTTCACTCCTTCCTTCCCCTCTTCTCCCTCCCCCACCCCTACTCTGCAGGGTTTGAGGACTATGGTGCGTACTGGAGGTATAATTATGAGACCATTGAGGCTGATCCCAGGTACAAGTACAGCAGACAGGACCTGATGGAGGATGTCCGCAGAATTTACAAAGAGGTACCACCCCATGTGGCTTGCAGGGCACTGTAGATCAATAGCGGTGATCACCATTCATTCATTCTGTCACCCTGTTCAGTGTATGAGAGATGCACAAGAGAGTGAAGAGACCAAGTGTTTCTGTTGTTGCTTTGTTGGATTTTCTGACACCCCCCCCCCGTCCCATCCCCCCCCCCCGTCCCCCCCCGTCCCACCCACACACACCAGATTCTGCCCCTGTACAAGGACTTGCATGCCTATGTGAGAGGTCGTCTGCAACAACATTACCCTGGACACATCCACCACCAGGGGCCGCTGCCTGCTCACCTGCTGGGTACGCTGCCTCAGCTCTGTCCCCAACACAGCGCTGGCTCCACCCCTGTCAGCACGACCTATCAGAGAAGCACTGGGTGAACTTGATTTGTCTCACCCACTCATATCCATCCAATGGATCAGTGCCAACAGTGAGGCAAACCAAACACACACCGATTTGTTGTTTTTTGTACTTAATTTCTGGAATTGACCCAGGTCTGCTGAAAGGCACCTCTGTAAACTTGGTGATTATTGTCTGGTTTGAGTATAGGTGAAACATGCACAGTCACACAGAAGTCACACAGAAGTCACACAGAAGTCACACAGAAGTCACACAGAAGTCATGCACATTGAGAACGGCAAACATGCTGCTGTCCCCTGAAATATCTCTGAGGATATGTCCCTAAGCATCTTCAAAAATTATGTGGAAAAAGAAAGATTGTTTTATTGAAAACATAACTAATATTTAAGTATTTATAAATACATACAAATCTGTATCCAGGTGACATGTGGGGAAGATTCTGGACCAATCTCTATCCTCTGTCCGTCCCCTATCCTGGGAAAGAAGACATCGATGTCAGCGAGGCCATGATTGAGCAGGTAAAAACATCTGGCATTTGCTTCACCCAAACACATCTCACCAATCCAAATTTTTATTCGCCATGAAAGTTTGCACAGACAAGGAATTTACTTTGGCAGGGAGGTGCAAACATTAAACATACAGGAATCAAAAAATAAATAAATATGAGGACTAACTATACTAAGGGTAAATAACTAGCCATACTAAGTGGAATTAGATTAAAATAAACTATACAATAAAATATAAAATAAAATATAAGTTGCAGTAATTTACAATATAAAAAAAATATAGAAATACAAATATTACAAAAAATACTAATGGTACAAGATTGTATTGTGCAGTGCAAAAAGCAGTGTGTTTTAAGTGCATTGAGTCATGAAGTCAGTGTTAACCCTTGGCCTTGTTGAAGAGGCCGGGAGTCAGGTGGCTGAGCGGTGAGGGAATCGGGCTAGTAATCCGAAGGTTGCCAGTTTGATTCCTGGTCATGCCAACTGACGTTGTGTCCTTGGGCAAGGCACTTCACCCTACTTGCCTCGGGGGAATGTCCCTGTACTTACTGTAAGTCGCTCTGGATAAGAGCGTCTGCTAAATGTAAATGTAAGAGGCCAACAGCGGAAGGGAAACTGTTTTTCTGGCGTGTGGTATTGGTCCTGATTCTTGGTCCAAGACCAACCATGTGACCAATAGTGTCTTCTCGTGTACATGCATGTACACTGAGTATACCTTCTTTCTTACCATAACTGATGGAATTTAAGCACATTTTCTGAAAGACTTCACCCACTCAGTGGCCTCAGGCACGAAGCTGTGAGAATATCTGGCAGGGGGTCAGTTTTCTGCATACCTGCTGAAGATTGAGGGACCTTGGATAAGAACCATTTAGTGGATATTACTATGCTTCCAGTGGTGTTTACAGTGCTTGATTACAAAATGCTATTCAATCTTTCTGCCATACTTCAAAACAGATCATGATCAGTCAGGCTCCAGATTCAGGAAATATTTTGCCAGTAATGACACAATGAAGCACAGATATGTATTTTTCAAAACATTTTTTTTCTTCTTTCCTTCATCTAGAAATGGCCTGAGAAGAGATTATTTGAGGAGGCAGAGAAGTTCTTCATGTCGGTGAACCTTTATAAGATGTTTGACAACTTCTGGGACGAGTCCATGTTTGTGAAGCCTATAGATGGAAGAAAGGTGGTGTGTCACCCCACCGCCTGGGACATGGGCAACAGAGAGGACTTCAGGTACTGAAGATCATTCAAGTCAACCATAACATCTTAATAAAATGAAGAACGTAATGTCTTGTACATTTAAGAACCAGTCCTTAACCTTGGATCAATTCTCTCCTCTCCTTTCCTCTCTTCTCCAAAGGATCAAGATGTGTACCAAGGTAAACATGGATGACTTCTTGACAGCGCACCATGAGATGGGTCATAACCAGTACCAGATGGCATATCGGAACCTGTCCTACCTGCTGAGAGACGGGGCCAATGAGGGCTTCCACGAGGCCGTGGGGGAGATTATGTCGCTCTCTGCTGCCACGCCCAAACACCTGAAGGCCCTGGGACTCCTGAAATCGGACTTTGTTGACGATGAACGTAGGTAGATGGGTCACTGAGAAGACACCTGACAGGACACCTGATAGGCTTAGGAATAGCTTAGGAAACTTCTGGAAGAAAATTATTTCGATTTTATTTCCTGGTACAACCTTTTTTATTTTTGAAATGTTGGAAAAGTTTATTGCAGGTGTAAGTGTGAATTGTAAGACCGGAGGCGCTTGGTGTTTGTCCCCGGCTTGTGAAACACAATTCTGGTTAGATGTTCAGGGAGATAATTGACTCTTTAATATCTGACTCCAATTTTTGAAATGTGCACAAGTGCGTTACCTGTAACCTTGAGCACTAAACAGTTAATGACATGAAACTCTGACGTAGGTAAAAATCATCTGCTTGATCAGAGCACTGACCTTAAAGTATGCATACTCATTAATCAGTTGTTTATCTCTACTGTAATATGGATTTAACCACCGACCTAGTATGTAAACCGACTACTCGGAGGCTCCGGTGTTTCCTTCGGAGCGTGGAGGTCCACTGTAAGTGACTCAGAGGCCTTAAGTTAAAACTTACTTCAAAAGTCTATGTTTATAATCAGTATAGCCGCATCGACCCAACTAGATCAAGGTTTTCACCGCCGTAGCGTGATAGATACGTTTCAATGAGAACAAGTAACTTAAAATGCACAATAATAGTTTATTATCTAAATAGTTAGATAATCAATACAATGATAATGAAACATCATCAAATACAAAACATACCTTCAGAGCAATGGTTAACGAAGGTATTCACAATGAAGACTAGGCGCCTAATGCACCGGAGCTGTATCGTAAACAGAACTTAAAGTGATTGGTAAAACTTCTTCCTATATACACCCAAACCTGACTAAAATGGGGACACCGACCATATGACAGAAAGGTTGTCTAACGCATAAAAATTCAAATTGGATCATTAATCAAGGCTGCAGTAGACTAGTGGTGCCCTTGCAAGACAAGGGAATATGTTAAACACATGTTGGTCTGCTGCAAGCACAAACTCTGTAAACCCTGTAAATGTACATGTTACAGCATTCCAATTATTACTAGAATGTAATACATGAAATAAGAAACAAAATCATATCAAACATGACATTAAAAGCTGTTTAGAACTATATTTACAAGAACACAACTTTTAATGATAATTTCAGTCTTCCTCGGTCCACCTTCCTCTTCAACTGTTGAGATCACCTCTCCAGAGGTGTGTCATTAAAGTGTGATTGTCATTTTAGCATTCATGCAAATCAACGACTGTCCCAGACGAGTGTCTGGGTGACCAGTGACAAAGGGGCTGCCATTACAGCCCTACACAGGTGTACTTCAGAGCGGTCTCCCATTTGAGGCACAAATTAGGAGTCAGGTGGCTGAGCGGTTAGGGAAGCGGGCTAGTAATCTGAAGGTTGCCAGTTCGATTCCTGGCTGTGCCAAATGACGTTGTGTCCTTGGACAAGGCACTTCACCCTACTTGCCTCGGGGAGAATGTCCCTGTACTTACTGTAAGTCGCTCTGGATAAGAGCGTCTGCTAAATGACTAAATGTAAATGAATCACATGACTCTTAAAAATCAATAAGTAATGCGGCTTCCTTTCTGCTTCCTGTCAACCCTGCAGAGACAGAGATCAACTTCCTGTTGAAGCAGGCCCTGACCATAGTGGCCACACTGCCCTTCACCTACCAGCTGGAGGAGTGGCGATGGCAGGTGTTCATGGGGAACATCCCCAAGGACCAGTGGATGCAGCGTTGGTGGGAGATGAAGTAGGTGTGGTGGCCCAGCAGGAGAGAGGTAGTGGTAGCAGGGGTGGTTTGGTGATAGGGGTGATATCACCCAGGCTCAAGGCCTTTTGGATAAGAGGATTCCATGATTGAAACCCATTGACTTTGAGTTTTAAGAGAGTTATTTGTTAGATTGAGGGGTCTTTAATGGTGATGTTTATCCAATTGGATAAGAGTGTTGTCAACAGTGCTAGAGGCCTATTGGATTTAAGAGTTGTCAATCATTTTAGTGGCTTAGGTAGTCAATACTGTCGATCAAGCCTCCCTTTAGCCAGCAGTGTTTTTTTTTTATAATGCTGCATCACTATTAGATAGCAGTGTTGTCAGTCATGATAGTGACCTATGCGATGTCTGCAAAGTCAGTAACCCTGCCTCCTCAATGCAGACGGGATTTAGTGGGTGTGATGGAGCCTGTCCCCCGAGACGAGAGCTACTGTGACCCCCCTGCCCTATTCCATGTGTCTGGAGACTACTCCTTCATCAGGTAGAGTATACACACACACACACACACACACACACACACACACACACAGGAAAACACGCTCCTGATAATCTCTCCTTTATAATCTCTCAGTCTCTCTGACCCTAACTTTCAGTCTGTATGAATGATTGATAGGTACTTCACCAGAACCATATACCAGTTCCAGTTCCAGAAGGCTCTATGTAAGGAGGCGAAGCATACAGGACCTTTGTTCAAGTGTGACATCACCAACTCAACGCAGGCTGGAAGTAAGCTAAGGTATCAGTATACTATCTCATTATTTATTTTGTGCATAGTAAAATGATAAGTTATGCCATTTTATATCTAAAGAAGGAAACAAAAAGAGAAGACTATGCTATGTTATGCTATGTTACTATGTCAAAATATGTTGCCTCCTCTGCTAGGAATATGCTGGAGCTCGGGAGGTCCAAGTCGTGGACCAGGGCTCTGGAGCAGGTTTCTGGAGAAGTCAGAATGGACGCCACACCACTGTTGGACTACTTCAGCACCCTCCACACCTGGTTAAAGGAGCAGAACAAGCTCAACAACAACAATCCAGGCTGGCTCAGCCCCTGTGAGTTCTGAACAGGCCATGTCTCTCCTTGATCCCCTCCCGTGTATTTGATCCTGACACTGACCAAACTAATGCCATATCGTTTCTGTTTCCTCCCTAGATCCAGAGTTTGCCATCAAAGTCCGGCTGAGCTTGAAGGCTGCCATGGGCGACAAAGCTGTGAGTCCACTAACCTGGGAGAGTATTTCCTCCTGAGTACCCTAACTTTGATCTTTTTCTACCATCTCTCTCCCTCTTTCTCTCTGTTTCTCTCTGTCTCTTCCACTCCTATTCACTCTCAATCCCTCACATTCTTGTTTGCACCCCTCCCAGTACCCATGGAACCCCAACGAGTTGTACCTTTTCCAAACCAACATGGCCTATGCCATGAGGCAGTACTACACTTACACCAACAGAACTGCTCTCTTCAAGTAAGCACTCTCCCCCCCATCCCCATTGACTGAATGTTCAAGATACTGAATGAATACGGAATGAATGATGCTGATAATACATTGATAAAGGAATGAAAAATGTCTGGCTAGCTGGGTTGTTAGAAGAATTCATGAATGAATAGATGACAACTGAAGACTGTTGGGTAAGGGCGCTTATTGGTTGTGATGTCATGTCCTGGTTTACACTCAGGTCGGAAAACATCCGGATCTATAAGGAGACACCTCGCATCTCCTTCTACTTCCAGGTTACGAACCCTGACAACACCACCATGTTTATCCCTAAAGCAGAGGTAGAGGCTGCTATACGGTACGATCCCATGGCCTGCAGAGAATGGTCCTTATTTGGTCCAAAAATCAACCTAACTCTACTAGGAACATTACTGAGGATCCAGGCTGCTGAGGATTCTTCTACTCATAAGTCATAATTTACCATTACACTGACCTCTCCTCGCCTCGCCTCTGCTCTCTTCTCCTTTCCTTTTTCTCCTCTCCTCTGCGCTCCTCTCCTTCCCCCATGCACACAGGTTGTCTCGTGGTCGCATCAACGATGCTTTCCAGCTGGATGACAACACGCTGGAGTTTGAGGGTCTCCCGGCAACACTGGCCCCGCCAGTGGAGCAGCCAGTCACGGTGTGGCTGGTGGTGTTTGGGGTGGTCATGGGACTTGTAGTTACGATGGGCACCTACCTCATTGTCTCTGGCTTCCTTGACAGAAAGAAGATGTAAGTGTGTGTCTGTGTCTGTCTGATCTCAGGTTTACAGTGTACTGAGGCGTAGTCTGCGGTTTACATTAAGGTGTAGGGTAAAACTTTATTCTGACTTGATGGGAATGTAGCAAAACAACGTTTGTTTAAACAAACTAACTTTTACAAATGAACAAAGACATTTAGAACAAGCTGCGTACACAGCAACACCATCTTTCCATTCTCTCCTCTGTAACAAGATTATTGGTTTGTGGGATTGTGTTTTTGTACTGTATGTCTATGTGTGTGAATACATGTGTGTGTGTGTATGTCTGTGTGTGTATGTATGTTTATGTATGTGTGTGTGATGGTGTGTGTGCACATGTGTGTAGGAAAACAGCAAACCCCGAGGCCGCAGCTGCCCCCCCAAACCCTTACGTGAATGGAGAGGCCAACAAGGCATTTGAGGCAGACGAGGGGGAACAGACCGGCTTCTGATCCAGACGTCTGGCCTGGAAGGGACGGCCAGCCTCCACCTGACCCCACCTTAGCACTATGATCATTTACATTACATTTAGTCATTTAGCAGACGCTCTTATCCAGAGCGACTTACAGTAAGTACAGGGACATTCTCCCCGAGGCAAGTAGGGTGAAGTGCCTTGCCCAAGGACACAACGTAATTTTGCACGGCTGGGAATCAATCCGGCAACCTTCTGATTAATAGCCCGACTCCCTAACCCATCTGATGACCATGGGTGTAAATTGTGTACATGTGTTATATATACATTTCTAATGTGTTGTAGAGTGTTTTTGCACAGTTTTTTCTTGCGTGTCAATTTATTCTAAATAAGTAAAATTTGATAGGATAATCACTTGAAAAGTGGTTGTTTATTTGTTTACTGTCAAGTAATGTTGTCGAATTCCTAGTTTATATATTGAGCACAGACAGTAAATAATCCTGGTCTTGGGGATGGATGTTGATTTTAATACTTTCATATCAATTAAACATCTTTCAAAAAACAGAAACAGTTACATACAGTATGTTTTATTGAATTCTGTAATAAATAAATAAAACTCAAGGTTTTCTCTTAGATAACCTTCCTGACAATTACACTTTAATCTATGCTACATTTAACAATTATAAAAATGCATGAACTGAAATACCAGGATAAAGCATTCATGAAAATACCAGAAACAAAGCAATATAAAAAATATTCTAGTAACAATCAAATACCACAGCAAAGTCAAACTGAATAATTTTAAGAACTTGCACACACATATCTGATTAACGTTTGCACAAATCTAGTCTAATATAAAGTGTGCTCTTTTTTTGGTTGTTGCCAAAATATAAAGAACATCGCACTCAACAAGCATTCAAATATGTGCAGCAGATGAAAATAGATGTAAATTTCAATTAGGAAGCACACAAGGACAGCTGTGGATTAATGGATAAGGATCGTAGTAAGTTGAATCGTTTTTTATGTAAATAGGTATATGGATATTTAATTAGACAACCAGTTATTAAACCTAACATTAGCCGTCCAAAAAAAAGATTCAACTTACTATGATCCTTATCCATTAATTTATACTATTAAGAGTGTATTAACCGAATAATGTTAAATGTTGCATTAAAGATACATGCCCATGGATATTTTTAACTACCTACCAAATGACTGGATTGAAATCATCAGCATTGTAGTAGTAGATTTTCTTATTTGCTGATTTTTTTGTGTGATAGACAGACAAAAATGTCCAATGATGCGGTACACAGAAATTGCTATATTTGATTGGCTCTTAGATGGTTTTGGGAGCGGTGTTCCCGCCTCCTTCTACAGAGACACATCTTTTTTGCAAGTACACAAATCTTTTTTGCAAGTACATAAATCTCTCTTGCAAGTACACAAATCTTTCTTGCAAGTACACAAATCTGTTTTGAAAGTACAGAAATCTTTTTTGCAAGTACATAAATCTCTCTTGCAAGTACACAAATCTTTCTTGCAAGTACACAAATCTGTTTTGAAAGTATACAAATCTTTTTAGCAGAGCTTGCTCTCCTGGCACTAGTTTTCACGCCATAAAGAAGCCACCATGCATGTGACCATGGTAGACCATGTGAACAGTCTAGGTTCCTGAGCTTACATGCACAACACCGGACAAGAAAGAGGATTCAAGGAGAATGAATGGATCGAAGACACAGCAATGGTCTGCTGTAAAGTCTCTCTGAGGCATGAAGGTCAAAATGAAGCTGGTTTACAGAGATACAGGACGGTGAATACAAAAGGCAGCCCTTGTATATGACATCATATATGGTCCTGACAGCAATTTTACCGGCCTAAACACAGGGCATGATAATAATGAGTGTAACGATGTAAGATAATGATAAAGTAATATATAGTAAGACTTGATCTACTGATTGGGGTTAGCATGTGACAATGGTCAATCCTTCTATTACCTCCAAGGACATGCAGTCTCTCGTAGGGCTGGGCGATATCAATATATATTTTTTTCTCGATATTGTAAAAATGTTTACGATATTCGATAAGATATGTTTGCATTTGCTTTTAAATAATAAAAAAACATGATTTTCTTTTGCCCCCATTAGAAAACAACAAAAACAATTTAGATAGAGCAGCTATTGTTACAAAGTACAAAATGTGTACAAAATGTGATGAAAAAGGGACGTAATATTGGATGCTCAGCGCGTTCTTTGGGAAAGTATGGTTTAATTTGAAATATTTGATATTCACAATATTTTCAAATCGTACATCGTCTACAAAATTGTTGCGATATTATCTCTAATATTCGATATATCGCCTAGCCCTAGTCACTCGCGCATGTTTAAATATCATTGTGACTGATTCAATGACTTTTCTTAGTAAGAGCAATAATTATGATCAGCCACAGTAACATAAAAACATGGTCTGCTCTGCATTTGGTAGACAGCCTGAACTCAAAGCTTAGATGTACACTACTACACAACTAATTCCATTACATCTAAAGGAATCACCTCTAAATCTACCACATCTAAATGTATCACATCTCAATGACATGGTAACATAGACACACTGTAATGGTGGTTGGTATGATGTGTTTATACTTGTCACTGCAGGAGGTTTTCGACCATTTTAACTGTGGAGGTCAAGCCTGTACTGTTACAGTACATTAAACACTGTTGCTCTCATATAGCTTTCTTTACTGCATGCAGGCATTAGCAGCCAAAATACGATGTTTGTAATTATTATTAAGATTCTACATTTAAAGGTCCCATGACATGAAATGTTCACTTTAGGAGGTTATTTAACATTAATATGAGTTCCCCTAGCCTGCCTTTGGTCCCCCAGTGGCAAACAATTTCGATAGGTGTAAACAAAGCCCTGGGTATTCTTCTCTGCCTTTGAGAAAATGAAAGCTGAAACGCTTGGTTTTGAAAATGCTGGTTTTATGATGTCATACAACTGAAGGTTACCTCCCCTTTCTCTGCTTTGCCCGCACAGAGAATTTGGCCCACCAATGAGAAAAGGAGCTACGACCGTGCAAGCGCGATATTGGTTTTCCTCGAGACATCATGGCTCGCAAACGACCAAAGCATGGCAGTTAGCCCCGCCTCTTTCTTCCTCAGAGCATTTAAAGCTACAGACACAGAAACAGCACGTCCTGAGGAAAGCTCATTGTGGGACTGCTCGTAGTGGCTGTAATTCTGCACCAAGGCTGAATTTTGGGAAATAAACTTCAGATACAGTATTAGGGGACCACTAAGGCCTATATAAAAGCATTCAAAAACAGCATGTCATGGGATCTTTAAGGGGGGCCAAAAGGGGGTGCAAGCTTCTTGTCACAGGGGCACTTCCCAACCCTGCCCCCCCCCAGAAATGCCCCTGTGCAGTACTACATAACATTCCAGAAGTAGATCCAAACTCTTCCTTTGGGATAGGGGTTAAAGAGATGTGAATGTAATTCATACCACATTTGACAAAGCAGTGTTAGCTATGACACATTTTCATTTTTAAAATAATTGTACTTCAATAGACACTTTGCACAGTAAAAACAATATTGATAAAACTGCCACCCCGAACTAACTGCTGGACCCACCTGACCACCAAATTAAAACATTTCTGGCTATGCCACAGGTTTTAGACTACCAAACATTTAAACAAGACAAATTCCTGAAAAATACTTAGTCAGCTACTGGCATGTAAAACCTATTATATTATACTTTCAAAACGTTACGTACAACTTGAATTTGGGTCTTCAAGGTCCCTCAGTTGTTCTTAATGAGAAAAAAGAACAAAGCCTCTTTTTCCTGTCCCTTTTCCATCTGTTTCGCCTGGGCTGACGGGGCTAGCTCGCCGGAACGACTGTTGGTGTGGATAAACCAACCGGGAAAGGCAACGGATTCGAACTTCAGCAGGCTTCTTACCGAGGCTGCCTTCATGTAAAACAGGAAACCGAGAGCATCCTGGTCGCCCGGTAGAATCATCTTCAGCTCCTTCTTGTCACATGTCTGATGGCCAGGGACCCAGGAAGTAAACACAGTATGTTATGATTAGTATAATTGCAGTTATGAAGCAATAATCCACGAGAATGTGCGGTGTATCACCACATAAATAAGGGTATCTCTTCACCTCTATGTACAGAGACACCCTGTCCCTCTCCTTGCTACACTTCAGGTAGCAGTTAGAGTCGGTGAAGTTGAGCACCACGGGCATTCCCTTGAACGTCCCATCAACGCTGTCCGATGCGTAGTAGTAGATGGTCATCTTCTCTGCTCGGAGAACAGGCACAGCGGACCGAGCACACACACTGAGTTACCAACCCAATATGGTTTTTTTAGGGGTCATGTGGGCATGTTGGACTAACCTGGGTTTGTTAGGGGTCATGTGGGAGTGTACTAACCTGGGTTAGGCGACATGTAGGGGGAAGATTTGGGGCAGGATTTCCTCAGGTAGAAGTGAGTGTTCAGGTGTTCAATGCAGATGTTCTTTCTGTCCCTCTCCAGCTTTTTGAAACTCTCCCCTCCTCGTGAAACTGAGAGGACACACACACACACACACAGAGACAGACAGACCCACTTCAAAAAACAACTTTCAATAGCTTCCTCTTGTGTCCAATCTTTTTATATTTGGATTCATACAGTCAATGGAAGTGTTTCGACACATCCTGTAAAAAATAACAGGAATCATTTTTTGACTGTCTACTTGAAGGATGGGAGTATCTTGATCACCTTGGTCAGAACAAAAGTTACAACTTTAACATCCATCAAACCTATCCCCTGAAACATGACCCCCTGACCCCTGATCCGGGACCCGAAAGTTTGATGGTTGAAAAGAGATCAGTCTCACCTAGAGTCACCTTGCTGGAACCCGCCACCACCACAACATCGTTGAACGTACACCCAGTACCTCCGCAGTCATGGCAGGGGCTCCCTGAGTCACAACCGCGGCCCCTCACAACCGAAATGGTGGTGTTTGTCATGGCAACCAGGACCATGTCCATTCCTTCCCTCTCGTCGGAAGCCCCTCCCCCTTCGGGTTTCTTGGCATCACCCGTGCCTGGACACATTCCTGGCCCCTCTTCCTTCTCCTCCTCTTCCTCCAGATCCTCCTCCCTCTTCATCTCCAGACTGAAACTGAGGAGGGTTGATTCTTTGAAGAAGGGGCAGAGAGAGCTCCTGTCTGGGCAGGTTAGGGTAGGACGGCCAGTATCACTGTTGGGGTGACCTTGGTGGACTGTCTGGAGCCAAGAGGGGTTAGGAGGATCAAGGTTGAGGCAGTGTAGATAGACAGAGGGATGGATGTAGAGAGAGGACGGAGAGAGAGAGAGAGAGAGAGAGAGAGAGAGAGAGAGAGAGAGAGAGAGAGAGAGAGAGAAGCAGAAAGGGAGACCAGGGTAGCAACAGTGATAACGTCTTGATCTTTCTGTTCATCACTGTCTGCCTGTCTGTCTCTCTCTCCCCTCCTTCTCTCTCTCTCTCTCTCTCTCTCTCTCTCTCTCTCTCTCTCTCTCTCACTCTCTCTTCTCTGCCTCCTGAGGGGTTTCTCCAAGAGTGACTCACCAGTATGGGGGCTTCCTCAATCAGCATGTCTGCAAACCCCTCTGGTGTAATGTCCTGCAGACTCACCCCGTTCATCGTCAGAATCTTGTCACCCTTCCTAACACACACACCAGGGGCACAGCCAGAATAGCATTTTTGGGGGGGTCCCATCTTAAAATGATATGTACAAATCTATCTGTCAGTCTATCGATCTATCGATCTATCTCTAACTATCTCTCTCTCTCTCTGTAAAATATGTACATATAAAATTCCTTCATTTTTATTGTAAGCAATCAGAAATATGTGTGTGTGGGGGGATATGTAAATGAGGCCCCATGTTGGCTACTCTACTGCCCTAGACACACACACATGCACATATACACACATGCATAAATGCATGCAAACACACACACACGTGTACACACACACGTATACAGACACACACACACACACACACACACGTGTACAGACACACAGACACACACACGTGTACAGACACACACAAACACACACACACGTGTACAGACACACAGACACACACACACACACGTATACAGACACACACACACACACACACACGCGTGTACAGACACACAGACACACACACACACGTGTACAGACACACACAAACACACACACACACGTGTACAGACACACAATATGGTGTCTCACCTGCTTTAACAGTAGCATTATTGAACACGTTTATATATGAATAAACTAATGAGTGGATAACAAGAGACATGAATGGTGAGCCCATATGAACATTTGTCCTACCTAGCAAACGCTCCAGCTCCTCCTCCTCTTGTCTTCAGGACCGACTCCACCTCGTAGCAATGCATCCCATCCTGCAGGGTGTGACTGATGGACACCCCTCCCTGGACAGACTGTGCAAAGTCCTTCCCAAATGAAAGACATAATATCAATTAACCAGAGAACCGGCTGGTGAAAGCTCGTCCCTCTCACGTTGCTTTACTGTCGCGCCATCTGACAACAGAATAATATGGTCTAGACAGAGGTGAAATCACGAAGAGCGAGAGGATGGGAAGGCAGAGGAGAAGAGGAGAAAAGAAAAGGAGAAGAGAAAAGAGGAGAGTTGAGAGAGGAGAGGAGAAAGAGAAGAGGAGAGAAGAAGAAAAAGGAGAGAAAAGTAAAGAAAGCAACAGAAAGGAGACTGGAGAGGTCTTCTTCCCCACCTTGGTCTCCATGTTGTCACTCTTCAGAGAGGTCGTCTGGGTAGAGAGGTCTGCTTCGTCCTTTTAACCGCTTGTTGTGTGGTGTTGACACAACACAGCGACGTCTGCTCTCAATGCCAACCCCCAGATCAGAGAGGAACAAAGACTTTAGTGACAGGGGGAAGTTGGAGCAGGGGGAACTGCAGGACAATCTTCAAATTGCAGAAGTGAAATTGAACACGATAAATGTTTATGAACGGTCAATGGTTCAAAACAGAACCAGGAGATTTGATAAACAAATGACTGGTCATATAGGGCAGATGATATCAGACACAACCCATTCACACGTACACCTCCTTCCTCTCCATCACTCATTGATAAAGTGTGGTCAGCCCAGAATTGCGTTGCGAGTCGGTACAGTCCCTTTCCCAGCAGGCGTCATACAGGAAGCTTGAAGCTTAAGAAGATTAATCTTTGCACTTCTGAGGCACCCAACACCCTTCTCACTTCCTCTCCCCGACTAGTCTCTCTTTAAGCCACACACACACACACACAAAGACACAGTCTGTGGATATGTGTGTGTGTATGTTCTGAAATCCCAAACTATAAACACCTGTACAACCCCTCCCCCCCTCCCCCCACCGCCCCCCACAACCTGTACAACTTCTGCATTTTAAAACGTTTTCATGACTGCAAGGTCTTGAGCACAATGGTCTCTCTGTGTGTGTGTGTGTGTGTGTGTGTGTGTGTGTGTGTGTGTGTGTGTGTGTGTGTGTGTGTATGTGTGAAAGACAGTGAGAAAGATATGGGAAAATGTGTCCAAACTTTTGACTGGTACTGTATATACATATTTACATTTACATTTATGCATTTAGCAGACTTCAAAGCGACTTCCAAGAGAGGGCTTTACAAAAGAGCACAGGTCACTGATCATAACAACGAGATAGCCCCAAACATTGCGAGCAGCCAAAACATGAAGCATACATTGTGGAAAATCAAATAAGTGCCAAAGGGAATAAGAGCGTGCAGTTACGTAAACAAGTTACAATTGAACAACATGAAACTCCCCACAAGAGTGCAATAGTGTAAAAAAATATACATACATACATACATACATTACTGGTTAAAAGTTTTAGAACACTGAAATTGTTAGAGTTAAAAAGAAAATCTCCTCCAGAAAAACTGGAGGATAAAAAAAGGTTTTGGTTACCAAACACAGGTGTCCGGTAACTGTTGTTGATTACTTACATACCCTCTGAGCTGTATAAAACAACATTATAACATTATAACCCTGAAAGGTGTAGGTCTTTCCTTCATAGAAAGAAAGGCAAGGTTTCACTGAGTACGGTTTCCTACACCACCACAAAGGACTTACTGGAGGAAACTCAGACAGGAAGAGTACTGGTAGACCCCAATACCAAGAGAATCAGAAGTCAATAGCTTATGTGTTTTGTGGGGGGTAATGAGAGCGAGAGAGAGAGAGTGTGAAACAGAGAGAGATAGAGAGTGAGAGGGAGAGAGTGTGGGAGAGAGAGTGAGAGAGAGAGAGCGAGAGTGTGGGAGAGAGTGAGTGAGAGAGAGAGAGAGAGAGAGAGATAGAGAGAGAGAGAGAGAGAGAGAGAGAGAGAGAGAGAGAGTGAGAACGTGAGTGTGAGAGAGAGAGAAATGGGCGAATTTCATGACTGTTCAAAATGGTCTCAGGCCAGAGCCAGACCCAGACCTGACAACAGGTCCCCCTCTGCCCACCATACTGTAGTCAGTCATGAGTAACGCTCTATTTACACCCCAATCTCCCTCTCCACCTCATACCCTCCCACTCCCCACCACCCACCCTCTCCTTGCTGGCCCCAACCCCACCCCGTCTCCTCCTCCCCTGCTCCCTCCAGCACCAATCCCCCCATTCTTCACTCCAAGTCTATTTTCAGCTCCCCCCCAGCTGAATGGCCAATAGGAGGCCAGAGTATATTCGGTCGCCGGGGTGGGATTGGGTTACAAGTGAGCTACGGCACTGTGTGACGGTTTGCAGGTTGTATGCCAGAACTAATTTCTGATTTTCTGTCTTCACACAGTTCTAGGTATGTATAGACATCTGTGTGTTGGCACGTGCTAATATGTTTGTTCGGTGTCTGTGTTGGCACATGTCCGTGTTGGCGTTTGGGCTGGCATGTGTCGATGTGTGTTCTGGCGTGACTCACAAGGTCACATGGACATTAGTATACCTCCGGCAGTACAACTCACAGATTGTACTGTAAACCTTCAAACCGTGAACACAACCACAAAGGATGGTCACCTCAATGTTTGTGGATCATTGGAAAATGCAGCGAATGTTAAAACAATTATGCATAACAACGGAATGACTATCTTAGACTTGTTTGGTGTTGTGTCATATCCAGTATATATCGAGCTACTGTACACAAATAACTAAATCCTTATTGAATCACTCACATATTACTTTAATGTGCTTATACTGAAAACCAAATCACCAAACATATACATTCACTTGAGAATCATCATATACTCACAGTCAACAGAGAGCTTTAAAGATTCAAAGAGTAAAATAACTAAACTGAGGGCGAAGGTTCATAACATCCTTTTATACTAACATCTTAAGAAGTCCTCTCTCAGGTTGGAACCACAAAGACTGATAGCTCTCTAGTGGTTCAGAGGCTTTCTTAACATTGCACCGGAAGCGCTCAGCATCCTGTTTCTCTGTCTCTTTGCTCTCGAAAGCACTCAAAATTTGACCTTGAATTGGTCATTCCAGATGAGACAATTACACACAAGCATTGTTTATTGTTGGTAAGCCACACGGATATTTAGGACTGAGAAGCATACAAGTTAGGAGAAGCACCCACGTGTGTCAACTAAAGAGACACATCATCCCCCCCTCCTTCCCCAATGGATGGAGCCAAGAGCCAGAACCAATGGTGGAGGCTAGGTTGGAGGGAACGAGGAATATGTTGAGCATGTTGCATGTTTCTAAAGCGGCAACATATCTGTCGTCTTCATGCTGACAAGGCTTCATCTGAAGTTTGATGTCATGCCCATGTTCGGATGTTTGTTCAAGTCTTCAGTGCGTCTGAGACACAGCTTCTGTGGTGTGTGTGTGTGTGCGTGCATACTGTACGTGTGTGTATTTGCGGGTGTTTCAATAGGGGATGCTGGACGTGCTGATAATAGGAGGCGGGCCTCACGCCTTGACCCTGGCCACTCTGCTCTCCAACCCCCACCACCCCCCCTCTGACCCCTCACCCCCCCGGCCGGACCCCCAGCCTGGCCAAAACGTACCCAGACGGGGCCTGTCCAAGAGCAGAGGGAGGACCAAGAGGAGAGTGCCGTCCAGTGAGTCTAAAGAAGCCCCCCGACTCCACACATCAACACACACAGCAGTCCGATTGTGCTTCACAGAAACGCAACAACCGTTGAGCCCGTTTCTCTTCTCTTCTCATGTTGACGGTGCTCCTGTATACAATCATTGAGGTTTTGCTTCTTGCCCGTAGTGTTACTGTCATACTAAGGAAGGCTTGATTTGGACGACGGCGCGTCCCTACCTCGCTGTTCACAGCAGCTGAATTCAAGCTGGAGTCGGATGATTCTGTGTGTCTTTGAAGGGTCGGCGGAGCAGCTTTCGTCGACAGAGTGGGTCCTGGACAGCGCCCACGGCCCCCCATGTCCCCCCAGCCCCCCTGGGCCCCCCTTGAGTCTCAGAGTAGTGGACTCGTACGGAGAATGGGCCGCCCTCTGGGAGAGCCAGTTCACCGCCCTCAACATCCCCCACCTCCGCTCACACACCCTGGTACACACTGACCCCTTCGACAAGGTACCCACACGCACTGACTCACACGTACACTGTAAATCCCCCCCCCCCACCACCACCACACACACACACATGCTTCCAGCCCCGGAAACCCCCCCTGTGCCTGGCTCCACCCTGCAGGCAGCGCTGCGGCAGTTCGTGGCGGAGCAGGGGCGCGGGGAGGAGCTACACAGCTTGCCCGACCGCGCCTACATCCTGGACCAGCACACCTTCTTCAACGACAGCCGGCTGGGCAGGAAGGAGAAGCAGAGGCTGGGGCTGAATGCTCGCCCTCAGGACCGCCTGTGCTTCAGTCTGCCTGGAGCTCAACTCAGCGTGGATTTCTTTCGACAGCAGGTCGGACCGGCCATGGACATGTGTGTGTGTGTGTGTGTGTGAGAGTTTGAGTGTGTGGGAGAGTGTGTGCATGCAAGAGTGTTTCTGTGGGTGCAAGACTGTTTGAGTGATGTCTCTGTATCATAAGTGTGTGTGGCGTGTGTGCGTTTCAAGTATCCTAGCACGTAGTGTGGTGACCTGCTGAAGATCTGTGCACCTGACATTATCTAACAGGATAGTTGCTGGTTTAACAGTACAACTAATTGTTTAACCACAGGAACACAACTAACAGCGGGCCACGTTTATAGGATTGTGTACGGTGTACTGTGCATGCAAGTAAACTGCATTGTATGTGACTTAAATAATAAACGTGTTAGCATGGTTGTGTTGTGTTTCAGTCTCTCAGCACTAGAAGGTGTAAAGCCAAAAATATAAATAAATACAAGACTGTAACCACTGCTGTGTTGTGAAATACCTTAATTGTCTGGTGTGGGCTGATAAAAGATATCTTTAATGGCTGATATGGAATGAAGAATGGCGGCTTTATTCATTCACAGTAAAAGATGAAGGCATGTTGCTTGATATGAACTTGGAGTTTTACTGACCACTGGGAGCTGCAGGTGGAGAGGTACGACCTGAACAAAGTCCTGCTCAGAGGAACAGTGGAGAGGATCGTACCAGAGATGGAGGACAAGAGGAGGAAGGAAGAGGAGGAAGAGGAGGGGAAGGAGGAGGGGACGAAGGAGCAGGATGAGATTGAGGAGGAAGAAGAGACTACGGAGGAGGTGGAGAGGAGCAGAGAGGAGAAGGAGGTGAAGTTCTTCAGGGTCCACCTCCGCGGCGGGACTGTCCTCGAGGCTCGGAGGGTTGTCATGGCGACAGGACCCACCCGGTCCCAGATGGCAAACATTCCTTCCTGGGTGTCGGCCATTCAGGAGAGCTACCCGGAGGACCGCCTGAGACACACCGTCACCCTCATGCACCCCACCTGCTCACGCACACAGGAAACAGGAAGTAAAGGAGAGGATGAGAGACTGCTCTCACTTGGTAGGTTTGAAGACAGTATCACTCAAGGCCAGGTCTTTCTGAAAACACAATATCAAAGTATTGAATATCATGATTCATCAATTGTTTTATATTTATGTCAAGTAAAGTGTCGCTGTTATGTGTGATGTTTATGTCATTTATTGCAGTTGCAATTGATCTCATGTGAGCTTTTTGACATCAAGAGCTAAGAGGATCTCAAACAATAATCGGACTCAATACTGGTTATTGTCTTCATCTGTCCGTTTGATTTTTACACATCTACTGAATCATTAGTTGGTTGCAAAGTGGTTGCTTTTTGGCAGTCAGTACTCCACCCGCAAGAAAGGGAATAACTTACAAAATCCTAAACTTTTTAGTCTAACTTATTATTTTTGCTCATTTGCCTTGAACTTGGGTCAAGAAAAGTGCATTATAAATAACATGTATTATTATTGTTATTATTCCTTCCTTTTTGCAACACAAAATGGAATGCTTTAACTACATTGTAGTTACATCGTATGTTGCAGTTACAGCTGCGTGTGTGTGTGTGTGTGTGTGTGTACGTTCGTCCAGAGGCCTGCGTCGTGTGTGAGCCGGGAGAGCGGGTGATGGTGATTGGCGGAGGCCTGACCAGCGCTCACATTGTCTCCACAGCGCTGTCGCTAGGCGCAAGCCACGTGGCATGGGTGATGCGTAAACACCTGCAGGTGAGATGGCATTCCACCAATCCACTATGCTCCCCATGGCTCATCCCCCACCCCACCCCACCCCCACTCACCCCACCTCAACACCCCATCCGCCCCAGCTAAAGCAGTTTGATGTGGGGGATGTGGAGAGTCTGGTGGGCCGCTACTCCCACGTGGAGCACGGCATCAAGCTGGACGGACGGGCCTACCTCAGGCAGTTCTACAACCAGAGCAGCCTCCACAAACGCCTGGCTATGATTCGCCAAGCCAGGAAGGGCGGGGCCGTCACCCCCGAGGCCTACGCCCACCTGCAGCCCTTCATACAGAGTGGGCGTGTCTCCGTCAGAGCCTACTGTCAGGTTTGTTTACATTGGGCTGTGTTTTTTCTTTATTTGTTTTGCCCGTTTCAAGATGCACTTGATTTATCTCTCGTCTTCCTCCCAAACCAGGCACGCTATTTGAAACGCCCCACATGTACTGAAGAATGCGTTTGTCTGTCCCCCTCCCCCATCTTCCAGGTCAGCGAGGCCCGCTGGAGTTACAGGGCCCAGGCCTGGAGCGTGGCCCTGACCCCGGAGGGAGACAGCTGGGCTGGGGACAGAATCTGGCTGGCCACGGGCTGCAAGCTGGACGTGCAACAGGACCCCCTGCTCTCACACGTCATCAAGGACTTCCCCATACAGGTGGACTCGGAGGGCAGGAGGAGGGGGTGGAATGGATCGATGGAGGGGGGGGGGGAGTGAAGGGATTGGAGGGGGGGAAAAATCTATTGTTGGTCATATTTGGGGGATATAAAGTCAGCAATCTTCATCCCACTAAATTGTAATCATGTCTTTGTGTGGGCGCTCACTGTTTGCAGGTGATAGATGGCTGGCCCTGTATCGGGGAGAGTTTGTGTTGGTCTCCAGGCTGTCCTCTCTACCTAATGGGCCAATACACAGCCCTCCAGGTGATGTATCTCTAACACCCACTAACTCTTTATAAAGACCTGTCCTTAATTAATAGAATAGCCCTACAAGTGACAATGTAAACACTTAGACACTGTCCAACATCCAGCAAAGGAACACAATAAACAACGGCAGGGAAAAACATGTTCTACACCGTTTTCAGCTCTCTACTTTCCACTGCAAGCCTTAATTCTCAATTCCGATTTATTTATCAGATCCGATTTTTGGGCGGTCTGTTCACATTGTCATTTTAAATTTGGCTAATATCAGATTCCAGTGTCAACTGGTCGCGGTCCTGAACTGCCCCGCATGCGCAAAAGAACAAAAATAAACACCTCACATGTAAGACGTTCTCACACCTGTTGGAGGACAGTGACAGTGAAGTAAGTTTTCAAGCATTTTTTAAATAGCATTTAAAATAAAATCATGTTTTGTGGAAGCCAGCGAACGTTTGAGCAGGAAATACGGAGGACGAGGAGAAAAAACAAATGTTCAACTCAGAGGTGCCACGTTCAGCTGCAGTGTGAACGTAGCCTAAGGTTCCTTTTCCTACAAAAATGATCCGGTTTTATCTGACTACCTTTTGGAAATGAAACATTGATGATACAAAGCGTTGTTTCATAGTACATAGAACCTTTTTAGACGACACTCGTGGTCGATACAATAGATTAACTATACTACAGGTTTCACTAACCCGGCAGCGCGCTTCTGCTGTCCCGCGCGCAGGTTGGTCCGCACGCAGTGAATCTGGCAGGAGGACAGGCAGCGAGTATGCGCATCGCCAAGGATATCCTGGGTAATCCGGAAGTGGCGGCGGAGAAAACGCGCACAGAGGAGTACGTTCAGCATATGCACGGGCTGATGTGGTTGTAATGCCTATATGCTCTGGTTGTGATGGTGACAACCGGGACAACACCACGAGCCGCGCCTTGAAACCCGAAACCAGGTGGATGCTTCCGCACAGAACAGAATGCACAGTCACGACAGGTGCATTGGCAACAACAATAAAACTGTTTTTGAGTTTGTTCGTCAACCTCAGCGTATGTTAGTGTGAAGTGATGTCGACGTACAGGGCTTGAAGGTATTGTTAGAAGTTGTCATCCTATTATTGGAAGTGCAAGTTTTTGACTGCAGACTTCGACCCTCGAATAAAACAAAAAAAAATCAGGTTTGTCTATCTATCCTACAGGAATTAGACAGATTGACTCATCAAACTGTGTAGGCCTATGTATTTGCCCAATTCAAATCTATTAAAGTTGCATTTGACCAATGTTCATTGTTCATGATTGTTGATTTTATGACTTAACAATATTTACAGTTTAGAGTTACTTTCCCCCTCCACTATTCACTGTGCACTCCTGAGGTAAAGCCGTTATGATGCGAGTGAGGAGAGCAGAGCGGGCGGTGAAGAGCGTGGAACAGGCGGAGGGAGTCGGAGCCCGGGTCAGACGCAGCATAGGGAGACAGGAAGTGAGTGACCACAGCCCATGAACTCTTGAGCCCTTCACCTTAACTAACGTCTTAGGGTCTGTAAGATCTGTGTGAACGATGTTTAGTTGCAGTAGAGGGGGGTTAACACACCTCACATCCACAGCTGTTTCTATTTTCCAGCTGAAGAACCTGGACCCCTTCCTGATGCTGGATGAATTCTGTGTCAGCAAGCCTGCAGGGTTTCCTGATCATCCTCACAGGGGCTTTGAGACGGTAAAATCCCCCTAACATCCTGAAAGGACTGAGAGCTCCAATTACCAACTAACAGATTATAAAGTTTCAACTCAAACCAAATGTTTAAAAGACCTGTTGTGTTCAGTTATTACAGGTAGTGGTATATGCCACTCTACTAGGAAGCACTGCATAACAACAGTGATAGCTGTGCATTAGAGACATAGAATGTATGCACCTTCCTGACAAAGTAAATTCCTTGTCTGTGCAAACTTTCATGGGGATTAAAACCCTTTCTGATTCTGATTCTAGGGGCCAAAGCGACTTCTCTTGGAAGTCGCTTTGGATAAAAGCGTCTGCTAAATGAATAAATGTAAATGTAAATGATAGTTAAATATGGTGGCTTGTGTGGACGCTTAAATTATTGAGTTGTAATTACTCAAACCAGTTTTGTGGAAATGCCTAACGTAGTCACAGAAGGTTCATAAAGCAGACGCTTTTATCCAAAGCGACTTCTCTTGGAAGTCGCTTTGGATAAAAGCGTCTGCTAAATGAATAAATGTAAATGTAAATGATAGTTAAATATGGTGGCTTGTGTGGACGCTTAAATTATTGAGTTTTAATTACTCAAACCAGTTTTGTGGAAATGCCTAACGTAGTCACAGAAGGTTCATAAAACAAAAATCATCTTTATTGCTGATCTGTTTGGGCTTAAGAAAAACACAATTTATGCAATCACCTGATGGTCCTATTGGATTGACAGATTGGTAGTCTACCTGTGACTGTCAGCAGATGGCGCTAGTGGGAAGACAAACTGGGCAAAGCTGTTCGACGACTTGATCAGTAGATACCGCACCTTTTAGTATTTACTGAACTTATTGTCCAAAAGTAAATATGTTTTTACGATTTTAAAAAGTTTAGAAATGTTAGTGTTTAGAAGTTGACAGGAAAATGTCAGCCCAGGACACAAAATAAATTAAATACATGTTAGAATCCGAGTCGATTCAACCATAAAAGACGTATTATTGTATTTAAAAGAAGGGCATTAGGCTTCCAGGAAATACCCAGTATGCTTCAGATGTGGTGTTTGTGGAGCAGAGTGGGTTTCTGTGGTCGTCTGTGATTCTCTTGCCTGACTGAATATATCCAGTCTCCACCCAGCATCCATCCTGTTCTCTCACACGCAACTCACACACACATACAACTCCACATGCAGCTCTCTCTCTCACACACACACACACACACACACACACACACACACACACACACACATATGCAACATATACACTGGAACAGCTACAACTACTGGGCTGTGTGTAACAGTAACTTGACTTCTGAAGTCTGTTAAGTCTCTAATGTTATAGTGTCAAGTCAAACTGAACCACACGTTTTTCCACTCCTCTCCTCCCCTCTCCTCTCCTCCCCACTCCTCCCCTCTCCTCTCCTCCCTACTCCTCTCCTCCCCTCTCCTCTCCTCTCCTCCCCACTCCTCCCCTCTCCTCTCCTCCCTACTCCTCTCCTCCCTACTCCTCTCCTTCCCACTCCTCCCCTCTCCTCTCCTCCCCTCTCCTCCCCACTCCTCCCTACTCCACTCCTCCCTACTCCACTCCTCCCCTCTCCTCCCCACTCCTCTCCTCCCCTCTCCTCTCCTCCCTACTCCTCTCCTCCCCATTCCTCTCCTCCCCACTCCTCCCCTCTCCTCCCTACTCCTCTCCTCTCCTCCCCACTCCTCCCCTCTCCTCCCTACTCCTCTACTCCCCACTCCTCCCCTCTCCTCCCCACTCCTCCCCTCTCCTCTCCTCCCTACTCTTCTCCTCCCCTCTCCTCTCCTCCCTACTCCTCTCCTCCCCACTCCTCCCCACTCCTCCCCTCTCCTCCCAACTCCTCTCCTCCCCACTCCTCCCCTCTCCTCCCTACTCCTCTCCTTCCCACTCCTCTCCTCATCTCTCTCCTCGTCTCTCTTCTCCTCCCCTCCTCTCCTCCCTTCTCCTCCCCTCCCTTCTCCTGCTGTGCTGCAGGTGTGTTTACTCTTAGTCGTATGATGCACTGAGGTCACAGCTGTGGAACCAGTTCACTGGAACCACTGGACACCAGCCCCCCCCACCCCTCCTAACCAGCCTCCCCCAAGCAGATGTTGGCCCCTGACCGCTAACACCCACTCAGCACTCCTCTTCATGTCACCCCCAACGGCGTCTTGGAAGTGAACACATGCTAGCTCAACAGTGCCCTGGAAATGGACCAATTGGCCCTTTCTCCACAAGTCTTTGAGAGATAAACCTGACCACAGGAACTGACCCCAGAACAGCCACATTCCCTAAACTTATACCCCGCTGTTGCTCTGGACAGAACACGGTTCTGTGTATTTATGGAACGTTCTAGACAGTATTATGGTCAAATAAGTCCTGCACATCTGTATATATTAACTTAAGTCAGCATATGTTCTTCTCATGGGAACCTTGCTGTGGAAAGATCTAGAACAGGTTTGCGTGTTCCTCAAAAAGAACCTGCTGTGCAAAGTGCAAGAACATGTTGGACCCATCCGTTTCCAGAGTAAGATTTGACCTCCAGCTACATCCCTTAACCAGTTACAGAACAGTGTGTGTGTGTGTGTGTGTGGGTGTGTGTGTGTGTGTCTGTCCAGGTAACCTACCTTCTCCAAGGTGAGTCAGCTCACGAGGACTTCTGTGGACACTCTGGACGGCTGAAGTCTGGAGACCTGCAGGTACTCTTCTATTGACACACACACACCACACATACATACGCGCACACACACAACACTCAGGATAGGGTAACCCCTGCCGTTCACCATACACCATCCTTGTGAGTAAAATAGAGGCACTTTCGAAGGTGTCAAGTTTAGGGCTTCAACGTTTTAGCTCTGTCTCTCTCTCTCTCTCTCTCTTTGTCTCTCTCTCTCGCTCTCTCTCTCTCTCTTTGTCTCTCATTCTCATTTTCACACACACTGAACTAATGAGAAGTGATGCCTGTGGGGTGTTTCCTGTGTTCTCATAGTCATAAACCCAGTTTCACACACACACACAAACACACACTTACACACACACACACACACACACACACACACACACACACACATACAAGCCACAATGTGCTGACTTGAACACAAACATCTGAACCACAGGAAGAACCTTTCAGTGGAACTGCCACGGATTGTCCCATTAGATCGAGAGTGTGTTTACGTGTGCACGTTTCATGTTTGTATGTGCATGCCTGTGCCTCTTGTATCTTAACTGTTCACCAGTTACGTCAGCAAAACGTCAAGCAGATTTACAATTAGAGCAAGAAATCGTGTGGTTGTTTCTCCTGGTTGCGTACGTGCGCATGTTTGTATGTACGTCAGTGGATGACGGCAGGCCGGGGTGTGGTCCATGCTGAGATGCCTGTGTCGGACGAGCCCCTCCACGGACTGCAGCTGTGGGTCAACCTCCGGGGGCGGGACAAGATGGTGGAGCCAGCCTACCAGGAGCTCCGGAGCAGCGAGATCCCCAGACCCAGCAGGGGCGGAGTCACTGTGGCCGTCATCTCAGGGGAGGCCCTGGGGGCACAGGTCTCTCCCCTTCTCATCATCATCCTCCGTTCTTCCTCTCCTCTCCTTGTCGTCCTTCTCATCGTCCTCTTCCTGTTCATCCTGCTCCTCTTCTTTCCTCATCCCTCATTCTCCCCCCTCCTCTCCACGTCACCCTCTTCCTCCTGCTCTTCGTTCTCTTCCTCTCAGGTTTCCCCTCCTTCTCCTCCTCTCACTGCTCCTCCTTCCCATTTCCTCACCGTCTCCTTCGCCTCTCCTGTTTTCTTTCTTCCTTCCCCTTTCTTCTTTTTTCTTCATAACGTTTACGGTCTGGCCTTCAAAGTGACATCAGTACTGTAAACAGGAAGTGGGAGGGGAATCCTGGGGTTCTTCCTGGAAACGTTGACGTCTCCAAACGTGGATCGGATTTAGGGTGCGGACTGGTCTGCCAGCTCAAACATAACAAACACCATATCCTGGAATTTCATATTTCTCATTCTGCAAAAAACCAATGTGACCACAAAGTCAAAGAAGCACTGACACACTGGTTCTGGGGCCCATATTGATTACCTAGTATAACACTGTATTAGTACATAGAAGTACTTTATTGATCCCCTAGGGGAATGAAAGATGATTAAAAAAAACAGAAATAGGAAGAAAAAAAGGTTACCAATCAAGTTATTGTCTGTGTAGGTCACCCCCCCCCCTTCCCCTTGATCTCTCACTCACTCCATCTCTCTCTCTTCATCTCTTCCATCTGTCTCTGTCTAAAAATCAGTAGCACATGTTTTGGTAAAGTACCAACCATGTACATGGCTTTGGTTGCTCTAGGTCATACGATGTGTGTGCATGTGTCTGTGTGTGTGTGTGTGTGTGTGTGTCTAGTCCCCGGTGTACACCAGGACTCCCACCCTCTACTTGGACTTCACACTGCAGGAAGGAGCTCATCATGTTCAGCCAGTCTCTCCAGGTACTCATCTTCACACCGGCTGTACACGTCACATACACCATACAGCATCTTGTACCATATCTATGTCATGTTGACTGTATAGCCACATAATGTATTTGAGTATACACAGAGAGTAAATCGTATTCTGTATGCGTGATGGTGAGGAGGACAATGTCTCAGCAGAGGAAATTTTCTGAAAAATTCCCAAACTGAAAACAAGAGCTTGGCTTCCTTCATTGTTTGTGTGTGTGTCTGTGCGTGTGTGTGTGTGTGGTAGAGTTGTTTGTCTCTTTGTCCCATTGTTAGGACTCTTAGATTTAACCATGCCAGTGTGGTCAACACTGGTCACGACACACACTCCTTATGTAACATTGCTAACCCTTAGCAGACATGCACACACATCCACACACACACACACACACACACACAGCCACACACCCACACACAGTGACTGTCTTTGGAAGGTCATCCATTGAGAACTTAAAAGTGATTGGATCAAGGACCAATGTCAATACCCTCCTTGTACTTACTGTACACACACGTCACACACACAGACACACACACAGACAGACACCCAGTCATCCTAACAGATGACCGTTTGCCAGTATAATGTGCTGTATAATCCTCTGTGAATCAGAGGAAGCTGACTAGTTGTCGGCAGATGCCTACAGCCTTTATTACTGTAATGGAATCAAATTGTGGAATGCTTCTTTAGACACAGTGTTGCATGACAGAGAGAATGGATCATTTCATTGTGAAACCCCGTTTGGTTCAAGCCGTTTTGGGGGTTATTTACATTTCGGTCTAGTTTTAACGATGCCTCTTTTTTTTATAGGGTGGACCGCGTTCATCTACTCCCTGTCAGGGGTCGTTCATGTGGGTGAGTTTTGGGCTGGACTGGGGTTAGGGGTTCGCTTTCTGGGTGTCGTGTTTTTCTACCATTCAAACTAAAGCCCAGTCCAGAGTCCAGCAGACACTCCAAGTTCTGGAACATTCTCCCCTCCTACTCACGACCCCCTGCAGGTGCACCTATCTCCTTATTTGCTCCTGCTTTCCTCTCCCTCTCCTTCTCCATCTCCCTCTTGTCTGCCTCCCCCTCCCCTCCTGTAAGGAGGTCATGTCAGAGTTAGGAGGGCCTGTGTGATCTCCAGCCAATAGCAGCAGGTTTTACCTAGGAGGATACCATGCAGGATTCCATCCTGTTGTGATTCATGCAGACAGGAAGACTTGATGACTTCCAGCTTCACAGAACGCAGCCACACACACACACACACACACACACACACAGTCGTTCTCTCGATCCATACTTATGTACTCTCTCACTCTAAGTTTCCCTTTCTCACCCCCTTCTTTCTCTCCCAAACTCCTTATCTCGTCCTCCCTGCATCCCCACTTCCATTACTCTCTCCTAGGTCTCAGGCCTGTTACGCTTACGTAAATGCAAACTAAAGGTTGCCTTTGTTTTGGCTGCCCTTCCCTCCCCGCAGGTACTGAGGAGGAGCAGAGCAGGGTGGAGCCGCACCACACGGTGGTGCTTGGAGTGGGGGACTGTGTCAGAGTGGAGAACAAGGTACAGCAGGCCTACTGTCTGCTTGACCAGGGCGGGTATCGAACCCGGGCCTGCTTAAGGAAGGACATGTTGTAAAGCTGAGCTCTTTTCTTTGTACATTAAGGCTCCGGAGGAGTGCCACTTTGTTCTGATCGCTGGAGAGCCCATCAAGGAGCCGGTCGTACAGCAGGGTGGGGTTGCGTGCCTGGGCATAGCGGGGGTGGTTCAGGGAGCCGGACATTCATCAAGGTAGGATCCATGCCCAGTCACTGGTTGATGATGTCACTGGTTTCTCCATCTTGTTCCTCAGGGCCGTTTGTGATGACGTCAGAGGAAGAGATCAGGCAGGCTATCAGAGACTACCAGGCAAACACCAATGGCTTCGAGAGGGCTAGGGGCTGGAGGTCAAAGATCAGAGACACAGTCTGACACTCACACGCGCCCCGTGGTGCTTACACTGCATGTTCCCCATGCAACAATATTTGCAATTACAATGCTTTGCTCGTCATATTTGATGTGATCCATGTTATATTTGTATATATTCACTGATCAACATGCTACTGACAATGTTACTGACAATGAAAACCGCGTTGCTGTATTCGACAATAAAACTCTAAGCTATGCATGTTGTCTTATTATGTGTCTGTGATGGGCGGGGGGGGGGGGGTAGTCTCTCCTTGTAAGCATGGAGAGAGAGAGAGAGAGGCAGGGTGGAAGAGGGGAGGAGACAGGTGGATGATGAGAGGGGAGGGGTGTAGAACAGGAGGGGGAGGGCTGGTAGAAGGGAAGGGAGGGGTGTACAACAGGAGGGGGTGGGGCGTGGAGGCGGGGAGTGGAGGCGGGGTAGGACGGGATCTGGTCACATGTGGATCACATTTAAACCACATGTGGCAGCTGCAGTCTCAGACCTTCTGGAGTTGTTGGAATAGCGTGTGTGTGTGAGAGCTACGAGCAGAAAGCTGTGTGAGAGAGCCAGGATAGGCTAACAGTGTGTGTGACAGAGCATTAAACATCCACGGGCGGACATACTGGCGGACTGGTGAAAGACGGGTACGGCAGGAGACACAGACAGCGACAGGCAGGTAGGCAGTCGACTGACACACAGACAGGCAGGCAGTAGACTGACACACAGACAGGCAGTCGACTGACACACAGACAGGCAGGCAGTAGACTGATACACAGACAGGCAGACAGTAGACTGACACACAGACAGGCTGGCAGGCAGTAGACTGACACACAGACAGGCAGGCAGTAGACTGACACACAGACAGTAGACTGACAGGCAGACAGTAGACTGACACACAGACAGGCTGGCAGGCAGTAGACTGACACACAGACAGGCAGGCAGTCGACTGACACACAGACAGGCAGACAGTAGACTGACACACAGACAGGCAGGCAGTAGACTGACACACAGACAGTAGACTGACACACAGACAGGCCGGCCGGCAGACAGTAGACTGACACACAGACAGGCCGGCAGACAGTAGACTGACACACAGACAGGCAGGCAGTAGACTGACACACAGACAGACAGGCAGGCAGTAAACTGACACACAGACAGGCAAGTAGGCAGACCACAAATACAAGCAGGAACTGACAGCAACAGTTAATGGGGGATAGGAACTGAATGTGTGGCTTACTCAGCCCTCAGGGGACTCAAAACACAAACGCACGACACAGAGATCTGAGGGGGACTTGAGAGGGGTGAGAGATCGCTGCTGGTGGATTCGGCTCTGGACCAAGACACAAGCAACACTAGAAGACCCAGCTGAAACGTATCAACCAGTCAGAGAATCTCTGGGCCTCATCGCGACCCACTCCAGCCTTCACTCAGGAGAGAGTGCGAGCTTCCTGAACTTCTGGGTTGCCGGTGGTCTCCGGGACACCCCCCTCTCCCGCCTCAGACCCCCCCCACCCTTGCCCTCCGGACCTCCCCCGGAACCTCCCGGAACAAACCCTCCCCCCCCAGCATCAAAGCTGCCACGCAGACACAAAGGTGTGTTTTAAAAGACTGTTTAGCACCATTTGGCCACAGGGGTGTCTAGGTTACACTACTGCGACTAAACCTGTCTGGCTCTCACGCATCGCCCTGAATGTGCGTGTGTGTATGTGTGTCTGTGTGTGGATAGAGGGGGAGGGTCTGTGAAAAACCAAGTCCAATTACGGCTGGTTGGGTACCAAGCGGCTCTCCAGTCCTTTTCAGCACCATGTCTTGTGTGTTTGGTTGACAGCAGACTGAAGAAGAGGAGGATGAGGACAATGAAGACCAGTGGTTGCGTGGGAGTGTCTGTAATGGTGTTCCTGTTGATGAAGACCACCATGGCGGAGGAAGAAGACCCCAGCACTCTCAGAGTGAGTACGTCGGGTAACCTTTGAACCCAACCTCTCCCTGTGCTTCTCTCTCTCAGACTTGTCTCATCTATCTGACTGCCATTGGGTAAAGATGCATGTGGTTCTAAATATGACTGGATACAGTACTGGTCGGTGAGCCCAGAGCAGTGTAGGGTAGCTTAGCATTATTTAGCAAAACAAACTGTGGAACTCAGCATAGCTTAGCTTTTGGTACTGAAGCATCACATGATGTTGTGTTGCACCACATAGCTTAACTTTATATAGCATAACAGGACGTAGACCAACTCATCATCGCTTAGTTATTATGTCATTTTTGTAGCACGTCATAGGGCAGGGTTGCTTTACAGCATTATGTAGCATATTATACATGTTAGCGTAGCTATTTCTTTGCATATATTCTGCCTGGGTCAATTCATGACAGACTGATGTGGTTCTATACCTGGGGGGTATAGTGAGTCTGGTTGTGAGTCTGGCTCCAGGACTGGCGGCCGGTAGAGAGAGTGGTCTTACATAAACACTGTAGAGGGATGCAGAGGGGAAATGATAGTTGAGGATAATTGAGTTGTTATGTTCTACAGAGAAACTTCAGAGAGAGCCAGGGAAGGAGAGACATGGCATTTTCGAAATGGCGTCGTTCCATTACACTTTCTTTCTCTCTCTCTCTTTCTCTCTTCCTCTCTCTCCCTCTCTCCCTCTCTCTCTCCCTCGAACATTTGTATTCGGTGTAGTTGTTTCTCTTTCTTAATTGTCTCAGCTAGGCAGCAAGCTTGCCAACCGACCAGTCAGCTTGTCAGCAACACCTACATGTCATACTGAAGAGATCCGATTGTTACATAACCAACACAAATGGAGGGAAACCAGGCAGCCTGCTGAGCTCTGAAGCAGATCTGTCCCTGCTCTCACATCCACTGGGAGAATAGTCTTCCAGTCTTCCAGTCCCCGAGACCCCCAGTCCTTCCACCCCTCCACCCCTCTAGTCCTCCAGTCCTCCACCCCTCCCAGTCCTCCACCCCTCCTAGTCCTCCATTTCTCCCAGTCCTTCCACCCCTCCACCCCTCCACCCCTCCCAGTCCTCCACCCCTCCTAGTCCTCCATTTCTCCCAGTCCTTCCACCCCTCCACCCCTCCAGTCCTCCAGTCATCCAAGTCCTCCAAGTCCTCCAGTCCTCCCAGTCCTCCCAGTCCTCCACCCCTCCTAGTCCTCCATTTCTCCCAGTCCTTCCACCCCTCCACCCCTCCACCCCTCCAGTCCTCTAGTCCCCCAGTCCTCCAGTCCTCCAAGTCCTCCACCCCTCCACCCCTCCACCCCTCTAGTCCCCCAGTCCTCCAGTCCTCCCAGTCCTCCACCCCTCCCAGTCCTCCATCCCCAGCATCATCCCCAGCCATAACAACCCTACACACTTTCACACAGTAGAAGCTTGCACAATCAACACCAGTCTTGATTTGAACGTATGTGTCCAAACCCCCTCTGTCACACTCTTTCTTCAGGCGGTAGAGAACACAGACAAACAGCTGCTCTCTACAGACCTCTGCCAAAGGGATATACTGTGCTCTGAATCTCCGTATATTTGCGGTTGTATGTGTGTGTGCTTGTGTGTGGTGTGTGAGAAGGATAGACAGCAGGATTGCTTTTAACGATCTATGTCTAACTGATTATGCTGGGATTTCCCTAAGGATCTGAGTACTCCATCCACCTCCCACACTTGTAAATATGCTTCTTCCAGCTGACTGTTTGACTGCTTTGTGTGTGTGTGTGTGATGACATTGGTGCATGAGTATGCAGCTTTCTCTGGTGGAGAAGAGGTGGTACCACATGCCCTGCAGACAGCCTCTCAGTTTAACTATCTATCCCCTTCGCCTGTTCTACGCCTCCCTCAGACTAACTTACACTTACTCCCTCCCTCCTCCCTCCTCTCTCCTCCCTCTTACCCTTCTTCTCCTCTCTCTTCCTCCTGCTTCCTCCTCCTACCTCTCTCCTCCTCCCTCCTCCCTCCACCCTCCTCCTAACTCTCTCCTCCTCCCCTCCCTTCCTCCTTTTCCACACTCATCCTCCCTCCTCCTACCTCTCTCCTCCTTCCCTCCCTTCCTCCTTTTCCACCCTCATCCTTCCTCCCTCCTCCTCCCTCCTCTACCTCCCTCCTCCTACCTCTCTCCTCCTCCCCTCCCTCCCTCCTCCCTCCTCCCTCCTCCCTCCTCCCTCCTCCCTCCTCCCTCCTCCTACCTCTCTCCTCCTCCCCTCTCTCCCTCCTCTCTCCTCCTTCCCTCCCTTCCTCCTTTTCCACCCTCATCCTTCCTCCCTCCTCCTCCCTCCTCCATCCTCCCTCCTCCTACCTCTCTCCTCCTCACCTCCCTTACTCCTCCCTCCTCCCTCCTCCTACTTCTCTCCTCCTCCCCTCCCTCCCTCCCTCCCTCCTCCCTCCGCCCTCCTCCTTTTTCCCTCCTCCCCCAGGACTCTAACAGGGAGCAGTGGGAGAGAAGGGTGCGCTCGGCCTCCAGTCTGGAGGAGCTCCTGCGTCTCACAGACTTCCCTGACTGGAAACTCTGGAAGTGTCGTCAGAACCTCCAAACCCTGGAAGCCCCCCCGCAGCCCAAATTCCGCTCCTCCTCCTCCTCCTTCCTCTCCTCCTCCTCCTCCTTCCTCTCCTCCTCCTCCTCCTCGTCAGGGTCGCACCGCTCAACACGCTACGCCGCGGACTCTTTCAGTTTGGAGATACTGAAAGGTGCACACACACCCACACACAAACAAACACCCACACATACACACACACACACTCTCACACACACACTGTGACTGGCCCTTTTTAGTGTTTCCTTTGCTCTCGTCTCAGCTCGCTTTTAGCCCCTGAAGCCTACGACACATACACACACACACACAGACACACCCCAGTAAAACGCACAAACACACCTACAAACACACACACACAGACGCAGCCCTGTAAAACACACGTCCACAAATACGTACACAAACACAGAAACCCCCCCAGCAGACCTGTAAGACACAAACGCTTCCTCACCGTGTGTGTAACTGTGTGACTGTGTGACTGTGTCCCGCCAGCCATCGACGAGGAGTGGCAGAGCACCCAGTGCATGCCCCGGGAGGCGTGCGTCGACGTGGCCAAGGAGCTTGGCTCCTCCCCCTCCATGTTCTTCAAGCCCCCGTGTGTGTCCGTGTTCCGCTGCGGAGGCTGCTGTAACCAGGAGGGCGTGGCCTGCCGCAACATAAGCACCACCTACGTCAACAAGACCGTGAGAGACGAGCACGTTCTGGCTGTGTGTGTGCGTGCATGTGGCGGAGTGTGTGGGGGGGGGGGGATAGGTGTTCATGTGTACGTGTGTATGCATGTGTGTGTGTGTGTCTATGCATCTGTGTTTAGGTGTGTTTATGTGTGTGTAGGTGGTTTCATGTTTACGTATGTGTGCGTAGGTGTGTTTGTGTGTGGAGGTGTGTTTGTGTGTGTAAGTATGTTTGTGTGTGTGTGCCTGTAGGTGTGTGGGTAGGTGTGTGTGTAGGTGAGTGTGTAGGTGTGGGTGTAGGTGTGTGTGTAGGTGAGTGTGTAGGTGTGTGTGTAGGTGAGTGTGTGGCGTGCAGGTGTGTGTGTGTGTGTGTAGGTGTGTGTTCTGACCTCATGTCCTCTGCAGCTGCTCAGTGTGATCCCCTTCAAGTACGGCCCAGAGCCTGTCCTCATCAGAGTGGCCAATCACACGCAGTGTAGGTGCATGGAGCCCGCCCTGATACGCCGCCACGCTCGACCCCATAGGAGGAACGGGTGAGTGACGCACCCAGAGACAGACTTACAGTAAAGACAAACGTACAGATAACATGGTCACACTGCAAACACAGTCCCGGCCCTCCTCCTCCTCTCTCCTCCCTCCTCGCCTTTCTTCTTCCTCTTCATCCCATTCTCCCCTCCCCTCTTCCAAACCCCTGTCCTCCCCTGTCCTCCTCTTCTCATGCTCGCCTCAATCCATGTCTCCTCTCCCCACCTCTCCTCCTCTCCTCCTCTCCTCCTCTCCTCCTCTCCTCCTCTCTCCTCTCCTCTCACTACTCTCCTCTTCTCTCCTCCTCTCCTCTCTTTCAGGTGTTCCCCTCGTCAGCGTCCGGACTCAGGGGACCCCCGGAGGCTGTGTTCTCCAGGCTTGATCTGGGACTGCCTGGCTGAGAGATGTGTCCTCTACCCCTCCAGTCCCCCAGGTCTGTGCTCGGGCCCCTGGCTTCACGCTGGCTAAGCCAGTGGTTCTCAACCCTGGTCCTCAGCAACCCCTGTTCTCCATGTTTGAGATGTTTCCCTGCTCCAACACGCCTGATTCAAATGAATGGTCGCTACCAGGCTTCTGCTTAGCTAGATCATGACTCAGTCCTTTGAATCAGTAGCGTTGGAGCAGGGAAACATCTCAAACATGCAGGACCAGGGCTGCTGAGGACCAGGGTTGAGAACCACTGCGCTAAGCTAAAGGCAAGCCGTTTTCCAACACCAAGTCATACTTCTCTCTTGTTCCCTCTCCCTCCTTTGTCTCTCTTTCTCTCTCCCTCTTTCACTGCCCTCACCCTCTCCCCCCCCCCCCCCAGTGGAGTTGACGTTTAGTGGGGGCGGACCTGACTGTGAGATTGACCTGGAGAGATGTGGTTGTGTGGCTCCACCTCTCCAGCCCTGACACCCCCGATGGCACGACTCCACCCAGGTACAGTAGACACCAGTCAACCTCAGATAGTAGAACAGAGTACAGTCCAGTAGAGTGGAGTACGGACATATGGTAGAGTAGAATAAGCGAAAGTAGCGTAGACGATGGCAGAGTACAGTACAGTAGAACAGAGCTCCAGTATACATAAAGGCTGTCTCTCTTTCCTGTAACTAGGACAGGATAACCATTGACAATCTCCTGTGGATTCCCGAAGTTCAGATTCAGGAGGCAACAACATTAATTTATTTATAGACCTATTTATACCAGCGTGATTAAACCCTACTAACCGCAACCATGGCCAGATGACTAACCAGCACTACTGTGACAGCTTGTACTACAGTGGACCCTGTGTGTGTGCATTGTTAGTCCCTCTGTGTAAATGACCTGTTCTCTCTATCCCCGTACACTGAACAAAACATGTATGTTACATTAAAAGAATTGTATTTTTTATAATTTCATCATCTCTGTGGTGGGCATCTTTTCTTGTCAAGTTTTGTTATCGAGCACATTTCAAAACAACAACCGTCGAACAAAGTGCTGTACAGTCAGAGTAGCAAAAGCCATAAAAAAACAAACAAAGCAAGGCAGCTGTCATACTGTGTTGAAAATGGGATTTGAGAACATGCAGTGTCGAGTCCAGCCTGGCACGTAGAGGCAACTCATTCCAGTGTTTAGCGGCTTCTAAACAATCGGCTGCTGAAAAAAACAATCACCGCTGTGCTTCAACCTGGATCTACGGATACTCAGAAGCAACTGACCAGTGGACCTGGCGTGTGAAGGTGTGTGTTTATGTAGGTGTGTGTGGAGATTTTCCTCTCACCCTAACCTTCCAGAACGTTCTCCTGCTGTGTACGGCATGTGGAGGATGTGAGCAGTGAGGTGAGGCGCTGGGGCCTGAAATTGCTCCCGGCCTCCTCTAGGGGGAGACAGACCTCCACACGGGTCTGTCGGTGCTGATGAGCGGGATCTTGTCTCTGCTCTCCTCAAGCCCCTTGAGTGACACTCTGGGATGGCGTAAAAGGAGCCGGGGGGGGGGGGGGGTCACCTCCACAGTAGCTCTGTGACAGCCCTTTGATGGGCGCATTGATGCTGAAACACCTGAGGAGTGGGTGTGTGTATGCGTGTGTGTGCGCGCGTGTGTGTGTGCACGTCAAGGAGTCTCTGTGTGTGTGTCAGACACGTCCAGAGGAGAGACAAGGAGAGAGGTGACCTTTAGAGTGACTGACATTTAATCTTGGACCTTGGAGACACTGTCACACAACGATCAGACACACACACACACATACATCCACATACAGCGATGCATTCAAGAATATGCACATTTAGACATGCAAACAGACTCAGACACTTTCGGAAACCACACACACACACATTTACACACACACGCACACACACACAGTGTCTTCCAGGAAGGGGGCATTTCAATGGTGAGGTTGAGCCAGCTCTTACTGGAGCATGGATGCGGAACATTCTGGAACTGAAATGTTCTCTCTTTACATCTCTTCTAGTCAGATGGAGTTGTCACTACAAAGCCAATGACTGTGTGTTTGTGTGACTGTGTGTACGTGTGTGTGTGTTGCTTGAGTACACGTGTGCATGCATGTGTGTGTTTGTATAAGAGCGTGTGAAAGTGTGAATGTGTGTGTGTGCAAGTGTTATAAAGTGTTTTCAGTACTAAGTGTAATCTGTGAAGACCTAGCTATCGCTCTCTCTGAACAGCCTTGCAAAGTGGAGTTACATGACAACATAGCTTTATTACAGTATACAAAGGCCAATATGTTAGCGGGTTTTTTTCAATTGCTGACCAGCATTGATCAAAACTGAAGTCACATTGTCAAAACTCTCCACACAGTCAGCGAAACGTGTACATGGACCAAAGTGAACCATTTGGACCATTTTTCAGTGCTTTCACATAAAATGCATTCAATGACCACGTTTACCAAAACCCATCCTCTTTTCTTATTCATACTCCACAACCAGAAAAACACTATTTATCTGCAGCACATTTTTCAAATGCTAATTCACTGTTTCCAAAATTGCTCAAAGAACATTCAAAACCGAATTATACGGTGCATTTCTGCAGTAACCAGACTGAAATACGAGAGAATACGGGGCGGACAAGGAAGACCAAGACAGTGGTCTATGTTGTTTTTCGTCATTACTATTGCAATTGCATTATTATCATTGATCCTTTGGTTTTGTGTTTCAACTTTGTGTTTTTCTAAAGTAAATGACGATATACAAAGATATGGAGAACACAGAGGAAACCGAAGCAAACTGCTGCATTCTTGATTCCTTCTCGTAAAGATTTTTGTAGCCAAAGTGAAAAGGTGTCATTTTTGTTCTATCATGAAATACTGATTCACGTGAAAAATCATTCCAACTTCAAAGATAAAAGTTGATCCTTTTTGTAATGCTCCCTGTTGTTAGTTTTTTTTTCAGGTGAGTGTGTTATGAGTGACAATGTTTGCTTTCTGAGAGAGAATTGATGCTAGTGTTAAGTTCAAACAAGCTAATTTTGAGACATATAAAGTGTTTTGATGGTTTGAGTGAGTTTTGGAGGAGGGATTAACTGTTTGGCCAACCTGCATGTTTCTAATACAGACTGTGGGAAGAGTTTTGAAAATGTTGCTTCAGTATTGAACGGACTCCTGCATTTCAACCTTGTCATTATAGATATAGAAGATGTATCCAGTTACTATTTGCACAATTTGCACAATTTGTTGTTTTGGATCAAAGTGTCTGCTAAATGGATCAGATGGTGACATTACACCATCAGCATCATCATAAACACCATCCTCATCACAGGCAGCAGCTAAGTGGTGGAGATGAAGGGATGAGGAGTTGAAGCCCTGAACGTTGAAGCCCTGAGTGTTTGTCCCCAACAAACACTGATGCTGGTGGGATGAGGACACGGAGAGGAACGTTGGGCTGCGCAAGACAGCTGAATCGAGTGTCAGTCTCGTCCGGTCACAACACACAGACACAGACACACAGACACACACACACAGCGACACTCACACGTTGCGCACGTCCATGCAACAAGGTGCCATCTCATTCTGTGGCTCCTTCTTCCTACAGCAAGCTGCATGAATGTGTTTCACTGTCTTTTTTCTAATCTGTTCCTGCCAGACGCTACACAAAGCAACAGACGCTCAGAGTTGTCCCTGGGCCCAGCCTGTGTGTGAGTGTGTGTGTCTGTGTGTGTGTGTGTGTGTGTGTGAGGGTCGGAGGGCGCATATCTTGCCAGCAGGGGTTGAAATACGGGCGTCCTTAAAGAGCTTCAATTTGAAAATGAGTCACCCCGGGTTTTAATTAGGTTTCATTTATTACCTGTTACCTTGTTTGACTTTCTTCGTTGTGAGAGTATGTCTGTCTGTCTGTCTGTCTGCATGTCTGTCTGTATGTCTGTCTGCATGTCTGTCTGTCTGTCTGTCTGCTCACTCTGTCAGTCTGTCTCCATTCCTTTGTCTGAGGAGAGGAGAGAGGGAGAGGAGAGGCAAGGAGAGAACATGACAGGAGAGGGGGAGAAGAGATTCTGGCCATGCAAGAAATACAAGAATCAATATCAATCAATAGAGTAACACAATATTGGATGTTGTCATGTACGACATGAATGAGGTAATGTAAGGTAAGATTTGATGTTCCGAAACACACAATAGTAAACCCTTCAGTCTCCCACATCGTCTTGTGTAACAGGGGTGTGTCTCTCTGCTCATCAGTTCTCCCAATCATTCCCCTCATTGGTACTCCCTTCTCGCAGGCGTGGGTGGTCTGTACTGACACCGTGGAGTGAGGTTGGCCAATCCACAGGAGATACACTAGGGTAACAGATATTGATGTCACAGAAACACATGAGTATCCCAGAAACACGTTCCCTAGCATGTCGCTTTCTCCAACACGTGTGTGTGCATGTGTGTGTTCTCCTCTTGAACACAGACACACATTCCAGACTCACAAATGTGAATGTCTATCCAACTGGGCTGGTAAAGCTTGCTCTGTATGCGTGGACGGTGCGTTGTCAGGATATCGCTGCGGGTCTTCATCAGAGTACCTGAGTGTGCGGTGATGAATGTGGCTCTGCTGGAACCCGCAGGCGTGCCCCAGGTGGGGCCTGCAGCGGTACAGGTGGGGGGTCTTCATCTGGACCACATTTGCCAAAACACACACCAGCCCAGCAGGAGAGAGAAGGTAAGGGTGAAAGGGAGGGAGGGAGGGAGAGAGAGCGAGAGACGGAGGGATGTAAGGAGAGAAAGTGACCGAGTAAGAGAGGGAAGGGTAGCGAGAGAGGGAGGGAGGAAAGAGAGGGTAAGAGAGAAAGGGCCCAGAGAAAAAGAGAGAAAACAGAGGGACAGGGATTTTTTTGGTAATGGATTGTCCTTTCATAAGGTGACAAACACTTTACAGTCATACATAAAGGCATATATGTATGAGTGTGTGAGTGTGTGTGTGTGTGTGTCTGGGAGAGAGTGTGTTCTGTCCTTTCCTGCCTTCAGGTGAGAACAAGCCACAGAGCTTCTAAAAGGCCTCCTCAGGGAACAACGCAGACATACACACACGCACACACACACACTTTACATTTACATTTAGTCATTTAGCAGACGCTCTTATCCTTACAGTAAGTACAGGGACATTCTCCCCGAGGCAAGTAGGGTGAAGTGCCTTGCCCAAGGACACAACGTCATTTGGTTTGCATAGCCGGGAATCGAACTAGCAACCTTCTGATTACTAGCCCGATTCCCTAACCACTCAGCCATCTGACCCACTTTGTTCGTATCTTACCCACTTAGTAAAAGAAAAGAAAAGTATGGATCTACAATAAAGCAGTGGGTTAGGCTGTAGAAGGCTGCGATCTTTGTGTGTAAGTGTATGTTTGGGACTTGTGTGTGTGTAAAGGTTCATTGCCTCTGATCTGGAATGTTCTAAGCCCCACAGTGATGACAGCAGACGGGGAACAGAACATCGTACCAGCCTCCATACCAGCCTCCGCCCAGCCTCCACACCAGCCTCCACCCCAGCCTCCATACCAGCTTCCACCCCAGCCTCCATACCAGCTTCCACCCCAGCCTCCACATCAGCCTCCACCCCAGCCTCCATACCAGCTTCCACCCCAGCCTCCACACCAGCCTCCACCCCAGCCTCCATACCAGCCTCCACACCAGCTTCCACCCCAGCCTCCATACCAGCCTCCAGTCTCCTCACATCACATCTCTTCTTGTCTCATTCATTTTCTTTGCTAAATTAATCTGCTCTCTTTTTCTTCTCACCGCACATGTCCTCTAATTTAGTCTTGTCTATCTTGTCTATACCTTCTCCTCCCCCCCCTCTCCTCCCTTTCTGCCCCTCCTCTACCCTTACACCCACCTCCCCCTCTCCTCATCTCTCCCCCTCTCCTTGCCTCTCCTCTTCTCTTCCCCCTATCCTCTCCACTCCCCTCCTATCCTGTCTCTATCTTAGGATCAGCTACTCTTTCACTGGATGGTCCGTGTTCACACTAGTCTGCCAGGCAGAGATAAAGAAGAACTCTCATCCCTCCATCCCCTCTGTCTCTTTGATGCTCAGGTCCAGTCTGTGTTTGGGTGAATAGATACCCTGCTGGGAACGCGGTTCCAGTAAATAACCTCTTCAGGTCTGACATCCGTGACTTAGGAAATGCAGCGTCAGAGGCAAAGGCCAAGTCAGACATTTATGCCTGCCTTTGATGAAAGTTGTGAAATTGGAAACTTTCAGAGAGATATAGTATGTAGGATTGAATATGAACAGAGATTTTGGAAAGATACTGTTTCAAATCCATTGCCTTCCAAGCAAATATGTACTTGCCCTATCTGCTTTTTTCCACGTAAAGAAACGTGTCTGCAATACTGTAGTATTGTTGTTTCTACATTGATTGACAGTTCCTGTCCTCAAGGTAACCTCCATTGCATGGCTTCCATACCAATGGGCCATGGCTGAGACATTGAAACTGAATTTGCCTTGGCACAAAATACATTCATAGACATCTTTCAAATGACATTAATTATTTTCTCATTCAGACACAACCACCACCAAAACTTTACCCTCCTGACCATTTGCATGTCTACATACTCTTTTCAAAATGGTTAAACGTACATTCTAAATCTAACATAACACAAAATTGGACAGCAATTAGCAACATTTCTACAGTAATATTGAAATATATTCCACATCTAATCAGGGAAATACTATCAATACAACAGATACATTTGTTCCCTCCCGGAAACAATGAAAGCTGGTTGCCTGGAAACATCAGCAGAAGATTGTCAGGAATGGACCAGGCATGCCAAAAGGTTGTTTCCTAGATGTGTTGCCCAAGATGTCATAAGATGTGATGTGGATGAGCACCTGTGACCAGATGAAGCAGACAGGGTTGCCTAGCATTGCAACTGTAGATGGTGTACAACTGACTGAATTGTATTTGGGACTCAATGTCCCCCAAAAAATGTAATACTGATGCATATTGCATGTCTGATTAATTCCTGTAAGATATACTGCAGTGAATTATTGTGCCATTCTTGTTTTGTAAAGAGATTTTTACTAAAGAAAAATTATGTAATGCTACCTTTTGCAAATGGTTTTTAGGTCAATGTTTTATGAGTGACAAAGTGTACTTGTTGAGTGACAACCTTTGCTAGTGTAATAATAATACATTTTATTTAAAGGTGCCTTTCTCGGCACTCAAGGACACCGTACAGGATATAAAATACATTTAAAAACAGCAAAAACAAAGAATACAACAACATTAAAAACAACAGAAGCAGGAAGCATAATTGACATCAAGTGGAATATGTAGTTTTAAACAGATGGGTTTTGAGTTCCAATTTGAAATGGAGGAATGAGTCAATATTTCTTAGTTGGGGTAGTGCATTCCAGAGACAGGGAGCAGAGCGGCTGAATGCTCTACTCCCCATGGTAGTGAGGCGGGCAGAGGGGACAGACAGGTGTATGGAGGAAGAGGATCTGAGGGAGCTGGAGGTAGTGGGACCCTGGAGGAGATTAGACAAGTACGGGGGGGCAAGACATATACGGATATATGTCTCGTATGAAGCATTTTGGAAGCATTAGGGCATTCTGAATGGTAAAATGTGACCAAAGTATTGAAAAACAGGTCCTAGCAATTGAAATTCAATAATTTCTGCTTATTGTCAGCATGTAAACAGGCTGAGAAAAGTAGGCACAGCGGAGGGCTGCAGTCAAACACTGTCAGTGAGAACAAAGCAAGCAACAATTTTGCCAAAGTAACTTTCGCTGAGTGTGTGTGTGCGTGAGTGTGTGTACGTATGTGAGTGTGTATGAGAGAGAGAGAGAGAGAGAGAGAGAGAGAGAGAGAGAGAGAGAGAGAGAGAGAGAGAGAGAGAGAGAGAGAGAGAGAGAGAGAAACACACTCACACACAAGACTTTGTATGTGTGTGTCTTCCTGTGTGCGAAGCATAACAAGCGTGCCACTTCCAGACCGACATGTTTAGTATATCATTGATTTGATGCAGGTGTGAGCTCTGGCCAGATCCCAAGCACACACACACACCGACACGCGTCACACACACCGTTGTTATATAAACAAACCACCTTCATCATGGCAGAGTTATGAGACTAACTTGTCACGCAGTAGGTGGCTGCAGTCTCTCTGCTTCACCAAACTCCTAATAGGGACTGTGGTATAGATGTGTGGAGGCCAGAGACACAGGGACCAAAACCTAACTTCATCCCTGGCCCAGAGAATCACGAGGGCCTGACACTGACCCTATCCCAATGCTAACTCCATTCTAACCCAACCCTAACTCCCTCCCTAGTCTAGAAGGTGACACAGCCCTACCCAACCCTGTTGGTGTGTGTAGTCCAGAGATAGAGATACGACCCTAACCCTGTTTCTCGAATCCCAGAGACTCTGACAGGACACTTATCTATAAACGGAAGGTTGTGACGAAAGCTTACGCTTAACTAATTGAAAGAAATTAAACACAACCTATTTCAATACCAGACAGGGACTTGAAGCACAAAGGCTTTTGTATAGATCACTTCACAGTTTTTGTCAGTTGCTAACTGTCACAGCCACGTTTGCCTTCCCATCTGTGTCTCTGTGTGCTGCGGTCATTAGGTTCACCTGTGTCTTGTTGTTTGTCTTTCAATGGTCTCATTAGTGGTGTCGCGTTCACCCGTGTCTCGTTTGGTATTTAAGTCGATAAGTTGGTCATTCGTTTACTGTTTCCGGATTCGCCGTGGTCTTTCTCAAGAAAACCCTTTGTTTTGGACTCCTGTCTCCTCGGGTCCTCCCTGCACCCCGCGTTACACTACATTACATTTACATTTAGTCATTTAGCAGACGCTATTATCCAGAGCGACTTACAGTAAGTACAGGGACATTCCCCCGAGGCAAGCAGGGTGAAGTGCCTTGCCCAAGTACACAACGTCAGTTGGCATGACCAGGAATCGAACTGGCAACCTTCGGATTACTAGCCCGATTCCCTCACCGCTCAGCCACCTGACTCCCACTAACACGCTAAAATGACACAGAACGCATAATTATTGAAACCGACACTCAGGTGTGGTCCAGTTGCTATGAGGCCTGTTTCTGTCTGGGGGGGGGGGGGGGTATCTGTATACATTTCTGTATACATTTTGCCATGTATACAGATACTAGGAATTAGATTTGGTATTTTCCATAAATATATATATATATAGCATCACAAATAGAACAACAAAACAAAACAGAACAACAATACAAGGACAGATAGTACCAGTATGAGCAAAATAATAAATAAGAATGGAGGTAGTGCAACGATAGTAATGTTAAATAAAGTTAAATAAAGTGCCATCAAGTTCATGTGGAAGAGTTATTTGGGAGGGCTATTGCTTGGGGGGAAAAACTGTTGAGGTGACGTGATGTTTTGGTCATGATGGCCCTGTATCGCCGTCCAGAGGGGAGAAGGTTAAAGAGACTGATGGCAGGGTGTGAGGGGTCTGCCGTGATATTTATTGCTTTCCTGAGGGATCTGGAGCTGTGAGGGTCCTTGATGGAGGGAAGGGGGCAGCCAATATGCGCGCCTTCTGGCCAAACAGCTCATAGCTTATTCGTTGACTCGTCAAGAGAATGTAAGCGCAGTGAAAAGACCACAGGGAGTACCTTTTCACACCAACAATGGAAGTGAACACTGCAGCTAGAGGGAGGGGGGTAGGAAGAGTGAAAGGGAGGGAGAGGGAGGGAGAGTGAAAGGGACGGGGAGAGGGAGGTATAGTGAAAGGGAGGGGGAGAGGGAGGGAGAGTGAAAGGGGGGGGAGGGAGGGAGAGTAAAAGGGAGGGGGAGGGAGGGATAGTGAAAGGGAGGGGGAGAGGGAGGGAGAGTGAAAGGGAGGGGAGAGGGAGGGAGAGTGAAAGGGAGGGGGAGAGGGAGAGGGAGGGAGAGTGAAAGGGAGGGAGAGAGGGAGGGAGAGTGAAAGGGAGGGGGAGAGGGAGGGAGAGTGAAAGGGAGGGGGAGAGTGAAAGGGAGGGAGAGTGAAAGGGAGGGGGAGAGTAAAAGGGAGCGGGGAGAGGGAGGGAGGGAGAGTGAAAGGGAGGGGGAGAGGGAGGGATAGTGAAAGGGAGGGGGAGAGGGAGGGAGAGTGAAAGCAAGGGGTAGAGAGGGAGGGATAGTGAAAGGGAGGGGGAGGGAGGGAGAGTGAAAGGGAGAGGGAGAGTAAAAGGGAGGGGGAGAGGGAGGAAGGGAGAGTGAAAGCAAGGGGTAGAGAGGGAGGGATAGTGAAAGGGAGGGGGAGAGGGAGGGAGAGTGAAAGGGAGAGGGAGAGTAAAAGGGAGGGGGAGAGGGAGGAAGGGAGAGTAAAAGGGAGGTGGAGAGAGGGAGGGATAGTGAAAGGGAGGGGGACAGAGGGAGGGAGAGTGAGATGAAGGGGGAGTGATAGGGCGAGGGAGAGTGAGAGGAAGAGTGAGAAGGAGGGGTTTGTTTTTTCCTCAAAGTTTTCTTTTTTGTTTGCTGCATTTGACACAATTTCTCTTTTGTTTCACACAACTGCAATGTATACTGTATATGCTGTGCATTTGCTGTGGAGAAAATAAGAAAAGTTTTGTGTCAACAGTATATTTCCGTAAAGATCTGCTAGTAGGACAAACGCCAACAAAGATGAAAGTGTTCTTGATTGAGCACAACAGTGTGCTTTGGACAAATGAAATGTGGGCCATTTGGTGCAAAATGGAGATTTTGATAAGTGTGTCTGTAGTTTAGAATGCAGCACTTCAATTTGCAGGATACATGGTGTTTTGCAGGATACATTAGGTTGTTTGGCAGGATACATGTTTTGAACACTGGATGTGTTTTCTATTTGAATATATACGATTTCATTTCATTTTGTTTTCCTCCTTCCACTCCATCTGTGGTGGGGAGGGGGGGTCAGATGTGATAAAGCAGCGAGGAGAGGATGAATGCCTCTGGATTCTGCTGTTTTTCCTGTTTCCTGTCTCTCTCTTTCTCGCTCGCTCTCTCTCAGTGACACACGCAGTAGAGCGCACACGTGCGCTAAAACCACACGCGCAAGACTTATCTGATACATTCAAACACGTGCTTGCACACACGAACGCAGACACGCAACAACACAAAGAGGCACATTCAGTGGTTTTGACTGCATCTTTATCAACACAACGCTCTGTTCCTGCCTTTAGGCTACTGCTGTCTTGTTCCACAGAAAGATAAACACAGGACTGACAACATGGCAGACACGTCATCGAGCTTCACAGCTACCTCACAGTCACAGACACCTGCACACACACTAAATACTCAGTTACAAAGGACAGGTGGCTAGAAGACCTCGTCTATAGTCACTAGTATAACTTGTGTAGACATGTATAACTTGAATTACCTTTGAACACACAATAGTATTACCTGAACAATGTTTTTAAACAACATGAAAAGTACACTTAGACTAAGTAACCTCTCTAACATAAAGCACTCTACAGGTATTTGCAGGGATTACATCAGCAAGTACTTTACATAATGCACAATGAAAGCTTGGCTCCTGATCTGCATGTCAAGCCGTGTCAAGGCCAATCACATTTGGTATGCTAATCAGGGTAGTTTCATCAGGGAGCTTGAAAAGGTGAATCACGATCTCCAAGGACCACTGTACAAATACTTTACATGTACTTAATGCATACCCTACATTTTCAACTGCAATCTGCCAATCTTTCAGTCAGGTGTCCTTTCTGTTTAGGTGCATTGTAACATATACACTAAATACTTTTATTTATTACGTTTCTTCATGCAATTGAATATACAAAGATGTCACACATTTTAAGTATCACTACGTTGATGGAAAATTCCTTCACAACGATGTATTTACATTTAGTCATTTAGCAGACGCTCTTATCCAGAGCAACTTACAGTAAGTACAGGGACATTCCCCCGAGGCAAGTAGGGTGAAGTGCCTTGCCCAAGGACACAACGTCAGTTGGCATGACCGGGAATCGAACTGGCAAACTTCGGATTACTAGCCCGATTCCCTAACCGCTCAGCCACCTGACTCACCTCATGTAAAACAACCACATTAGCTAATGCTTGAAAACAAGACAGGATCATCCCAATGTATTTTTGGGACTAAGCCATGAACTGAACACTTTTTCATCCTTTTGTTTCCAATTTGAATGAAATCACAGCAAGTGGTAAAAGTAATAAAGAAATGCTCAGATAAAACAACCAGGACACACAGCCAGGAGACAGCACCTGGACACACACAGCCAGGAGACAGCACCTGGACACACACAGCCAGGAGACAGCACCTGGACACACACAGCCAGGAGACAGCACCCGGACACACACAGCCAGGAGACAGCACCTGGACACACACAGCCAGGAGACAGCACCCGGACACACACAGCCAGGAGACAGCACCTGGACACACACAGCCAGGAGACAGCACCTGGACACACACAGCCAGGAGACAGCACCTGGACACACACAGCCAGGAGACAGCACCTGGACACACACAGCCAGGAGACAGCACCCGGACACACACAGCCAGGAGACAGCACCTGGACACACACAGCCAGGAGACAGCACCTGTACAAACACAGCCAGGAGACAGCACCTGGACACACACAGCCAGGAGACAGCACCTGGACAAACACAGCCAGGAGACAGAACCTGGACACACACAGCCAGGAGACAGCACCTGGACACACACACAAGCCCATCTCCCCGACCATACTCACAGCACTCACAGGCCTTACACTATCACACAGTCCTCTCTCTCTCCTCCATCTCCCCCCTTCATGGACTCCCCTTACCCCCCTACACACAGTCTTCCTGGCAGACAGGCGTGTTGCCATTGGCCAGGCTGACGCTGGCCACGGAGTGGTGTGTGCTGCGCAGCGAGGTGAGGTGCGTGTTGTTGCGCACGGCCGCCAGGGACCTCCGGTGGATCAGGGCTTGGCAGCAGCACAGCTGCTCGTTGAACTGCTTCTGGAAGCTTCTGCTCAGCAGGTAGAGGGCGAAGGGGTTCACGCAGGAGTTGGCAAAGGCCAGGACGCGAGCCACGACACTGCACAGGAAGTGGGCCAGGGAGGTGTCCACCTTGAGGGGAGACAGGGAGGAGAGAGGGTAGTTAGTGTAGGTGCTTGCCTGTTCATTGAGGTTTTTGGGGTGGGTATGGGGCTGGGGTGTATTAGTTTAGGGTAGGTGTGTCAGAGTTAGGGTGCGTACAGTAGCTGTTCATAGTGGTTGGGGTTAAGGTAGGTATGTAGCGTTAGGGCTAGGGTGTGTACCTGTCCATAGTGGTGGGAGCGATACAGGTAGACCACATGACTGGGCAGCCAGCAGACAGCAAACAAACCTACAAACACCAGAACTGTCTTGGCCAAACGCTTCCTCGACTCGACCTGGGAGGGAGAGGGAGAAGGAGGGGAGACAGCGATGTTTGCCAAATAGCCAAAACGCTCGCTCGCTTTGACAAGCACACATCACGTCATGGACTCATTCGCGCAACACGGCCGCCTCACCTGTCTCCTGACGTGTACGTTCCCCTCCACGGGCATGTTGCGAGCGCTCAGCATTAGGCTCCTAGCGATGAAAAAGTAGTACACAGTGATGACCAGCAGGGGGAGCATGTAGAAGATGAGGAACGACACCATGGAGTGGATCTTGGGGTGAAGTTGGCCGGTGTTGGGGTAGGGGGCGCACGTGACAAAGCTCTCGTCGGTGTGGTTGACGTGGAACGCGTGCAGGTCGGAGAACACAGCCTCAGGGACGGCCAGGGTCATGGAGAACAGCCAGATGGCCGCAGCTCTCAGCACGATCCCCTGGGGGGCGCCGGAGGTCTGCAACTCCATGGGCCGGACGATGGCCCTGTACCTGAGGGAGAGGGTGTGGGAGGGGATAGGGGAAGGGAGAGCATGGGGCGGGTTTGTCGGGTGTTATGTTATAGCCCTATGTGACATGGCTTGTAAAATGGGCTATACATATCAACGTGATTTGATTGGATTGACTCTATGTTCATACATTCATAAATGTTCATGAATGTTCATCAATGTTCATAAATGTTCCTAATATATGACATCCGCAACACAAAGCTAACTGCCCCCCACCAACACACACACCTACTTTATCCTACCGCAATTATGGTTTTGTGCGGATCGAAACCCCAAATGTTTCCTACAAAATGACTGTTTTACATCAACAACTTGGGATACATGAACACATGATTCTGCTGAGTTGTCTTCCCTGCCCTGCGTTAACAGAGAGCAAGGGAGACAATCTTGACTGTCAGCAGGTAGTTTGAGGCAGTATTTAGACGGATACATCTGTAGAAGTTGGACCAGGAAAGAGGAGCAGGACAGATGACTTGGACACTGAACCTGGCTTTCTCTCTTTTATGTGGTGATGAAGGAATGACCAAGTATGACTAACATCTTGCACTTGTGTGTGGGTGCATGTGTGTGCTTGTGTGTGTGAAGATGATCATAATTATATACTGCATATTATGTCATAACTAGGCTATATAGTTTTATTTCACGCTCATAAATATAAACTGAGACCTGTGGTTGCACTCTTTTGCAAACTCATCTATCAGATAAACTGATTTGATCCTGCACATTTTAATCGGTACGCGCAAGGCGTATGAAAGCGGTTCCATCTCGTTCAGCTTACTGCAGCCCTTACGAAGTCTCCTCCACACAACCTCAATACAGGCTACTTTTATAAAAGTTCAATTTGTAATTCCATCTTGGTGCGCATTAGCCTACTTCACAGCATGTAGAACGGAGATCATGTTCCGTCTCTATAGCCTACCACATTTCAATAATTTTGCTCACCTGTCAGCGGACAACGCAGTAAGCGTGAACACCGATACGCCAACCGACGTGAGTTGTATGAACGGTATGAGTTTACATCCCACTCTACCGAACAGCCACTCGTCCGCCAGGTACCGGCTGGCATCCACCGGTGCGCAGGTGACCAAAAGGAGCACGTCCCCGAGCGCAAGACTCGACATGAACAGATTCGGTACATTCCTTACCGACTTGGTGGAGCAAAGGGTCTTAATGAGCGTTATATTACCAATGAGACCAACGGTTATGATTACACCGTAAACAGCGGCGATGGCGACACCGGTAGACCACATCGACTGTTCAGAGGGGAGTGTTATGTTTCCGCGCGCCACGGATAGATTTGGGTGCTGATGCGCCATGTCCCAAGAGTAATCAAACGGCTCCTCAAAAGACATTCTTTCTGCGCTTAGTATTTAAATGGTGCGTCGTAAAGAGCTGTTGATTTGGATTCTCAACCACTTTTTTGATAGCCTGCTATCCATGCCAAACATATAAGACTCAATTGAAACTAGTTTCCTTTTCATTTAATTGCACTTTACTTCTCCAATGGGAAATATTTTCCAAGAAGTCGGTGGTGAGTTTCTTGAGACTGGTCACACGAAGCTGCACTGATGTGATGTCCTCTAAATGCGCGTGGCCGCGTCAATTTCGCGCTCCCGGGAATGTCTTACCCGAGACATGAATGGAGATAAAATCCTCTCACCAGAACTGTCATTGGATTCCTTCCTCCAGGAGACGTTTGTCCAAAAATATTAAACAGTTATGAACCTTCCAAGGTTACAAGTTCAACAATTTAGACATGAACTTGTAGCAGAGTGGGTTTAGAACGACATTGATGTATTTGCACATATGATATTATATGTCAAATACAGGGAGTTTCTCTTCAGTGCTTTGCCCTGTCAAGCCATTTAGATCAGCTATGACCTTCAGGGGGAGTAAGTCAGAGAAGGATTTTTATTTTATTTTGTCTTAGCATTTCCTTAACTATGTGCAAGTATTTCATAGTACATCACAACTCTGTTGCATGTCTGCAAAATGCAGTAACCCACCTAAAATATGTAATTAATGCTTCAAAACTTAACAAACCACTGCACCTTTCCCTTTTTTCCCAAATAATTAGATAAGGGAAGTTTTGAATGAGGAACAGATGAGTTCAATTTTCCTTCTCAGCTTTTTAGGAAAGGAAAGAAAAAGGCCTGTTATTTTTTTCCAGAGCTGTATTTTACCAATGCCATCAAAATGAAAAGGTTAAAGGCTTAAGACGAACTTGTTCCGGGAGTACAACGGTACTTAGGAATGGTTCACTTGACCCGATGTTAGTTTCCTCAAGGATCACAATGACTCTTGCTTAGAGACTTGTTGCTCTTGTGGTTAGTGGTAACTGATTTAAATTTTTGTACTCGCTGTGATATATTGTTTTTATTATTGTTGCTTGCTTTTTCCACAGGTACACTTGCACTTGTAACTTGTTTAACTACATGCTCTTATGGTTCTTCCCTTTGGCACTTACTTTGGTTGTTCACAATGTGTGCTTCATGTTTTGGCTACTCGCAATGTTTTTGTGGCTATCTTGTTGTTATGATCAGCGACCTATGCACTTTGTAAAGCTCTCTCTTGGAAGTCGCTTTGGATAAAAGCGTCTGATAAATGAATAAATGTAAATGTTTTGTCTTTGTGTGAGCCTTTCTGGTCAAAATGTTCAGATAATTTTTCACATGTACAAATATCAGTTTTGTTAACTTTTTGGGTTGACACTGACTGCTTACTCTCCCACACACAGAAAATGGATGTGCACATTTGAATGTAGGCCTATGCTGTAAATGGATTTTGTGTTAAAAACACATTTCTGTTACACAGACAATTCCCATTCCATCTATGACAAGTTCACTGAGAATCAACTCATCCGTTTTTATCAGCAAGCCATGTCGATGTAGTAATTGAGCCAAAACCTGCAATTGTCTTACATATTTACAGTAAGAAATTAAATCTGGTGTGAACAAGAAACTACTAGTTTTAGATTAGCAATTTGAACTTATTTTTTTTAGAAAAAAAAATCTAATTCTAATTCTTATTTGAGAAGTGAGCCAAAGCAATTGAGAAAAACTAATTACTGGAAGGAAGGAAGGAAGGAAGGAAGGAAGGAAGGAAGGAAGGAAGGAAGGAAGGAAGGAAGGAAGGATGGAAGGAAGGAAGGATGCAATGAAGGAAGGAAGGAAGGAAGGAAGGAAGGAAGGAAGGAAGGAAGGAAGGAAGGAAGGAAGGAAGGAAGGAAGGAAGGAAGGAAGGAAGGAAGGAAGGAAGGAAGGAAGGAGGCTTTGCTTGAGAAATTGCGTCTGGTATCTTTAGAGGATAAATTGGATGACAGCTCTTGGAAACTTGATAAAACAGGAAGCACAACAGAAAATCTTGACCCCTGACCACACTCAGGATAAGTATACGTCTCCATGGAAACAGACAGGAAGGAGAAAGCAGAAGGCAGACCAACCAATCTCCAACCATTGTAGATTTCTTAGGAAAATTTGAAATGCCAAAAACGAATCAGATTACAGGCTAGATCCTCTGCACCATTGTTTGACTAGAACATCATTACAGGTCATTTTGTGTACTGTAAGTGTGTGTATGTGCGTGTGTGACTGTTGCTGAGCCTCTCTCGAACTCTTTAGCTCTCGGTCTTTTACACTACATCTACACACATCCCAACAACACAGATACACAGACACACACCCACTGTGCTGTCTCGCCATGAGGAGTTAAGCCCCAGTATGTTTGGCCCCTGAGGAGCTCTCAGGGATCATGGCAGAACGGGCGACAGGCTGACCAGGAGCAACGCAACGTCTGGGGTCAGAGGTCGTCCTGCTCCACAGAGATAAGAACAGATTAGATGCTGCTAGGAGAGCTTCATCGGATGTATTTATCACATCCGCGCACAATCTGCCTGAGACCCGGGGAGGAGGAGGAGGATGGACGAGGTGGCGGGAGGAGGGCAGAGAGACATTGGAAGGGGTGAGGAGAAAGTTTGGGGACTTGGTATGGGGGGAGGGAGGGAGGTGGTAACAGAGATGTTTCTACTAATGGAAGCTACCTTGGGTACACAGAAGCAGTAGATGCAAGATAAGCTTATTGTAACAGGGATGCTTTATCTGTCAAATGGCACGTAAATGTCACGCCTGCAACACTAGTGTGTAGACAACCTCCCCCGTATCTCCTGAAATGGAGTGACTGTGGTTTGAACAAAGTAATTCACATTTCCCTTCACTTTAATTATCTCCTGTCTGGGGGCTGGCTGCTTGGTGCTGAAGAAAGGTCAGGCATAATTGTGTTTTCATCAGACAGGAAGTGGGTTCTGACACACTCTCAGATAAGATACTCAGGGAGACCGACTTGCTCTTCAGTTCAGGGGAACCCAAACCCCATGCAAGATAACCAAAACAGCAACACGGGAAAAAGCCACAAAGTGGAACCCAAACACCAGCCGAGATGTTGAGAATGTGCAAAACGTCACGAGGAAGTTTGTGCGCATTTCCTCCGATGACCTTTTCAGAACTTTCTAAATCATCCCAGGGTGTGACAGTGAGCAGGGAAGTGTTTCAACACTCTGATAATGCACCCGTCTCTTCATACATGAGATCTCATGCGAGCTCATGGGAGAGGTGCACTAGAAGTGCTGCTCAACACAGCTGAGAAAACGAGGATCAGACGTGAGGGGGAAAGAAGGGTGTTTACTAACTGCCTGATTAGCAGACTGCCTGACTGACTAACTGACTTATTGAATGGCAGACTGGCTACTGGCTGGCTGTATAGAGGGCTTTAAATCAAGCTTACCTCTTCCCTGCACACACCAGCGTAGAAATCTGATGTCGTAGAACTGTTAAAGACCCAGTTATTACACACATTCAGCTCAATGTGTGGAACCCCGATTCCAGGAATCACAAACACAGCTGGCTGTTACCCAACAACACCCTTGAAGAAAACAGGCCTTTATTTCCCAGTTATGATGTTGGAAACATGCCATCCCACGCTCCCTCTTCTCGAATTGAAAATATCAAGACTGCATCTCTATGTTCTGTCTTTTTGAAAGATCAAGGGAAACTTTCCTTTTAGCACACTTAGCACTACGGGTTGAGTTCTATGCAATCAAATTATGTGTGCCACTAGTGTGTGTGTTTATGTGTACTGTGTGTGTTTATGTGTACTGTGTGCGTGCGCATGTTTGTGCTTGAGTTCGTGTGTGTAAGGGTTCGTCTGACGAAGGGGCCGTCTCCTGGATACGGCATCAGGACACTAGCACACAATGGAAACACTCACATCAGCCCTGTCGTAGAACAACTCCTGTCATAACACCTGCCATAGTGCTAGCCTGTCATAACCCAAGCATGACAAGTTATGATTTCACTTCATCATAGAACTAACCTGTCATAACCCAGCAATGACAAAATATGATTCCACTTTATTATAGAACAACCCTGTCATAATGGTAGCCGGTGATAGTACAACCTGTCATTGCAGTCAGTCTGTCTGTCCATTGGTCAGCATGTCTGTGCATCTACTTTATTGTTTGTCTATCCATCTATCAGTTTGTGTGGCACTGTCTGTCTGTCTGTCTGTCTGCCTCAGTCTTCCGGCTTCTGTCTGTCTGTTTATAGGAAAGGCGATCATGTCTCACATTCTCTGATCAATAAGACACACATTATCCTTAATCACACACTTCTCAATAAGGTTGGACAGCTGGTGTGCACGGCAATCAATGATGTTGTCTAAAGTGCATCAAAACAGCCCCTAATGGCAGCAGTGTTGTCGTCCAAACATCCTGATCGAATTTCGAGTGTTCAAGTGTTCCATCCCCAGCGGTGTGGTGTTGATTATTTTCTTCATCACCTTTCTGATAGGCTTTTGTATTTACTGTGACATCAATACCAGTCTGAGGAGTACAGGATCTGTGAGAGGGTGTGTGTGTGTGTGTGTGTGTGTGCGTGCGTGTGCAATGCACCTCCACCAGGGGGAGGTAAAGAACCACATAGGACTGTGCTCTATAGTAGCTGGCTGCCTGTCTCCCTGGGGCAGCAAGCCATTATGTTCACACTCTCAGCCATCATCTTATCTTTCTGGGTTTGTCATTTTATAGTCTGAATGTTCAGATTCTCATCCGAGATCAGCATATCATGGAGCAACAATGCAGTCAGCACTGACTGGCTTAATGTCTGCAGCTGAGAACTTTGCATGTTTTCTCTCTCTTTCTTTTTTTGTGCTCGGGGAACCTGTGTGTATGTTAGTGTGTGTTAGTGTGTGTGTGCATTTGCATGTGCTGTCGTTGACACACCCTTGTCGAACCAGTTAGACTTGATGTGGTTCAGTCTTGCTCTGTGCTCTGCTTTTCTGAAACTTGACCTTCCTTCCTACTCTCTGTACTCACTCACCCTCAAAAATACATATTACACACCTGAAAATAGGGTTGAATGTAGATCGAATCATCCTTCTTTCCTTGTCCAGCATCTGCCACATACCTGCATATCATTTCTATGAACTACTTCCTGTTTTATCTGATTATCCATATACATTACATTTAGCAGACTCTCTTATCCAGAGCGACTTATAGTAAGTACAGGGAAAAAAAATTAAGTACTAGAGTGGCTGCTTTCGTGGAAAGTGGGTCTTTGGCAGGTTGTCACAAGTTGGTATCTGAGGTGCGGTCGTTGGAGGAGAAACAGGGTGAAACATGAAGACTTGACAGGGCAAGCATCAACTCGACAGTAGGGCGGGAAGAGAATGCTTTCCTTGTAGGGAGGCGTTCTAATTGGCGGGTCACGCTGTCACTCATCTTGCGGCAAAGGGACCCAGCGCAAGTTTCAATGATAGCGTTTGTCAGGTTGATCATAGCGTGACAATAAGACGCATTGTTGACCGTATTTGAAAGATCGGTAGGCCTACATCGAAATGGCCACAGAAAGGAAGATTTTCGGCTTGTCCATTCTATGTCTTGGTGAGTTTGTCCGAGTTTTACAACAATTATTTTGAGGGGACTAGACGTCTGCCGTTGATCAGGAACACACACCTGTTGGGTGATTTAGGCGTTGCCGTCAAGTTTAGGTTGTGAGGGTTACATTGTAAAATCGTATGGCACATTCACATAAAGATAATAGGCTATTTCCTGTAGTACAATAGTAAAACAAGTTCCTTCAATACCTTCATTTCATTATTTCTGAAGACGAATTTGACAATGTGCAGTAGGCTATATAAAAAAGAAAATCTCACTAATAAACGTAAAGCATGTTTCTTAGTTATATTCAGTAGCCTACATACAAAAAATAAAACATTCTCCGTATTTTTAAATGACCACTCAGTTTTTGGTTCTACAGTCCACATCATTATACTCCTTTCTAGTCTGGTGTTTAAAACCGTTTAAAATCAAACTCCTTGCTCCTCCTTGGATTTCTGCAACGCCTAGTACAGCCTGAATGTGTGTTTATAACTGTGTTTAGGATGAATTAATCTGTTCCACATAACTTTAGCCAGTCACCTTACTGCACTTTTTCTTTCGGGGTGAGATGTCCCTGGTTCAACGGGCTTGAATTGTGGATGTAGATGTTTTTCTATTCCATAATGATGTTAGCTTGATGTACTCGTCTCCGGAAGGTGTGGTCTCTTCAGATCAGCCTGGTCTTGGTTTGGATTCAAATGATTTGCTTTCCTGGTGTCAGACTGGTTCAAGCTGACAGGAAGGTGACATTGATTTGAAACCATACATTAGATTAGAACAATGATAAGTAGAAGAGCACCACACTCTAAACTAAAGCAGAAGTCTCCATTTGTCTTAGAACAGGAACCTGAGGTTGCAGTGGGCACAGACCCAACATAGAACACTGCTGACTGTTGAAGTGGAAAAAATGGCCTGATCAGCTTTTGTTGTGACATGGAGATAGTTGGGGAAGAATTTGGCATAAACCACATGAATCGATGGATCCGCCCTGTCTTGTGTCAGGGATTCAGGCTGGTTGTGGTGGCATGATGGTGTGGGGAATGTTTTCTTGGCACACGTTAGCATCATTTTTACTCCACAACCTACCTGAGGATTGTTCTGGACCATGTGCAGCCCTTTCTGCCCACAGTCTACCCATTTTGTGTTAGCTACTTCCAACAAGACAACACAAGTCACAAACACAAGTCATCTCAAGCTGGGTCCACGATCATGACATGGGGTTCAGTGTACTCCAATGGCCTTCAAAGTCAACAGATTTCCTTCCAAAACTTTCATGGCCTCCAAAAGGCAATTTGTCGTTCAGCACAGAGCCCATTAATACCACATCAAAATAACACAACATAACAATCATCTCAGTCATTTATAGCAGCCATCATCATATCATAGCTTTCCAGGCAGATATTTAAGGTGCACGTCAATAATTGTATGCCAATATTGTAATATTCATAAATAAATAACGAGTCTACTGCACCTCCCCCATGTATTCCACCCCCCTAAGTAGACCATGTATTACCCAAGACTCCCCATGGATACTGCATCTTGTTTAATTGAGTTATTGCCATGGGAATAAAGGTCTTTTTTGCTTGGTTAGTTCTGACAGACCACCTTTTGGTGGAACGGAATTTGCAGCCATGTTGATTCCATCCCGTCAACATGGACCCCAATCTCTAAGGAATGTTTTCAGCACCTTGGTGAATCCATGCCATGACACATTCAGGCTGTTCTGACGGCAAAAGGGGGTCCTTCTCAGAATAGAAAAGTGCACCTAATGAAGTGGCCTTGAATATGAATAGAATAAACAATAGAACCTAATCCTAATCTTTAAGTCTTTATGTCTTTACCTGCTGTTTAAAATATGTTCACCCCCCCCCCCCCCAGTGGTGCAGGCTGCTGTTTGTCTGCAGGTATCTATCCCCCAGAAGAACTATGAGTACGCCCGGGGAGACAACATCACGATACCCTGCAAATACACACCTAAGAAGCCTGACAACAAGTTGGTCATCGTCACCTGGACAGCCAAGTCCATCAACCCCGACGAACCTGACGTACGAACCTGATGTCCTCTGTCCAGTCAGCCCGTCCCAAAAATGGTCTGTTTGCAAATGAACGTTCGAACTCTCCTCTTCTCCCACCCTCCTCTCCTTTCCTCTCCTCCCACTCTCCTCTCCCCCCCACTTTCCTCTCCCCTCTCCAGACAATAGTGCTGACCTCCTACTCCTCTGTCTCCACGGTGGATGTGACTGACACATACGAGGGGCGGGCCAGCATAGAAGAGGACGTCCCCACAGGGAAGGCCAACCTGCGCCTCCTATCCATCGGCCTCCAGGACAACATGGATTTCGAGTGCCATGTCTCCATCCCGGGAGATGACACTGGGGTTCTTGCTGCCACTGCCAGACTCATAGTGCTGGGTAAGACTGAAGAGAGACCAGTCTGGACCAGATTAATACCTGGGGCAGACCTTGTCAACAAGGAGATGGACCGTGCTTGGGTTAAGCCTCCCAACTGTCAGTGTTACCGTCACTGAATATGAACAAGCCTAATTATTCCTCTTGGTGGGTCAGTGAGGGTCTGCCCAGTTATGTTTGGGATCTAAAGTTGGAGATTGATTATAACCTTCGGGTTGTGTGTGTGTGTGTCCCAGTGGCGCCGTCCCCACCGCTGTGTAAGATCCAGGGTTCGGCAGAGTACGGCCAAAACATCAACCTGACATGTGTGTCTGCGGAGGGCTCCCCAACCCCCACCTACAGCTGGCAGAGAAGGGACGTCTCAAACATCCCCCGTCCCCAAGACGGCCGCACCACCGACAGTACGTAGAGTAGCGTGCATGTGTGTGGGAGAGCTGTGTGTGGTGGTGATCGTTTTCTAGTGTTTTTGTGTTGAATTGGTGCGTGTGTGTGTGTCTCCAGAGAATGGTCTCCTGTCTCTATTCAACGTCTCCACTGAAACGTCAGGCTACTACATCTGCACCTCAGCCAATAAGATCCGCTCAGCCACATGCAACGTCACCCTGAGTGTCATGCCACGTAACCACAACCACCATTACTTTATCGACAACTGGATTAACTACTGCTATGTCACTTCATGGAGATCAGCCAATCCTAAATCCTCTTCTTATCTTTTAATCTACACTCTTTCCCCTGTCCTTTCCTCACCTTTTCTCGTTTTTGCCCTCGTCTCTCCTCCTTCGCTCCTCTTCTTCCTCCCTTCCTCTTTTCTCCATTGTCTTCTTCCTTCCTCACCCCTCCCTCTTTCCTACCCCTTCTCACCTCCCTCCTTTCTTCTATTCTCCTCCCTCCCTTTCTTCCTCTCTTCTCTCCTTCCTCCCTCTCCCCTCCCTCCCTCCGTCCATCTCTCTTTCCTTTCTCCCTTAGCCTCCATGAATCTGCGCTACACCGCCGGCATCGCAGGGGCAGTGGTGGCTGCCATCATCCTCCTGATCGTCATCATCTGCTGCTGCCGTAGAAGGAACAAGAACAAGGGTCAGGAGGACTACGAGATGGGGTAGGAACACACACACACAGGAGGACGAGGCCATAGACTAGGAACACACACACACACACACAGGAGGAGGAGAACATAGACTAAGAGCACACACACACAGAGAGGAGGAGAACATAGACTAGGAACACACACACAGGAGGAGAACATAGACTAGGAACACACACCCACAGGAGGAGGAGAACATAGACTAGGAACACACACACAACAGAGAGGACTACTCCATGGGGTAAGAACACACACACAGGAGGAGGAGAACATAGACTAGAAACACACACACAGACAGGACTACTCTGTGTACATGCTACATAGTGTTCCTACTATGGGGTAGGAACACACTCACAGAACTAGTGTGTGCACACATACAGACAGGCTACACATCCACAGCCTCTGACAGTGTGTCCTGTTGGGTGCTTCTTCAGGGCTCCGGATGCAGAGTTCAGCGACAAGGAGCCCCAGGAAGGGAGAGGGGAGGAGGTTCGGTCCGTAGAGCCACCCAGGAACGCGGAGCGCCGCAATGAGCGCGAGTACGACCGCCGCAGCGACTACGACGACCGCCGCAGCGACTACAACGACCGCCGCAGCGACTACGACGACCGCCGCAGTGATATTGACGATCGCCGTAGCGACTACACAGATCACCGTAGTGACTACGACGCCCGTAGTGACAATAACACCGACCGCCGCGATCGCTATGATGATCGTCGCGACCGTGACTACAAGGACAGTGGCCATGACGACCGCTATGATGAGCCATATGATGACAGACCTCCCAGGGTGCCAGCCAATAAGCCAGTCAGGAAAGACTATGAAGATTAGACCACCTGACCCCTAACACTTGACACCAGTAGGAAATCTGAGGGCTGGATGATGATGATGACGATGATGATGATGACGATGATGATAGTGACGATGATGACGATGATGACGATGTGTGCGAGCAAGACTTCTAGGATGTGTTGTTACTCATACTCAGGTGATAATCTCAGGAGACATTGATTTTTCTGCCTTCTGTTTGTGTGTATGACAGGGTGCATATAAGAGTGTGTGTATATACAGGTGATGGATCCACAGCTTAACAAACCCCACAGGTATGGTGAGGTTTAAATTAAAAACATATTTTTTTTATACTTTTAGTTTTTATCCATTCATTAAGCCTATAAGCACCCGTTTCTCTTATCTGAATTGTGAACATGTATTCACATGAAGCAGATGGTGAGATTACAGGACTATTTAAATAAGGACCAGAATGCCAGCCATATTTGTGATATTTGTCAGCCATTTTGTAACAGACGCATTCCAGCACATTGTTGCCTAAAGGCAGCAGGCATAGTAGGTTCACTGTGTGGTGTGAGAATGACAGATCCTCTTTGCTCTCTGACAGGGAAAGAAAGTAGAGACATCATGTTGAGCTGGCCAGGTCTCTACATCACTTCCTGTGATGGACAGGTTAATAAAATATCCGTCTAGATTGCAGGCTCCATCTGGTACATGTCAGAGAGGGGTTTTATCTGACCAAACGTCACCAAATTAGATTTTCTTTAATGAATTTCAAGTAAAGAAATATTGTTTGAAGTCTTGACATGCAGAAGAATAATGTAGAAAAATAATATTTTACACGTTATATAGATGTTTGCTGTACATTTGAAACTGTTCTATTTGGGGGCAAAATTAAATAAATTTGAATTGTATTACATTGCCTACATTATCTTTTTTTTTCTTCAGTATAACTAGGATATGTTTACTACAGATCGCTTAATGCATAGACTAATACCGGTAGACTACAGTTAACATTTTAAATAAAAACAAATTTATAAATTGGCCGTGCTCTCACCAACCCCACCCTGGCAGCGCCACTGCTATGGTGCAGTTTTTTTAGACCAGTAAATGTCGATGTGGAGTCCCTAATGAGATAATTCTCATGTACCGCTAGAGGGCGAAACTGCACTGTCACCGTCCTTAACCACCCTCAAATTAATTTAAACGAAAATCTTGCATGAGCCCAATTTGATCCAGAATAGAACGAGGAAAAGTACCATTCTGTGCAAGTTAGCCCAATTTGCCTCTAGAAAAACTGCTTCGGTGGATTCAAACCACACCGATGACTCACACACAAACGTAGGCTACTTTCTTCCCCTAAAAAGTTGTCCTCCATAACCTACAATCAAGAACGTAGGTTTGGTTTGAACACTGGTGAGGACCAACATTTTATTTGTTTAATGGGGAGACTTCTGACATTGGTATGGAAATGTACTTACTGTCTGACCCTAAACCGAGTAGGCTACACGAACCTGTCGTGTGTATCATGTTATGACACGTTGATGATCATCTCTTACAGTAAACTACATTCTGTCTACAGAGTTATATTTAGAAATATTGCAAACGTTACTCCTCGGGCAGATATTTTCAAGAACATTAACTCACTCTGTAGTGCTGGCCTCAGCATCGGTGAAGCTTCGGTGAGTTTGAATCAAGCGGACGCCCCCGCGGCCCGCCGCCCTGAAAAGGAGCAGAGGAAAGAAGCACCACCCATTCTTGCGGAACCGTCCCGTTATTCACGAGCTCAGTGCAAGGAGCGCCTCGGAATAACGGTTTTCAGGAATGAGGCGAAAGAGATTGAAGGGAGAACAGGTCCCCGCGTCCGAGAGTACTTCTCTAAACATGAACGCGGCTATTTGGAGAACGTTTCTTAAACTGCGCTGGTGGATTGCTGTAGGACTTTGTCTAACAGGTAGGTCGATGGTATGGAGTTTTTTCTTGCTTTCAATAGCCTAGGCTACATCTTTTTTTTCTTGAGCGGAACAGGTTGTTGTTCTCGGGCGCACTTTTACCAAGTGGTTCATGACGTTTCCCTCTTTAGGATGTGTGCGCTTTCTTTGCTGTAGACCGTAATGCCGTGGCCTGTGAGAAATAAATTGTAATCGACTACCTAAAAATAGTGGTACCGAAGCCCCCAAAGTAATTTCACGAAGAAATGGTGTGCAAGGATTTCGGGATCAAAGTACTGACAGCGTGCCAAGTCAAGAGAGAATTGTACATTTAAAGTAAAAGTGATTTGATGAGAGTCACGAGGCAAAACTACACTACCACAGTTAGGTAGCATACTGTTTGTTCATGCGTGAAGGATTTGCGTGAAGGCTGGAGTTGGGGTTAAGCTTTAAAAGTTGGCAGACGTCCAGCTCAACCCGACCTCCAGCCCAGGTCGGATCAAGTCCAGTTCTCAGGTAGGCCTATAGAACTTACTGGTGAAATTTTTACACGTTTTCAGGCTACAGGACTGACGTGAGACTCTATGGAGTCCTGGGCTATGTAGAACGAGGTTGAACCCTAACTGTGTATTGTAAAGATATTCAGAAGTTGACTGTTATGTTGAGAAAGTTGAGGGCTGCAGCAGGTGTTGTTGGCATAGATGTCAGTGGTAAGCATAGGGGAGTGTTCCCTTGGCTCCACCCCTCTAGGGTGTGAGGGAATCCTAAACAATGAGAAAGGGGTCAGGGAAAACTCCGTACCCTAACCCTAATCTCAGTCTACCCCTTCAGCCTTGTCATCCATTCCCTCCTTTTCTTTTCCCATATCTCTCCCTTCTTCCATCTGTTTTCCTTTCTTGTTGTCTATCCCCCCCCCCCCCCAACTGCTTTCCTCAACTCCCCCCCCCCCCACCCCCACTTCCCTTTAAAGTGAATAAACACTGTCTTATCTCCTGCTCCTACCCCCTGGAACTCACCAACAATGTTCCTAAACGTAACCAGCATCATGCTTTCCTTCTGGGAAAGGTTCTCTTTCTCTGTTCTTTTTCTCTCCCTCCCTCCCTCCCTCCCTCTTTTTCTCTCGCTTTCTCTCTCCTTCTCCCTCCTTCCCTTCATTTCTCCGTCTCTCCTTTTGACTGTCTCCATTCCCAGTGTTAAAATACAGCAGTGTAAGCACTTACCCTTTCTCTCCCTCTCTTCCCTTCTTCCTACCCCCCCCCTTCCCTCCCTCTCCCTCTCTCCTCTCTATGCAGATCTCAGCTGAAAGGTATTTCGTAGCAAAAATAGATTAGGCGCCCCTGATTTATTTGACTTTGCTTAGCGAAGGAGCACAGTTTGCCCTTTTCTGTTGAATCCATTGGTTCCGTCTGACTGGGCAATCCAAACCAAGCATACCTAAACTGATGGAAAGAAAACAAAATCTGCTTCATCACAGATCTATTGAGGACAGGGTTACCCCCCCCCCCCCCCCCCGTATTCCTCTGTATCTCTTTCTTTTCTTTCCCTTATTCCCTCCTCTCTGAAAACACACATTTAGCAGACACAGATGTTTCTGGGTGTGTGTGTGTGTGTCCTGGCAGGGGAGTCTGCCTGTAAAGCTTGTCTCTTTGTAGTAGGTCAACAACAACCTCCAGGTAGTCATACCCAGTGTGTGTGTGTTTGTGAGGTAATAATAACCAGTGTACGTGAGGACGTGCTATCCTCAGCAAACAGCTGTAACTACCTATCATGTAAGGATTACCACCTCAGCCAGACTGCTGAATAGCTGATTCCGAGCTTGTTTGTGTTTGTGTGTTGTCGCATTGGTTTCCCTGCAGAGACGAGGCACTTGTTCTAGAACTAAATGCCCTTTCCCACAGTAGGTCACTAAAAATACGTGTTGCAATTCTCTCCATCTCTCTCGCTCTGTCTATCCTCCCACCTCTCCAACTTCCCCTCTCTCTCCCCTTCCCCCCTTTCTTGCTCCCCCCGCCCCCGCCCCCTTTCTTCCCCAGCCATCCCATCCTGTGGGGGAGTTCAGGTGTCGGTAAGAGAGGACAGGAAGTATGCCTTGCTGTTCCAGACGGTGGTTCTGCCTTGCCAGTACTCCAGCATCTCCACCCAGACTCCCGTGGTCCAGTGGTGGTACAAGTCCTACTGCCGTGACCGCACACGCCAAGCCTTCGCTTACCCAGACAGCCACGGGGCCCCCGGGGGTCATGGAGGCCGCGGAGGCCTTGGGGGGGTGGAGCAGGGCTACGCATCCCATCTGGAGTGCCCTGACAGCAGCCGCACGGTCAGGATCATAGCCTCCATCTCTGGAGCCTCCATCACTCTGTCTGAGCACTACAAGGACAGGGATATCTCCATCCTCAACAGTAAGACGCACACCTGGGAAGATACACACACACCTGCAGAGACACACACCTGGGCAGACACACACCGGCAGAAAGACACACACACACCTATAGAGACACACACACACCTACAGACACACACCTGCAGACACACACACCTATAGAGGCAGACACAGAAAACCACTCGCATAAGAGTCTACACACACCGATAGTACACAGTGGGGTCATCTACAGGACAGCATGTGTGTGTGTGTGTGCGTGTGTGTTTGTGGGTGCTACCCTGGAGGCAGTGAGGGATGCCCCTGTAACCAGGCCTCAGATTTATGAAGCTGTAAGTCAGGACCAAGAATCAGCTCTCTCTTCTCCTCCTCCACTCCTCTCTTCCATGAGCAGGCAGATGGACAAAAGAGGTGATTTGTTCCACTGTGCTTTCATGTTGTCCTCTAACTCTTTCTCTCTCTCTCTCTCTCTCTCTCTCTCTCTCTCTCTCTCTCTCTCTCTCTCTCTCTCGCTCTTTTGCTCTCTCGCTCTTTTGCTCTCTATCACTCTCTCTCTGCTCAGTCTTTGCTTCACGGAGGTCTGGTTCCTCTGGTGAACTCCACTGTCAGCCGAAACTCTCTGACTCCTTGTGTGTGTGTGTGTATTTGCGTACACAACTACATAAAACTACATACAAATAACTACTATTTCAACATCCATTGTTCCATTCACATACTTACATTTACATTTACATTTAGTCATTTAGCAGACGCTCTTATCCAGAGCGACTTACAGTAATTACAGGGACATTCCCCCGAGGCAAGTAGGGTGAAGTGCCTTGCCCAAGGACACAACGTCATTTGGCACAGCCGGGAATCGAACTGGCAACCTTCTGATTACTAGCCCAATTCTCTAACCGCTCAGCCACCTGACTCCTTAACATACTTGTGCAACATGTTCTATATGAATATTCTGGAACATCAATCAGTCAAACTTTATTTGTATAGCACAAGTCATACATCAAACGCATCTACGAGCACTGGAACGTGAGAACCAGTCAAACTGCTGATTGTTTCTGGGTGAACATGGGCAGTGATGCCCTGTGTCCATGCAACTGTGTCCTAAAGCTGTGGATAACATGGGTCAGCAAGTCTAGACCAGACTGACCCTCCCCCTTTGTCACCCCCCACAGGAAAAGGAAGTCCATTACTTAGAACACTTCCTGTCAGATAGATGGGTGTGTGTACATGTCTGCTTCACAATGGCGAGGTCTACCCTAGGTTCACGACCAAACAAACACACACGCATGCGGTGTTAGAATATATACTGCTTTACTTTACTGAACTTTACTGTTCTGTAGTCGTCCCTACCCTAATCTACTGTACTCGACTGTGTTGTTCTGTGTATCTTTTGAGGGGATGATCGTTCTGTAATGTTTCGTCAAAGGTTGTTTCGTACGGCTTTTGTTTTGTTCTGAAATGTTACAACTCGCACACATGTCCACAGGGAATTCTCCCATTGGTATTCCTCCTCTTTGAATCTCTCCCACCCTCCCTCCCCTTCCTCCCTCTCTATCACTTTCTCCATCTTTCTACCTCGCTATTTATCCTTCTTTCCCTGGCCTTTCTCTCCTCCCCCCCCCCCTCCAGAGGCAGACCTGCGTATTGGGGAAGTGCAGTGGGGTGACAGTGGGGTCTACCTGTGTAAAGTAGTGATAGCAGATGACCTGGAGGGACTCAACGAAGCCCCTGTAGAGCTGCTGGTGCTAGGTAAGACTGAACACGCGCACACATTTCTCTCATTCTGTCTTTTCTCTTCTCTCTCTCTCTCTCTCTCTCCATTTTTCTATCTGTCTTTCACACATTTACATCTGCTGCCGGCCTACCCCTGTTGCCTGGTGGTTGCTAGGCATAGCGGAGTGATTATACATCACCAGGGTGTTTTTGTCAGATGCACAATGTCTGGGTTGCACACAGGCCAACATCATTGAGACCACAGGGATAAAGCAGACCATAAATCCCTACCCCAACCTTCCCTACCCCAACCCTCCATATCCCCTACCCTCCATGCCCCAACCCTCCATATCCCCTACCCTCCATACCCCAAACCTCCATATCCCCTACCTTCCCTACCCAAACCCTCCAGTCCACCATACCCTTCAGACCAGTATTTCTCAACCCTGTTCCTCTGGACCCACTGTCCTGCATGTTCTAGATGTTTCCCTGCTCCAAAACACCTGATTCTAATGAATGGGTCGTTATGAAGCTCAGCAGAAGCCTGATAACAAACACTTATTAGAATCAGGTGTGTTGGATCAGGGAAACATCTAGAACATGCTGAACAGTAGGTCCTGAGGACCAGGGTTGATAAACACTGCTTCAGACAAACCCTCCAGACCTCCAACCCCTCCAAAATTCAAACCCTCCAGACCTCAAACCCCCCAGACCACAACTCCAGCTTCCAGAGGCCATAACTCCGCCCCATCATCCTGCAGACATCCAGACCACAGCTCCCTCTTCACCCCCCCCCCCCCCCCACCCCCGGCCCCAGGTTGATGAAGCGAGCTGAGGTTTGCTCTGCCAGCTCATACCTACAGCACTGCCATAGTAACTCCTCACTGACTCTGGGTTGGACCTACAAGATGATAGCTCTGATTGTGGTTCTGTGTACACATGGAACTTGCTATGTGTATGTGTGTGTGAGAGTGCTCTGCCTGTTGTTATAATAGAAGTTGTAACACGTTGTTTTCAAACAATGCCAGGTCTCATGTCTGTTAGGCTACCACCGCTGCCATGGCGATGCCCTGCTCGCCATGCTGTCCTCCACTGCCATGACTCGCTGTGTGAGAAGGCTTTGTTTCTGTCACACACGCACACACACACACAAACACACACATACTCTCACACAAAGAAACACACACACACTCACAATTGGCGCTGGTCCCAGTTGTTGTGTAATGCAGAGTAACCACCACCAGAGAGACCACAGCATAGGTCCCAGCTGAGGAGAGACTCTGGAACTACAGATCCCATAGTCCTCGGCAGCAGCCTTGTCTACACACTGTATATGATCACTCACGTCCTGTGGAGTGAAGAGGACCCAGCAGAACACAGAGCACACTAGCTACTTGTAACTACTGGTCACCTTGGCAACAAGGCCTATAAAGGGGGGGTGGTGGGAGGGGGGTCTTTGTGTGGAGCTGTCTGAGAGAAAGGAAGACAAGAAGATGAACAGACTAAAGAGAACGAGAGTGAAACAAAATGGACAGTAATTAGACAGAGGGAGACAGAGAAGAAGGAGAGGGGGGTATAGAAAGAGGGAAAGAGAGGGAAGGAAAAGGAGGAAAATAGAGTTTTTGTGTCGGAGAGATGGGAGCAAAGACGCACTTACAGAGTGAGTGGCTGAATCTCATGAGGTCTTTAGAACATTAGGAGTAGTGAGTGTGTGTGTATGTATGTGTGTGAGAGGTGTAGTTTGTGTGTGTGTAGTCAAACTCATTACTAAATGTTTAGTAGTCGAGGGAGGGGCTCTTCCTGTCTCAGTAATGAAGAAGAAAGAGCAGAAACATACTCGAGCAGTGCTTCTCAAACCTGTCCTCAAGGACCACCTGTCCTGCATGTTTTAGATGTTTCCCTGCTCCAACACACCTGATTCAAATGAATGGTCGTTACCAGGATAGATAACGACCCATTTATTTGAATCAGGTGTGTTGGAGCAGGGAAACATCTAAAACATGCAGGACACGTTTGAGAACCACTGTACTAGAGAGACAGACAGTTTACCAAGCAGAAACATACTAGAGAGACAGACAGTTTAACAAGCAGGAACATACTAGAGAGACAGAAAGTTTACTAAGCAGAAACATAGTAGAGACAGACATTACATTTAGCAGACGCTCTTATCCAGAGTGACTTACAGTAAGTACAGGGACATTCCCCCGAGGCAAGTAGGGTGAAGTGCCTTGCCCAAGGACACAACATCAGTTGGCATGACCAGGAATCGAACTGGCAACCTTCGGATTGCTAGCCCGATTCCCTCACCGCTCAGCCACCCAGACAGTTTACCAAGCAGGAACATACTAGACAGACAGGGTACCAGAGCAGGAACATACTACAGACAGACAAATATCAGAGTCCTTTGCTTGGCCAGCTTGAAGAAGTGGAGTAGTTTGCATCGCTGCTAACCCCACCCCTCTGGCTTCAAATTAAATCAAGTGCCCCCAAACTATTTGTGCTCCTCCCTGGTCTGTTTGTTCTGTGTTCTTATTGGCCAAAGGGCAGCACTGACCTGGAGAGAGAAGGAATGTCAGGACTAAGCTGAGAAAATCTGTGTGTGTATGTGTGTGTGTGTACACGTGTGTGTGTGTCTCCATGCGGGAGGTCTGTGGAGCCATGTTGAAGGTCTTCCTGCCTGTCTGTTCCTGTTTCAGACAAAGCTTGATGTGTTTGGAGCTCTAAGCCTTCTGCTAGAGACCTCCTCAGTCCTGTTCATCTGACCCTGTACCTACACGCGAGTGTGCGTGCATGTGTGTGTGTTCCAGTACTTTTAATGGAACACATTCCTGTATGTGACCAGGATCAAGCCTCTCTCTCTCTTCCTCTCTCTCCCTCATTCTCTCTCTCTCGTTCTCCCTCTCACCTCTCTGTGTTGGCAGAAGTGGAGGGGAGAGGGAGGTGTGAATGGGTTGCTTCTTCTTCTTAGGATAATGAGCTCACTGCTCCATTATGTCTCACGGGCCTGCGATGGTGACGATGATGACGAGGATGATGAAGACACCTTCTAACGACAGCCTCATGATCCACACCACAGATGCATGCTACTGCTGCTAACGGCTCTCTCTCCTCCCTCTCTCTCTCTCCTCCCTTATCCCTCTCTCCTCCTCTCTCTCTCTCTCTCTCTCTCTATATATATATATATATATCTCTACTCTCGTCTCCCCCTCTCTTTCCCTTTCTCTCTCCCTCTTTTTCTTTCTCTCTCTCTCTCTCCTTCCTCCTTTTTCTCTTTCCTCTCTCTCTCTCTCTCTTTCTCTTCTCCCTCCCTCTCCTACCTCTCTCTCCCTTTCTCCCCTTCCTCTCTCTCCCTTTCTCTCCTCCCTCTCTCTGTCTCTTTGTCACTCTACTCTTTGTATGCATGCATGCTGCAGCTCAATCACTCTCTTTTTCTTTCTTTGTCTGAACCCCAGCCCCTCCCTCTCTCCACCTGTGAAGATGAGATTAGACAGAACAGGCGTCAAATTCGACAGCCCACCGATTGTCTAGCGGGTTGAGACTCTCCCCCCATCTAGCCAATCTCTGTCCACCCCTCTCTGATCTGCCCTGGGGTGGAAGGCGAAGTCTACTTCCTGTTTCCTGTTCCCTCCGACCCCTGGCTTCCTGTCCATCACGCTGTGCTGTGGTCTCTCTCCAGGTAACTCAGGTGAGCCGGGCGACCTGCTGCCTGAACTAGACCTGACCCTGATGCCAGGTAGGGGCGTGTCCACATCACCTAGCCCCCTCCCTCCCACAACTAACACCTCCTCTAACTGTCTCCTTGCTCACGGCTGCAGTAATCGCTGTCAATCTCACAGATGGCGCTTTTGCTTTAGGCGAGGGTGGTGCAGCTCGGAGCTGCCCACTGCAACGCGTTAGACGCACCCGGACAGCTTCCTGTGGGTTGCGAACATCCATATTTGGGTGTGGTCTGGCGTCGCGTAAAATGGTTGGTTCGTGGTCGTGGTTCACGCCATGGGGGGAGTGCACAGAGGAGGCACGAGGGAGGGCGGAAGGGAGCGACTGTCAAATGAAGGGCACCCCAGATGTTTCCTTGTAGACTTCCTGCCGGGAGAATTTCGTGTACACACACACAAACCATGGAGAGAGACTCCCTGTCTCATCAAATTCCTCGCATATTTGAATCTACGTCCAGGTATCACCAGGATTTGTGTGCAGGGCGTGTACGAGCTTGTTTGTGTGGGTGTGTTTGTCTGTGTGTGTGTGTGTGTGGGGGGGGGGGGGGTACTCATCACAGACAGGGAAGTTGGTGTCATTCATCCAGAGAAGTTGTGATCTAATATCCTGCGAGTCCTTCCTCTGTAATGTTGCTGTCTCGCGGTGGGGTCTCAACCCCTGTGGAACGTGTGTGTGAGAGAGAGAGAAAAGAGAGAGATCCAGTTGGAGTAGTATTTCTGATCTAAAAGGGTAATCTTAGGTCGCATTCTGACCCAATTCACTGCAGGAGCCAAGTCCTCTTTCTCTCCCTCACTCCCCTTCTCTCTCCCCATTATCTTTCCCTCTCTATCCTTCCCTGTCTCTCTCTACCTCTCTCCTCCTCTCACTTCATCTGTCTCCCCCTCTCTCTCCAGGATAACTGTTTCCTTCCTTTGGCCTAGCCTCCAGACTGACTGGCTTCCTGTTTGTGTGTGTGGGTGATTGTTTGTGTCCGTGATGGTTAAGTCTTATCTATTGTAACGCTGTAGTAGAGTGAACCCTCTCATAAACAACACCATAACCTCTCCTACGCCATCATAAACAAGACACACACATACACACAGACACACACACACAGACATATAGATGTTAGGCTTGTGTGGTTGTCTACATGTTGTCGTGGCAACCCTCCCTCTGTCCCTCCATCCCTGGAGATGTACCCATCCATTCCCTTCCCTCTCCATCCACCCATACTCTCAGTCATCTATTTGCCACTAGTTACACTAACAATTCCCTTGTGTGGGTGTGGGTGTGTCTGCGTGTGTGTGCGTGTGTCTATATCTGTCTCTGTGTGTGTGTCTGTATGTATGTGTGTGTGTGTGTGTATCTGTGTGTACATGTCTGTGTATGTGTCCATTACTCTGTGTGTGTGTATATCTGTATGTCTCTTTCTCTCTGTGTATATGTATGTGTGCATTACTGTGTGTGTGTCTGTGTATGTCTCTCTCTCTGTAAATCTTTGTGTGTGTGCATATGTGTGTGTGTGTGTGTGCTCCAGAGTGGGTGTTTGTGGGGGCGGTGTCTCTTGGCAGTGTGCTGCTCCTCCTGCTGGTGGGGCTGTGCTGGTGCCAGTGCTGCCCTCACTCCTGCTGCTGCTACGTCCGCTGCTGCTGCTGCCCCGACACCTGCTGCTGCCCTCGGCACTGTGAGTACACACACACACACACACACAGCTTTACACACACACATTCACACACACACACACCTTCGCCCACACACAAACGCATTCACTCACACACTGTACAGGCATACGCTGGTACACACACACATACATTCACACACAGACACTCATACACACACACAACTTGCAGGGGGCACCATATTTCTGTTCTTATTGATTCATAGTAGAAAAATAATCCTCTCTCTGCCCTCCTCCCCCCTCTCTCTGCCCTCCTCTCTCCTCCTCTCTCTTCCCTCCTCCCTCCTCTCTCTTCCCTCCTCCCTCCTCTCTCTGCCCTCCTCCCTCCTCTCTCCTCCTCTCTCTTCCCTACTCCCTCCTCTCTCCTCTCTCTTCCCTCCTCCCCCCCTCCTCCTATCTCTTCCCTCCGCTCTCCTCTCTCCTCTCTTCCCTACTCTCTCCCCCTCCTTCCACTCTCCTCCAGTGTACGAGGCTGGTAAGGGGATCAAGAACAGCAGCTCCAGCCCCCAGATCGCCCTCTATCCCCCCTACTATGTGTCTGGTGTTCCCACCATGCTCCCCATTGCCCCCCCTTCCCTGGTCGACCCCAAGTCCCTTACCCCCTCAGAGAACAGCCTGACCGGAGGTGAGTGTGTGTGTGTGATGCAAGATGATGACGCATACACCCACAAATTCCATAGATAAATGCCACATACTTACATTTTGTTATTCATTTAGCAGACATTTGTATTCATAGCGACAAAGAAAGCATATTGTAAGTTCAGCAGATCCTGAAGACCAGAAGTGCACATTTCCAGCACTGTTTCAGTGGTTCAAAGCACACTCTGAACCACACTCTGAACTCTCTCTCGCTCTCTCTCTCTCTCTCTCTCTCTCTCTCTCGCTCTCTCTCTCTCTCTCTCTCTCTCTCTCTCTCTCTCTCTCTCTCTCTCTCTCTGTCTCTCTCTCTCTCACACACACACACACACACACACACACACACACACAAACACACACACACACACTGGGCTGGTCTGAGGTATAGAGTGTGTGTCTGCAGTACGGCCCGGGTTCCGTGTTCCGTCCAGCCAGGATCAGAACTCTCTTAGGGTTCTGCAGTATGTAGAGAAGCAACTGGCCCACTTCAACCCCGCCCGGAGCAACAGCCACACCTGTAAGACCCTGAGCCCTCCCTGGCTAGCATGCTGCCTGGGCTCGTTGCTCACTCTCTCAGTCCTCTCGTATGCTAACCTCAGGGCTTAGTGTGCACTCTGGCTGTGCTGTAGCATGCCTCCATGTGTTCCCTCCGAGCATGCTTCCATACCGCTGTCTCCTCGGGCCGGCCGAGTACGTCTGAGTCTCGGCGTGTGTTATTATGGGATGTGTGGTAGTCGCAGCGGAGTTCGTTTTGTCTGGTATGAGCTGATGGGGATTCCCAAGGTTACTGTCTCTTAGCTCGTCTCTTAGTCGCTCTCTCTGAAGCCAAGACACTTAGAAGGGTCTCTCTCCTGTCTCTCTCCTCTGTCTCTCCATCTCTCTCCTCTCTCCCTCTATCCCCGGGCTTCCTCTCTTTCTGCATGTAGCATGCTTTCATCAACTCTGAAATCACAGCTTCCACATCCTTGTCTGTGTTTTTGTGTGAGTGTCCTCCAACCAGGGAGTGTACGACTGAATAACCTGTTTGATTGGTCTATGTCTTTGTAGCCTGCAGCCTATCAGAGCTCAGTTCCCTCCACGAGGTGGACACAGGATTCCGTCAGACCTACCGGCAGGTGGCCAAGAAGGCCCTGCCCGCCATCCCCGACCTTGCCCACGACCTTGAACATGACCTTGAACTTGAACGAGAGAGAGAGCGGGAACGAGAGAGAGACCGTGAACGAGAGAGAGAGCATGAGAGAGAGCATGAGAGAGAGCGCGAGAGAGAACGCGAGAGAGAGCGCGAGAGAGAGCGCGAGCGAGAGTATGAACGAGAGTGTGAACGAGAGAGAGAACGGGAGCGAGAGAGAGAAAGAGAGCGAGAAAGAGACATTCCTGAACCCCCCCGCCACCCTCCTTCCCTGACAACCAGGTCAGCACGCAGCCAGCACCAACAAAACCACAGTACAGAGGAGCACCGTAACAGGTCCGTGCCTGTGTGTGTGTATCTGTGTGTGTGTGTGTGTGTGTGTGCGTGTGGTCAGTATCTTATAATCCCTGGTGTTGATGTTCAGGTGGAATCCTCGTTCAGAGCACCTGCAGAGGAAGGAGTTCCGTCTGAGAGGACGCACCGGCTCATTGGATGAGCTGGAAGAGTTCGCTACCTCCTATAGGCAGAAAGGGTCCAAGGGGGAGGAGCCCAGGAACGGGGGGCGGGATTACGGGATGGAGATGAGCGAGAGAAACCATCACCGGCACGACGACGGCAAGCATTACCGTGACGATGATGCACGTTACCGCGGCAACGAGGACAGCGAATGGGGAGGCAACGGTCGCCGAGACCATGAGTGTCGCCCACCGCGCAGTTCCCCTCCCCCCTCCCCAAAGAAGAGGAGGGGCACCTGTGATACCGATCACCCCACCCCCCCTTGCCACAGCCCAACCAGGGAGAAGGACTACGATGACACGTTCCTGACTAGCCTATTGGAGCGCAAGGCCAAACTGAAGGGCGTGGCCAAGGGCGGGGAGGATTCAGACACGCCCTCTAAGGGCAGCTCTAAAAAGAGCAGCCGGTCACCTAGCACCCGGCCCGAGGAGGACGATTCGCTGCCGCCATATAGCGAGCGGGAAATGGAGCGAATGAGAGCCGCCGAGGCCTCCCCCCGACCAATCATACACTCGCGTTCATCCCACGGCTCCTCCCACACTCCTCTGGACCGAAGAGAGGAGAGAGACAAGTCTAAGAAACAGGTAAGTTACCTGTAGGAACACACTTGTGTCTCTGGGGGCCATCTGAGGTCACCAGAACCCTGTCCCTGGCTAAACCTAGCTTTGTAAAACCCCAGGTAGATCTACCGGTACCTATTAAACACTGACTAAGCAAGATTGGTAGATCTGCACAACCTCAAACCAGTGAGAATCCTCCAGTACCTTCTATTTATCTTACATGTTGCAGGTAGCCCTGAGGATAACCCACACACTGCTCTCACAGACACAGAGAAACAAGGTCATAGATGGAAATCCAACCTGCCACACATGAACCAACACAGGAACAAACATTTACCACTAGACCAAAGGGAAAAGAACCTGCCAGTACCATTCCAGGCAATATTCAGTGGTAGGGCTGCTTCTCACGCAGGCATTGTTCCAAACCACCACACTACAAGTGCATCATAGATGGTACTGGAGTTATAGTCCAGCTGTGTTGTACCTTCGACAGGTCATGTTCAGATGTCACAAGAGCTACTACTAGGTAGACCACCCTGGAACTTTCAGACTAGTTAAAACCTGCTAACCAGCACCGATAACAACTGGCAGCAGTCTATCTGACCTGCTAACTCCCTAATTACCACACTTAAACGTTATTACTAAACCTGGTTTAACCTGCCCGTCTGATGCGAGCTGTAAGAGTTACCGCTTGGCTGTGTTCTCCCCTACTAAAGCTGCACCGTTTGTTAGCATGTTTTGAGCACGCTAGCTGGTTAGCCTAGCATAGCGCTGGTCACTGACGTGTAGCTTTGGCTGTTTCTATCCACAGAGCACGCTCCTCAGCCGAGACTCTCTCATAGTCTGATCACCTGACACTCAGGGGAGGAGGAGGAGGAGGAAGTAGAAGGGCGGTCCTTCCTCTCTGGACCAGTGGGGTCATGGCATACGGTTGTTGGCGACCAATGAAAGCAAGCGTCCACCAATAGCATAATGGGATATTCCTAAGTGACCAATCAAATTGACTGTGTGCTACATTTGAGAGACTGCTTGGATCTCAGCCCTGGACCGTTGATGATGCTTTCAAGGTTGCCAGAAATACAAGAGAGAATGAGGAAAACACAGAGAGAGGAGTGGGGGAAGAAGGAGAACATTCATTCCATTGTAGTTTATTATTGATGCTGGTATTGTAAAAGGGGAACGATTGACAGTTCCTCCATTCCATTGTCTTCCTTTCACTGGCTCTCCCGGCTCGCACTGAAACACACACGCAAACTCTGTCTTTCACTAACACTTTTGTCATAAACACAGAGACAATTCTTACTAACGGCCATGTTAACACACACTTTCTCCCTCTCACACACACTCTCTCCCTCTCACACACTCTCCATCTCACACACACACTCTTCCTCTCACACACACTCTCTTCCTCTCACACACACTCTCCCTCTCACACAAACGCCGCTACAGTCTCAGCTGACACAGGGCTTTCTCACTCTTTCTGACATCACCGATGATGTCACCCCTGGCTCCTGTTCCCAGAGGCTGTCTGACGTTGAGACAATGTTGGGGTGACGTCAGACCCAGAACCCCCCCCCCCCCACCCCACCCTGCCCCCACCCCGCCCCCCTGCTGAGCTCCACATAGTGAACCCACTATGTGGGGCAGGATGAAACCACCACAGCATCACTGCCATGGCAACGTTGGGGCGAGCGATGCTGTTGTTGAAGATCCTGCCTCAGCCTCGAAGCCCCTATACAATGTGTGTACATGACACAATGTAGAAAACAGTGTTGATGTAGGATCCGATACTTAGCTGGAGCATTGTAAAGGTTCACAATTTAATATTTTTTTTATGACATTTTGGAGTTCTATGTGGTGAAATATACTTTTATGGAGTTAAAATGGCATTAGATTTTTTTTGAACAGTATATGATTGCTTCCTCTGTGTGTTGAGTGTATGGTATTGTATTTTATGATCGTGTTCAGGAGTAAATTATTGTTTTGGTGTGTGTGTGTGCATGCGTGCGTGCGTGCATGTAATTGTGCGAGTATGTGTGGGCATGTTATGACTATTTAAACACCTGATAAGATAACTGTGTTTGCTCTAAATGTGTTCAGCCTGTCCTTATCAAATGTTAAACACTAAATCACCACCTTTATCTCCTAACGACATAAACACACACAGACAAACACTCATAAAAAATACACTCAGTTTACATTTAGATTTTCAATGTCATTGGCTGCATACTATAGTGTTATCTTTGTCTTCGTATTTTCATTCACGTCGTCTACTGTTGTGTCTGCTAACTAAGAACCTGTGCCTGCTGGTACTCATGATTGAATCACAGTATGTGTTTTGTGTTGTTTGTTTGTGTGCGCGTGCGCGCTGACTGCCCAGTTCTCTGTCAGTGAGACAATGTATCATTGAGGATGACTCATAGCCGGCAGAGACTTTGTCCATTGTGGTTACATACTGGCTCTCTCTCCGATAGAACAATTATCACACATATACGTAGGTCAACACACATAGTATGAAAACAGAACCCCATAGGCAGAAACACACAGACAAGGAGAACCACACGGACACACTGACACACACACACACACACACCACGGTACACACATGACCCCCTGGCTGCTCGATTTTGTTGTCACACAGTGAGCAGTGTTGCGGCTGAGCTGTAGCAGAACCTTACCGTGCTCACAGTCACAATGCTGCGGCTGTCCGTAGCTAACTGACTGTTCAAAGGGGAGACTGATGGAAATGGACTTCATCTAACTTGCTGAAATGACATTAGTGGTGGATGGGAAGTGGGTATACTGTGTGTTCACAGATGAGGTGTTTACTGTGTTTACCTCCAGCTGTGTTCAACCATATAAAGAACACACTTCCTTCACTGGCTCTGGCTCTTATTCAAATGTCACGACAGTTCAATTCTTCCCTGGAATCTCCAGGTACTTCCCACACAATACCCCCCCCCCCCCCCCCAACACACACACACACTTACCCACACACAAACACACACGTCCAAGCACACAGAAAGACTTGACATGCCAAATACGCATACACACACACACACACACAGTAAGAATCCACATACTAAATACACATGCACACGCTTCAGCGAGACTCAAAACAATTCAGTGTGTGTTTCACAACAGGACACTGGTGTCGTCTGTATGGCGAGACCTCAGGACAGAACCATGACATTAGGAAACGCCATATTAGGAGAGACGCTCACACTGTGTGTTTGGACTATCAGTGTGTGTCATCGAAACAGCCTGGCGCTGAGGCGCACCGTGTTGAGTCCAGTGTGTGTGTGTTTGTGTGTGGTTTTAGGGAGGGTCTGGCCCCTACGGTAACCGGCTATGTGAGGAATGTTGTTGAGTAACTCTCCCTCTGACAGCAGCATCAGGAAAGAATGATATCACCTAACCAAGGAGAGCAACCTCTGCCAGATGTGTGTGTGAGTGTGTGTGTGTGTGTGTGTAGGAGTGAGTGTGTGTGTGTAGGAGTGAGTGAGTGAGTGTGTGGCTGTTTCCAAAACAATGTTATAGGTCCAAGACAGAGATAGAAAGTAACACCACTAGGAGAGACAGAGCTTCCTGCAGGAGAACACAAAACCAGGAAGTGTGGTGTGGAGGGGGAGGTGGGAGCCTGCAGGTGCAGGGTGTGTGTGCTGTGTTGTGGTAAAAGGGGGAAGAGGGATTTTGTGGTATTCCTAAGTAGGTTATCACATAATGTCCTTAGCTGTCTGTAGGACTGGCCCTGTATGTAAATGTTGGCTGCGGCTCTAAGTCTGTGGCCCCTTGATTCATATGCTAATCTGACAGACCAGACCTATTTACTCTACAATAGGGTAACAACAACATACACACACACACACATGCACATTTCACACGTGTTTGCACTGTTAGCTGGGAGCAGGTCGACTCAACCGCAGGAAATGCCACGAAATGCTTTTTATGACAGAAAACGTCCCTGATATCGGCGCTGAGTGACGTTCCAGTGTCGTTTAACAATACAACACTGCCCCCAAATGACAAGATCTGGTAGTGTGGGTGAGAGGAGGTGGGAGGTGGGGGTTGGGGTGTAAAGTATGTGCTGTATACGTCACATTTCACCTGTTTCGGGGTGGAGTCAAGGATGGATGAGCTCAGGCATCAAGTGAAACGATTAACAGCGCGGGTGGAGATGGCAGCGTTCAACTTCCAGAAGAGAAAGAGAGGACAGGGAAGTTATTGAGTGGAATTAAAAGTATTTGCTGAAATCAGGACACTAGTAAAACATTTTTTTTATTATTGATTGGAAAAGAAACATTTGTCTACATAACCTCGCATCGGATCAGCTATGCGGCTTTTGGTTACCGCGGTTCTGCTCTGCTTCCTTCCAACAGGTAACAAACTCATGCTTTTCTAAAGAATTTAACCTTTTAATTTTGTAGGGGTTTTCATTGTAGTTTATGTCATCATGACTTATTGTCTATTTTTCACCAACATTCTGTTCATTTGAATGGTCGATATAGCCTACTGTAGACACTGTTACGCAGGTATCGGTCACATGACTACAGTTTTGATCAGACACCAACCGGTTTATACCTGGGACTTAATGCATCTAGTTTTGGTTCCCTTTTGTGTACTTTATCTAAAGATAAAATACTGTAATATTTGATGGTATTTTGACCAACTATTTTGACAGTTGCCTGTAAAGAATGCAGACAAATACAGTAATGATTTGAAAATGCTTTATTAAGACAAATAGTGGTAAGGTCACTGAACAAAATAAGTTGGATACAAATAGAGTATTCTAGCCATCAACAATGACTTCTTTTAAAATTTGCCATGGTGTTTGTGTGTCTGTTGTCAGTGGAATGTATGGAGTGATGCGTTTCCTGCCTCTTTGTCAGGCTCTCTAGATTTTCCGGTTTGGCCACTTTCAAAAAGTGGCAATCTGTGTCACTCACAAACTGTCTCTCTGTCATGTACACACACTAAAACACAGATTCCCTCTTACCTACCCTTGAAACCGGCGTTTGCCAGACCTGTATGCCTTTATCTCCGAGAAATAACACTGAACTCTTAACACAACAAACCTCTCTCCTCTCCTGTGTGTGTGCTCTGCATGTGTGTGTGTGTGTGCAGAGTTAGTGTGTATCCAGGTAATCGTGTCCCAGAGCGATCGCAGCACGATGCTGTTTGCCTCGGTGACGCTGAAGTGTGACTACTCCACCTCTGCCAGCCAGCAGGACATCCTGGTCACATGGAAGTTCAAGTCCTTCTGCAAGGACCCTGTCCTGGAGTACTTCTCTACTGGTGAGATGTGTGTGTGTGTGTGTTGGGGAATTGGGAACAGTGATACCCTGCCTTATAGGCTGGCTAGGCTGCTCTCCAGGGATTGTTCGTTTGTTTGTTTGATTGAGTGGTTGTTTGGTCCTGGTTTGTGACCCCCCCCATCCCCGGTTGCCATCCCCAGGGTACCAGGCAGCCCTCCAGCTGAGCCAGGACCCGTCTAACGACTGCCCTGACCGGCAGAGGACGGTCCGCACTGTGGTCCAGAAGAGGGGCTCCCAGGAGACCACGCTAGGGGCGGAGTACAGACTGCGCAAGATCTCCATCCAGGACAGTCAGTACACACACACATACACGCACACGCACATACATACACACACCATCCCACCCTCTCAATATCCAGTAACAGCCAGAAACATGAGCTGCAGTTTCACTGATTGTGTGTGTGTGTGTGTGTGTGCAGAGGCAGACCTGGTGATCAGTGAGATCATGTGGTGGGATCATGGTGTATACGTATGCTCCGTCAACGCCGCGGGAGACACCAGCGGAGACTCGGACCGCGAGGTCAAACTCATCGTCTACAGTCAGTCACCGCGGCCGCCTCCGTAACCACGACAATCACCCACACCTCAGCGCAACCTCAGATGATAATAATCCCTTTCCCCTGGTCCTCCCCTCTTTCCATTGGTCTTTTTTCTCTCCTGTCTCTCTCCTGTCTCCTCCCTTTCCCTCCCCAGATTGGCTGACGGTGCTGCTCATCATCCTCGGGGCCCTGGCCCTCCTCCTCCTCTTCTGTGTGTGCTGCTGCCAGTGCTGTCCTCAGAAGTGCTGCTGCTACGTCCGCTGTCCCTGCTGCCCCCAGACCTGCTGCTGCCCCGAGAAAGGTACCACACACACACACACACACACACATACACACACACACACATACATGCTGCTGCCCCAAGAAAGGTACCACACACACACACACCTTTGACATGCTGCTGCCCAGAGAAAGGTACCACACACACACACACAAAAGACAGACCACAGTATGTTTGTTTACAGCCCAGTACTACTAACCCCCCCCCTGTCCCCCCCCCCGTCCCCCACAGCGGTGATGCAGCACAGGATGATGAAGGACATGCAGAAAGCCATGACGGGGCAGTATGGATACGGCCCCAACTCCTCCCAGATGAACCCACTTCTCTACGGAGGTCAGTCACACACACACACGCTACCCAATGTCACAGATGTCCATATGCTGAACACACCCACACACACATGCACCTTCAGACATAAGTTTGTTGTTGTTGCAGACTCAGATTGGTTCCAAGCACACCTGACTGTCCATTCCCCCCCACACCCCTCCCTCCCTAGGTTCAGTCTCTGGTAAGAGCATCTCCATGTCCCCCATGCCCCTGCCCCCCCCGCAATCCAGTGCCTACAGCATGCCGCCCCCTCCCAGCATGCACCACCCCGGCATGCCCCCCCCCAACATGCACCACCCCGGCATGCCCCCCCCCAACATGCACCACCCCGGCATGCCCCCCCCAGGCATGCACCACCCTGGCATGCGCCAACCCAGTCTCCATGGCAACGGCAGCCCTGCCGGCACCAATCAGATGCTGGACTACCTGGAGAATCAGATGAGGGGGATAGACATGACCAGCCCTCTGCTACAACCACAGATGCCACCCCCTCAGCATATGCCCCAATCAGTGCCTTTCTCCGCCGGGCCTCCCAGCATGCTCTCTGGCCTGGGCGACGGGCCAGTGGAACGGCGCGTCCTTCAGCTCCCACCAATCTCTGAGCAGCCTGGCAGAAGAGGCCCACCCCCCGGACCCAAGTCCCGCCCCCCCAGCTCCAGCGAGAGCAGCCGTAGCGGGTACAATCGCCGTGACAACCAGACAGGGGGCCGGCATTACCCCTCCCCCACAAGGTCCCGGGGCCTTCCCCGGAGCTACAGCGAGGAATCGCTGGACGGTGGGCGGAGCCGGATGGGCGCCAACCTGGCGTTGCGCCCACGCTCCCATTCCCGTGACGACCTGATGGACATGCGCCGTGCGCCCTCTAGCCGGGGGGGCTACTCCCCTCCGTCACGCCGTCGGGGGTCGTGGAGCTCCGAGGAGGAGGACAGCAGCAGCAGGAGGGGTGGGCGCGGGGCCAGGGGGAGGGGCTCGGTGGATAAGCCCCCCAACTACACAGAGTACGAGCCTGGACAGAAGCCTGGCAGGAACAACCAGCGTTACTCTGTAAGACGTACTCAACTGTAGTAGGATGTAGGATGTAGATACACATACACACACACACACACACACACACAATGCACACAAATACACAATCACATACACAAACACATAACCATACACAGAGACACTTAATGCACTCTTGACAAATCTAGCTGGTTGCTGGGAGGAGCCTAAAGTGAGTGTTTCCCTCCCAGGACAAGAGTTCCCGCAGTGGCACCAGCATAGTGATCTGACAGGCAGCTGACACACAGCGCCCCCTGGAGGACCACAGGCACACAGCCCCCCAACCAGCCCATCCCTGCCACTGCATCCAACCAGGCATGAGCTCTTGCTGTTTGTGATGTCTTCATTCTGAAACCCTGAGCTTCACAACTCCATCTGTGGGGTTGTGGTGAGCACAGTTAGCCCCCTCTACTGGTTAGAGGGAGGCAGTGCAGCCATCTGAGTTTTATCCCTTTTTTGTTGTTGAGAAAAACGAAATAGTGTGTGCAGTTCATTCAAGTTAGACTCATGTTAAGCTCAGCAGTGGCGCTCTCCAAATATTTTTGTCAGATCTCCCCAAATCGCCAGTCCTTGTGTTGTAAAGGTTTATAAAATGTGTGTAAGGAGAGGGTGTTTCCAGTATCATGCAATATTGTTTTCTTATTACATTGAAATTGAATTGGTTTGATGTTTGTTTGTTTTTTACTAACGATGCCCAAGATATATTGTAGCCCAATTGTTGACCTTAATTCTTTATGTTGCCACTGCTTGCACACATAAAGTGAAACATCATCAGGTAAATTTTACTTTTAATTTCAGTGCCATAAGTGTGTGGTCTATCTACTTTGTAAATAGCTGTCATTATGTTTTACGTGTTCTGTGTGTAAAGATGTTGCATCATTGTTATTTTTTTACAGTTTAGTTTATTCCCAAATTCATCATTGTGGGAGTTAGAATAATATAAGACATGAAGGAATTTGAAGTAAGAATATGAACGTGTTGTTGGGTCTCTGAAATTAAATGGCAAACTTATGAAATCAGGCAACAAGTAGGCCTCTGGCAGTGGTGGTGGTTAATGTAACCTGTGTCCCTTTTACTGGCATTGAAGGATATTTTCAATAAAGCTATTTTATTTACATTTAGTCATTTTTACATTTAGTCATTTAGCAGACGCTTTTATCCAGATCCAGATTTGCTTTGTGTGTCTGTTTCAAAGAACAGGAAAACCATAGTTTTAGCCAGAAACTGAAGTATGACCTAGTTTGTAAAAGTCTGTTAACAAGCAAAGATCTTAACATTGTAAATGATGTAGCCTAGCAGGCCCACTGTAGGCTAGTGTCATATAAACTTAATTTAATTGGGACGGAAGAGTTACAGGATTACAGTGTACTTCTCACTGTCGTGGGCAACTTTGATGATTCTTTAAACAAAAAATCAGCTACCCTCTATAGCCTATATACTTATCGATCCAAGATCAGTCTGGTTTCTTAAAATCCTCTATTGTGGTAATATCAACTGATTCAAGAACAGCGTGGGAAGTGAACGACACGCCAAATAAATTAAAGTGCGACGTCGCAGTACTGATGACGTTCTTGCAGAGGAGGTTCAGGTTTGCCACGTCGGTCTCTCACTGCGAGGGGACTATGCTGTTGCATGTCTGGCAAACAGGACAAGTTTATTGCCTTATGTTGTAAGCCCAAGTGTAACCAAATCGCATCTACCCAGTCGTCACTAACGGCTAGACTGCGACATACCCGTTCCAGACTGGAAAATGTTGACTACAGCACAGACTCCGCTCGCCAGTCAAGCTAAAACTGACTGATGCATCCGTGTCTACACCATCCGTTTGCTGTCGATGCACTGTGAGTAACGTTAACTTAGCTAGCTACTGCTGGCTGTAAACTAGCGATCACTTAGCTTACTATAAATATTCCGAACACAGTACCGTCATGGTGCATGCTTCTGCTTCTGCAGATGAAAATGTTAACTAGCTGCTGTAGTCTACAGCAAATTGTTGATCAGGGTTTCACCTGGTATCGACAACACTGCAAAGCTACACACGTTAGTTGGTTAGGCACACACTAGCTAGGTAGCTAGCTCACCATGGTGAGAAAAGAAACACACCTCCAACAACAGCTGCTTAGCTGCAAGCTCTTGCAAACCTGCACGGTAGGAGTAGCAAAGGTATCATCCACTAAAACTAGAAAGTAACCAAACTATAATAGCAACTAGTTTGCTTTTTGCTGCATGTTACCTGACCATATAACTTTACCTGGGAATGACTGCTTCTGCTTTTGGCAATACTATAGGTGCTACTGTACTGTAATCTGAACTCTAGCAACGGTTATCCATAGTCACTTTGCAGTAAGACTACTACGGGTCATTGGCTGAATGCTTACGTTGACTGGCACTTCAAAATAAACAGTTTCCGCATTTTGCTGTAAACTTGACTTTCGATACTGTTAGAGGCGGTTTGTGACTGCTGTTTCCTGGAACAATGAGAGCGCGCTCTGCGGGTTCTGCCGATCTAGAACCAGGTTTTAAAGGATGCCTGATAGCTCCAAGTTGACATGATACTGTATAGACTGGTCTAGGACCAGCTAGTTCATTACACCCCAATCCAACCCAAACCAATAGCTTAGCATTCTGGTGCGTGGAAATGATAGCCTAGTTCTAGTTATCTCAGAGGGAGAAGAGAAACCTGTTAGCCTCAGATCATTTGTAGATTCCCTGCATCTCTTTTCATGGGATGTATGTGTATGTGTAGCTAACCATAACCTAGGGTGACCAGATTTGAGTTTGTGAAAAAGAGGAGACTTCGTCGTGTCAACGGGGGTGGGGGGGAGGGGGGGGGGGGGTGTATTGCATGCCGCACTATCTGATCAAATTGACAGTTCTCTCTACAGTCAGAGCTCGTGTAAGAAGGTGGAACAGAAGGGAGATACCCTTTCTAACAGGGTATAAGGGCCTAATAGTTTGTGAAAGACCCAGAGAAACACACATATCCGACAAGGCAAAATCCCGGACAATTTAGGATTTTTTTCCATTTTTAGGTCTCAAAAAGAGGACATGTCCGGGTAAAAGAGGACGTCTGGTCACCCTACCTAACATATATATTTTGAGCCAACTCAAACCCAGTCATAGGACATACTTACTCCAGCTAACCAAATCCAGTTCTGTAGCTGCCACAGATAACCTAACCCAGTTCTGTAGCTGCCACCGATAACCTAACCCAGTCCTGTACCTGCCACAGATAACCTAACCCAGTCCTGTACCTGCCACAGATTATATATATATACTATATGGGCATATGTAGACCTTGTTTCTTTTGTGTATGTGTAATAATGTGTTTATTATTGACATTGTTTGTTTTTACTTATTCAGTCTATCTCCTGTTGTGTGAGTGTGTGTGTGTGTGTGTGTGTGCGCGTGTGTGTGTGCGCGCGTGCAGTGGCCTGGCCTGGTTGGGCAGGACTGTGAAGTGGAGTGTTGGAGGTGGTTAGGCGGAGCCGGTGGTTGTCGTGGAGACCGGCCATGCCTGGGGGCCGCAGGGGACCCAGTAGACAGCAGCTGAGCCGCACCGCTCTGCCCTCCCTGCAGACGCTGGTGGGGGGGGGCCTGGGCAACGGAACCGGAATCAGAAATAGGTACACACAGACACACACACACACACTCTTACACCCACGTAAAGCACACACACACTGACTGATTGTGTGTCCTCCAGAAGCAGTACCTGCGTGGGCCCGTCAGCCCCGCCCCTCTCAGCCCTCATAACGCCGGAGCCTGTCCGTCACTCCCGGATCCCTGAGCTCCCATTGGACAGCAGCCTCCTGTTTGAGTTCCTCCTCTTCCTGTATCTACTGGTGGCGCTGTTTGTCCAGTACATGAACATCTACAGGGCTTTCTGGTGGTACCCCTCGCTGGTGAGAATGCACACACATCACGTCTCTGCCTCGCCGGTGAGAGCACAAACAAACTCACACGCGCGTGCGTAGACACGCACACGCCACCAAACATGGCTCGCCCCTGTTCGTCTCTATAGAACTTTCACCGGATGGACTGCCACCTGGCTGTCTTCATCACCGTCATGTTGGCTAGGAGACTTGTCTGGACCATAGTATCTGAGGTATGCACACACACCGCTTTCTTTGCTTTACACTTATTTGGAATTCCTAAGCCTCTCAGAAGAGGGATTCTGAACGTAACCAACTTTTGGCTGTTTGTACAAAACCTTCCTTTTGAATTCATATACACAGGTCTCTTCTTTTTTCTGTCACTTTTTTTCATTTAAAAAAAAAAAACTCATTCTTGCTCACTCTCTCTGTTTGTCTTTCTCAGACTTTCCACTTATCTCTCTGTCCCCCGCCCCTCCTCGTCTTGTCTTCTGGATGTTTTCCATCAGTAATGTCCTCCCCCTTTCCCCCCAGGCATCACAGACCAGCCCGTGTTCTCTGGTCCGGTATGTGGTTCTGATCACCGCCCGACTCATCATGTTGACCCTGTGTGGCTGGGTTCTGTGCTGGACCCTGGTCAACCTGTTCAAGGACAACTCTGTCCTGAACCTGCTTTTCCTGGGTTACCCGTACGTACACGCCAGGTTGCCTCCAACTCACTTGCGTAAAGCTAATGCAAGTTTGCTAGCATGTTAGCACAACAACGATTTTTTTATCAGCATACTGGCATGTTGGCGTGGTGACACTAGCCCTAGCACACTAAAATAAGTGGGCAAGTTACCAGCATACTGGCATAATCTCACTGTTTTGTAAAACATCCCCTCCCCTTTTCTCCTCTCCCCCTTTCTTTCTCTTCAGATTCGGGGTGTACGTACCCTTGTGTTGCTTCCACCAGGAGGGGCGGAGCCAGCCGATACCAGCCGACTGCAGCTACGGCGACCTGGACCTATCGGACGGGCCGTTCTTCAGACCCAGGGACTTCCTGTCTCTGCTGAAGGAGAACCTGCGGGAGCAGTTCACAAGCCCCGCCCACGCCCCCGCCCACACCTGCCCCCCCTCCCCGGAGCTGATCCGCGAGGAGGTGGAGGAGCTGAGGAGCGACTTCAACCGGCGCATCAAGGAGGTGCTCTTCAACTCGCTGTTCAGCGCCTACTATGTGGCCTTCCTGCCGCTGTGCTTCGTCAAGGTGGGCGTGCGTGTGTGTGTTTTCAAACTCTTCCTACTTCCCGCTGTAGCCGTTACTGGGACATTCATGTGTCGTATGAGCACCTGATCATTGTGTGTGTGTGGGTGTGTTTGTGTGTGTGTGCACGTGTGGGTGTGTGTGTGTGTGCGTGCCCCCTCCAGAGTACCCAGTACTACGACATGCGCTGGTCGTGTGAGCACCTTATCATGGTGTGGATCAACGCCTTTGTGATGCTGATGAGCCAGCTGCTGCCCCCAGGCTACTGTGACATGCTGCACCGCTCCGCCGCTCACCTGGGGCGCTGGCAGAGGCTGGAGCACGGGTCCTACAGCAACGCTCCCCAGCACCTGTGAGACACACACCTGGACACATACACAAACACCTGGCTGTACACACACCTGGACACATACCTGAACACAAACAGACTTAGTATTAATACTTGAAATCCATATATATATATACTATACAAACTTATAAACGCAACACTTTAGTTTTTGCCCCCATTTTTCATGAGCTGAACTCAAAGATCTAAGACTATTTCTATGTACACAAAAGGCCTATTTCTCTCAAATATTGTTCACAAATCTGTCTAAATCTGTGTTAGTGAGCACTTCTCCTTTGCAGAGAAAATCCATCCACCTCACCGTTGAGGCATATCAAGATGCTGATTAGACAGCATGAATATTGCACAGGTGTGCCTTAGGCTGGCTACAATAAAAGGACACTCTAAAATGTGCAGTTTTACTGTATTGAGGGGGTCCGGGGGGGGTCCGAAAACCAGTCGGTTAGCTAAGCCTAACCCTGACCAGTCAGGTCGAGACCCCGACCTGTTGAGGACGACCCGATGAGGACGATGAGGATGACGAGCATGCAGATGAGCTTCCCTAAGACGGTTTCTGACAGTTTGTGCAGAAATTCTCACCCTAACCCTAACTGACTGGTTTTCAGTTGAGTTCTGCTCATGAAAAATGGGGGCAAAAACAAAAGGGTTGCGTTTATAATTTTGTTCAGTGCATATATAACATTTATATCAATGTCAGCATGTCGATAAGAATAGTAGCTCATTTTTAATAGCTTAGGACTTCATTATAGGTTTTGATAAAGCTATCGTATGTCTTGATAGGTTTAGATTATTACAGGTTTCTAAAGGCGGCTAGGGATTGTCTAGAGGAGCAGGACCAAAGAAACTCCTCTGAACCTGTACTCGTTAAAAAAGGTCAATAACCTTAAGACATCCACATGATGCTAATCGTCTCTCATTCGCCCACACGTTACATAGACCTCTGCGCAGTGCTGTCACGCTGTGTAGGACAGTGTCACTTTGTTCTGGGGCCTTGGCAGAACACACGGTTATGTGAGGATTTGCATCCACCTGCATATCATCTAGTATTCAAAGCTTCCGTGTGTGTGTGTTTTTTTTTCTTTGTGCCACCGTGTGTGTGCGTGTTGCAGGTGGTCAGAGAGCACCATCTGGCCCCAGGGTGTGTTGGTCAGACACAGTCGCTGTCTCTACAAGGCTGTAGGACCCTACAACGTTGCTCTGCCCTCCGACGTCTCCCACGCACGCTTTTATGTGAGTCTGTCTGTCTCTCCTGTCTGTCTGTCTCTGTCTGTCTGTCTGTCTGCCTCTCCTGTAGGGGAGTCAGGTGGCTGAGCAGTTAGGGAATCGGGCTAGTAATCTGAAGGTTGCCAGTTCGATTCCTGGCCGTGCCAAAAATGACGTTGTGTCCTTGGGCAAGGCACCTCACCCTACTTGCCTCGGGGGAATGTCCCTGTACTTACTGTAAGTCGCTCTGGATAAGAGCGTCTGCTAAATGACTAAATGTAAATGTCCTGTCTGTCTGTCTGCCTCTCCTGTCTGTCTGTCCGTCTGCCTCTCAGTCTGTGTGTGTCTCTGTCTGTCTGTCTGTGTCTCATTCTGTCTGTCTGTCTCTTGGTCTGTCGGCAGGCAAGGCCTCTCTGTTTGTCAGTCAGTCTGCATGTCTCGATCACTCTGTGCCTCTTTGTCTTGTCTCTCTAGATTGTCAGTCTGTCTTCCTGCCTTTTTGTCTCTGTCAGTCTGTCTTTATGCCTGTTAATTTCTATCAGTCAGTTTGTCTTTATGCCTATTCATCTCTGTCTGTCTTTATTCCTGTTAATTGCCTTGTCTGCTTCTCCAACTGTGTGTGTGTATCATCTGTATTTGTGTCCGTCTGATTTGAACTCTCCCTCCCTCTCCCTAGTTCCTGTTCCACAAGCCGTTGCGGATCCTGAACCTTTTGATCTGGATCGAGTCCAGCGTGGTTCTGTACCAGCTGTACTCCCTGCTGCGTTCGGAGCACTGGAACCACACCCTGTCCCTGGGCCTGATCCTGTGCTGCAACTACTATGTGCTGTTTAAGCTTCTGAGGGACCGCATCGTCCTGGGCAAGGCCTACTCCTACCCTCTCAGCTCTAGCAGCCTGGGGCTTAAGTCCCAGTAGCAGCCCAGTCAGGGCAGCCCCCGTCTAGGGAGCAGGACCCACTACACCCCCCCTGTCCTCCCTCACTCCCCACCTCACTCCATTCCTGGAACTTTGGATGCATGGGAGGGGAGGGGCGTTTAGGGAGGAGGTTTGGGGGTACAGACTGTGAACTCCTAAGTGTTTTGATACGGTTCTATTTTTCACGCGATGTTTCTACCTATTTAAAGAATATTTTTATTTTGTATACTGTTTGTTAGCACACAGGGCATTAGCTTACTGTGTCATGTGACTTTGTTTGAGGCCCAGCGCCGCCAGGCAACAGAGGGGGGGGGGGGGGGGGAGAGGGGGTGGGGGAGGGGCCTTGTCCGACTTCCACCAAAGATGTTCAATGCCGAGGGGACCAAACAGGGGACACAGTCTGCCTCCTTTGGCCAATGATAGCCCAGCCTTAGGCTCAGTCAGCCAATCATGGAGGAGATGGGTGAGGTTGGAGATAGGTCCAAAATCAGTGGTTCCTGTCTTACATCTGGTCCTTCTTCCTTCACCCTGTCTTCATATAACCTGTCAATAACACACAAACGTTGTGTGTCCTCAAGCATGTTTCATACGTATCATGGATGTTGCTATGGTAACACATCTGTTCTTCAGGTCGTCCAAACGCAGAAAGAAAACCCTGGTTGTCATGGCACTGCTATGTTAAACCGCCTTTAGACAGGAACTGGCAGAATGAATACGCTTTATCCCTGTGTGTGTGTGTATGTGTGTGTTTGTATGTGTGTGTGTGTGTGTGTGTGTGTGTGCACGCTCCGAACCCATGCCTTTCACCTCAGTCAGTTACCAGAGTGTTACTGCAGAGTGCTTGCCTTGTTGCTAGGGTCACCTTGTCGCTAAGATCACCTCGTTACTAGGTTGCCTTATCCACACACAGAGCTGAACAGACTGGAGTGTCTCCATACTCTTCACATGGCCTCCCCTCCTGGTCGTCTCCGGCAGTGGGAGGCGTGCAGCCTATTGAGACCCACCCCAAGTCCTGAACAGTTGTGCCAGTGTTGGGATCAGTGCCATGTGTCCTTCCATCTGCCTTCTCACTGGGTACGCATGTACTGGTGCCCTCGTTACCCCCACACGGGTGGAGCTTTTGCCAAGGACCAATGTCGTTTTTCGGAATGTGCAGAAGTCCACCCAGTCGGGCACTACCCAGTGACACAAAACGGTTCACTCCTGCTATCAGCCAAATGTTTCTCATTGTCTATCATTGTGCCGTTTCCCAGGACACAGTGTCTTCCTGGTTGAACATGTGATTGCATGTTGAGGGGCAGGGATTGGTCCATAGATTGTCAACTTAAACAGTATTCAACAGGATGAATTTTTCCCTCGACGTCCGCTAATAAAACTGTTAAAAGAAGGTTCTTCCATCAGTACGATCATTTGTGGAACAGATTTGTGTGTGTGTGTGTTACTCATCGTCTGATAAGCTGAAACTAAGTAAGAGATAAAGTATTTTATTTTTTTTGCATGGCGGCACATGATATACTGCAGGATTGTTACAGAGACCCAGAAAGGCGTTACGAGTTGGACGAAGGAACTGCTTATGCATCAGAAATGTATTTAGTTTCCTTCTGGCTCCACTAGGGGGTGCTGCGATCCCACCATTCAGTGGCCAGGCAGGTACAGCACAGTCATGCTCAGTTAAGATTGCTCCTGACCCATCAGCAATGCACACACCTGTGGCCTCATTTATCAACCGTTCGTACGCACTAATATGTGCGTGAACCGTGGGTACGAATGGATCCACGCAAAAGTGGCGATTTATCATGCCAAGAGATTTCTTGGAAGTGTGCGTACGCCGCTCGTACGAATGTTTGATAAATCGCACCTTGAACTGTTCGTGGGAATGTTCCAAACCTCCACGTAAGAACAGAATTTCTACGCACGCTTGATAAATGAGGCCCCTGGTCTTTCTGGGATACTTGGATAGCTAGTTCATGCTGTGCTGTGCAGAACAGGTGCAGTTGAAGCTGGAGAAGGCTCGAATGATACAGGTGGGTTACAACTGGACAGGGGAAAATGTGACAGGAAACAAAAGTGTTTTGGTTTTTCAGTTACATTCGTATTTATCTCCATAGCACGGTTGGAGGATTGAGAACGTGTGTGTGCAACAGGCGTGGACACAGACAGGTGTGTCAGTAGGACTAGGAGGTGCAGAGAAATGTGTTTTAGACATTATGAAACAAAACACGAAATTAAGTAGCAAAGTCAGAATGCTGTGCCATAGAGACAGCAGTGTCCTCAGAGTAGTTCTCCGTGCTCTGAGCTCCAAATGCAGGGGCAGCAGTTTAAGGTAGAAGCTGAAATTCTCTTCTTTCTTTTTATGTTTGGTAGTAGAGTATAGAGAGTATGAGTGTTTCACCATTATAACAACAGAGCCATAGTGTCGCCCCGGGCTACTGATTTCCCTCTTTTCTGACCTGTCTCCTGTCTTATCCTCTCTTCCTATCCTCTCTTCTGCTCTTTCCTTGCTTCTCTTATATCCCCTCCTTCCTTTCCCTCCCCTCCTCCTCAGCCCTCTCTACAGTCCACATAATTTCCTTTGATCCAGTAGCAGATCTGAGCGTACTTGAGCGGCGTCACCTTGACCGCCACGTTAAACTCCTGCGCCCGGCCGTCCCTCTCCACCCATTGGTGGCCCGAGAACACGCCCACCACCTTCCTCTCCCAGCGCCCTCTCTTCCTGTTCCAGAGGCGGGCATAGACCCCTGATCCGCTGGCCCCGGGTTGGGCATCGCAGCGCTGGTACAGCAGGTCTCCTGTCTCCTCACCTGCCGGGCAGAAGCGGTAGACCAGCTGGCCTGGCCGGTCGCTGTCGAAACCCGAGAAATGGACCCGGCCTCCGGGTAGGCGGTTAGCGGGCGGGCTAACGCCCAGCTTCATGGTACGGCGGCGGTGGGGCTTCTTCAGCTCCAGGAGGGCGTAGTCGTAGTCCATGCCCAGCTCGTTGGCACTCGCCCCGGCCTTGACCCAGCCCTTGGGCACGTGGGTGCGTCTGGCTCGGATCCACTGGAACTTCATCTTCTCCTCGGCTGGAGGGGAGGAGTAACCGAGGGCGATGGCCGGAGAGGATGTCGAGTTGTCGCGGCGACCGGTGGAGGAGAGAGAGGGGGAGGAGGGTGTTTCACGGGACTTGGGTTTCAGGAAGCCCACGCGGAGCTTCTGAGCTCCTTTGACGTAGTTCTTCCCGTCGTGGACGCAGTGGGCCGCCGTGAGAACATGGCGCTCGCCCACCAGCGTTCCCGAACACCCCGTGGACAGCTTGACCGCCGTGGAGAACGGGTAGCCCGACAGGAAGTCCCGCCCAGTGATGCTGAAGCGCCCGTCGTGCCCAAAGATCTGGCGCCGCCGGCGAGACCGAGGACGGGAGGCCAGGCCGACGGCCTCGGGGTCAGGGCGTGTCTCAGGTGGGGGGCGGCGACTGTAACCATAGATACCCACGTCGGTCTCTGTGAGTGTTCCGTTGGAGTGCAGCGTCTCGTAGGAGAGCAGGCGCCGCAGGTCCAAGTAGCTGGGGGGAGGGGCTCTGTGGTGGCATGCCGGGTCGCAGGGGGACGCCACATCCAGTCGGGCCGGGGACAGGAAGTGGGGGGGCGGAGCCTCCTTCGTGTGCCAGGGCAGGACGACAGGACCGCGCTGAAGGATGGGCCACTGGGGTTTGGAGGGAGTTACCATGGAGACAAAGAGGAGGAGGAGGAAGGGGGGAAGGGAAGCCGTAGAGGAGGAGAGGAACCTGCAGAAGGAGAGACAAGAGGGGGAGAGATCTCACTCACAGGCGGACCCTGGAGGGGGGGGGGGGGGGGGGGGGGGTGGTTTCTCCTGACTGGTGAAAACTAGAGGACGTGCCCTATTGGCTGTAATTCACAAGGGAAGATTTTTGGGAGTACCATCCAGGATGCCCCTTCATGCAATAAATTATAAGGATGTGCCCTCCGATTTCATAGCATGTCTTAGTGAGTGGAGATAACGTCATGCGTGCCCTATCAGCTGCTTAAACTATGGTGTCCCAAAGAATGTCCTTTCAAGCAGAGAACATGGGAAGGGTACTCCTACAGTTAGGAAAACGTGGTCATACTTTAAAACTGTACTGCCTTAATCTTATTCAAGGTTGAAGATTATTTCATTATTTTATTTCATAACACATCATTGCTTTTTGAGTACTGGTGGGGCTCCAGATCTTATAGAAGGTGATTTATTTTGTTTTTTCTCCCATGTCCTTCAGACAGCCCAAGTCTACCACTGATGTCCATCCACATATTCCCAGGATCCTTAAAATCTTAATGCCTCTCCTTCTCTCTATCCCTGTCTCGCTATCCATCTCTCTCTATCCCTGTCTCGCTATCCATCTCTCTCTATCACTGTCTCGCTATCCATCTCTCTCTATCACTGTCTCGCTATCCATCTCTCTCTATCACTGTCTCGCTATCCATCTCTCTCTATCCCTGTCTCGCTATCCATCTCTCTCTATCACTGTCTCGCTATCCATCTCTCTCTATCACTGTCTCGCTATCCATCTCTCTCTATCACTGTCTCGCTATCCATCTCTCTCTATCACTGTCTCGCTATCCATCTCTCTCTATCACTGTGTCTCCCTCCCTTCCCGGAACTTTTTCTGTCTCTCTGTTTCTCTCTCCCTCTGTCCTGAAAGAATGTGCCAACCAGAGATTAACTGCTGTGTACATGATAGGATGTGTAGGCCATCACACACACGCATACACACAAATACACACACATACTATACACAGAGGCTGGGAAACATTCCCATAACTTTCATCACTGCCCCTCCCTTCAGCTCAAAGCCATATACTGTATTCAGAAGGAGACCAGAGTTGGGGGGGGGGGGGTTCCAGCAGTGGAATTTTCATCTGCAGAGGAATGTTGTCATTTGTAAACTCCCAGTGTTTTAATAAAGCTTAAAATACTCACATAGGTCTGGGTCAGGGGTTAGAGGTCGGACAGAATTTTCCAGAAGTTGACTGACTGACTGACTGGTTTGTAAACGTACTGACCGCGTGAGAGACAGAGTTACAGCAGTACAGAACTCGCCCACTGACTAACACAACTTTAGTTGTCATTAACGATGACATCACACAATTAAATATATCGTTTAAGTTACTGAACTCTGCCCAAAATTAAGATTCACGAAACAATGACCTTCGAATCAAGTCATGTCACATTACATTTTAGTCCAGATAAAAATTATGGCATTATTCTTCTTCAAGATTACTCTGAACATGATCTTGACGCTTACACAACTTTCTGTGCGTCTTGCGTTTCGCGTAACATTGTAGCTGTGAAAGTGCGAGTGTTGGTGAAAGCTGGTTGGTGAAAACTAGTGGTGAATGTCCTTACCGAAAGAGCGCATCCCACGCGCGCATGGTGTGTATTGGCAGGTGTGACGGTGGTAACGGGTCTGTTGCTGCTTCCGCGCGCGCATCAGAGGATTCCGTAACGAAAAAGATACGCGGGAGTACTTCTTTTTTTGAAAAAGAACAGAACGGGTGAAAACAAACAGCAAATGGTTTACGTCACTGATAAACGGTGTCTTTTCGTTAATTCGTTAAAGTTTACGCGTCTCCATAAGCAGATGGGTTTGTTTTGGTGCACGTCCATCTAGACTAGGCTACCGCAGACACCCGGAGCTCGGGATTAGCGTCTACTGTGCTTCCTCCGCTGGTAATATCCCACCCGGTCACGTGACAATCACATTATTTCAGAGTTGCTAAATCTTCATAATACTGGGGAACACTTCCTGAACGTGCCCACAAACACACACACACTTCACACACAGTCATGTGTGAAGTCTGGGGGTTGTAATGGGAGTCTTGGAGGTAAGGAGGAGGAGAGGAGAGGGGAAAAGAGGGGGAAAGAGGAGGAGGGAAGAAGAGCAGGACAGCACAACAGAGGTCAGAAGAGAGGAAGACATGGGGGGGAGAGAAAGAGGGGGAGGAGGAAGAGAAGGAGAGCTGAGCTGTCCTCTTCTCTCTCTGACCTTCTCCTTCAAGTGGGCGGGGCCTCAATGAAAGAAGTCACTGTATTGGACTGCTGGCTCGGTCGTCATGGTAGTGGTCTGTCCTGCAGGCTGGCTATTGTCACCCACCTACTCCTGTTGGCTCTCTCTCTCTCTCTCTCACACACACAAACACACACTCACACACACATACACACTGATTCTAGACACATACTTTTGGACAGAAGACAGGTTCACACACACTTGTCCAGGTAAGACTATAAGACTACAAAGTCTAATAAAGTCCAAGCAGTCGTTGGACAGGTATTATGGATTCATTTAGAATCCATTATCACACATCACCCTCTCACACAGAAAGACAGGCACACAGATTTACACACTCGACGACACTAACTGAGACCAGCATAAACACTAACACACATACACACACACAGACACTGCTTGATGTGTAACTCGCCTGGGAATAGTTACTGTAGCTGCAGTGCTAATGGGGTGTGTAAAGAGGCTAGTCAGTGTTGTTTCTATAGAGCCCACATTAGATCATTCCAATGATGGGGAACGCACACACCATCACAATCAGCCAGAGCTGGTTGTGTATCTGGGTCAGAAAGCTCTGGACAAAACAAAACCTCACTGACAGTTTATATTGCCTGTCTGGTTTAACTAGCTGACAAACAGACAGGCAGACAAGCAGGCAGGCAGGCAGACAGACCAGTAAACCAACAGACAGGCAGGCAGACAATCACACAGACAAGTAGACAAACAGACAGACAGACAGAAAGGCAGACAAGCAGACATACAAGTGGACAGCTTGGCTGGCAGATTGGCAGACAGACAGACAGATAGACAGGCAGACAGACAAGCAGACAAATGGGCAGACAGATATGATGCGTGGGGCTCTAACATGGTGAGGATACTGTTTGTCTTCAGTTGTTATGAAAGGGGACATTTGTTTGCCCCCCGTCACCGTGGTGACCAGCATTCCCCAGTGTTGTTCCTATTAATTTTTTCCGACAATCACATGCACAAATTCCCTCTCTTTCTCTCTCTCTCTCTCTCTCTCTCTCTCTCTCTCTCTCTCTCTCTCTCTCTCTCTCTCTCTCTCTCTCTCTCTCTCTCTCTCTCTCTCTCTCTCTAAGGTAATGTGTGTGTGTGTGTGTGTGTTTCCAGTGTGATGGAGACCCCTGCTGCGTCAGACTTACTAGGGGGTTTCCAAGTTTTCAGTGCGCACACACATATACACACACATATGTTTCCCCAGTGTTGTGTGGAGGATTATCGCCTCATCAGAAAAGGGTATTTATTGCATTGTTCCTGCTGGGAAGCTGGAGTTTCTTCCTCTCTTTGTGTGTGTGTGACTCTGTGCGTCATGTTTGATGTGTAGGTGATGGTATGGGTCACGGTTTCCACATAGAGTAGAAACAGGTGGCTGAGCGGTGAGGGAGTCGGGCTAGTAATCTGAAGGTTGCCAGTTCGATTCCCGGCTGTGTCAAATGACGTTGTGTCCTTGGGCAAGGCACATCACCCTACTTGCCTCGGGGAGAATGTCCCTGTACTTACTGTAAGTCGCTCTGGATAAGATCGTCTGCTAAATGACTAAATGTAAATGTAACACACACACACACACATTATACTCCAGAGCGGTAATTGAATACAAAGACACTGACCAGACTGTACACAGTCCCACCACCAGATCGTTCTGTGTGTCTGTGTCTGTGTGTATAATTATAAAATGTCTATGTGTTTTGTGTGATATCTTGGGACCAATAAATAGGCAATTTTTTCTTTTGGTTCTTGGCTGTGGATTGTCTCTGAGTAGAGCTGTTTGTAACTCTGGCGGCTGTGGCTGAGATGTCCAGTGTGTTTTGGGTGTTCAGTATCCAGGGTGTTCACTGTGTTCATTGCATTCAGTGTGTTCAGGTTGTTCAGAGTGGTCAGGGTGTTAAGGGTGTTCAGGGTGTTTAGAGTATTCAGTGTGTTCAGGGTGTTTAGAGTATTCAGTGTGTTCAGTGTGTTCAGGGTGTTCAGTGTGTTCAGGGTGTTCAGTGTGTTCAGGGTGGTCAGTGTGTTCAGGGTGTTCAGTGTGTTTAGGGTGTTCAGGGTGTTCAGTGTGTTCAGGGTGTTCAGGGTGTTCAGTGTGTTCAGGGTGTTCAGGGTGTTCAGTGTGTTCAGGGTGTTCAGGGTGTTCAGTGTGTTTAGGGTGTTCAGGGTGTTCAGGGTGTTCAGTGTGTTCAGTGTGTTCAGGGTGTTCAGGGTGTTCAGGGTGTTCAGGGTGTTCAGTGTGTTCAGTGTGTTCAGGGTGTTCAGGGTGTTCAGTGTGTTCAGGGTGTTCAGTGTGTTTAGGGTGTTCAGGGTGTTCAGGGTGTTCAGTGTGTTCAGGGTGTTTAGAGTATTCAGGGTGTGGTGTTGTGAAACTGAGCTGCAGGAGATTGGTGGCAGTTCTCTGGCACCAGATGTATTTTAGAGGCTGTAATGACTGGCTCAGGATCAATACCCTGACCCCTTTCTCTCTCTCTCTCTCTCTCTCTCTCTCTTTCTCCTTCTCTCCCCCACCCTCTCCTTCTCTATCCCTGTGTGTGTATGTTTGTGTGTATGTTCCTAGCATAGTTTGTCCATAAACAGTCATGAGAACCGAGAACACAGCTGCTTCTCTCCTCATATGTCTTTGGCGGGAGTTCTTCCTCTTCCAGACAACCACATACACACACTTCTTCTCTCTCTTTTTCTCTCTCTCTCTCTCTCTCTCTCTCTCTCTCTCTCTCTCTCTCTCTCTCTCTCTCTCTCTCTCTCTCTCTCTCTCTCTCTCTCTCTCTCTCTCTCTCTCTCTCTCTCTCTCTCTCTCTCTCTCTCTCTCTCTCTCTCTCTCTCTAACCCACCAGGGAATAGATATCTGCCAGACTGGTATTACTGTAAGGGTTGGTTAGTAGAGACACCATCCACTAGCCAGACAGGAAGCAGTATAGATATCTGAACACTAAGCCAGGAGAGAGCAGAAAAGAAAGTCTCTGATGGCAGAGATGTTCAACTTTAGTTGGAGGTAGCACCTCCAATCAACGTTAGAGTTCCTGGCACACATACACTCACAGACCAGGACAGACCAGGATAGACCAGGAATTCCCCTCACCTTCCGGTTCCCTCCCTCTTCGGCCTTCCTCAACCCCCTGGGTTGTTGTTTTGAAATGGAGCCATATGGTTCGGAGAAAGAGTCCGAACTCCCACCTCAACTGGAGGGAGAGGAAGAGAAAGAAAAAGGGGAGGAGGGAAAGACAAATGAAGGGAGAGATGAAGGGAGGTGGGAGAGAGAAACAGAAATGGTGGAGCGAGTGAGGGAAGACATAGGAGGACATGTGCACAGGGGACGGAAGGGTGGATTAAAGAGTTTATATTCTGTGCGTGCACATGTTTGTGTGTGTGTGTGTGAGGATGTGCTGGGCTGTGTCCGGAAAAGGTACAGGATAGGTGGAGGCAGTAAGGAAATATATTTCTGTCACGAATATCTGTTGTTGACACTTACCCAACTGGAGTTCCTGTTCTCCAAACTGTTAATGTGTGTGTGTGTGTGTGTGTGTGTGTGTGTGTGTGTGAAAAACCCTCTCCAGAGGCTCTGGAACCAGGTGGGGTTCCTCAAGGCTGATGCCTGGCAGCTACAACAGCTGACTCCTGATCAGATCACAACTGTAATCACACACAGACGTCCTCACTACAGGCCCAGACAGGATCACATGTGTCACGTTTGATTACATGATGCTGTTGGAGTTTGCCTGCGTTCTGTCCCAGCTGGTCTGGAGTTTGTGTTTACTGGCTACTACTTCAGTTCGGCTATTTGGATTAATTAACATAGATAATGTTTGTTTACACATGGATCCATAGCGTAATAGACTGTAACATAATTAACTGGTGTAAGGAGAGAGTCCATCCAGGGTGACGTGGGGCTCCATAGTGTGTGAAAAGGGTGTGTGTGTACTGTAAGTGTGTGTGTGTCGGGGTTGGAGGTGGGGGGGGGGATCCTGTGGGGTTACATAGCGTGTGTGGACAGGGTGTGTGTCTAAATGCTGCAACATCTGGACTGCAAATTCTGCAATCTACAGCCAAGCAGTGTGTGTGTCCGTGTGTGTGTGCGTGTGTGTTTGTGTGCCAGTAACTCTGACATTGATTGGATGTGCTACCCTGGGAAAGTTGAGCATCTCTCTCTTCATTTGAGACTTCCTTTTATCTCTGTTCCTCCCTTGCATGGTGTGTGTGTGTGTGTGTGTGTGTACGAGTTGCATATCCCCCAGTTCTCCTGTGAAGGCAAGATCACATTTGACTCTAATGTATGTGGATCTGGAGAACTGTACTTGAGAGGAGGAGAGAGGAGGAATATCTATCGACAGTGTCCTGGGAGAGCTGGTGTTTTATAGACAAGTTCTGACTACAGACATGGAAATGTTAGACTGCATGCACCATGTCTATACCTGTATGTGCAGCCCTGCAGGAGAGTCACTCTAAGAGGAGCCTGTATGTTGAGCCTGGCCTCATAGAGGAGAAACTGATTGCCGAACTCAACCAGACCTGAAACTTGCTATCTATCACCAGGACATAAAGAACAGCATGTGTTTCAGGGTGGGTCTTCATCTGGAGCTCATCTCCTGTGAGTGAGTGTGTGTTTGTTTGTATGTTTGTGTGTGTGTGTCTGTAGTTGATTTACTGTGTGCACGCGTGTGCATCTTGCCTGGTCCCTGATGTCATGAGAGCTGTGCTGCTGCACACACACACACGTAAATAAAGAGTAGCCAGGTCATAAAACATCATCCAACATTAGGGAGAGGGATGAGACAAAGAGAGAAAAATTAGGACAGGGGGGAGAGATGAAGGGTGAGAGCAATAGAGGAGACAGACATCTCTTTAACTAGCTCCAGGACCCTAAAATTCGTCTTCATAACTCATGTTCTGTGTCAACATCTCACCATGACCTCACCTTCTCCTCCTCCTCCTCCTCCCATCTCCTCCTCCCCGTGTCCTCGTCCTTTGCCCTCCCCTCATCCTCTTCGACAGTTCTCACCTCTGTGCCTCCGGTATCAGTCTCTTTCTACCTCTCCCTTCCCTTCTCTCTCTCACTCCGTATTTCTGTCCAACCTTCGATCCTTCCCTCTCCATTACATTTACATTTAGTCATTTAGCAGACGCTCTTATCCAGAGCGACTTACAGTAAGTACAGGGACATTCTCCCCGAGGCACGTAGGGTGAAGTGCCTTGCCCAAGGACACAATGTCATTTGGCACAGCCGGGGAATCGAACTGGCAACCTTCAGATTACTAGCCCGCTTCCCTAACCGCTCAGCCACCTGACTCTCCATCCTCGGCCTTCTCTCTTGACTGAGCCGGGTTACACAAGGGGAAAAACTACGGAGAGAGGGAGGGATGTGTGCGAGACAGACTGAGAACAGAGAGTTGCTCGGTTGACAAACTAATGGTACTGTAAGTTTATTAACTGAGCAATTGCACCACATTGGCAATACTAGATCCACAGCACACTCCCACACACAAAATATGCAATTCACACTATCCTACACGTTACACACACAATATGCAATGCACACAATGCTAAAATGCACACTAACACACAACACACCACACTGGTATACGTTAGATAGCCTGTCAGACGTATCTGTCTTTATTGCAATTGTAGCCTGTCTGTCGATTTGCCTTCCTGTCAGTTTGCCTTTCTGTCTGTTTAGACCATGAATCGGGTCCCTAGCATGCAGTGAGACTTCCAGATGTTGCTCTCTCCACAGTTGCTGGTCTTCTTCTGACACTGGTGACACCTGCGATAGCGTTCACACTGGTCAATCAGCAGGCCAGTGTGAGACCTGTCAAAACAAGCCGACTTATTAGCACAAGAACCTTTCCAAAGAACGACACTTGATGAACACAGAACCGCAGAACTGGAGGAAGGAAGGAAGTCTACCCTGATGGTGTTTCCCCACCTTCCCCTCCTCGTCATGTAGGAAGCCCCCCACTCCCTCCAAAGGTGGGAAGTCTCTCCTCCTTCCCTGTCCTCCCCTCCTACCGTAGGAAGTTCCTCTCCTGACGGTCTCTCTGGTGTTTCAGAGTGGCGCTGCAGCTCCAGGTGGTCTCCAAAGAGGAGCGCAGGCTCCGCATATGCTCAAAACGGCTGATCCGGTCTGCTATCAGCCTGCACTCGCGCGCGCACACACGCACACACACACACACCTGTATTACCAACTTAGTTGCCCACCCTCTCCTCTTTCTCTCGTCCTCGCCTCTTTCACACCTTCCCTCTCCCCTCTTCTACTCCACCTCTCTCCATCCTCTCCTCCCTCTTTTCTCCTCTCCTCTACTCACTCCCTTCTGTTCCTCCTCAGCATCTCTCTCTCCTCCTTCCCCTCGGTCAGCCGACGGTCTAGCTCCGCCCTCATCTTTCGATTGGCTACCTCCAGCTGTTCCTGGTAGACCCGCTGGGCCCGCTCTCTCTGATTGGCCAGACTAGCAGCGGTTGAGTCTAGAAGGCCAAACACGGCTCCGTCGGGCTGGCGTGCAGGGATGCCTGGGCCCTGGTCTGCCACCTGGTGGAGAAGACAGGTTATCTGTCTGTCTGTCTATCTATGAGTGTATGAATCGATTGATGTATCAATGGATCTATCCATCCATCCGTCTAGTATCTGTCTGTCTGATTTTTCTGTCTGTTTATTCATGATTGGTTTCCTTTTTTTCTTGCTTTCATGCTTTTCTTGTTTTGTGTCTGATTTGATCTGTAATACGGCTATCGTAACTGCTTCCTGCCTGCTCTGGCTCCCAATCCTGCTTGTTTATAGGCGGGAGCATCACTCCCCTGTCTTCATCACACCTGGATCTGTCATCACCCGGCCCCACCTGCACATCACAGCAGTACAGCGGACCACACACCACCTGTCAATCACCTGTACATTTTCCTCCCTCCACGCAAGCTTTATTGGAGATGTACTGCTACATGCATGCATGAGTGAGTGAGGAAGGTGTGTGTGAAAAGTAGGGGTGGGGGGGGGGGGGTAGGCTGTGTGTGTGTGTCGGTGCGACAGTGTCCCACCTGTGTGTCCAGGGCTCTCTGGTAGTTCTTAGTATTGTTGTGTTTCTTCAGGATCTGCTGGGTCTTCTGCAATGCAATCCTGACACGCACACCTCCACATTCATATGACCACAACAGCCAAGCGTGGTGTCTATCGGTATGTGTGTGTCTGTAAATGTGTAAATGTGTGCGTGTGTGTGTATATGTTTGTGTGTATGTACATGCGTGTGAAAGTATCTGTGTGTATGTGTGTGCGTGCACATATGCATCTGTGTGAATGTGTGTGTGTGTGTGTGGACTCACTCCTGGGCGAGCTGGGCCTGTTGCAGACGGTCTAGCACGTCCTGGTCCTTCTGGGTGTGTTTGATCTGCTCCCTCGTCCAACCCGCCTGCTCTCTCAGCTGCTGGCTGTAGCTCTGCTGGCTGGGCCCCCTGGAGGGGGTGGGGGGGCGCCCCCCGAAGATGTAAGAACCCTGGTGGGTATCAAATAGAAAGAAATTGTCTGTGTTTTTGTGTGGCCAGGTGTTAGAGGAGTGAAATACTTGATAGCTTTGACCTACGGAGAAGTCACATGACATTAAGACCACTCATCATTGGCTGTTTCTTTTTTCTGAAAAGGCAAGCTTGTCATTGGCTTACATGGAATTGGGAGCTGCGATTGGTCTTGCGTTCCTTCAGCGCATCGGCCACACCCAGGTTAAAAGCTGCCAGCTTCTGGGCATGCTGCTTGAGCTTTTGACGGTCAGCCTAGGAGCACAAACACACGTGCACACACACACACACACGCACACACACACAGGTATACACATCTGCAGATACTCACACACAACGTCACACACTCTGAATGTGTGGATGAGTGTGTGTGTGTGAATGTGTGTCCCCCCATGTCTGTATGTGTGTGAGTGTGTGTGTGAGTGTGTGTGTGTCTGACCCGCTCTCTCTGCAGGTAGGCCTGGTCTCTGAGCTGTTGGTGGAGGAGCAGCCCCCTGTTCTCCTCCTGCTCCTCCCTCCTCCTCTCCTCCTGCAGGTACAGAGGAACGTTCCTCTGGGAGCGCTGCATGCACAGGTAGCACAGCTCCTGCAGGAGACACACAGGTTACACACACACACACACACACACATACAGGTTTCACACACATACACCAGTCAGACACACACACCTGTCCAGCTCGGTTGTGATTCACACAGGGTGCGTCCAGGGGAGACTGTCCTCTCCTCCCTTCCTCAACAGCGCCCTCTCCTGGTAAGAGGCAGACACTGGAACTGCACCTGGAAACACAGGCCAGCCAGTCAACCACCCCCTTCCACTCCTCCAGGGGGGCTGGGAGGGCAGTCAAAGGAAGTCCATCCATCCATTCATCCATCCATTCATCCATCTGTTTGTCCATTCAGACAGTATGGTTAGTCGTCTCATGTTGTCCTCAGAGCTCTGGTTACACTGACCACCTCTGGGCTAAATGTGTGTATGTGTGTGTGTTTGTGTGTGTGTGTATGTATGTGTCTGTGTGTATCAACCAGGACGTAATGTAATAGGACCACCTCTGAGGTTTCATTAAGGGAATGTGTGTGTATGAACTGTGTGTGTGTGTGTGTGTGTGTACCTGTCAGCAACCACAGCAGGGGGTGAGGTGTCTAGGTCCTCAGTTAAGCTGACAGTGTTCACCTTGGCAGTCTGCAGGGACTGTCTGTACTGAGGCCGATCAGGGCGGGGGGTGGGCTCTGGAGACACATGCACACACACACACATTCATGTCAAATGTACTCAATCCAGTGCTATGAAACCCTCTACCCAGCCTCTCTCTACTCAACCACTCTGCCCAGCTTCTCTTTACCCAGCATCTCTCTACTCAACCACTCTACCCAGCCTCTCTGTCTACCCAGCCTTTCTGTCTACCCAGCCTCTCTCTACTCAGCCTCTCTGTCTACCCAGCCTCTCTCTACCCAGCCTCTCTCTCTACCCAGCCTCTCTGTCTACCCAGCCTCTCTGTCTACCCAGCCTCTCTCTACCCAGCCTCTCTGTCTACCAAGCCTCTCTGTCTACCCAGCCTCTCTGTCTACCCAGCCTCTCTGTCTACCCAGCCTCTCTCTACCCAGCCTCTCTGTCTACCAAGCCTCTCTGTCTACCCAGCCTCTCTGTCTACCCAGCCTCTCTGTCTACCCAGCCTCTCTGTCTACCCAGCCTCTCTCTATCCAGCCTCTCTGGCCCTGCTCTCACCCTCTGTGATGTCCCCTGTGTTGTCCTGATGGATGTTGTGGTCTGGAGGGACCTGGGTCCTCCTGTCCAGCCCTCCCTGAGAGCCCTCCTCCCCATGGCTGGTCCTGGGAGGCTGTGGAGTGATGGTGGCTGGACGCCGTAAGCTGGACATACGACCTGACAGCAGGCTGGTAGCACATGGACTCTGTAGGGAGTGGGGGCAGACAGACAGACAGACAGACAACCCAGACAGTTGGACAGTCAGACAGGCATATAGACAGTCAATTAGACAGAATGTCAGACAGACAGACAGGCATATAGACAGGCAGACAGGCAATCAGACAGACAGTCAGGCAGACTCACGTTACTCAGAGCCCAGAGCAGTCTGCCGGAACCGTCCATGGAGCTGATAAAGTCCCGGTAGAACTTCATCTTGACCTTGCCGTGCCTGAAGCAGAGCACCCCCACGCCCTGGAAGGTGAAGAGGACGACGCGGCCGCCCGCCACGGCTCTCAGCAGGAGGAGCAGCGTCTCGCGGACACAGCCCTCTACCGCGTCACGCTCAAACGGACTCTCCGCCGACAGAGCCGCGTGATTCAGAGGCACCACAGGCACGTCCTCTGCTGTCGGACACACACACACACACACACACACACATTAGCTGCATCCACACACACGCATGCAGTACATGTATATACGCATGCGCTCACTTCATCTGGTTCAACAAATGGAATGTGTGTGTAATGTAGCTGGTAGTTTTTGGTGACATAGTCTGGGAAGTTGTCCTCCCTCTACGTCTACCTGCTCTCCTCCCCCCCCCCCCCCCCCCCACCTCCCTCCCCTAACCACAGCCAGTGGTCCGGTCTGCTTTGGACCATGTTTTAGCACCAGTGACTCCCCTCCTCTCTTCCTGTGTTTTCTCATTCCTTTTTCCCCTCCCCTCCCCTGTCCCCCCCTCCCCTCCACTCCTCCCTACCTGCGGCCAGTGGTCTGGTCTGCTTCAAACCATGGCTCAGAAGCAGCTTCTCTGATAGCAGGAAGATGGGCCTCTGCAGGAGGATTAACTTGTTCCCCATGTCCAGCTTCTGCTGAGAGAAGGTGAACGTCCCCAGACCCACAATGTGGACCCCCTGGATCACACAAATCAGCCCGCCAGTCAATCAATCAGTCACAAACGAATCAACCGATCATTCTCTCGAGATTTTCCAATCATCTGGTTCTGTAGGTTAGCGGCTTGGACTTTATTTTAGTCTGCTTTTTATAGGCCTATTTCAGTGTTTCTACTATAACATATATTCTATTCTACTGTTTCAACTGTAATCTCAACTATCAGGAGTCCTACCTTCTGCAAGCTCATCTGCTTCTCCACGAAGGACGATACGTTGGCCCAGATACTGTCTACGTCTGGCGCACGGCCGACATGACACGTCCGAGGAACGTAAAATAACACACTTCAAGTTTGTAGCCATTACAAATATGTTTATCGTACGAACAAAACATTTGCTCTAAATTAACGTGTATAGTTATACTTGTGGTTGGCTCGTAAAATAGGTTAGAAATTGCCGTGATAAGTTTCCATAGGCCTACCGTTTTCAGACAGATGCGAGAGCGTTGGGAAAGCTCTCCTCTCCGCCTCAGACACCACGGATAACAGCGTGTCCGGCATCCTACAGGCGCGAAAAGTCTTTGGCACGGAGAGAGCAAAGTTTTTTGTCAGTCTCCAAAATTGTCCCTGCCGGTAATAGCCGTCTCCTAACCCGGCGGATAGAAATGTGTCCAAATAGCTGCTCCTCCCTTGCCCTTGTTGCCAGGAGCAATGTCACAATAGAGTCGCACCCCCCGCAACGTTGTCCAGTTAGGCCAGTCGAAGTCTGACGTTCCTAGAGCTGGTAATAGGTAACATATTGTGACGGATATGTTCTCCTCACAATAATCTCGATCTATTAGAGCTCTCCTTGAGAATAATTAGGCCTAGTCTATTAGCTACCCATTATGCTTTAGATGCGGGCATCATACAACCTGTTATAAACCGCAACCTCAAGGACTCAACTCGATCAGATGTTGAGTGGACCAGCGGAGACCGTGTGGTGGCGGACTCGGGCTGTTTGAAGAGCAGGGGCGCAAAAAAATATAGAGCACACGGCACGACATGGGGCCCCACCAGCGTAAGTGTCGGGAATTAATATTTTATTTTACTTTGTTGTGTCATCGTTGACAACAATTTGTTAGCCTAGCATAGGCTATAGATACGGTAGGTGAGAGTGTGTAGGCCTAATAGCTACTCTAAAGACGCGTCAATAGGGAACCTTAATTAAATCTAAAAGCAATAACAACGGTAGGACATTTATACACATCAGCGCTGTATTTTGTAGAACCCCTTACAAATAGGCTACTGAACTACTGCCTATGCCTGTTATCGTTAAACATAATATGCGTTCATTTGTAGCCTACATTTCTAGTGTCCTGACGCCAGACACCAAGGCTATAGTTTGGAACTGAACTCAAGCACGACGAAAATACAGTTTTCTTAACAATAAAACATCTGTCTCCATTATTTCTGTCCTGTACATTCAGGTCATAATATTGTCGATATGGGTTTGAGTAGCAATGCGTGCTTAGCAACACAAGATGGTAGGCCTGGGTTGGTATAAATTCATTTGATAAGAATATCACAGAGACACAGAAAAGCACCACATGATGACATCATGTTTACCTATAAATATTAGGGAAGCAAACACGAAAGACATTTTCAAAAGACAGCTTAAAACCTATATTTTACCAAAGCGTTTTACTAATTTGATCTCAGAAGGGTTTTATTACTTTTATAACTTGTATTATTGTTTTTATAGATTTTATGTAAAGCACCTTGAACTGCAATTCTTGTATGAAATGTGCTATATAAATAAAGTCTTATTATCATGAACACAACTGCATTCCACATCAAATCCAGTAAATTTCAGTTGGTAAACATTTGTGCTGATACGGTTTAATGTAACTTGGCTGGCAGGCACATGTTTCATTTTGTAATTTCTCTCTGATAGATGTTTGTTTTTCTCCAGAGACTTTTACTTTTGGACATTGCCTATTACAGTTTTTCTCAGTCGCTTTGGTGCATTTCTCACATCACTATTTACATTTGCACAACAGTTAGTTCAACCTCCACAACATTTAGTCATTTGTGCACATCATAGTAGCAGTTTCTCATTCCTTCCAACAAATTGCAAATGCGTTTGGACATGCATCAATTGCTTTCATACAACTCTCTGCTGTTTTATAACATTATCATTTGCTTATGTCATGTCAGTCAAAATTAACTATACTTGTGAATGCTGAATAGTCATTCCATATAAACCTAATAGTACTCATTTCATTGTTTGAGTCATTATATACAAAAATGTTGAACTAGTTGTCAAAATCTGTCATGCAAATTTTACAAAGTTTTTTTAAATCTTTTTTTTCCTGAAAATGTCTCCTAAATTGAACCATTTCTCTCAGGTGAATCTCAGCTTTCACTGAAGAGAAGGGGTGTGTGAAGTATCAGTTGCAACCAATGATAAGCCACTTCTCTATAATCACTGTCAGAGCTGAGTCCCATAAACCCCCACTTTACAAGTACATATGAACCAAGCAGGACATAGTGTGTATTTCTACAATACTGTGACACAGAAATGAAAGGTCAGCGTTGAGGAAGAGGGGTGAGGGTGCGGGGAAGAAGGGGAAAAGACAGGGGAAGAGGAAGAAGAGGCCAAGTACATAGGCGGATCCCTGATGTTGTTGTTGCATGTTGTACTGCAATATTGTTTACCGTTGTGCACAGCTGTACCCAAAGGGAGTTTATATTTGTTATAAGTAAGGGTGTATTTTTTCGTTTTCACAATGCTATGAACAAATTAGAATTGCAAAGAGCATATGCAGTAAAAATGTGAAACATACATATTCAGTGTCTTGTACTCATTTACCTCCCTAAATACAGTAATGTGTAACTTTACTGTATTTTTCAAATGGCTGTGCAAATAGTATATAGTGCTGTCTTGAGCATTTTCAGGTAGTGTCACCAAGATCTGACTTTTTTGCATTGGAAAACACTTACAGAGTAAACTGTCATAATGAAAACATGACAAAGCCATTTGACTATCTTGTTCATAAACAATGGTGTCGGGACTTTTCATCTTGATGACACTGACACTTTCATTGACATGAATACTTGCTTTTGAGGAATGAGTTATCCATTTTGAGCAAGTGACACGCTTTTGCAGGTTATCAACTAGGTTTTGCAGTTTGTACTAATTGTTTTGAGAACTGCATTAACTGTTGTGCAAATGTAAATAGTGATGTGAGAAATGCACCAAAGCGACTGAGAAAAACTGTAAATGATATACAGATAAAAAAAATAGCCTGTGAATAGTGTTCCCTGGTTGGTTTCTAGGGTCGTTTACTCTTAAGGTCCTGATTTTACCTTAGATAACTATCCTTAAATGTATGATTGGCATACAGTATCCTACCAATGAATTTGATCGATTTGTGTGACAGGGTGTCCAACTTATAATTTGTGATGTGTGTTCAGTGTTTTTTTTTGTTGCAACAGTGATAGTAAGATGTCAGGCCTGCCACTGTTGTGTTGATGAGTGGGTTAAATAGCTTTACTTGGAACAGAAGGAGGACAAACATGTTGAGGAGGAGCATTAGGATAAGTATGTTTAGTCAAGGCTTACTTTTCTCCTTAACAGATCATGTGTCCATGTCTCTGTGTCCTTGTCCGGACTGGAGGCAGGGCAGGAGGCAGGGCAGGAGGCAGGGCTGGAGGCAGGGCAGGAGGCAGGGCTGGAGGCAGGGCAGGAGGCAGGGCAGGAGGCAGGACTGGAGGCAGGGCTGGAGGCAGGTCTGGAGTCCAACAAAAATGTATTCTTACTGCAACCTCCAATAGTTACACCAGATGGCATTGTGACAGTGTTTTTAACTTTCTGTCCATTTCATACAGTAACTGCTAATGAGCATCGACCACACCAACAACTGTATAATATAATATGTTTTACTGGAAGAACCACCATTAACAAACTGATTACTTTCCCAAGGTAGGTTACTGTGGGTGTAGCGGGCGATCCAGTGTCAGGGGTGGAAGTAACAAATTACAACTAGGCCTACTCACTTTACTCAAGTCGTTTTTTCAGATACTTGTACTTTTATAAGTATATTTTTGTCTGGAATTGTATTTGTACTGAAGGTTTAGAGAAGCAAACCAACCACATGATGGAGATTAATGACAGCCACCATGAACTCATTATAAATGACAAAGAAATACCGTCTGACAAGTGCCCATGGCCGCACCTGGTGGAGTTGTTCACATAGGCTACAGAGGGAGGAAAGGTGAGAACGTGCTAATGCAATGCAAACTTTGTTTACCGTCTGCTGTGATTTAGGCTCACAAGAATTCAACCGCTAATCTCAAAAAACACTTTACCATTAATCAATAAGTACTTTTTTGTTTGTTTGTCGAAAGTAACTATTTTCTCTATGGATCTCCGATTGTATTAAAAGGTTGTTAGAAAATGATTTATCACCAGTTAAAAAGTAACTAGTACTGTAGTTTTTGAGAAGAGTATTTTGTACTTTTAATTAATTTCTAACACCTATACTTTTACTTGTAATTGAGTATTATCTGAGCAATGTAACAGTACTTGTAGCCTACTTAAGTACCCATTTTCAGTATCTTTCCACCACTGTCCAGTGGTCGGAATCGCAGTGCTGCTTGGCGGAGTCAACAGCCGAAACACGAGCGCGTTTGTGAGCTGATACTTTGTCGGTATCTGGTTTGTGACACGACTGTCTGAAGCAGAAGTGTTGTGAGATCTTCATAAAATACAAATGACGGAAAAACCTTAATGACGACAACGATGTCATAGGGTGCAGTAGAATCGTCTACATCTAAGGAATCCAATGATACCTCACTTAAGAAAAACGGGACGGTGGCTTTCACGGTGAGAGAATGACTCACGATCTCAGTGAGGGAGTTGCCATTGGTGACGGTTTTGGCGTCCGAGTACTCCACTCCTGCAGAGACAGAGACGAACGGTACCGTGGCCTCTATGGAGGCAGAGAGAGTCAGGCTGTTGGAGATGCTTGTCTCCCAGGTACTCCCAAGTACTCTGTCCCTCCAGTTTCACCTCCTGATCTATGCAGTTATAGTTCTCCACTATCAAACTCTGAGGATCGTGCCTCCTTCCTACCGCAGGGGTTGAAGCAGATTGGGCCTAAGGTTGGGTTGTAGTTGCCAGTGGCCCAGTTACAACCAGTATGGGGCGCACAGATGTAGTCCTCTCTTCCCTTTCCAGGTATGTACACCTTCACAGCCCACAGAGGCAGAGAACCAGACCGTTCCACCCATTTCAGGAACACGTCCTTGTAATCGAGGCGAGGAGAGATTTCTTTTCAAGTCATTTTCCTAGAAGCCTGCGTTGCTTTCACCATGGTTACGACTGTTTTGGTGACGGTTTGAGTGACAGTCTCGTTGGAAAGCTTTGGGTACCCACCATCGCCCTCAGCAAGGATGCTCTGGAGCAGAAAAGCACAGATGACTCAGGCTGGCAGACGCATGTTTTGTTTCTTCATGTCTCTCTGATAGATGTCTGTTTCTCCCCAGAGAGAATGCCACTTTTATAGCATTTTGGAATTCCCAATGAAGTTTCTTGTAAATTATATACTGAAAAACAGACAGCATTTGAATATTGTTTCCTGATTGATTTTGAGAGATAAAGACTGTGTGTGCGTGTATGTATAAGAAAGTGTGTGTGTGTGTGCTGATCGCTGCCACCTGTGCCAGATCAAACATAGGTGTGACCAGAATCAGAATCAGGTTTATTCGCCATGTATGTTACATTTACATTTAGCAGACGCTCTTATCCAGAGCAACTTACAGTAAGTACAGGGACATTCTCCCCGAGGCAAGTAGGGTGAAGTGCCTTGCCCAAGGACATAACTTCATTTGACACGGCCGGGAATCGAACTGGCAACCTTCTGATTACTAGACCGCTTCCCTAACCGCTCAGCGACCAGACTCCCTATGTTACACAAACATGGAATTTACTGTGGCAGGGAGGTGCAAAACAATAAACATATACAGATCTTAAATTAAGTAAAAGTACAAAAGTTTAACTATTTCTAAGAACTAAACAATTTAAGAATACAACAATTTAAATATAAAATAAAATATATATAAAAATAAGAATAGAATGAGCAGCGTGAATGGTCAACATAGTGCAATCGGATACTGAGATAAAGTGGCTTATGCATACTGAATTGCCATTAGATGGACTTATAATAGTTAACCAACCTCACACACGTACACCAGAGAGTTGAAGAGCATGAGAAGAGCCACCTACACAGAAGTTGCGCTGAGGCATATTTCCTCAGATCCTCAAGAAGCACGATGCAGGACCTTCTCATGGGACCTCAGATGTCGCTTCACAGAGAGCAAGTCCGCAGGAAGCGACAAGTGTTGGAGCGCATTATAGATGTGATGAAGCTCATCGGCAGAAGAGGTTTGAGCTACAGAGGCAGGCAGAAAGAGGCAGTATACACACTTGAGGACGACACCATTGACCATGGTAACTTTTTGGAAATGACAGTTTTACTGGGAAAGTATGACGTCTGTCTCAAGGAACACCTCACTCTCTGCATCAAAAAGAGCAAGCAGATACACCAGTCTGGTTCAAGAAAAGGTAGAGGTGCCCTTGTCACTCTCCTATCCAAAACGACCATCGACCATCACCACCATTCAACGCCTAATGAAAAGTACCATCGCTGCTGAAGTCCGGAAATCTGGAATGTACTCGGTCCAGATCGACACCACACAGGACATGACAGCCCAAGATCAGTGCTCTGTTGTCATACGGTATGTGACAGACACTTTTCATGAGCGACTAGTTGCTGTTATCAGATGTGAGGCTTCCACTGGGCAGTACTTTGCCCAACTTGTGAATGACGTGCTGGAGACCATGGATCTGGATGTGAAGTAGTGTATTGGAAATTCCACTGATGGGGCCTCAAATATGCAAGGACAATATAAAGGCTTCTCTGCACTGCTCTCCGAAAAGTGCCAGACTCAAATCCATGTGTGGTGCTATTCACACATCCTAAACCTTGTGCTGTCAGACACAACACAGTGTGTACTGGCAAGTGGCTCTCTTTTTTCCCTGATGAACATCGCTGTCTTCTTCAGAGAGTCCTACCAGATGATGAATATCTGTGAAAAGGAGAGCAAAGACCCAAGACACAGACGTCTCACCTCGATAGGAGAAACGCACTGGTGGTCCAAAGATGCAGCTATGACAAAGGTGTTTGGCTCTTTTGGAAAGCCAGACGGGGCCCTGTGTTTTGATGTCCTCCACACCCTCTCAGCCATTCAAGATGGAGAGACCATCAATGCCACAGCACGAGTAAATGCACAGGGATACATCGGCCAGCTTTTGAAGTATGCGACTATACTAACAGCTCAGATCTTCCTGCGAATATTCCAGGTCACGTCACCCGTCTCAAAATACCTTCAGACAAGTACATTTGGAATGGACATCCTGACAGCTCATCGGATGGTTGCGGCTGCAGAAGCAGAGCTGAAGGATATGACCAGAGATTTTCAGAGTGTCAAGACAGCGGCCGACAAATTCGTCCAGTGGGCCAACAATACACTACAAGAGCAGAGTGAGGAGACTGAGCTGGAGACCACTCTGCCACAGAAACGGGGAAGAAGGAAGAAATCCATGCCTGGAGAGATGTCCCGAGATGAGGCTGTGACTGATGCCCAAACATCTTCCAAGATTGAGGTCCACAATGGAATCATGGACACAGTTGCAGGAAGCATGCACCAGCGTTTCCTGAAGAATGGCACTTTGTATGCTGATCTGGCACTTCTGGACCGGAAAAACTTCAGCCAGGTTACATCTTACGGCGAAAGTTTCCCAGAGGCAGCACTCCAAGAGTTGAGTAAGTGTTTGCTGCCATTTGATGACACAGCAACAGAGGCCGAGTTACAAAGCAAACTCAAAAGTCTGGCACGACAGTGGGATAGGCTGAAGGCATCAGTATTTGATGAGTACACAACCAAGACAACAGAACCCGGGTCGGAAGATACTGAAGATGAGGCAGAGATAGTATACAAAAAGTGCTCATCTTGCAAGGACTGTCCAACCTGTTGCTACCGAGTTCTGAAGCAGTACAACGTCCTGACAGATGCATACCACATCATAGGCCTAGCATAAAGGTTCCTGCTTACCCTCTCTGTCACACAGGTAGGATGCGAGCAACGCTTTCCGACGCTGAAATACATCAAAAACAGGCTCACTCTCTCACTCTCTCAACAGCACCTGGAGGCTTCTATGTTGATGGCTACTCAGACAGATGTTTTGCAGATTCTGGACAGTGAGAAATCATAGACGGTGTTGCAGAAAAAGTGAGCTGCTGCAAAAACTACTCATGTAGTGAGCTAATAATAACACTGATTTAGTATAGAGTATATAGAGTATACTGATATTAACTACTTACTAACGAGAGTGAGGTCATTGCTCGGTTGATACGTTCAAGCCTCAGTTTGATATTTCACGGCATGACCGAACGGTCGAGGTTAGTAAGTTGTTTATTATATGGCATTTTTAGCTCTTGTCATTTTGTAAATGAAAATAAATGGTAGGCTAATTGTAGCTAGCTCTCAAGTCTTCTCACGGTGTGTTTCAGGTGTTGCCTAGCAACCAATTACTTTTGATAGAAAGCGGACAACACGGTTCTGCTAAAATGGCTTTAATTCCAACACAAATAACGACTCTTTTAGAAAGTTAACAATTTCTTCATCACTGTTGATGTCTTCAGTATCGTCTGGATAGTAAAACTTAGCTGACTCCTCGATATCGCTCATTTTGAAGATGACGTCAGAGCAGGGCAATAAGAATCCGTATCAGACCGCAGACCGGCGATGAGGTCAATACGCGGCTGGCATGACTACCCATTAGCCAATCAGAACGCTCGTACTGTCGTTGCCATATAATAATGTTTTTTATTACCATTTGACCTTAATGCACCTGGGCGAGATCTAGTTTAGGTTCTGTTACGTAAATTATTGTTTTGTTATGCACCTTCAACACCCTACACACACAAACAAACAAACAATGACACATCCAGCATGCAACACTACTGATACCACTGATGTTCACACCCCATCGTATGTTCTGTTCTGTTCATTTCTTATATATTGTTCATACTAATTCTACCCTCTGATTCCAGTTTCTTTACAATTACGTTTAGTCATTTATCAGATGCTCTTATCCAGAGCGACTTACAGTAAGTACAGGGACATTCCCCCTGAGGCAAGTAGGGTGAAGTGCCTTGCCCAAGGACACAACGTCATTTGACTCGGCCAGGAATCGAACTGGCAACCTTCAGATTACTAGCCCGATTCCCTCACCGCTCAGCCACCTGACTTATTGTGTGGTCTTTCTCTGCTGACATTCATTCCTTAAGGCTTTGTAGTTATAAGTATAATCATCTGATACTAGCCAAGAGTTAAGCATTGAGTGGGCAACGCGCCGTGTACCGAGTGGGCCGCGCGCTGTGTATTGAGTGGGCCGGTCTGACAGTATCTCCCGGGCCACTTTTTTCCCCCCGTCCGCCCCTGCCTACGACCAAAGAGCGACGCAACGGCAACGTAACCCACGGGACCAAAAATAACGTATCCAGCCGACCAAGGTACGCCGTCGCGGCAACGTTGTCCACAGGACCAAAAATAACGCTGCAATGTCCTGTGTTAGCTGGGTACTAAAACGTAAATTTGATCCACAAATAACTGCAAACAAAAAACACAGAATGGAGGACGAAATTGCATCAAAAAATAAACTCAAGAAGTTTGGTGAAGCGGTCAATTCAAGAAATAAAAAATATAAGCTAGCTATATGATAGGCCTAACTCGACTGTTATGTCCAAAAAAGAGAACCAATTTCAGGAGGGAGTCCAATAAGACTGGCGATATCAACTTTACTTGTAGGTCTTGTTGCTACACAGTAACGTTTAAGTGAGAGCTAGCTTAGGCTACTTCTTAGGTAGATCAAAATTAGATCAACAGTTACACTGCATTTACCGGCGTGAGTCTAGGCAAGCTACTTTATTTACAGCGGTAGCCGACGCATAAATAGCCTTCATGTTTAGACTGCAGCACAGTAGCCTAACAGAGTGCTATAGGTGTGGGATGGGTTAATGTATCTCCATAAACTCAGCCATGTTGCGGTAAAGAATAAGTCAGTGGTACCTTAAGTTTTCTTCCTTACTTTGTTTGCTAAGGTCTTTCGTGCAATGCTTTAACGAACTTTAAGGGAATCCTTAAGTATACGACCAAGATAAGGAGAAAACCTTAATTAAGGGAACATTTAAGGAAACCTTAAGGAGAAGGCATAAGGGTGCTTTGTGCAACCGATTATGTTTTAAGGAAACCTTAACTCTGACTTTAAGGAAAATCTTAACTTAAGGTGTTTTGTGCAACCGGCCCCTGATCCTTAATATTCTACAGTACTTTCAATATGAAACTATCACTATTAGTATGTAGCTTTGGATAAAAGTCTGGTACATAATAAACAATGTATAAACTAAATATAAATATGTTAAACAGTACTGCTAAAGTATGACTGCATCATGGATGCTGTAGTGTGTAAACTCACACTTGTCTGTTCTATGGTGTTTAATAAGAATTACATTTAATACTGTATGAAGTAACAAACTCCACAGTGTTTTTCAACACACTTTTTATTTGAGCCCAAATCATTTTACACATGATTTGATTGTTTGTATTGATTGTAATATCCATAAAGCAATCAGTAGATAATGTTACCATTTACAATGTTTAGTAAAGTGAATTTATCCTCGAAAACAATCTTTATATAAATCAGACAGATAAACTGTATGTTTATCTATAACCATATGTAACCATATGTAAAATACGACATAACCTACATCATTGAACAATAACATTGTCATTTTAATTCAACAAAAAAACATTAGGGCCTTATAATCCTCAGTCAACAAATAAAAACATTTGAATTACTTGTGGAGATATTAGTAACAGAAATGATTTATCTCAAAAACTCATAAGCTGTGTGAATGTATCAAACATAACTAAAACATGTTGTCCATTTGTCCTCTAACAATATATGTACAGGTTAAAGGGCCATATTTGTCCAGCTCTGGATAAGAGCGTCTGCTAAATGACTAAATGTAGTTCATGTTAAGCCCAAGTCACCTTTGTACACTTTCACGTTGTCATTACACAAAGTTAGGAAACAGTCTATTTGTATCAGGCACTGTGCAACAATACTAATATCTCAGGTATTGTGCAACAACAACATAAACTACAATATAACAGTACATCGTCAGAGTACAAGAGTACAATACATCACAAATAATTCAATATTTCATATTCCAATCAGATTTACTCTAAAGTCACTTGGAGCCATTGATCTTGGTGAAACAAAGTCGATTGATTGAAGTTGATATTGATTTTCATACATTTAAGCTCTGTACAGCCTCCTCTCTTGTGATTGCTTTCCAAGCTTCTGGTATTTTACCTGGTGAGCATTTGTGTTTCTCTGCATACTTTTCATTGTGCTTTGCAAAGATAAACTTCCAGTAGGGTGTGGCTGTGATTGGGGTGTCATACGGCTGGACCTCTCTTTTTAAATAACTCTTGCAAATCGTAAACCAGGTGCTGTCTGTATGTGAGCACATCTGAAAGGTAAGTTTCCCAGACTTTTCTTCCTTCCCAAATGCAAGTGGTCGATGAGTCAAAGCAGTGTGCCACCAGTGACTCTCCCCCTCTTTATCACAGGGGACATTGCACCGTGGACAGAATCTCTGACAGCCTAACAGCTTTTTCTGCTGTTGCTTTAGAGGGCCGCAAGGTACAGATATCTCCTTTCGGTCTTTTGAAAGGTCTTTTTTCATTTTTCCAATTAATTCTGTCAACACATTGGAAAATTCACTGGCCCTGAAATCTTTTACAACCAATCCTGTTGTATTGTCAGAGATGACAAGCCTCTCATACAGTTTTGAGCGTAAACCAACAAAGAACTCTTTTATGTCTCCTCCATTGGAAATGTGAGTTCCCTCTAATTGCACAACAGCAGCCTGTATTTCTCCGCAAATTGTCCTCACAATTTCAATTTCATTACTTCTCCATCTTTTTTCCAATATTTGCTGGATCAAATTCTGTGCGCTTTCATTATAGTTCTTAATATACTTCTGGAACCTGTCGAACTCATATGATGATAGCTCTTTAAGCATGAACAACTGAAAATTTCTTATTGTTCTGAATTCAACAATTTCTTTTATTATGCCATTAATGTCCAGATTGGGAGATTTCTGGATATACTCCATGACTGCTGGTTTAAGAGATTCATCTGTGAATTCTTTGGCCTTTCTTTTGTACTCTTTCCTCATTTCTTTCTGGTAGTAAAGGCCTTTGAAGTCATTACAGTACTGGGTCTTCAACGCCAAAAAGTTTCTTTCTGGGTCTTTTTCTTTGATGAAAGCTTCATGCATGCTCTGGAATTCCCTCGCTGCATGCCCACAGATGTGTATTTTCAGAGCTGCAGCAATCTTAGGACTCATGTCCAACTCACAGTGTTTTTTCAGGTTATTTTCAATTAATTCCAGTAGTTCCATGGTGTGAGCTGGGTGGTAGTCAGTTTTTTCTTTCACCTTTCCTGCTACAAATGTCAGACACTGGTTTATGGTGTCATTGGCCATGTCTTGAACCTTTTCAGTCTCAAAAGTGCTCTTTGAAAATTTCTTATTGTATAGCTGCTTAAATATGTGTGCCCTGTTCACTATAAATGCATCTTTCCCACAGTTCTCTAAAGGCTTTGATTTATTTAGCATCTCCTGGACTTTGGGACCTTCCCTTGCCAAGTTAACATGAAGATCAGTGGTGATCAGTGCTGGAACATTTTGAGTCTCATGACCTTTAAATGAGAGCTGTTCTGAAGTTTCAGTCCACATCTTTTCAAATTCTTGTTCGATTTGCTCTACGGTCATTTTCTGTTTACCTCGACAACACTTAACAAGTTCCGAAACATTTGTCTCCATAATTGTTTTATTGTTTTTTGTAATTCTGTCTACTCCAAATGTGCATTTTCTCACATCCACAGCAACTTCTAATCTTCTCTCCACTGTCTTGGCCATCCTCCTCTTTCTGCTTTCTGTATCAATGTGGAATTCATTCTTGTACTTCTCAACCAGTCGCAAATTTGCACCTGTTTTGTAGTATTCAGCCACTTTCTTGACAAAAGTTTTTCCATGTGTCTTAAGTTGATCGTTAGCTTCAGTTCTTAACTCTTCTGCAAATTTGTCAAGGAGATTCTCTTCTTGAGAGTCAATCAAACCATAGTTTGCCACTCTATTTTCTGCCTCCAACAGCCAAATGGAAATCGGCTTTTGGAAGTCCCATTCCCAACTGCTAAACTCTGCACTAAGCTTGCTGTATGCTTCAGCCACCAGGCTGTTGCGAAAGTTAAAGAGGAAGTTCTCACCCTTTACTGCATCCCATAAATCTTTCACAGACTTGCTGAAATCCAGCAATGTTTCTGCTGCTTCGGTTTTATTAGAAAATGTTTGGATTAAATAGCTCTTGACTTTGGCCACACCTTCACTATAGCCTTGATTGACTGGAGCCATGGGTGGACTTCCATACCACAGACCTGGCAGGTAGCAGGTGTCCTCTGCTCTGTAGTTGATGATGTCAGTGAATACCAAGTCTTTACCCAAATGTTCCATCCTGCTTGCAACGCTTGTCATTTCATTGAGCTGTTCTAAAAGGAGCTTCTGATCCCTACGGTTTTTGTGAGGAGCAGAGATATCCGGCACATTCTGGTGCACAAACAGACAACCGGGCTTATTCCCTGATTCTTTCTGAGACATCCTGAGGAAGGCATGAGCTACGATCTGCAGGAGATCTCGCACATCTGAGTGGTTTTCCATAGCAATGTTCACAATGGATATGTCACTCAATCCTACCACAAACGTGGCCAGCTCATTATCGTGTTTATAGTTGTCAGTTAAGTCTAACAACTGTGCAGCCTTCAAACCCTCTGTATCGATGATCATTAGGAAGTCACATTTGATCACATCTCTGAACTCATGTTTGACCTTGATGAGCTGCATGAAGGCACCTCGGGTGCATCTTCCACTGCTGACAGCAAACTGAACTCCAAACATGGTGTTGAGGAGAGTGGACTTCCCTGAGCTTTGGGACCCTAGAATTGTAACCACTCTGATCTTGTTATTGAGTTGGATGAGAGAGTCAAGTTCTTTCAGGACATCGGTTACCCACCTCATTGGGATGTTAGACACATCCCCATCCATGAGTTCCAATGGAAAGCCAGCCAACATTAACTCAGCACAGATTGTTGGCAGTTCTTGAAGTTGATGTTTAAGGTCAGTGGTTTCAGGAACACACATAGATGCTTCATACAGCTGACCAACTTCTCTCAGGAAGTGTTCTGTTCCCAAGGATCTGTCAACAAGTTCCTTCATGTTGGTGTCAGGGTGACCCTCAGGAAATGCCTGTCTTTGGTCTCTCTTCATAAGTTTAGAATGCTTTGCTCTTGATATGTTGTCCAGGATGATCTTCATCCACTTGAGGAAATAAGATCGTTCTTCTTCTGGACTTTTCAAACCCTCAATGAACCATTTGATGCTGTCACTCATGCCAATTTTCACCTGTTCCCTCCTTTGTTCAGTCTTATCGCTTTCATGTTTTTCATCTCCTGCTAATTTAAGTATGCATTGTTCTTTCTCCAGTCTAGTGAGTTCCTTCCAAGTTGTCCCTTGTAAAGGTAGTTTGATGTTCTCTGTTACTCTGGCTGCTCTATCTTTTGCTGTGTCACAAGGACTGCATTTTTCATCCACTGGGATAGACAACTGAGATGCAACATCCACCATACTCTCCACTTTAATTTTGAGGTGGTCTGATTTCAAGACCTTTTTCACTTCAGAACAAATCTTATCCACAAGTTCTGCTTCATTCATATTTTTTCTCTTTTCTATAATCTCAACGTTGTATTTCTGGAACTCTGCAGCTTCTTTCTTTAAACCAGATTGAAAGTCACAGACAATGAAGAGTTGCAGTTTCAGTTGACTAAGGTCTGGAATACATTTGACATCCAGATCATCACAAAACACAAACATTGCAGCTGATGTTTCACAGAGGAACTTGAACTGGGTTGGAAAGTCCTCAATATCTCCACGAAGATTAGCTACAGCCACAGGTTCAGGGAAGACGTCAATGTTCGGGATTCCACTTGGCAGGTACCAGCTTATTTCTACTAAACCATCAGATATCGTCTTTGGGATGTTCCCACCTCTCATGTTACGGTGAACAAATGTGTTGTGGGTCTGTTGGGAATTACTGAGATCATTTAAAACCTTAGACTTTGACAAGCTGCTATCTCCGAATCTAACAAAAGACACCATTGGGAGCTCAGTCTCTACAATACTTTTCTCCACATACTCTTTTGAGTCACCAGGAGGGTGAGGTATAAATTGCTTAACAATGTCCCTCATGGCCCACAGCATCAGAGTGCATTGCTGTGTTTCAGGGTTGGGCAGCAGCAGAGGAACAGCAAACTGACACAGGGATAATTTAAGACTGAGCTCTTGTTGCAAGATACCATCTGAGCACAAAAACAGAGCAGTTATGACATCAAGAGGGTTAATGTCCTTTAAGCCATCAGGCATCTCTTCATCACTTGATGGCTTGTGGTCGGGTAACGAGTGTTGATCAGCATCTTGTTTTAGATTCATTGCTTTAATGTTCACCATCAGCAACCTCTTTAAAAATAATTGTAGTTGTGATGGAAGGTCAGCTTTTTCAGACATAGAATTATTATCTATCTGTCTTACCATCTCTACGGTCAGTTTGTTTGTCCAACAATGTCCTAGTCCCAAGTTGTCCAATAGACACTTGAAACTTTTGTCTGCAATTAGAAATTAGGAAAAGTAATATCTAGTAAAAAACTAACAGTAAATACCATTCACAATACAATATACACCTTCAACCAGAGTGGCTATCAAGTTAAACTAAAGTAGTGCAGTAGTTGACTTACTTGTGCTATGATCAATAGTTTCTCTTAAGCTTGTGCAGCCATTTTCTAGCACAGTGGCCACCTTAAAGGTGTATGATGTTCCTGGCTCCAGATCAGATAAAACAGCACTGTTGTTTTTAGTTATGTGTTCGATGTTTTCTCTATTGCAGGAATACTTGAATGAATATGACAGATCCTCCATGTTGACTGGAGTGTCCCAACACAATGTGACAGATGTGTTTTTAACTTTCTTCAGATGCAGGTTTTCAGGAGGGGTTGGTTCTAGAAAAGTTAACATCATTTATATTATGAATAACATTAATAACATTTATGTGGTGAGGTAAGGGAATACCAACAACAACCACAAATGGTTTGCCAGCCCACCTATTTAACTGCGCTGTTCTTGAAATTGCATGTATTAATGACATTAATTATGTATTAATTGCATGTATTATTATTATTAGGATTGTTCAACCCTAAAACTGTCAATGAATGTCAGAATAGTCAACGTTAGTGAATGTAACATTGTGTAACAAAGTGTATTCAACCTGAGAAGACGTGGGTATGTGTATTACTGTTTTCAAATTTAAACCACAAAAAAAAAAAAATACATATAAAAAAATGCATCCAGTACAGTGTATCAGTGCAATCTCCCTGCCCTTGCATATCAATGCCCCTGGTGTGATAGGTTTATAAGATCTACTGTAAGGCCTAACAGACAGAAGGTGAACGTCAGACATAATTTCTACTCACCTGTGTTTGATGTCGTTTCAACAAACTTGCTCAGTTTCTCATTGTCTCCAACAGTTGCAACTTTAATGGCATACTCTCTGCCAGGCTTGAGGTTAGTTATGTTATAGGATGACTCATGAACAATATGGTGGTCGGAATGCCCACCAGATTTCCACTCAACTCTGTACCTTTGCTTCTCCTCCATGTCATCAGGGGGTTGCCAGCTCAGAGATGCTGAGGTTGTTGTCAATGAGTTAACTGTTATGAACCTTGGTGACTCAATATCTGAAAAACAAACACATAGAAGTATGCAGACAAATAAATACAATAAGGGATTTAGGGCTCTAAGTAAAACTGGAAATGCAACCTCAATTCCAAAAAAGTTGGGACGTTGTGTAAAATAAAATACAAAACAGAAAACAATGATTTACAAATCTCATAAACCCATTATGTTATTCACAATAGAACATATAAAACATTTCAAATGTTTAAACTGATTAAATGTACCATTTTAAGGAAAAAATAAGTAATTTTGAATTTGATGGCAGCAACACGTCTCGAAAAAGTTGGGACAAGGCCATGTTCACCACTGTGTAGAATCCCCTCTTCTTTTAACAACAGTCTGTATCTGTCTGGGAACTGAGAAGGGCTGCGTTTCCTGATAACGATGGATCGTAGCAACGATCGAGCAAAAAACGAAACCATCGATATTTCTTACGTGCATTTCCCAAATATTCTCGTAAGGAGTAGGCTAAACTATCCGCTTTCAAGAGTTACGAATTTTCAAGAGACACTTTAGCTACGATGTCTTTGGGAACGGCCCGTAAAACTAAGATTCATCCTACGATGGATTCTACAATCAACTTAGGCTTATGACGCTTTCGGGAAACGCAGCCGAGACAAGTTGCTGGAGTTGTGGGAGAGGAATGTTGTCCCTTTGGTGTCTGATACAGGGTTCTTGCTGCTCAACGGTCCTGGGTCTTCTTTGTCATATTATTCGTTTCATGATCCACCAAATGTTTTTAACTGGTGAAAGGTCTGGACTGCAGGCAGGCCAGTTCAGCACCCGGACTCTCTATTACAAAGCCATGCAGTTGTAACAGATGCAGGATGTGGTTTAACATTGTCTTCCTAAAATATGCAAGGCCTTCCCTGAATTTGTTTTGCCTGGATGCAAGCAAATGTTGCTCTAAAACCTGTATATACCTTTCAGCATTTATGTTGCCTTTCCAGATGTGCAAGCTGACCATTCTAAAAGCACTAATGCACCCCCATACCATCAGAAATGTAGGCTTTTGAACTGAGCGCTGATAACAAGCCGGATGGTCCTTCTTTGACTGTTTTTAATGTCTTATGTCTTGAATGTTCTTCATTGTTTTTAAATCGTTTTTATGCTTTTAATGGTTTTATGTGAAGCATTGAAGCTTTGAATTGCCTTGTTGTTGAAATGTGCTATACAAATAAACTTGCCTTGCCTCTCCTCTTTAGTCCAGAGGATGCAGCGTCATTGGATTCTGTTTGTATTTACATTTTGCACAGCGTCCCAAGTTTTAGCTTATTGGTGTTGTATAACTAATCACAAGTGTCATTGCAACACTAGTATAGATACACAAAGCCACATGTGCCAAGTGGCATTACCCTCTTCTATCGTGTTTGCTGTTGGGAGGTTCAGAACCAAAAAAATAGTCTCTTTTTCAGTCTGCTGCTATTACAGCACACAGTAATACAAAGCTCATATGTGATTAAGGTTGAATTAGTAAAATCAACTTATTGACATTATACAGGTTAATGCCATGAGCAGATTTTAGAAAAGCAACCTTAAACTTTATACCTACTGTTTTGTAGAAGAGGCATACACATGAAATCCGAAGTTACAAACTCAGTGGAGGTGACATTGAAGTCATGCGGCCAGAGGGTGTAGTTTGTTTACAGCCTACAGTTAGATATTTACTTCTTCACAGATGAACAAACAAAATGTGTTATGATCATAAACTTCTTTATGTTTATTTTCTGCAATAATCCAAAATTCAAAGGAAAAGTCCCATAGGTTTTTTATCAAGTGAACCACAGCGATGCTAATGTCGTGGCTGAAAACTGTATGAAACTGAATGATTAACTGTCTGACTTACCTTAGATGAACTATCACAGACTAAGGACTGAATGTGTACCTTAGATGAACTGTCACTGACCAAAGGTTACGACCCAAGTAATCAGGAGACATGGAAAGAGGCCATAACTGACCTTAGATAGACCCAGATACACCCAGATACTTAGTAGATGGAAAGTAACAGCTGACGTGTAAGCAAGCAGGGTCAATGACTGAACAACTTTAGTTGGACTCTCGCACGGCTCATATAAGCACTAAGTCACCTACTAGGGGGTAAGTTATGTTGAGATTTTTGATGAGGAGTGAGATATTGTTGCTTTTAGGTTTAAGAGGAATATTTTTCTTATTATTTTTCTTTATTTTCTTAATTTGTTGCTGCCTATTGTAAAATCTCTTATAGCCTACCTTTTTCTAATGCAGGTCACTTATTTGTCCCTGGGTCCTACATTATTTTAATACTGATCTGATCATTATATTTTTATTATTTTACATTTTGCTTTCTTCTCTTGACAGCCTCCTTGCAAGTATGAATGGAATTTTATTTGTAAAATGAATATTTCTTACCAGTGTTAAAAGTTGTGTGAACTGGTTCACTTTTTTCTCCAGTTTTAAACAAAGTTGAGACACTGACAGTATACTGTGTTGCAGGTTGCAGGCCATTCAGTTTGGTGGAGCAGCCAATTTCAATGGTTTTGTTATCTCTGTTGTCTCCAGTTCCTGGACTCTGCCAGGAAACCTGGTACTGGAGTTGGGTCTGTTCCATTCCATCTGGCTGTTCCCAGCTCACAGTGGCTGATGTGGTGTCCACTGAGACAACTGTCAACTTGTCTGGAGCAGGAACACCTGATAAAAGAAATGCAATATCAGAAGTGGAACAACATTTACTGTGGATACCCTGCTTTAACAAATGTGTTCACAAATGATCTTACTAGTGCAGATAGTTGTGTTGACAGGTTCACTCTCTTCATTATTGTACAACACAGTACAGACTTTGACAGCGTACTGAGTACCAGGTTGCAGGTCAGTCAGTGTTGTGCAGCAGTCTTCAGCATGTATCGCTACAGGCTCTTCTCCTTGACCGGTGTAGCATACGAGGAAACGCTGTGGAACATGGTCCATTCCCGGAGATCTGGACCAGCAAACTTTGAAGGAAGATGGTCCAAACCGGTCAACCTTTATGTTCTCGGGAGGCGGGACCACTGAAAGAAATGTATTTTTTTTTAAAGCTACACAAGGTACAAACAATTGTTTAAACACACAAACTCAAAGATACACTCAATGGATCCTACCTGTGTATGTAGATTTTGAGACAAGGTTACTGTGGTTGCCATGGTCCCCCTCAGTGGCCACAGTGAACTCATACTTCTGACCAGGTTGGAGTCTGGTTATTACCACTCTGTACATGTCTGTTACTGAAAGGCCTTTCTGTTCTCCATCACCCTCCCAGGTCACTCTGAACTTCCTGGGTCCCTCCAGACCCTCAGGAGGTCCCCAGCTCAGAGTCACAGAGTCTGGCTTTACTGACCGGAAGCTGATCTCACCAGGAGGGGGCAGCACTGCTATGGAAACAAGAAAACAAATATAGGATTTGGATGACTTCCTAACTAATCCTTAAAGTGATGAAAGTGAATGAAAATACACTTGGGAATTGGGAAGGAGTCTTTAGAGGCCAGGCATCTACCATTAACGCAACGTGGTCTCTGGGCTCCCACTCCAGCAGATCGCTACATGAACAGAATTTGAAATCAATAAAAAAGTTTGAATAATAATTGTTTATTATGCATTGAAGATTTTAGTATTGTATACTGTTATCTATATTTCCTTATAAAGCATAAACAGCATAAACGGCTACCTTTGCTCCAGCTTGTTGTGTCTGATGATGAATGTCATGTCCTTTGTGCTTTGTCACTGAACATTGACTGCAGATGAACCTCTGGTCAGTCAAGCAGAACACCTCAAGGGGCTTGAGATGATCCTGGCAGTGTTCCAGTCCCCCTGGCACATCCACTAACTGGTGTGTCTGAAACCGTGCATCAGTGTAGTGCTTCCTGATGTGCTTCTCACAGAATGAGCTATTGCAGGTCTGACAGGTCTTAACAGCTCTCTTCTCAATTTCCAAAACATCAAAGCAGAGGTCACAGAGAATGTCTTCTGGTTTACTGTTAGTAGGGAGGTTGTGAAGAACATTGCTTTAATGATTAATTATATATCGCAAAATCAGACAAAAATATAATTCAATGTACATTTAACCATGTTTTAATAGAATAGAATAGTTAAGAGTTTAATAATAGTTAAAACGTTTTACAGTTTTAAAGTCAAATACTTTTACATAAATCAAATTGTTTTGTATCTCACATCTTTGGTAATCCTCCATCATTGAAGTTGTTAGAGCGGTCCACTGAAGAGTCACTCATGGCTGAATAACTGGGAGTTGGTGATTCTGATCTGGCAGGATGAACTTTGCAGATCTGAGTACTTGTGACAACAAATAAATCAAACAGATAAATCAACATTAAGATCAACATTTAAATCAATAACCTGTGATTTATTCAATTATTTTTTACTAACCCTTCTTGAGTTGTATCTTCCATTTTAAAATTAATGGGTACATCCATCGACTGATCACTCTTCATTGACAGATAACTTGGTGACACCGGTCTCTCCTCCTCCACCCTACAACAGTTCATCAGCATTAGTGGTTCATTCTACAGTCACATTCAAACACATAGTTCATTCAATTCAATCTGTAGATGGACTGCACCTGGGCTCCATGGTGCAATCTCCCCCATGTCTGGACCGATCTTCCTCTCTGGCTGATTGTAACTCTGCCTCCTCCAAAGACACCCTAACCTGTATGAAGATAAACCGTTAGATAAACCGAGACATGCTTCTACAGAATAGTATCAGGGTCTAGTCACTTATATAATAGCTTTATTGTATAATAATATAATAAAGCTATTATATTAGCTTTATTATGGGGGGGGGGGGGTTCTTAATGTTGCGGGGCAGTAGGGATGGACTGGGAGTAAAAATAGGTCATGCACATTCTGTTTGATGTGATGCTAGTTCGTGAGAACGCTAGGATACTTAATGCGAGCGCGCGTAGCACGCAAGACCATTTTTTTTTGCCTTTATTTGAGCACAAAATAGTTTTTTGAGCTTTATGTAAAATGAAGCCGTTTTTCAATTGGTAAAACCTTGTCTAGTGAAGGTGATGTCTTTTTGTCTCTTAATGTTTCAGCCCCACCCTTACGTTTCTTAGCCTGGTTTTCCATTGTTATTCTTCTCCCGGTGCTCCCGATGGCCAGTCCGCTACTGCGGGGCTGGGCTGTGCCGCGGTGGTGAATTTTCAAGTCATATCATTGGAAATTCTCGTGCTGTCAGGGGGTGCTACAGCACTCCTAGTTCCCACGGCCATGATAGTGACGTTTCACATTAGCTACCACTATTGACAAGGGCAACCGTCTCATTAAACACATGTTTTGTGCGCCCCACCGGCAGCACAAATGCATACTTGTCTGAAATTAGGTATTTTTGGATTTGGATTTTCGCCGGGTTTAGAGCACGCCATGTTTTTCGCTAAGGAAGAAACAGGTACTGTAACAAATCGATTAGCCTGCGTTGTTGCGAATGACACACACAACCTGACCCACAGAGGTTGCAACCAACTGTCAGTGAGTGAGTTATCATGGTGATTACATTTATTAAAGCTCCTGATTGAACCTTTGTATTGGACAAGTAAGATAGAAACCACATTTAGTTGGAACAAAAAGATGTGCCGGTTAAAATGGAAACGTTCCTCAAAATGAAATAATTCCATAATAATATATCGGTTATAGGTCCGGGTCCGGATAGGGAACCGCCTGGGTCCGGACCCGGACCGCGGTCCGCCAATTAGTGACCCCTGATCTAACCACTGAAATCTATCCCTCCTCCCTCCCCTTTTGTAGTCTAGTTGCTGACCAGGCTGATGGTAACCCTCCACTACACCCTCTCAGTCTCACCTCTTTAACTGAGAGATCGCCTCCTCCTGAGGAGAACCTGTAGCTTCCTCCATGCTGCTCTGGGGGTTTCTCTCCCCTCCTGTTCTCCAATCCCGGATGCTGCTTCAACCGTCTGACACCAGCACAACCTACATGTCACCTACACATAATGCACAGACTTTTCAATAAACGTTATAAACTGCACACAATGAACCATATTCCATTATCAGACAATGGAAAATGTTAAGTATGCACACTAAAAGCCTCTAATCTAATCTGAGCACTTTGTTGTCCAACATAAGGCCTAGGGTGAATACTGGTAAAGTGGGACACTTTCTGATAATTTACCTTCTGCACAATTTTTTATTATGATCCAAATGTCTTAGCCCCTCATATGATACCATTTTAAATAGCTTAAGAGCTGTACTGTACTATACAGAATATAAAAGAAAGAAACATTAAACACAGGATGGATGACTCTTCCCCAAACCACATTTTTCCAGGCGGTACTGTCAAACTGGGACACCTTTCTTGGCAAACTGGGACACAACTCAAACACATTAAATTCTTATTCAAGTGTAGGCCTAATGACACTATAAAAATATAAACAACAATATAACAATATTAACATCACTTTTTTAAGGGAAAGCAGTTTCACCCCCTCCCCCTCGCCTGCCCACAATATTTAATTTAGTTTCATTTATTTCATATAGATTTACATATAAAAAGAGAGGAACCTTCATAAACATCTTATAGGCTAACTAATTTCACACAGGTAAAATTTAATTTCAGCTTTTTGTATAGTAGGTTAGTCTACGCGTCAAAACAGCCAGTACAAGTGAATGCCTCCCCATCTTCAATGATGCCATTCTCCTTGCCACACATCTCATGGAACCAGTCCTCGCAAACAATGCACATGATCCAATCCTCTGTCTTCTTAGGATCATTTTCATCAGCAAATTTGGCTTTACAAATGTTGCAAATGCCCTGGTCATCCAAGCTTGTACCCTCCATCTTTCTTTTTTGTTTGTTTGTTTTGTTTTTTGTTTTGTGACAAAACAAAAAACAAAACAATAAAAAGGGAACTAAATTTCCCCCATTAGAATTATTTAAATGGACGTCCCAGTTTGCCAGTAATACCGTGTCCCAGTTTAACAATACACTATTGGTTGACTGGGACAGTGTCAAAATCAAATTTTTATAGAAAGTCGATGATTAATATAAATGATATATTTTTTTAAGTATTCACCATTACATCCCATAACAAAATATGTAACAATTACAAACAATCCATAAGTTTTTTATTTTTTATAACCTTAACATTATTTACCTCAGAATGCTATGTCTTTTTACTTACCATCGCGATTCACTGCAAGGTTGTTGAATATGATAAGCCACCCCCCCCAGAAGTGATGTAATATACACGTAACCTATATTTTTTATCGCATACTTGCTTATGATGAGCTCAGTGTTGATTTTTGTGAATGGAAACATTTACATGTAAATATAACAATTATAAAGCTTAACTGTCCCACTTCACCCATTGTCCCACTTTACCAGTATTCACCCTACACCCTTCCTTTATCTTGGCCTGTCTCGTCTCGAAAAAGATTTGGTTGATAGAATTAACCAGCAGGATGGAAACAGTTTTAGTCACAACTTACCCGTCAAGCCATGTAACCACTTCAAGTCAAATAACAAAATTACATTTAAAATACAGCGAAACACTTCAACATTCCATATCATAATTGTAACTCGTCGCCACTAACTAAATCGCTTTCGATCTCTTGGATTGAAACACAAATAAATAGCCTACAACAAAAATATTACCTGCTTAATGAATGAAAGGAAACGTCCTATATTCAAATAACTTTTATCTAATGAGTCTTAAATGCTCTGATTAGTAGGCCTATAGTAACATTAGATTTAGTATCCGTCTTAGTTTACGTTTGTAACAGACCGCTCCCTATCCACAGATTTGTTTCACTTTCATTGACGCCCCCAGAGTCATGAACACCCCCTTTGGCCGACGTGCATGTAAGGAATCTATATAAAAGTTTTAATGGTGCTTCTTCCAGTAAAATATATTATACATATTCAGTTGTTGGTGTTGTCGAACTAGTTTCGAATATAACTGTCTATTGAGATAACATTTGTTTTTTTTCTTTGTTACTTTTTTCAGCATATCGGAACAACATCGACACTTCCTGTATAGCTTGATTGTGTGGTAATACGTCATCTATGCAATTTTGAAAAAATCTAAAGACGGGCTACATTTTGTGTTTCGACCTGTCATATGTGCATTGAGCTCAGCTCTTAGGAGCGAGACCGCATCTCAAGCCTGGGACACACTGGCTGCGAAGACCCGCGATTAGCTGCGATGCGCCTGGAAGCGCAGCCTTTTTCCTTTCGGCACCTTAATTGGACCGGCCACACAGGCTGCGAAGCGGCCGTTTCGGCAGCTGGTCGAATTTTTACAGTTTGATATTATGACTCCCCTTGCTTAACCCACTGTACAACAGTTCAGGGACGCAAGTTTGATATAAGCTTTAGCAGGGACATCAATATTTAATACTGTTTTTTGGAGCTTCATCATGAAGCTTCGTGTAATATTGTTTTTATGTTTTAGTCATGTTTAGTCATGACCGGTAGGCCTATCATTTAGAAACTATCATTAGTTTTGTAATGTTTTCTTAGCCTACTTCAATTCTGACTTTTGTGCCGAGTCCGACACCTGGACTTCTGTGTGCGTGCTGCAGTGGCTATTTGGCAAGCTCAGAAGAGTGCGCTGACATGGAATTCTGCATCGCTTTGTGTTTTCGGTTAAACACTTTTACGAGCGTTGATTGGGATACTGCGTTTATTTTTTTTCCGGGATTATCAATTTAAATTAATGCACTGACTAATAAAGTAAATTGTTAAAACTCAAATTTTTTAGATTTTACTGGGGCACAGCAGATTTATATTGGGGCACGTGCTCTCTCGTTTCCTAGTCCTACACTGTGTAGGTCATGTGCTGCCTTGTATGAGGACAAAACAAGCTTGGTCAAAGCCATTAAACCTATAACTGCTTAGCATTTTTTTTCATAATACACAAGGAGCTAGTTAGCTAACTGTCATAAGAAAATGCCCTTTTCCCTGTTTCCTCCATTACACGATGAGCACAAAACAAGCCTACATTTAGGTATATGTTTTATACATACACCTAAAGGCGTCACTAGCCATTTTTTTCTGGGGCTGCAGCCCCAAACCTTTTGAGTGTAGGCCCAAGTTAAATTGTAATATCTCAGCCAGACACCAAGCCCTAATTGGCTACAATGTACAGTTTGGAACTGAACACGAGCACAACAAAAATACAGTTTTCTTAACAGTAAAATATCTGTTTCCACTCTTTCTGTCCTGTACATTCAGGTCACAAAATTGTCGATAGAAGTTGGAGTAGCAATGTGTGCTTATTAGCAACACAAGATGGTACCAGAGTGTCACCCACCACCAACCAATGTGACACGGAAGTCAGCAGAGATCCATCGACATTCTACTTCTCTTTTGGTTAACACCGAACCTGTCAGTATTGCCTATGTAGTCTATGTCTTCAAGACAACACTAAAGACAGAGAACTCAAACTGGATGTTTGAGTAATACCTTAATAGTGGCATTCCAACGTTGTTGTGACTTTGTAAGTAGGCCTACTTTTTACAAGGTTTGTATTTTTACGTCAATTCACATAATTCATACTAATTTAGCCTCTACATGTCTATGTTATTGTATTGCCTACTTATTCTAATTAGTGACCAACCCTATAGCTATTAATTAATTATATATTGTTCATTATATTCAATAGCCTAACTGTAAGAGCATAACTTCCACCTTTTATTTAGGCTAAATACTAATGTAAAAAAAATGACATTGTCATGTGAATCCAACGTGATCGTTAACTTTGTTCCCCATACAGTGTTGACAGTGTAATGTCCAGAAAAAACATTCCGATGTTGTAGAAACATTTCTAGGCTACTTGGTGAGATCTCTCAGAGCACACCACAAGGTAATCCTTGCGGGCACCAGTTTATTTTCAATTGAAGAGGAGATTGAGAATGGACTCCTTTTACTTCCTCCTCCTTCTGCTCTTCCTAGAAGTCTCAGGTAGGCTACAGTTGGAGGGACTGGAGTTTTCTCTGTTTAATTGAATGCCTCTTTCCATCATCTTCAGTGCTTACCCTGATTGTGTTTCAGCCGGTTGTTTCTGGTCACCGAGCACTGAGAGAATTCCCCTGGGTTCGGGTTCATGTTTGGGAGAACCCCAAATGGAACACCCACTTACACTTTTACTCATCTACTGTCATGTTCCTGGGCAGTTTTGTGGAGTACTGTATGTGGGAACTCCCAGACCAGACCAAAACTATTTGTGTGTGTGTCTGTTGGTGGATGTGTGTGTTTATGAGTGTGTGTGTGTGTTTACAGGGAACATGCAGCCAAAGATCCTCACTCCACAAAATGGTGAAGTCATAGAAGTGACCCTTGGTATGTTTCTCTTGCATAGGCTACAGAATGTCTGTCTGGAAGGCATTTGTTGTGGTTTTCCACTGCATGATACCAGCTCAACTTGACTATTCGCTAGATTTGTTTTCCACTGCGTATAGTAGGCTACACATTTTATGTAACTGGTCATAACGACGCTGCAAAACGTTGTCTTCAACACATGCCACTCTGGCTGCATCCACAACCACAGGATCTTCCACACCTCCTCAATTGACAACTGCGTTTTGCGGGTTTACCTGTAATCGAGTAGTCCAGTGGCAAAAGAAAATTGCGGTCGCTATTACATGCTATAGCCTAATAGTAGCTTGGCTGTTAAAAAAAATGCCGGGTCTGTGCAGTATGTCCCATGTCGCGATTCTCTCTGACCAATCAGTGAAAACAGTGTTTTCACGTCACCTTTTGTTATTGCTTCAGTTCCCTTGAAACCTCAACAGAGGGGTTCCAAAAAAAGGACCAGAGTATTCGAATCCAGTCGATTCGAGCTGCTACCATTCAGTAAGGTTCTGTAAGTTTGTTAGAGTGAATTGATGTGTGTGCGTGAGTGGCAATGCATATGTGTGTGTTTTATCTCCAGGCTCCCATGCAGAGATTGTCTGTAATAGTAGCATATACAAGGACTTGGATAGTGAGGTGTATTGGATGAAGACAATGAACACGACAATGACCTTTCTGGACGAGAATGAGATGCTCCCTGTCTTCTACAAGGAGTGAGCTTACAGACAGGCACTCCCTCGCACACAGACCCATGCAGACACACAGAAACACACACACAGGTTCTCTGAAAACACATTTAGCAGGCCCTTGATAGTAAAACTATGACACCCTCCACCTCCCCCAGGCAGAATGGTTCGGCAACCTTGACCATCAGGGAGGTGTCTGAGGAGGCCCTGGTCTTCAACTACACCTGTATTCTCACCACCACCAGGGGCATGGACCTAGCATCGATCAGCCTGATACTCAAGGGTACACCTAACTAAGTAACAGACTCATTCCATAACTAACCAACAAACTGGCTCATTAGAAAACGAACCAAAAAATTACTAGCTACAGTAATTGTCTAGTAAATTGACTGATTATTCAATGAACTGATTGCTTTTTTTAACCCAGACATTAATCTTCACTAGCAACCTAAATTACTGTTCTATCATGTTCTACTTGTGTTATAAAGATCTACCTTCACAGTTCTTCCAGAATAAAACATTCTCTGGTAATGACACTAATTCAAATAAGGACTTTTTACTGTAACCAGCTAAGTAAATGGATAACTTGTGAACCTGTCTAACAGACTGTTTCCATGGTGCTTGTCCTTACTGTTCCCATAGCCCCCCCACCCTCGTATATCCTGGTCGTTGGTCTCCCAGTGCTCTTGGTGGTTGTGGTCGTCATGTCGGTAGTCATATACGTGACCCTGAGGGTGGACATTGTTCTGTTTGTACGGGACAGGCTGGGTTTCCATGGAAGGACCTCAGGTGTGTGTATATGTGTGTGTGTGTTTGTTTGTGCCTGGACAGGTTGTCACCAAGCCTTGTGTTTTTGAATAGTCTGGTTTTCACACACCTAGTTTTAGCTCTCCCGTACCACCCCTGAGCTGGGGGGACCCTGGAAGGTAAACCATGTGTGTACCTCACCCTCTTTACTCAGATGGAAAGAGCTACGATGCCTACATAATGCCTTTTGAGGGCCCCGGAGGGGTGGGGCTTACTGCACAAGACCGGAGGATGCTGGAGGCGGTGCTAGAGGAGGAGCTGGGATACAGCCTCTGTCTTTACCACCGAGATGTCCTGCCTGGACAAGGTGAGACACCACACCTGTCTGTCTGCCTCGGCCTATCTGTCAATCAATGTCTGACTGTGTCTCTGTCTATTTGGCTGGCTGGTTGTGTCTCTGATTGGCTGGCCGGCTGTGGGTGAAATTAACGTGTGTGTTTGTGTATTTCAGCTGTAGCCAAGGCAGTTCTGGACTGCATAAAACAAAGTCGCAGGCTGGTTCTGGTCCCCTGCTCTCTGGACCAAGGACAGAACCAGGACCAGGGCCACAACCAAGACAACAGCAGTGAGGTTCATCACGGGCTCCTGAGTGGTCTACATGCAACTCTGGTGGAGCATCAGACCCAGCTGGTCCTGATCCAGACAGAAGCTCCACCTTCAGACAGCCACACTGACCAGGACCAGGCCCAGGCCCCTCTCCCAAAGGCTGTGCATCTGCTAGCCCAGGCTGGCCACAAGGTCACCTGGCGTGGCTCCTCTTCCAGCCCACTCTCCTCCCCCTTCTGGAAGCAGCTACGTTTCTGCCTGCCCTCCAAACCTAGCCAGCGACCCCTACACACACCTTTGTCCTACCACCCCTGTTGATGCCTGGGTCCTAGCTCTCCTCTTGACCGCCAGCAGCAGTTCTGGAGATTTTTGAGAGTGTCTACAGAAACAACTATTATTGTTGATAGATGGGAATAATATTTAACCAGTGATTGGGTATTTACAATGTGAGTCGATGTGGCAAAAACACACTATTTGTAATACACCTGAGATAATACTAGTTGTAATTTCTGCTATTTCTATTTAAATAGTATTACAATGTTATTTAAATACTATTTAACTATAATTCATAACATGTCAAAACTAAACGTCAGTCATGTGACCGTCAAAAGTGAACTGGGTCATCGTGTTTCCCTGTACTGGAAGACTCCAGTTCACCTCCTGTACAAACTGAAGGACCCAATCCTGGGTGTGGCTTCTCAATGTTTTATCTTGCTCTCACACACATACCTTTTTGCTCGTTTAGTGGCAACAACAGACAGGGAATAGTGCATGGTTGTGTGTGTGTGTGTGTGTACATGTGCTTGCATGTGAGAGTATGTGTGTGTTCTGCTGTACATTCAAGCTTGAAGCAGACCCGGTTTGGAGGCCATTTAGTCACCTTACAGTAATTGTGTGGAAACTATAAGGGACTGATGAAGAGGGTGAGGGGAGGACAAGGAGAGATTAAAGTTGTGTGAGTGTGTGTGTGCGCGTACGTGTGTGTGTGCGTAAATGTGTATGTACAGAAAAAGGAGCTAGAGAGTGTGTCTACCAAAAGAGGAAAAAGAAAGTATTGGCAGTAGCAAGCAGAAGTGCAACCACAGGGGCTTGGAGAAAATCGACAGTGTGTGTGTGTGTGTCTTACTTGTCAGTGTAAGACACTGGACTGAGCTCACAGGACTAACCAAAAAGTGTGTGCTTGTGTTCGTGTATGTGTGAATCAATTGATGACTGCTGTTACCACAGTGATGTGTCAGGGAGTAAAAAACAGGAAGACTTGCTCTCGATCTTCTCCTCCTCCCCCACCTCCTGCTTCCTCATCTTCTGCTCTTACTCACAATTCCACAGTTTATTGGAATAAAAGTTAAGGAGAACGAAGGAGATACGGTGTGGCAGGCAGGCAGATGAACAGGAGGATATGGCACGATCTGTAACAGGTAGAGAGAAAACAGAATTATTAGGAGGGTACTAAGTTATATAAACATAGCATAGGAGCCGGTACTAATGTAGGGCAGAATGTCTGTCTGGAAGGCATTTGTTGTGGTTTTCCACTGCATGATACCAGCTCAACTTGACTCTACTCGCTAGATTTGTTTTCCACTGCGTATAGTAGGCTACACATTTTATGTAACTGGTCATAACGCCACCGCAAAACGTTGTCTTCAACACATGCCACTCTGGCTGCATCCACAACCACAGGATCTTCCACACCTCCTCAACTGACAACTGTGTTTTGCGGGTTGACCTCTAATCGAGTATTCCAGTGGCAAAAAAAAAATGAAGCCGCTATTATAGACAGCGGCCGCTATTACATGCTATAGCCTAATAGCAGCTTGGCTGTTTAAAAATGGCGGGTCTGTGCAGTATGTCCCATGTCGCGATTCTCTCTGACCAACTTCAGCTCCCTTGAAACCTCAACGGAGGGGTTCCAAAAAAGGTACCAGGTGCTAGGTACCAGCTTTGCGCTGTGAAAAACGAAAAAGGTGAGTATTCGAATCCAGTCGATTTGAGCTGCTACCATTCAGTAAGGTTCTGTAAGTCTTGTAGAGTGAATTGATGTGTATGCGTGAGTGGCAATGCATATGTGTGTGTTTTATCTCCACGCTGAGACTAATAAACTGCTGTAATGGAGAGGTCATCCACACAGCAGATAAGAGGTGCATCGTCTTGTCATGTGGCGTAACTAGGAATTCCCTGTGTCGGACTGTGACTGGGCCGTGGTGATGGGGAAGTGACACACGCACAGACCCACACACACATACGGACACGCACACACACAGACGGACATACAAACGCACACACACACACAGACGGACATACACACACGCACACGGACAGACACGCACAGGCACACACACACACGGACGGACGGACAAACACACCCACACACACGGACAAACACACACCTGAACACAGACAGCCTTTCCTGAGTCAGCCTTGGCAGCCAGACATTTGATTATCAAGGCCTGTTGAGCAGTACAGAGTAGTAGTGTTTGTCAGACGGCCATCACAGCCATTCTACGTCACTGGCCATCACGTTTCTGCCCGTCTCCGTCTTTGAAAGTCAGTCTAGACATGCGGGAGGAGCTAAGAACCACATTCTCATTGGCTGACCTCTTCCCCCAGAAGCTGGAATGTGTTTTCCTTTAGGTCATCTTCTCAGCGGGACCACCACTGTCTTCCTCACTGGGAGAGTCTTTGTCTCGGATGTGATGTGGCCAGACTCGTCTGAGGAGGATTCCTCATGCGGATTTTGAGAGAGGCCGTTTGAGAGAAGACTTGGTGGTGGTCCCACCTCTCAATAGCGTCTGCTCCCAACCCAAGCTCTTCTCCTGTCTGGCCCCCCAATGGTGGAATCACCTCCCCACCTCTATCAGAGATACTGACTGTCTCTCCATCTTCAAGAAAAGGCTAAAGACGCACTTGTTCCGGGAGTACAACGGTACTGAGGAATGATTTGCTGGACCAGATGTTAGTTTCCTCCAGGGAAACAATGACTCTTATTGAGGGACTTGTTGCTCTTGTTGGTTAGTTGTAACTGATTTACTGTAACTTCTTGTACTCACTGTGAATTATATTACTGTTGCTTGCTTTCCTACAGGTAAACTCTTGCACTTGTGAGGTTCATGTTGTAATTGTAACTTGTTTACTGTAACTACATGCTCTTATGTTTCTTCCCATTGGTACTTACAGTATTTGCTTTTCACAATGTATGTTTCATGTTTTGGCTACCCACAATGTTTTTGGGGCTATGTCATTGTTGAAAAAAGATGAACTCAAGAGTAGCCTACAAGGTTTCACATCACATATTGCACTGACACTGCCATGGAAATTGTTATTGTAATTGCCATACATTGTGGTTACTGTAACAGGAAATGTGTAAAGCACAATATACTGTCATACAATAAGCACATGAAAACTAACATTATGTATAACCTAAACTAACAACACATACAGTAAGAAAGTAAAGCAAAGCTGGAGTTTCACTAGTTGTCGTCCTCACTCTCCTGCTCATCCTCGCGCTCCTGTCTGTCTGGCCACAGATTTCATCGACATCACATCTGATGTTCTCCCTTGCGATGCAACAGGGGAAGAATTGTTGTGCATGCCGCAACCATCCCCTACACTGATCTGCTGTGACATCATCACAAGCAGCATCCATTGCCTGGAGCAGGGACCTCTGGTTTTGAGCCCGATGCTCATAGACCCTCCACCTCCATGCAGAAAAAAACTCCTCGATACGATTGAGGAATGGGGAGTAAGGTGATAAGAGCACCATCAGCATTCTTGGATGGGCAGTGAACCCTGATGAGTGGGCCACGGTGGAAGCTTACATTGTCCCACACAATGACAAATGTAAGCAAGTGAGGCCCTACCAAACCCCTCTCACGTAGAGGGATAAAATCGGAGTGCAGGCGGTCCAAGAACACCAGGAGCTTCTGGGTATTGTATGTAAGTAAGTAAGACTTTATTTATATAGCACATTTCATACAAGAATTGTAGCTCAAGGTGCTTTACATAAAATCAATAAAAACAATAATACAAGTGATAAACAATTCAAACAAAAATAAAAATCCCAATAAGATCTCTGTTCAAGAGTAAAAACAACTTTAAACATGCATCTTAAAAGTAACATATACATTCGGTTCACCCCTGGTCTTTATATATAAAACCATACACTCTGTTAACAGATCCTTTCCCCAGGTCAAGAGTATGGGCCGTATTCTCTGTTAACGGATCCTTTGCCTCAGATCAAGAATACAGATTGTTTTACATATTTGTTTAAATACTTCACGCGACCAGAGTTCTTGTATGCTATCAGAGTTTGCCAACTCTGACCTAGACAGAGTAAAAATAGCAAGTCAAATAATGACCCAAATTTAATAAACCAAGATTCTACAATAATATAACTAATAAAAGTAGGAAAACCCTTTTCAGATGAAATTACTTAAATGCTTCGGTAAAAAGGTAGGTTTTAAGCTGTCTTTTAAAAATGTCTAGAGTGTATGGGCCAAGACTGGAATGTGGGTGACTACACCATTCTCTGATATGGCAGCACACATGGTGATGTTGCCCCCGAGCTGGCCTGGGACAAGCTCTATATATTTGATGGAAGCATTTATACTCCTGGATAGCTCCTGTCAGCTAACTAAACTTAGTATGTGATTGGTGATTGGATGTGTCCCCTTGTTTAGTAAAGTTCTAGTTGCACCTAGAACTTTACTCCAAGAGATCCATATTACAGTACATACCATGATGTTTTTCATGGTATTACTGTATGTGCCTGAAATATTTTGACAGTGGAGTGAACTATTGTGCAGGTGATGATGTACACAAGGAAATTATGCCAATATGTTTTGCAGAGAATAACCACTTGACTGAGAAACAGCAGTCAGTTTAGACCAGCAAGATATATTCAATTTGTAATTGGCCTAACTGAACGCAATTGTACTTAACCATTTGCAAAGATGTGCTAAATCATTTGAAATTTGTTCCCACTGTAGGCAATTGCACTTGTCACATCAAGGATGTGCTAATACAATTGCAATTTGATTAAAGGAATGAGAAATTTGAATCTGAATCTGTTGTGAACAAGTGCCCAGTGGTTTGATGGTTTGCACGTGTTGTTTTGAGAATGTAATTTCTGTTTCGTGAAATGCGCCAAAGCAATGGAAAAACACTGTAAAGGGAGAAATCTACAGTGTTTAATTGTCCATCCATCCATCAGTTAGTATCAAGGTATATGTAATATATGTAGGCTGTAGTTATATCCCCAGTGTATTCAGCCAGCAGGTACACCACACGCTCGTCCTGTTCCATCAAAACAAGCTCATTTACTATGATGTCATAAAGGTTGTTTAGCAACAAGCCTGTCCCGATTAACCAGTGTGGATCGACGTGTTCTATGACGTCATAATGGCTCTCAAGTCTATAAATTCTGTAAATTCAGCGTCGGAGATGAGTATCGTTTTGAAACTCGATTTGACTTTCTGGTAGACGATTCATCGGTGGAACATGGATTAAAGAAGACCTAAAGCACAAGACAGGATTTGACCAGGGTGCTGGTTGCTGATATCACTAAGATCCCTACCCATCTACAACCTGCTTGATCTACAGAGTAGGCCTAGCCTAGCACGATGGGAACCGGGTGCAGTAGTCTACCTGACAGGTAAGGAGATGCTGTCCTTGCTTTCATTGCTAGATGAGAGCTACTACATTCAAGTTTAGCGTATCCTGTTATCGACCGGTTAGCTCTCCACACATTCGTCAGGAATTTGACGAAAATGTAGATAGCCTAAGTAAAAAACGTTGTCACAGCATTTGTACCTTAAAGTGGAACTGAATCGCGATTAAACACAGTGATATTATAATAGTATTAAATTATAGCTACAATTATTATATTATACATTAAATGCCATAAAAACAAAAACAAAAAAACCTGTATGCCATATTGGTCCAGATTGGTCTTGTATGCCGCTGTTTGCAAGGGATTTTGTATTTGTATTTATATGCTGTATTATTAATATGTGCAATACCCATATTTATTATGTGCAATATTTATATTTTATAATATGGTATTTATCTGCCTTTATTTTTTTTCACTCCGCACAAGAGTACTGTTTTGTTTTTATTTTTAGTTAGAGCACTAAGAGCCAGTAGAACAACATTTAGTTCTTATGTGCACTTACTCTGTACTGTCGAATGACAATCAATCTATCTATCATATTTTATAACAAATCAAAATCTCTAGTGTGTAAATGATGTACTTATGTTAGAAGTATTTAGCACGTTAGAAGTAACGCTTTATACTGTGTTTCGAATAACGAGTAAAGTAAGGGATTACTACGGTGGCCCATGGGTGCACAACCCAACAACATTAGCGAAGCAAACAAAAGTTGAAAACACAACAACATTAGCACCCAACACAACGACATTAACAAAAACGAAACATTTATAAAAACGCTGCATTTCAAAAAACAGTCAACTACTTACAACACCACCATGAGGCATTGAGATAATGGCACACTGAAAACAGAGCCAGTGAGAACTCCGTTAAAAGAGAACACACAGCCATGCAATGCACACAGCACGAAGGGTTCCCCTACCACGGATGCAGAAAGTTAAGGAGGAACTGAAACAGATAGAGGACAATGATATCTTAGAGCGAGTGACCAATCCAACAGATTGGTGTGCACCAATGGTGCCGGTCCTTAAGAAGAATGGGGACGTGCTTATTGCTCCGGAGACTCACGGAGGCGGTGACGCGATACGCACCGATCGAGAAAGAGTGTGTGGCGAGTGTCTGGGCCTGAGAGAGGTTTGAGAAATACCTCTACGGCCTGGATGACTTCAAACATGTGACAGATCACAAGCCACTGGTACCTCTTATCAACAGCAAGGACCTTTGACAATGTCCCACTGCGCTGCCAAAGACTGCTGGTGCATCTCAGAAGATTCAAGCCGACTGCAGAACATGCCCCAGGAAAATCTTTAGTAGTAGCCGACACACTGTCACAGAGTCCACAGAAAGACACTCCAAAAGGGACACACACACACAGATGTTGAGTGCTATGTTGCGGCTATCATGCAGGGCATGCCTGCAACTCAGGGGAAAATGGACTGTATCAGGGCTGCCACAGCAGTGGATAACAAGCTCCAGGCTGTGATCAAGCTCATCAAGTCTGGGTGGCCAGAGCACATAAGTAAGACCCCCAGCTCAGTTAGGGAGTTTCTCTCTGTCAGAGGTGAACTGTCCGAGTATGATGGTATTGTCACTAGGGGAAGCCGCATGGTTGTACCACAGTCCTTTAGAGATGACATTCTTAAAAGAATACATAAAGGGTACCAGGGCCTGACAAAGTTCAGGGAAAGGGCCAATGTCTCAGTATAGTGGCCAGGAATCTCTTCTGATATAAAGAGGCAGTCATGTCATGTGGGCACAGCAGAAGGAGCCTTTAATCTCAACACCTCTGCCTGACCGGCCATGGAAGAGGGTTGCACTGGACCTGTGTGAACACAACAAGCAGAATGATCTGGTCATATCAGACTATTATTCAAGGTTCATAGAGTTACTGCACCTACCCACCACAACAAGTGCCCTGGTTATCCAGGAGCTGAAGGCAACGTTCGCCCACTTTGGAATTGCGGACTAAGTTGGCAGTGACAATGGGCCACAGTTTTCTACTGTGGAGTTCCAGGAGCTGGCAAGACAGTTGGACTTTAAGCACATGACCTCCAGTCCACATAACCCTCAAGGCAATGGTCATGCGGAGAGACCAGTGCAAACAGCCAAGAGGATCCTTAGACAAGATGACCCGTGGCTTGCCCTAATGTGCTACAGGTCAACACCATGCTCGACTACAGGGCCCAGCCCGGCGGAGCACCTCATGGGTAGAAAGATCAGAACAACTCTACCCACCCTGGAGAAGAATCTCCGGCCCAAATGGCCCAACAGGAAGCGCATCAAGCAGAAGCATGTTGCAAACATGAAGCATATATTGTGAAAACCAAATAAGTCCCAAAGGGAAGAACCATAAGAGCATGTAGTTAGACAAGTTACAATTAAACAGCATGAACCTCAAAAGTGCAAGAGTGTACCTGTGGAAAAAGCAAGCAACAATAATATATTTCACAGCAAGTACAATCATTTTAAGTCAGTTACAACTAGCCAACAAGAGCAACAAGTCTCTCAATAAGAATCATTGTGATCCTGGAGGAAACTAACATCAGGTCCAGCCCATCATTCCTAAGTACCATTGTACTCCCGTAGAATAGTCTTCTCCAATAGTAGAGAAGACCATTCTACTATCCTACACTTATGGTTTGAGAGCTTGTTTATGAATTTAAATGTCAAAGTTATAAGCTGCAGTTTGGTATACATGCAATATGAGGTGTGATATCGATGAGTTACTTTCGATCGTTGCTGCAGCAAAATCTTCTTTAACAAATTAACAGAAGAAACGGTCTTGATCGATAATGGGGTGAGGAACGTTGGAGAGCTTGATTGGTCAATAATAGGTCCCAAATGTGTTTTAATTTCACTATTTAGGCCTATTGTTATTATATACATAACTTTTTTCTTTTATAAATTGTTTAGGTCGTGTCAAAAGAAGAAAGTCACTTTGTTAGTGGTTGGACTTGATGGAGCGGGAAAGACGTTGTTACTCCAAATGATTACAGGTTAGTAAACTGAGTGACAGTCCCCTCCAGCATGTGTAAACAGCACCAGTGCTGACTGACTTTTGGGTTTGTCCTGCAGGTCGCACACCAGCAGAGCAGATACAGATGTCGGCTGGTGTCTCTGGGGTAGAGATGGACTCTTCCGGTGTCTCTGGGGTAGAGATGCCTGTGGCAGGCTACCAGGTGACCCTGCTGGACCTGCCCGGGGATCCTAGTCTCAGGACCCTGTGGGAAGACTATTACCCCCGGTGCCATGCCCTGGTGTTTGTGGTGGACTCTGCCGAAAGCTTTCGGCTTCGGCAGAGCACAAAAGTCTTCAGGCAAACACTCAGACACCGTCATGTGATAAGGAAACCTGTCCTTCTGTGAGTATGCTAGTAAAGCAGACTGTGTTTACACAATGTTTACATCCAGTGACATGAAAGCAACTCTTTCTCTCTCTCTCTCTCTCTCTCTCTCTCTCTCTCTCTCTCTCTCTCTCTCTCTCTCTCTCTCTCTCTCTCTCTCAGGCTGTTGAACAAGCAGGACCACTACAATGCTTGGAGACAGGAAATATTGGAGAAGAAACTCGAAGTACAAAGAGTTCTTAAACTGACTAAGTGCCCGTGCATAGTATTGGTGAGTGCCTTTCTCCAAAGTTGTGGTTTGTTTGAGTCTTGGGAGCTCATGTGGATTTGGTTTCCTCAAAGGCATTTTCAAACCCCTTACTCACCACGTAAAACATTGATTTTTGTCCTAAATCATAGAGGTAGCCACCCCACCTCTTGTTGACTACACAACTGTAGTCAACAAGACTGAGTCTAGATATCACAGATCTACAATGTGTACCTGTCTTGTAGAAGTCTTCTGCCATGCCTGACTGTCACAAGTCACTGGGCATGAAGGCCATCCAATGTGGACTACGCGGGCTACTGCGAAAGGTCTCTCGAGATTACCAGGTCCTTTGTAGACGTGTTGAGTACGACACAGCGCACATCAGGGCCATGGATGAGGAGACAAGGAGATGGTCAAAGAGACTTGTGATGTGAGCAGGAATAAGGGAAAGAGGGACGAAGGCTAGGGGACGACTGTATACAGTCAGGATGAATAATGATGAACTCATATAGTGTTCGCTTATAAGTAAGGAGGGAAGTAAGACACATGAAAGAATGTGTTCTTTGAAGACTGTGTGGTAGAAATATAACATTTGATGACAAGATGACTTCACGTTTGTTTTCTGTGTTGCTGAAAAGCCTTGTGTCATGCCTGTCTTACGTGGGGAGTTCTGTGTGCCCAGGGAAAATATGTTGTTTTCATTTCCAGCAAAGAAGAGCCGGAAGGAAAAGGGGGAATGAAAGGAGAGGTTTCGGAGGGAAGCGAGAGAGCCTCCGTCACTGCCTCTCTGGAGAGCTGCACGGAGGAACGACCACCTCAGACACTTCACGTACTGAAGCCAGCAGCTCGCAAAGTCCACTTCAAATCCTCTACTGCCCAAAGCTCAAAGGCCTTTGAGTTTGAACAGGTCACACTGCCCGGTACCCCGATCGACGGCAAAGTCGTTGTCAACAGTTGTCCGATCGTGAGATGCGCGAGGTTCGACACGGGAGACGACAATGACCTTCCGGAGAAGTCCGTTGATGGAAGCAGCGAGACCGTAAGTCAGGTGGTCGACTCGCTCAGTGTGAAGTCAGACCATCTGCTAGCCTCCTCAAATCTCTGGCTCGACCCAGCCACGCTCAGGGACTTGTCCATAAGCCTCCAGGACGAGCTCAACACCCTCATGACTGCATATGACAAGCTGCTGCTTCAACAGGAAGAGGAAGTGAGGGCCCTCTGTCAGTCCTCCACAGTGGAACAGGAAGAGGAAGTGAGGGCCCTCTGTCAGTCCTCCACAGTGGAACAGGAAGAGGAAGTGAGGGCTCTCTGTCAGTCCTCCACAGTGGAACAGGAAGAGGAAGTGAGGGCCCTCTGTCAGTCCTCCACAGTGGAACAGCAAGAGGACGTGAGTGCTCTCTGTGAGAAGGAGAAGAAGAAATGGAAAAAGAAGTTTTCCAAGCATTTCGGTTTCAAGGTAAAAACAGAATGTAGTTATTAACACCCAGATTTATGTTTCACTCTAAATATAGATTTTTAATAATCTTCCTACATATTTGCCAGTTGTATTGTTTGAAACCGTCTTTAAATGAGTTAGAGCATATTTAGTACTTCTGCCTAACTGGTTTAATTTCTGTAATGTAGAAATACAGGAAGACTAAGGATGGCCAACCTGAGATCACACAGACGTCTTCACACAAGGACTTCATCCGTAAGTCCACTGGTATAGATACTGGGGCCAGTTGCATAAAAATAGACCTAGTCTTAGACTTAAATGTAACTTTAAGTCCGACTTGCCATAGACACTCTTCAATTTACCTGTTGCATAAAACTTTACTATCAGTGACTAAAGTAAGACTGACTGACTGGCGCTAGCGTCAACAAAGTGAGTTATGTTGTCATCTACTCACTCGTTTAATAAAATTCCATTTTATTCGGCGGAAAAGCAGAACCAAGTCAACGTTTTCTGCCGTTACAAATAAGCCTAACACACTTAATTCCTTTCGTAATAAATTATCCTAAGATCCTACTAACAGATCGTTGGCATAGCAACTCAGCCCTTACCGCAAGGTTTAGCCAGGGGAGAGGTGGCAATTTTTTTTTACCTCAAATTAAGTCAGTCTTACTATTTATGCAACAGACAGGCTTAGTTAGACTAGTCTAACCTGACCATTTCAGACAGCCTAAGGCTAAGACTAGTCTTAAACTAAGTTTATGCAACTGGCCCCTGGACAGTGTCTAATAAGTACACAGTATTTGCATAGACATTAACACACACACACAACCAGAAGCTCATTGAAACTCTTACCTCCTGTGTCCAGCTGTGTCCCCCAACACGGTGTGTCCACCTGGGTCCCAGTCAGACACAGCCACACAGACACACTCCCAGCTCCAGGAGGAATCTACCAAACGCTTCGTGTTCGCAATGGCCTTTTCCTCCTTCAGGAAAGGCCTGTGCAACATCTTCAAGAGGAAGAATAGAATCCTCCCTTGCACAATTTGACAACCCCCCACACAACCCCCCCACCACACACACACACACACCCCACCCCCACACAACCCCCCCACCACACACACACACACACCCCACCCCCACACAACCCCCCCACCACACACACACACACACCAGATAGGAGTTTTGCTTACTCCAACATGTTCTGAGGGCAGAAAGTAAAATGATTGGTTTACAGATTCAACCAATGAAATTGAAGGAGAGGCAGGTTCAAGACGTTTGAATTGTGTAGGGCAGGGGTTTAAAACGTTTTGCTGCACGCACCCCTTTCTAGTGTTCATCACCTGTCAAACCACCCCCCCCTCCAACACCTTAAGGCCTTTGCACACTGAGTCCGAAATTCGTGTTGCACATGCACAGGTACACCCCTAGTGGTGCTCAAGTACCTGCCCTTTTGCCCAATTTTTTCTTCATTCATCAATATTTAAGTATAAAAATTACCCTCTCTGTCATCAATTCCCCCCAAATGTGTTTTGATATCTGACGGGGCATTTATTTGAGTTCTTGTGAGAATTTCGGCCCGACATGCTCCGCGGCGCTCACAAGCCCCCCCGCGCCCCTCCCTCCTCCCTCCTTCTCCTCCACTTAGTGCTCATGCAGTGCAGAGCGCCAGGCCAAACGGCTGCAGCCTACTTCTTCTCTGACCCGCAGCATCAGACAAACAGGTAATGACGGTGTTTGCGCAATCCCTCGACGTTGTTTGGTGATAAATTAACCACAACATTAGCGCCGCTGAAAACATTACATCGCTCTCGCACGCTCGTGCTCTCTCGCGCGTCTGTGTGTGTGTGTCTGTCTGTGTGTGTGTGTCTGTCTGTCTGTCTGTCTGTCTGTGTGTGTGTGTCTGTCTGTGTGTCTGGCTCTCGCGCTCTCGCTCGCTCTCGCTCGCTCTCGCTCTCGCTCGCTCTCACTCGCTCGCTTCCTCTCGCTCGCTCTCTCTCGCTCGCTTCCTCTCTCGCTCTCGCTCGCTTCCTCTCTCGCTCTATCTCACTCTCTCTCGCTCTCTCTTGTGTGCGCTCGCGCTTTCTCGCGCGCTCTCGCGCTCTCTTGCTCGCTCTCGCTCTCTCTCTCTCTTGCGCGCTCGCTCTCTCGCTCTCTCTCGCGCTCTCTCGCGCTCGCTCGTTTTTAGGAAACGTCAGACAAGTGCTAATGTTGTGGTTAATGTATCACCAAACAACGTTGAGGGATTCGCTGTCGCTCTCTCTCTCTCTCTCTCTCTTTCTCACTCTCTCTGTCTCTCTCTCTCTCTCGCTCTCTCTCGCTCTCTCTCTCTTGCTCGCGCTCTCTCTCTCTCTCTCTTGATCTCGCTCGCACTCTCTCGCTCTCTCTCGCGCTCTCTCGCTCTCTCTCGCTCTCTCTCGCTCTCTCTCGCGCTCTCTCGCGCTCTCTCGCGCTCGCTCGTTTTTAGGAAACGTCAGACAAGCGCTAATGTTGTGGTTAATGTATCACCAAACAACGTTGAGGGATTGCACAAACACCGTTATTACCTGTTTGTCTGATGCTGCGGGTCAGAGAAGAAGTAGGCTGCAGCCGTTTGACCTGGCGCTCAGCACTGCATGAGCACTAAGTGTAGGAGCAGGAGGGGGAGGGAGGGAGGGGCGTGGCGGGGCTTGTGAGCGCCGCGGAGCATGTCGGGGCGAAATTCTCACAATAACTCAAATAAGTGCCCCGTCAGATATCAAAACACATTTTGGGGAATTGATGACAGAGAGAGTCATTTTAATTCTTAAATATTGATGAATGAAGAAAAAATTTGTCTGAATGAATGATCACTTAGCGCCTAATATGAACAGGGCGGGGCTATTGGGACACAGACGTGCTTGTAAAATGAGTAATTTACAGCTTGTAATGTGAAACTGTATTTCTCAAATTGGCACGATGTGAAGTTTTACAATGGCATATTAGGGCCAGTGTAGGTAAAAAATAATAATAATCGGAAACAGAGGAGGGGAGTTCCGAGATTAAAGTCACAAATTAGCTAGACAAAATGTTGTACATTTGCGAGAAAAAAAGCAATGAAGTAAACCAATCATTTTCCTTTCTCCCCTTAGAGCATGTTTGAGTAAGCAAAACTCCTATCTACCACACACACACAGACACACACACACACGCTCCCTCCCTTCTCACTCAATAAAAGAAGAAGTAAATTGAATATGATGAAACTATTTGCAAGATGGTTATATTGTTAACTAGTCTGCTCTGTGTCTGAACATGATATATTACTGTCAGCTGCAACAAAAGATCAGTTGAAACTTAATAAGGTGTCTGACAAAATGTTGTAAAAGCTCTAAACATAATATTCGGAAATGTACTGTTGTACGCAGGGGCGATTCTACACGGGGGCCTACAGGGGCCAGTGCCCCTGTAAAAATGTCCCTGGCCCCCCCTGTGGCCCCCCTGAGCTGACTAAATTGTATGTATTTTTTTTACACGTTGGTTTTCTTCTTCTAGTAGTCATCATGAAACAAGTAAGGGACATTGCAGACTTTTTTTGCCCCAGTAAATAAAAAAAGTGAGAGAAACATCAAGGTATTGAGATAGCTGAGGAGCTGGAAGAGGGAGAGCCAGAGCCGTTTGTATGATTTTGATGTAAAGCAAAATTAAAGTATTTAATGTTTAAATATAATTTTTTTCCGTTTTTTTATGTGCCCCTCTGATTAAACACTGGCCCCCCCTTGGCCCCCCCAGTAGGTGATAACTCAAACCAACCCCAGTTGGTTTGAGTTGCTGTGAAGTATTTGCCGACCAGAGGATTTCCCGTAAACATAAGCAACACAGCCGCTTCGCTACACTACTTGAAGACTACGCACGCAGCACTGCGTATGATAGACAAGTAAAGCCACCACTCTCGAGCAGTATGGTTTGTCGCTTAGCCAATCAGACTATGAGACTTATTCTGATGTCAAACTTCTGTACGCTTAAACCTATGAAATTTCATATTTTTGTTGGGGTGCGGCTGCCCATTACAGTTTTTCTCAGTTGTTAACACACAAACATGCACCGCCCCCCCCCCCCCGCCATATAAAAAAAAATCTGAGAGCTGTACTAGGCCTACATCATCTGTACTGGACTTCTGAGCAATGAAATAATGTATTAATGAATTATATAATGCATACATTTGGGCATACCAATTTATAGCACCTTTTTACTACCTACAAGTATAAGTGTGAATGATAACATTCATGGGTAACATTGCCTAAACATCCCTTAGAAAACAGCAATTTCATAATTTCATGCAATCTTTACCAAAATGGACTATTCAACTTCTCACCTGAATGTTGATTCATCACCAACCCGTGCTCTACATCTGTAGCTTCAGGGTGCTGTTTTTCCTGCACAGTAATTCATCAATTTAATGCAGACACTAACCATGCTTAGTTGACTGCTGACATTGGTCAGATTACAGGGATAGCCATGTTACTATCCAAGGGATCATATAGGCCTACTTATTACCAGTTAATATCACTTTTGAGCTGCTAGCCTGCTGGTACTAGGCTAAACTAGCACGGTCCCATTATGTGGGTAGGTTATTTTATTTATTTTATTATAGTTTCTGCTTTTGAGAAACGACAGGAGAACATATTGTGCTTTGCTCTTTTTTTTTCTTCATCCCTTCCTGTTTTTTAGGAATCACACCAAAATGTGGAATTATGAGGTGTCAAATTAATTCATGCCATCTCTGTAAGCCAGCCCTGCAAAACAAGAGGAATGAGAAACAGAAGAGAGGCCAAAAGGAAGCAGGAGCTTTCAAAATAGACAAACAAGTTTCGAGAGAGAGGAAGTTGAGAGTTTGCGTGTCTGTGTATTCAGCAGATTCTGTCTCTATTGTTGCTACGACTACAACCAACTGTGGGATAGGAAGGGAGCTTCAAGCTGAGACTAATAACCTGCTGTAATGGAGAGGTCATCCACACAGCAGATAAGAGGTGCATCGTCTTGTCATGTGGCGTAACTAGGAATTCCCTGTGTCGGACTGTGACTGGGCCGTGGTGATGGGAAAGTGACACACGCACAGACCCACACACACATACGGACACACATACACACACACAGATGGACATACACACGCACACACACACACACACAGACAGAGATACACACGCACACATTAGCTCAAATGGTAGAGCGCTTGCTTTGCATGCGAGAGGTAGCGGCATCGATGCCCGCATCCTCCACAGGTGATGCTGTTTAACTGGCAAGATTTAGTTCCTTTCCAAAGCAACATTTACAAGAATCGCATTGGCATGAAGGATGATGACACGATTGGCCTAATACAATTTGGGTCCTCATGCTGATGCTAACAAGTTCCCCAACGAGGAGCTTAATATGGGGGAATTAGCTCAAGTGGTAGAGCGCTTGCTTCGCATGCGAGAGGCAGCGGGATCGATGCCCGCATTCTCCAACAGCTTTTTCATTGAAAAATGGAGCTCCGTTCCACAACAACCTTTGCACGTGTTTCGGAAAAGCAGCTCCAGTGTGGGACGATTCAACTCTCCCAGGTAGGAGCAAGGGAAGTGCGAGTTAGCTCAAATGCTGCAGCGCTTCCTTTGCCTGTCATATGCAGGGGAATCGATACTCGCAATCCCTGTGAGATTCAAATTGATGTCAAGTAAGCAGTCAAACCAGACTGTACTCATGCTGACGCTCACAAGTTCCCCAACGAGGAACTCTACATGGGGGATTAGCTCAAATGGTAGAGCGCTCGCTTTGCATGCGAGAGGTAGAGGGATCGATGCCCGCATCCTCCATAGGTGATGCTGTTTAACTGGCAAGATTTAGTTTCTTACGCAGGGGAATCGATACTCGCAATCCCTGTGAGATTCAAATTGATGTCAAGTAAGCAGTCGAGCCAGATTGTCGATTGTGACTCAAGACTGAGCAGTTTTTAACTCTTCCAAGGAAAATACACACACGTAAGGTGGGGGATTAGCTCAAATGGTAGAGCGCTCGCTTAGCATGCAAGAGGTAGCGGGATCGATGCCCGCATCCTCCATAGGTGATGCTGTTTAACTGGCAAAATTTAGTTCCTTTCCAAAGCAACATTTACAAGAATCGCATTGGCATGAAGGATAACGACACGATCGGCCTAATACAATTTGGGTCCTCATGCTGATGCTAACAAGTTCCCCAACGAGGAGCTTAATATGGGGGAATTAGCTCAAGTGGTAGAGCGCTTGCTTCGCATGCGCGAGGCAGCGGGATCGATGCCCGCATTCTCCAACAGCTTTTTCATTGAAAAATGGAGCTCCGTTCCACAACAACCTTTGCACGTGTTTCGTAAAAGCAGCTCCAAAGTGTGGGACGATTCAACTCTCCCAGGTAGGAGCAAGGGAAGTGCGAGTTAGCTCAAATTCTGCAGCGCTTCCTTTGCCTGTCATATGCAGGGGAATCGATACTCGCAATCCCTGTGAGATTCAAATTGATGTCAAGTAAGCAGTCGAACCAGACTGTACTCATGCTGACGCTCACAAGTTCCCCAACGAGGAACTCTACATGGGGGATTAGCGGCACCCGGGGCACATTCGACTGGCTATCGCGACCAATCAGCTACCTCGGTTCTAGGTTCGAGGGCCAATCGGATTCTCACCCCGTCCAATTGCGTCAGGCCGATTGAGCCAATCGGAACACGTACATCTCCAATTACGTCACACCGATAGCAACGGCGTCCACGACCCCAGAGACCCCCGCCGAAGATGTGAGATGAGTGACAGTAAGTCGCGTCAGTTCATTCATTGCAGGATACGCTATTTCCAGTTGTTAGAAGTACCGCACCGCAAAGGTAAATACATACATAGCTAATCAAAAAAATCATCCGTTTGACATTTCAATACATGTTATCGTTCATCGGGTCAATGACAAGTCATATCACGAATATTAGAGTTTGTCATTTCAGAGTTTGTCATGTACAGTAGCTAAAGTAGATTTCCTCAGGTACTGTAGTATTGGCTGTCATTTACTTTTTTTAAGGGATTACTAATAGGTTACTGTAGCGACAGATGTTATTCGGACTAGCAAACGCAATATTTAACCTGTTATATATTATAGATGTCACTGGGGACAAAACGAAATAAAGAGAACTTTTTCACTTGTGGTAATAAAGTGACCCAGAAAAGGTTTAAAAAAAATATTCCTCTGGAAATAGTAGCTAAATATTTGATATGTTAAAAAGCTACCTATAACAATAAATAAATGTTATTGTACTAGTGTGAAAAATCGCTCCTTTTACCTTTTAGATGTCGAGTTCAAAAAGCCACAAAAGTATGGGGGATGGGGAATGGATGTCCCGTTTGAGGAGGTTTGCCAGCTCTGGGGTTTGGCCTGCTGATGCAGGCAACAGGCCAGCCCCAAGACAGAAGAGGTGGTATGACCTCTTTCAAAAGGTATGTAAAATGACCAAAAGATCACTGAAAAAAAAATGGATGTATTCTGATGGCCTATAAAAGATTACTGAATTGCCAGAAATACCAGTCACAGTATGGGACCTTGATAAGGATAATGAACAGCAACTTCAGTGTCAATGTCATGTTTAGTCACCAATAGAAGATGATATGTCAAAATGGTCCATTTCTATTGGGTTGTTTTCTTAAAAAAAATTGTTTGTTTTATTTGGAACAGATTGAGAAGTGCCCGTTGCAGTTACGTGGCCAAAGAATGCTGTTTGGTGGGACACAGCAGTGTACTTGTGGCTTTCATAACCCAAAGGTAATGTGAATGAGACTTCTTGACACCAAAACACTAAAAGAATCACTTTGTGATGTGCTCAGTAATGTGATGTCTGACATGGATCTCTCTGTCCCTAATCCAGCCAACCACTGGACAAACTGTGGCAGAGACCTCTACCTGTGCTGCCCCTCCCCCACTGAGAACGACCTCAGCCTCTGCCTCTGCCTCAGCCCATGTCCCAGCACGGCCCACACTGACTTTGTCCATGGTGACTATTTCAATATTATTATTGTCATACAAGCTTTCAAATATGGACAACCACTGATTACATATGATGATGGCAAAATGGAAGAGCATTTCAGGTTTACAATGTAATCCTTTGATAAATGTCTCTAATTGTCACCACAGTTTTCTAAACCACGATTTGGAGGCTCACATGGCGCTGTTGCAAAGCCCAATGTGAATGTGGTTAGGAAAGCAAAGGTAAATATGATTATATGTAAATATATATTTATAGGTTAATATGAGCAAACCTAAATCTTAAGAGCTTGATTTGATTTCATTGAGCTCTACTTTTTACAAATGCTTCCCCCGCTCCTTCTCCCAGTCTCTGTCCAGTCCACCCACCATGACAGGAGACACCCAGGCCACTGCCAGCTCACCTACGGCCACTGTGAGGACCACCCCACCAGGCTTTGGTTCCCCTACGGCCACTGTGAGGACCACCCCACCAGGCTTTGGTTCTCCTAAGGCCTCTGTGAGGACCACCCCACCAGGCTTTGGTTCCCCTATGGCCTCTGTGAGGACCACCCCACCAGGCTTTGGTTCCCCTAAGGCCTCTGTGAGGACCACCCCACCAGGCTTTGGTTCCCCTAAGGCCTCTGTGAGGACCACCCCACCAGGCTTTGGTTCCCCTATGGCCTCTGTGAGGCCTAGAACACCATCAAGCCCTGCCATGGCTTTTGTGAGGACCGAATCACCGTTCTCAAAGCCCCCATCCACCCCCTACAAAGCCTCCGTGAGGACATCTTCCCGCTCCAGCCCTGCGACGACCTCTGTGAGGCCCAGCACAGCTTCCAGCCTCAGCACTGTCTCTGAGACCAGCACCAGCCCTACAACGGCTGCTGTAAGTGTTGTGTTCTTTGAACTGTTTTTTGTTTCATAGGATGAGGATGTTCTCATATGATTGGGCTATTCTGTTTTTGTAAATATATTTCTCTTGTTTTGTAACAGGATGTGCATGATGAGGATGAGCTTGCTGCCCCTGGCCCTGCTCCTGGCCCTGCTCCTGGCCCTGCTCCTGGTCCCACTCCTGACTTCTGGCTTCCTGTCAGAATGAAGGAGACAATCCCGGTTCAGGACCAGCGGTGGATTGCGTCCACCCTGTTTCAGTCTGGCAAGCTGCGTTTGAACTTGAAGCTCTGGTATGAGCCACCAGCCTCTGCCCTGATTTACCACCAGGCTCCAACACCGGACCGTTTTTTTGCCCACAGGCTCTTGGTATGGATGCCCTATCACTTGTGGAAAGTGAGGGTATTCTGCCAAACCTGTGGGAAGCAGCTGACGGGGTATGGTGTGCACAAGAGGGTGCGGAAGGTCCTGGACGTGGACCGGTACTACCTGATGGTGACGGAGACACTCAGGTGCACTGTGTGTCGCCTGACCCATCTGGCAACCAGTCAGGCTGTCCTGGACCAGCTGGACCTGCCTCACAGGAGGAAGTTCAGGATGATCCTGACACGCTTGTGAGTTAAAAATCTACAATCATTTTCTAATAATGCCTGCTGCAGGTCCTTACATAATTGAACAAGTTCTTGAAACTAATCGGTCTTTTCTTCAAGGTATGCTTGTGACATACGGGTCATCCGCATGTTGCGGGAACGGACCCTCGGCAACAGCCCGGCGTGCTTGGTGAAACAGCTGCGGGAGAACCATGGGGAGGAGTGGTTGGACCGCCTGGCCGACTACTTGGGGGAGTGTGCGGCCTTTGTTGACCAGCCCAGCCTCTTCCCAGTCACCTGCCAGGAGCCTCCACAGCCACTCGATGTCCCAACCAGCCGGTGGGTGCTGTCGGTGTACGGGAGGGACATCATCAGCCGTATGGACCATATAAAGGCGTCCATCACGTCAACCTTTGGGTCCATTTTAAAAATGGACTCCACCAAGAAGGTAATAAGATGAAGAAAATCCATTGTGGCAATTATGCCACAATGAAAACATGAATCCTCAATGATTTGTATTCTTATAAGCACACATACACACATATCCATGCCTTTGATTAAGACTGTAGTAATACATACATAAACTTCTGTGTTTAGTTAATAGATTTTCTTTTGAAAGCTCTCATGAAGTTTTTTGTGTACATTTTGTCATTTCAGATGACAAAGAAGCTGGCTGGTGCAGCAAAGGGGACTGCATTCTGGGTGACCTCGGTGGGGAACGAGATCGGCCAGGTCCTCGTCAGTGTCCTGACTGCCCAGGAGGGACCGGGGCTGGACCCGATGGTCTCTGGTCTCATTGAGAGGTACACCCAGGCAGGTGCAGCTCCCCCGGTCCTGCTCTATGTGGACTGTGGCTGCTGCTCGGAGGAGGGGGAGACCAAGCTTCAGGCCAGGTTTGGTGGGTGGCCAGACCTGAAGATAAGGCTGGACATCTGGCATTTTATGCGGCGGCTGGCCGTGGGATGCACCACCGATGCCCATGCCCTGTACCCCCTCTTTATGAGCCGCCTGTCTGTGTGCCTATTTGAGTGGGATGCAGCGGACGTAGCCCTACTGCGCAGGGTGAAGAGGGAGCAGCTCAGAAGGGAGGGTGTGCCCCTCATTACCAACGACATGGTGGACAAGGCCATCACCAAGGCTGAGCTGTCCCAGTTCTGCAGGCGGAGGACACGTGGAGTGGACGCCACGGTCCTCCGCATTGAGCAGCTGCTGCAGGAGCTGATGGGGGAGAAGGGGAGAGACCTGCTGGGAGTTCCGCTGCTGGACCAGGCAAAGATGGAGCACATCTGGCGCACCCAGAAGAGGCACGTGAAGTGCATCCAGGATGTGCCAGGTGTACTCCTGTACACGGAGACAGGCAGCTCCACCAGGGAGGGGATCCAGCTGACCACGTACAGGTGTGCAAGAGGCTCCACCTCCTTGGAGTCCTTCCACTGCCACCTGAACAGGTTTATTCCAGGTTGGTGTAGATTTCATCATCTTATCAATATTCTTACCAATGACATTTTATTCAAATAGCCTTGTTCATCATTGTTCACGTTCTCTCTTTTTTTTTTTAGGAACGAGTGCAAACCTGCTCAACTTCCAGCTGTACCTCCTGGAAGGCCTGAACAGGTGGAACCAAAACCGGGCAGCGGCCTCCATCACCACCAAGCGCATGGCGCTGTTGACGTACGCGGGGGACGTGCTGGAGTCCGTCAACAGCAACAGCCTGAAGGTTTTTGGAAGGAAGTATGTCCCCTCCTTCATCCCACCGAGAAAGTACACCGGTAAGTCTCGGCAAATATGAATACAAATAATTATGTTGTTAAGAGCTCAGTATTTATGCATTATGGTAAGTTCCATATCTGTTTTTTAATACTAATTAGCATTGCATTGTTGTTCATGTTCAGGAGAGTTGCTTGGGGTGAACTACCTGCTTAGGCAGACAGGGCAGCCCTTGCAGGACATGGACCCCGACTCTGAGGAGACAGACCAGCTGCTGGAGGACCACGCCACAGAGGAGGAACAGGCGGATGAAGGGTTTGAGGATGAAGGACAGGACCTCACTATCGGTAGTGTTTCGGAAGACTTCCCCTCTTCCGCCCTGCCTTCTACCACCCTGCCTGTGGTCCCCACCCTGCCACTCACCTCCTCCACCCTGCCTTCCACCACCCTGCCTGTGGTCCCCACCCTGCCACTCACCTCCTCCACCCTGCCTTCCACCACCCTGCCTGTGGTCCCCACCCTGCCACTCACCTCCTCCACCCTGCCTTCCATCACCTTGACTGTAACCACCTCTATCCTACCTGTCACCCCCACCACTCTGCCTGTCACCCCCATGCCTGTAGCTACCACCCTGCCTCCCCCCATAACCCAGCCCTGTGTCCCAGGTGCCTCCTCTCAGGTGCCTGAAGAACAGCTGGTATGTTAACTTTTTACTAGTAACTAACTGTCATTCATAGAAACTAACAAGTTCAGTAGATAGGAAAGTGTCTGAATACAAGCGCAATTGATTATTAGAAGCAACACACAGTAATTGACAGCAAACAAATAAAACACACAGCAGCAGCAGTCAATATAACAAACCTTTGCCATAAGGTGTTCAGCACTAAATGTCAAATTGTTGAATGTTTCAGGCTGTGGACGAGCATGGCATTCCAGGCATGGATCGAGTGGATAGACTGGCAGAGTGCTTAGTGGAGCTGAGGCATCAGACCAACATGACCCTCCATAACCAGCAGGTCAGCAAGACATGCATTGTACAACAGATATTTGTTTATGTATTTATAATATATAAATATATATAATATATGTTTTCTTTCCTTCTTAGGTCAGCAACATTGTGGGGCTGTGGCAAGACCTGCTGGATTATGACAAGCAGAGGGTGGTGTTTGCTGCGCGGCACCTGGATAGGCTCATCAAGGGGCGGTTCCGCCACAAAAAAAAGGTGGAGTTCACGCCAGGTGTGGAGAGTGTGGAGAGGTGTGTCCTGGGGTCCACTGGTTCGCCTGCTCAGTGGCCAGACTGCTGCCGCCTTGTGGAGGCCATCTTTGTCCGGCTCTCCGACATCCACAAGAGTCCCAGGAAGCAGGGGAAGAACTGCATGTCCAGGTGGACTCTGATCCTGCAGGACTACCGCAAGGTCCGGCAGCTCATCCTGGGCAATGGGGCCATCATGCAGGGCACCACCCTGCAGCTGGTGGAGGTGAACCAGTCGACCCTCTCCCAGTGGTACAACCGCAGGGTGAAGAAGCAGGATCTGGCTGTGTTGCAGCAGGGCATAAACTTGCCAGGTCCTCTGTCTGTGGCTGACGAGCCTCTCCTGCCTGCCAACGTCCGCCCTGCTGTTGTTCCACCTCAACCCCAGGGAGCAGCCCACACCTACCACCTGCCGCAGAGCACAGCAGGGCAGGCAAAAACCAAGAGGCGGGCAACATGTGCAGCCCCAGCACCACCTCCAGCGGTCCGACCCAGGCTGACAGCCCAGAGGCAGCTCTTCCCTGGTCCTTCAGCTGCCCTTGGAGGCCCCACTCCCATCCCTATCATGCCCCGCCCTACCCCCATTGCCCCTCGCCCTACCCATATCGCCCCTCGCCCTGCTGCCCACCCTACTGTGCTGTTTGTCTCCCGAGCCCCTGGTATAAGGCCACCCTCTGCCCCCTCTCCATTGATGGTCCCCCAAGCCCTGCGTTTTGTCCCACCCTCTTCCTGCACCACCCACCTTCCCCAGCTTCGTCCTGCTCCTGGTCCAGCTCCCCATGCCTACCAGAGGAGAGTGGAGGCCAACAAATGCTGGAGGTGTGGCCAGAACAGAACGGCAGAGACTGGCCACAGCCAGTATAAGGGGACTGTTTACTGCCCCTCTGCAGAGACTCTTTCCAGAGAGCAGTGGCTGGAGGAGCAAAAAAAAAAATGATTCTTTGGGCCTTTGTATATAGTTTTCATTGTTTAGATATAGTTAATGCTTAGATTTCCCCTGTGTATATAGTTTTCATTGTGTAAATATTGTAATTTAGCATATCATTTGCCTGTATATATATAGTTTTAATTGAAGTTGTTGTTCATATTTCTATTTTTACACTTGTGGATAAATGTTTCTATTTATCAACTATCTGTTGGTCAGTCCGTTGTTATTTCCCAATCACTACTCTTTCTAACCAAATACGGCAAGTCTACAAGAAGTAAGAGCAGCAAAAAGTGATTAACTTTACGCTTGCTTGCGCACATTGTTTAAAAATATTTAATATATGGATCATGCAAGTGTTGAAATGGTAAGTGCCGAAACCAAAAAGACAGAGCTTCAGATAAGAGCACACAAGCTCAGAAGCCACACAGTTTGAGCAATAGATAGATGGATGGATAGAGAGATAGATCTAACTAAAACAAACTAAAAACAGTACTCCTGTGCGGAGTGAATAAAAATAAAGGCGAATAGTGTAGTTAACTACGTAAAATATAAATAATGCACTCTAGTGGATACAAATGTTTTTCAAATTACACTAAATTAGGATAACATAATGTTTTGATAACATACACACTTGGAAACTCAAGTGGTTGTTTATTAGAAATAGTCAAAGGTGCCGTAGGTGGGACGCGAACCGCGGACCTTTGGTTCCATTCTACATCTTCCCCAAACGATGTAAAATTCGTCATTTCGGGTGTTTTTTCGAATTATCTTAAAATGTAACGGGTTAAAAATGTTTAAACTATGAATGGGGACTTTTGAGTTTCCCCTTTTCTCTCTTTTTCCTCTTTTTTCTCCCTCTTTTCTCCCTTTTTCTTCCCCCTCCCTTCTCCCCCTTCTTCCCCCCTCAAACAGGCGATTGTTCCCCAGCTTTAGCTCAAATGGTAGAGCGCTCGCTTAGCATGCGAGAGGTAGCGGGATCGATGCCCGCATCCTCCACAGGTGATGCTGTTTAACTGGCAAGATTTAGTTCCTTTCCAAAGCAACATCTACAAGAATCGCATTGGCATGAAGGATGACGACACGATTGGCCTAATACAATTTGGGTCCTCATGCTGATGCTAACAAGTTCCCCAACGAGGAGCTTAATATGGGGGAATTAGCTCAAGTGGTAGAGCGCTTGCTTCGCATGCGAGAGGCAGCGGGATCGATGCCCGCATTCTCCAACAGCTTTTTCATTGAAAAATGGAGCTCCGTTCCACAACAACCTTTGCACGTGTTTCGGAAAAGCAGCTCCAAAGTGTGGGACGATTCAACTCTCCCAGGTAGGAGCAAGGGAAGTGCGAGTTAGCTCAAACGCTGCAGCGCTTCCTTTGCCTGTCATATGCAGGGTAATCGATACTCGCAATCCCTGTGAGATTCAAATTGATGTCAAGTAAGCAGTCGAACCAGACTGTACTCATGCTGACGCTCACAAGTTCCCCAACGAGGAACTCTACATGGGGGATTAGCTCAAATGGTAGAGCGCTCGCTTTGCATGCGAGAGGTAGCGGGATCGATGCCCGCATCCTCCATAGGTGATGCTGTTTAACTGGCAAGATTTAGTTTCTTACGCAGGGGAATCGATACTCGCAATCCCTGTGAGATTCAAATTGATGTCAAGTAAGCAGTCGAGCCAGATTGTCAATTGTGACTCAAGACTGAGCAGTTTTTAACTCTTCCAAGGAAAATACACACACGTAAGGTGGGGGATTAGCTCAAATGGTAGAGCGCTCGCTTAGCATGCGAGAGGTAGCGGGATCGATGCCCGCATCCTCCACAGGTGATGCTGTTTAACTGGCAAGATTTAGTTCCTTTCCAAAGCAACATCTACAAGAATCGCATTGGCATGAAGGATGACGACACGATTGGCCTAATACAATTTGGGTCCTCATGCTGATGCTAACAAGTTCCCCAACGAGGAGCTTAATATGGGGGAATTAGCTCAAGTGGTAGAGCGCTTGCTTCGCATGCGAGAGGCAGCGGGATCGATGCCGGCATTCTCCAACACCTTTTTCATTGAAAAATGGAGCTCCGTTCCACAACAACCTTTGCACGTGTTTCGGAAAAGCAGCTCCAAAGTGTGGGACGATTCAACTCTCCCAGGTAGGAGCAAGGGAAGTGCGAGTTAGCTCAAACGCTGCAGCGCTTCCTTTGCCTGTCATATGCAGGGGAATCGATACTCGCAATCCCTGTGAGATTCAAATTGATGTCAAGTAAGCAGTCGAACCAGACTGTACTCATGCTGACGCTCACAAGTTCCCCAACGAGGAACTCTACATGGGGGATTAGCTCAAATGGTAGAGCGCTCGCTTTGCATGCGAGAGGTAGCGGGATCGATGCCCGCATCTTCCATAGGTGATGCTGTTTAACTGGCAAGATTTAGTTTCTTACGCAGGGGAATCGATACTCGCAATCCCTGTGAGATTCAAATTGATGTCAAGTAAGCAGTCGAGCCAGATTGTCAATTGTGACTCAAGACTGAGCAGTTTTTAACTCTTCCAAGGAAAATACACACACGTAAGGTGGGGGATTAGCTCAAATGGTAGAGCGCTCGCTTAGCATGCGAGAGGTAGCGGGATCGATGCCCGCATCCTCCACAGGTGATGCTGTTTAACTGGCAAGATTTAGTTCCTTTCCAAAGCAACATTTACAAGAATCGCATTGGCATGAAGGATGACGACACGATTGGCCGAAGACAATTTGGGTCCTCATGCTGATGCTAACAAGTTCCCCAACGAGGAGCTTAATATGGGGGAATTAGCTCAAGTGGTAGAGCGCTTGCTTCGCATGCGAGAGGCAGCGGGATCGATGCCCGCATTCTCCAACAGCTTTTTCATTGAAAAATGGAGCTCCGTTCCACAACAACCTTTGCACGTGTTTCGGAAAAGCAGCTCCAAAGTGTGGGACGATTCAACTCTCCCAGGTAGGAGCAAGGGAAGTGCGAGTTAGCTCAAACGCTGCAGCGCTTCCTTTGCCTGTCATATGCAGGGGAATCGATACTCGCAATCCCTGTGAGATTCAAATTGATGTCAAGTAAGCAGTCGAACCAGACTGTACTCATGCTGACGCTCACAAGTTCCCCAACGAGGAACTCTACATGGGGGATTAGCTCAAATGGTAGAGCGCTCGCTTAGCATGCGAGAGGTAGCGGGATCGATGCCCGCATCCTCCATAGGTGATGCTGTTTAACTGGCAAGATTTAGTTCCTTTCCAAAGCAACATCTACAAGAATCGCATTGGCATGAAGGAGGACGACACGATTGGCCTAATACAATTTGGGTCCTCATGCTGATGCTAACAAGTTCCCCAACGAGGAGCTTAATATGGGGGAATTAGCTCAAGTGGTAGAGCGCTTGCTTCGCATGCGAGAGGCAGCGGGATCGATGCCCGCATTCTCCAACAGCTTTTTCATTGAAAAATTGAGCTCCGTTCCACAACAACCTTTGCACGTGTTTCGGAAAAGCAGCTCCAAAGTGTGGGACGATTCAACTCTCCCAGGTAGGAGCAAGGGAAGTGCGAGTTAGCTCAAACGCTGCAGCGCTTCCTTTGCCTGTCATATGCAGGGGAATCGATACTCGCAATCCCTGTGAGATTCAAATTGATGTCAAGTAAGCAGTCGAACCAGACTGTACTCATGCTGACGCTCACAAGTTCCCCAACGAGAAACTCTACATGGGGGATTAGCTCAAATCGTAGAGCGCTCGCTTTGCATGCGAGAGGTAGCGGGATCGATGCCCGCATCCTCCACAGGTGATGCTGTTTAACTGGCAAGATTTAGTTCCTTTCCAAAGCAACATCTACAAGAATCGCATTGGCATGAAGGATGAAGACACGATTGGCCTAATACAATTTGGGTCCTCATGCTGATGCTAACAAGTTCCCCAACGAGGAGCTTAATATGGGGGAATTAGCTCAAGTGGTAGAGCGCTTGCTTCGCATGCGAGAGGCAGAGGGATCGATGCCCGCATTCTCCAACAGCTTTTTCATTGAAAAATGGAGCTCCGTTCCACAACAACCTTTGCACGTGTTTCGGAAAAGCAGCTCCAGTGTGGGACGATTCAACTCTCCCAGGTAGGAGCAAGGGAAGTGCGAGTTAGCTCAAATGCTGCAGCGCTTCCTTTGCCTGTCATATGCAGGGGAATCGATACTCGCAATCCCTGTGAGATTCAAATTGATGTCAAGTAAGCAGTCAAACCAGACTGTACTCATGCTGACGCTCACAAGTTCCCCAACGAGGAACTCTACATGGGGGATTAGCTCAAATGGTAGAGCGCTCGCTTTGCATGCGAGAGGTAGAGGGATCGATGCCCGCATCCTCCATAGGTGATGCTGTTTAACTGGCAAGATTTAGTTTCTTACGCAGGGGAATCGATACTCGCAATCCCTGTGAGATTCAAATTGATGTCAAGTAAGCAGTCGAGCCAGATTGTACTCATGCTGACGCTCACAAGTTCCCCAACGAGGAACTCCACATGGGGGATTAGCTCAAATGGTAGAGCGCTCGCTTTGCATGCGAGAGGTAGCGGGATCGATGCCCGCATCCTCCATAGGTGATGCTGTTTAACTGGCAAGATTTAGTTTCTTACGCAGGGGAATCGATACTCGCAATCCCTGTGAGATTCAAATTGATGTCAAGTAAGCAGTCGAGCCAGATTGTCGATTGTGACTCAAGACTGAGCAGTTTTTAACTCTTCCAAGGAAAATACACACATGTAAGGTGGGGAATTAGCTCAAATGGTAGAGCGCTCGCTTAGCATGCGAGAGGTAGCGGGATCGATGCCCGCATCCTCCACAGGTGATGCTGTTTAACTGGCAAGATTTAGTTCCTTTCCAAAGCAACATCTACAAGAATCGCATTGGCATGAAGGATGACGACACGATTGGCCTAATACAATTTGGGTCCTCATGCTGATGCTAACAAGTTCCCCAACGAGGAGCTTAATATGGGGGAATTAGCTCAAGTGGTAGAGCGCTTGCTTCGCATGCGAGAGGCAGCGGGATCGATGCCGGCATTCTCCAACACCTTTTTCATTGAAAAATGGAGCTCCGTTCCACAACAACCTTTGCACGTGTTTCGGAAAAGCAGCTCCAAAGTGTGGGACGATTCAACTCTCCCAGGTAGGAGCAAGGGAAGTGCGAGTTAGCTCAAACGCTGCAGCGCTTCCTTTGCCTGTCATATGCAGGGGAATCGATACTCGCAATCCCTGTGAGATTCAAATTGATGTCAAGTAAGCAGTCGAACCAGACTGTACTCATGCTGACGCTCACAAGTTCCCCAACGAGGAACTCTACATGGGGGATTAGCTCAAATGGTAGAGCGCTCGCTTTGCATGCGAGAGGTAGCGGGATCGATGCCCGCATCTTCCATAGGTGATGCTGTTTAACTGGCAAGATTTAGTTTCTTACGCAGGGGAATCGATACTCGCAATCCCTGTGAGATTCAAATTGATGTCAAGTAAGCAGTCGAGCCAGATTGTCAATTGTGACTCAAGACTGAGCAGTTTTTAACTCTTCCAAGGAAAATACACACACGTAAGGTGGGGGATTAGCTCAAATGGTAGAGCGCTCGCTTAGCATGCGAGAGGTAGCGGGATCGATGCCCGCATCCTCCACAGGTGATGCTGTTTAACTGGCAAGATTTAGTTCCTTTCCAAAGCAACATTTACAAGAATCGCATTGGCATGAAGGATGACGACACGATTGGCCGAAGACAATTTGGGTCCTCATGCTGATGCTAACAAGTTCCCCAACGAGGAGCTTAATATGGGGGAATTAGCTCAAGTGGTAGAGCGCTTGCTTCGCATGCGAGAGGCAGCGGGATCGATGCCCGCATTCTCCAACAGCTTTTTCATTGAAAAATGGAGCTCCGTTCCACAACAACCTTTGCACGTGTTTCGGAAAAGCAGCTCCAAAGTGTGGGACGATTCAACTCTCCCAGGTAGGAGCAAGGGAAGTGCGAGTTAGCTCAAACGCTGCAGCGCTTCCTTTGCCTGTCATATGCAGGGGAATCGATACTCGCAATCCCTGTGAGATTCAAATTGATGTCAAGTAAGCAGTCGAACCAGACTGTACTCATGCTGACGCTCACAAGTTCCCCAACGAGGAACTCTACATGGGGGATTAGCTCAAATGGTAGAGCGCTCGCTTAGCATGCGAGAGGTAGCGGGATCGATGCCCGCATCCTCCATAGGTGATGCTGTTTAACTGGCAAGATTTAGTTCCTTTCCAAAGCAACATCTACAAGAATCGCATTGGCATGAAGGAGGACGACACGATTGGCCTAATACAATTTGGGTCCTCATGCTGATGCTAACAAGTTCCCCAACGAGGAGCTTAATATGGGGGAATTAGCTCAAGTGGTAGAGCGCTTGCTTCGCATGCGAGAGGCAGCGGGATCGATGCCCGCATTCTCCAACAGCTTTTTCATTGAAAAATTGAGCTCCGTTCCACAACAACCTTTGCACGTGTTTCGGAAAAGCAGCTCCAAAGTGTGGGACGATTCAACTCTCCCAGGTAGGAGCAAGGGAAGTGCGAGTTAGCTCAAACGCTGCAGCGCTTCCTTTGCCTGTCATATGCAGGGGAATCGATACTCGCAATCCCTGTGAGATTCAAATTGATGTCAAGTAAGCAGTCGAACCAGACTGTACTCATGCTGACGCTCACAAGTTCCCCAACGAGAAACTCTACATGGGGGATTAGCTCAAATCGTAGAGCGCTCGCTTTGCATGCGAGAGGTAGCGGGATCGATGCCCGCATCCTCCACAGGTGATGCTGTTTAACTGGCAAGATTTAGTTCCTTTCCAAAGCAACATCTACAAGAATCGCATTGGCATGAAGGATGAAGACACGATTGGCCTAATACAATTTGGGTCCTCATGCTGATGCTAACAAGTTCCCCAACGAGGAGCTTAATATGGGGGAATTAGCTCAAGTGGTAGAGCGCTTGCTTCGCATGCGAGAGGCAGAGGGATCGATGCCCGCATTCTCCAACAGCTTTTTCATTGAAAAATGGAGCTCCGTTCCACAACAACCTTTGCACGTGTTTCGGAAAAGCAGCTCCAGTGTGGGACGATTCAACTCTCCCAGGTAGGAGCAAGGGAAGTGCGAGTTAGCTCAAATGCTGCAGCGCTTCCTTTGCCTGTCATATGCAGGGGAATCGATACTCGCAATCCCTGTGAGATTCAAATTGATGTCAAGTAAGCAGTCAAACCAGACTGTACTCATGCTGACGCTCACAAGTTCCCCAACGAGGAACTCTACATGGGGGATTAGCTCAAATGGTAGAGCGCTCGCTTTGCATGCGAGAGGTAGAGGGATCGATGCCCGCATCCTCCATAGGTGATGCTGTTTAACTGGCAAGATTTAGTTTCTTACGCAGGGGAATCGATACTCGCAATCCCTGTGAGATTCAAATTGATGTCAAGTAAGCAGTCGAGCCAGATTGTACTCATGCTGACGCTCACAAGTTCCCCAACGAGGAACTCCACATGGGGGATTAGCTCAAATGGTAGAGCGCTCGCTTTGCATGCGAGAGGTAGCGGGATCGATGCCCGCATCCTCCATAGGTGATGCTGTTTAACTGGCAAGATTTAGTTTCTTACGCAGGGGAATCGATACTCGCAATCCCTGTGAGATTCAAATTGATGTCAAGTAAGCAGTCGAGCCAGATTGTCGATTGTGACTCAAGACTGAGCAGTTTTTAACTCTTCCAAGGAAAATACACACATGTAAGGTGGGGAATTAGCTCAAATGGTAGAGCGCTCGCTTAGCATGCGAGAGGTAGAGCGCTCGCTTAGCATGCGAGAGGTAGCGGGATCGATGCCCGCATCCTCCATAGGTGATGCTGTTTAACTGGCAAGATTTAGTTTCTTACGCAGGGGAATCGATACTCGCAATCCCTGTGAGATTCAAATTGATGTCAAGTAAGCAGTCGAACCAGACTGTACTCATGCTGACGCTCACAAGTTCCCCAACGAGAAACTCTACATGGGGGATTAGCTCAAATCGTAGAGCGCTCGCTTTGCATGCGAGAGGTAGCGGGATCGATGCCCGCATCCTCCACAGGTGATGCTGTTTAACTGGCAAGATTTAGTTTCTTACGCAGGGGAATCGATACTCGCAATCCCTGTGAGATTCAAATTGATGTCAAGTAAGCAGTCGAGCCAGATTGTCGATTGTGACTCAAGACTGAGCAGTTTTTAACTCTTCCAAGGAAAATACACACACGTAAGGTGGGGGATTAGCTCAAATGGTAGAGCGCTCGCTTAGCATGCGAGAGGTAGCGGGATCGATGCCCGCATCCTCCACAGGTGATGCTGTTTAACTGGCAAGATTTAGTTCCTTTCCAAAGCAACATTTACAAGAATCGCATTGGCATGAAGGATGACGACACGATTGGCCTAATACAATTTGGGTCCTCATGCTCATGCTAACAAGTTCCCCAACGAGGAGCTTAATATGGGGGAATTAGCTCAAGTGGTAGAGCGCTTGCTTCGCATGCGAGAGGCAGCGGGATCGATGCCCGCATTCTCCAACAGCTTTTTCATTGAAAAATGGAGCTCCGTTCCACAACAACCTTTGCACGTGTTTCGGAAAAGCAGCTCCAAAGTGTGGGACGATTCAACTCTCCCAGGTAGGAGCAAGGGAAGTGCGAGTTAGCTCAAACGCTGCAGCGCTTCCTTTGCCTGTCATATGCAGGGGAATCGATACTCGCAATCCCTGTGAGATTCAAATTGATGTCAAGTAAGCAGTCGAACCAGACTGTACTCATGCTGACGCTCACAAGTTCCCCAATGAGAAACTCTACATGGGGGATTAGCTCAAATGGTAGAGCGCTCGCTTAGCATGCGAGAGGTAGCGGGATCGATGCCCGCATCCTCCACAGGTGATGCTGTTTAACTGGCAAGATTTAGTTCCTTTCCAAAGCAACATTTACAAGAATCGCATTGGCATGAAGGATGACGACACGATTGGCCTAATACAATTTGGGTCCCCATGCTGATGCTAACAAGTTCCCCAACGAGGAGCTTAATATGGGGGAATTAGCTCAAGTGGTAGAGCGCTTGGTTCGCATGCGAGAGGCAGCGGGATCGATGCCCGCATTCTCCAACAGCTTTTTCATTGAAAAATGGAGCTCCGTTCCACAACAACCTTTGCACGTGTTTCGTAAAAGCAGCTCCAAAGTGTGGAACGATTCAACTCTCCCAGGTAGGAGCAAGGGAAGTGCGAGTTAGCTCAAACGCTGCAGCGCTTCCTTTGCCTGTCATATGCAGGGGAATCGATACTCGCAATCCCTGTGAGATTCAAATTGATGTCAAGTAAGCAGTCGAACCAGACTGTACTCATGCTGACGCTCACAAGTTCCCCAACTAGGAACTCTACATGGGGGATTAGCTCAAATGGTAGAGCGCTCGCTTAGCATGCGAGAGGTAGCGGGATCGATGCCCGCATCCTCCATAGGTGATGCTGTTTAACTGGCAAGATTTAGTTTCTTACGCAGGGGAATCGATACTCGCAATCCCTGTGAGATTCAAATTGATGTCAAGTAAGCAGTCGAACCAGACTGTACTCATGCTGACGCTCACAAGTTCCCCAACGAGAAACTCTACATGGGGGATTAGCTCAAATGGTAGAGCGCTCGCTTTGCATGCGAGAGGTAGCGGGATCGATGCCCGCATCCTCCACAGGTGATGCTGTTTAACTGGCAAGATTTAGTTCCTTTCCAAAGCAACATTTATAAGAATCGCATTGGCATGAAGGATGACGACACGATTGGCCTAATACAATTTGGGTCCTCATGCTGATGCTAACAAGTTCCCCAACGAGGAGCTTAATATGGGGGAATTAGCTCAAGTGGTAGAGCGCTTGCTTCGCATGCGAGAGGCAGCGGGATCGATGCCCGCATTCTCCAACAGCTTTTTCATTGAAAAATGGAGCTCCGTTCCACCACAACCTTTGCACGTGTTTCGGAAAAGCAGCTCCAAAGTGTGGGACGATTCAACTCTCCCAGGTAGGAGCAAGGGAAGTGCGAGTTAGCTCAAACGCTGCAGCGCTTCCTTTGCCTGTCATATGCAGGGGAATCGATACTCGCAATCCCTGTGAGATTCAAATTGATGTCAAGTAAGCAGTCGAACCAGACTGTACTCATGCTGACGCTCACAAGTTCCCCAACGAGAAACTCTACATGGGGGATTAGCTCAAATGGTAGAACGCTCGCTTTGCATGCGAGAGGTAGCGGGATCGATGCCCGCATCCTCCATAGGTGATGCTGTTTAACTGGCAAGATTTAGTTTCTTACGCAGGGGAATCGATACTCGCAATCCCTGTGAGATTCAAATTGATGTCAAGTAAGCAGTCGAGCCAGATTGTCAATTGTGAATCAAGACTGAGCAGTTTTTAACTCTTCCAAGGAAAATACACACACGTAAGGTGGGGGATTAGCTCAAATGGTAGAGCGCTCGCTTAGCATGCGAGAGGTAGCGGGATCGATGCCCGCATCCTCCACAGGTGATGCTGTTTAACTGGCAAGATTTAGTTCCTTTCCAAAGCAACATCTACAAGAATCGCATTGGCATGAAGGATGACGACACGATTGGACTAATACAATTTGGGTCCTCATGCTGATGCTAACAAGTTCCCCAACGAGGAGCTTAATATGGGGGAATTAGCTCAAGTGGTAGAGCGCTTGCTTCGCATGCGAGAGGCAGCGGGATCGATGCCGGCATTCTCCAACACCTTTTTCATTGAAAAATGGAGCTCCGTTCCACAACAACCTTTGCACGTGTTTCGGAAAAGCAGCTCCAAAGTGTGGGACGATTCAACTCTCCCAGGTAGGAGCAAGGGAAGTGCGAGTTAGCTCAAACGCTGCAGCGCTTCCTTTGCCTGTCATATGCAGGGGAATCGATACTCGCAATCCCTGTGAGATTCAAATTGATGTCAAGTAAGCAGTCGAACCAGACTGTACTCATGCTGACGCTCACAAGTTCCCCAACGAGGAACTCTACATGGGGGATTAGCTCAAATGGTAGAGCGCTCGCTTTGCATGCGAGAGGTAGCGGGATCGATGCCCGCATCCTCCATAGGTGATGCTGTTTAACTGGCAAGATTTAGTTTCTTACGCAGGGGAATCGATACTCGCAATCCCTGTGAGATTCAAATTGATGTCAAGTAAGCAGTCGAGCCAGATTGTCAATTGTGACTCAAGACTGAGCAGTTTTTAACTCTTCCAAGGAAAATACACACACGTAAGGTGGGGGATTAGCTCAAATGGTATAGCGCTCGCTTAGCATGCGAGAGGTAGCGGGATCGATGCCCGCATCCTCCACAGGTGATGCTGTTTAACTGGCAAGATTTAGTTCCTTTCCAAAGCAACATCTACAAGAATCGCATTGGCATGAAGGATGACGACACGATTGGCCTAATACAATTTGGGTCCTCATGCTCATGCTAACAAGTTCCCCAACGAGGAGCTTAATATGGGGGAATTAGCTCAGGTGGTAGAGCGCTTGCTTCGCATGCGAGAGGCAGCGGGATCGATGCCCGCATTCTCCAACAGCTTTTTCATTGAAAAATGGAGCTCCGTTCCACAACAACCTTTGCACGTGTTTCGGAAAAGCAGCTCCAAAGTGTGGGACGATTCAACTCTCCCAGGTAGGAGCAAGGGAAGTGCGAGTTAGCTCAAACGCTGCAGCGCTTCCTTTGCCTGTCATATGCAGGGGAATCGATACTCGCAATCCTTGTGAGATTCAAATTGATGTCAAGTAAGCAGTCGAACCAGACTGTACTCATGCTGACGCTCACAAGTTCCCCAACGAGGAACTCTACATGGGGGATTAGCTCAAATGGTAGAGCGCTCGCTTTGCATGCGAGAGGTAGCGGGATCGATGCCCGCATCCTCCATAGGTGATGCTGTTTAACTGGCAAGATTTAGTTTCTTACGCAGGGGAATCGATACTCGCAATCCCTGTGAGATTCAAATTGATGTCAAGTAAGCAGTCGAGCCAGATTGTCAATTGTGACTCAAGACTGAGCAGTTTTTAACTCTTCCAAGGAAAATACACACATGTAAGGTGGGGGATTAGCTCAAATGGTAGAGCGCTCGCTTAGCATGCGAGAGGTAGCGGGATAGATGCCCGCATCCTCCACAGGTGATGCTGTTTAACTGGCAAGATTTAGTTCCTTTCCAAAGCAACATCTACAAGTATCGCATCGGCATGAAGGATGACGACACGATTGGCTTAATACAATTTGGGTCCTCATGCTGATGCTAACAAGTTCCCCAACGAGGAGCTTAATATGGGGGAATTAGCTCAAGTGGTAGAGCGCTTGCTTCGCATGCGAGAGGCAGCGGGATCGATGCCCGCATTCTCCAACAGCTTTTTCATTGAAAAATGGAGCTCCGTTCCACAACAACCTTTGCACGTGTTTCGGAAAAGCAGCTCCAAAGTGTGGGACGATTCAACTCTCCCAGGTAGGAGCAAGGGAAGTGCGAGTTAGCTCAAACGCTGCAGCGCTTCCTTTGCCTGTCATATGCAGGGGAATCGATACTCGCAATCCCTGTGAGATTCAAATTGATGTCAAGTAAGCAGTCGAACCAGACTGTACTCATGCTGACGCTCACAAGTTCCCCAACGAGGAACTCTACATGGGGGATTAGCTCAAATGGTAGGGCGCTCGCTTTGCATGCGAGAGGTAGCGGGATCGATGCCCGCATCCTCCATAGGTGATGCTGTTTAACTGGCAAGATTTAGTTTCTTACGCAGGGGAATCGATACTCGCAATCCCTGTGAGATTCAAATTGATGTCAAGTAAGCAGTCGAACCAGACTGTACTCATGCTGACGCTCACAAGTTCCCCAACGAGGAACTCTACATGGGGGATTAGCTCAAATGGTAGAGCGCTCGCTTTGCAATGCGAGAGGTAGCGGGATCGATGCCCGCATCCTCCATAGGTGATGCTGTTTAACTGGCAAGATTTAGTTTCTTACGCAGGGGAATCGATACTCGCAATCCCTGTGAGATTCAAATTGATGTCAAGTAAGCAGTCGAGCCAGATTGTCGATTGTGACTCAAGACTGAGCAGTTTTTAACTCTTCCAAGGAAAATACACACACGTAAGGTGGGGGATTAGCTCAAATGGTAGAGCGCTCGCTTAGCATGCGAGAGGTAGCGGGATCGATGCCCGCATCCTCCACAGGTGATGCTGTTTAACTGGCAAGATTTAGTTCCTTTCCAAAGCAACATTTACAAGAATCGCATTGGCATGAAGGATGACGACACGATTGGCCTAATACAATTTGGGTCCTCATGCTCATGCTAACAAGTTCCCCAACGAGGAGCTTAATATGGGGGAATTAGCTCAAGTGGTAGAGCGCTTGCTTCGCATGCGAGAGGCAGCGGGATCGATGCCCGCATTCTCCAACAGCTTTTTCATTGAAAAATGGAGCTCCGTTCCACAACAACCTTTGCACGTGTTTCGGAAAAGCAGCTCCAAAGTGTGGGACGATTCAACTCTCCCAGGTAGGAGCAAGGGAAGTGCGAGTTAGCTCAAACGCTGCAGCGCTTCCTTTGCCTGTCATATGCAGGGGAATCGATACTCGCAATCCCTGTGAGATTCAAATTGATGTCAAGTAAGCAGTCGAACCAGACTGTACTCATGCTGACGCTCACAAGTTCCCCAACGAGGAACTCTACATGGGGGATTAGCTCAAATGGTAGAGCGCTCGCTTTGCATGCGAGAGGTAGCGGGATCGATGCCCGCATCCTCCATAGGTGATGCTGTTTAACTGGCAAGATTTAGTTTCTTACGCAGGGGAATCGATACTCGCAATCCCTGTGAGATTCAAATTGATGTCAAGTAAGCAGTCGAACCAGACTGTACTCATGCTGACGCTCACAAGTTCCCCAACGAGGAACTCTACATGGGGGATTAGCTCAAATGGTAGAGCGCTCGCTTTGCAATGCGAGAGGTAGCGGGATCGATGCCCGCATCCTCCATAGGTGATGCTGTTTAACTGGCAAGATTTAGTTTCTTACGCAGGGGAATCGATACTCGCAATCCCTGTGAGATTCAAATTGATGTCAAGTAAGCAGTCGAGCCAGATTGTCGATTGTGACTCAAGACTGAGCAGTTTTTAACTCTTCCAAGGAAAATACACACATGTAAGGTGGGGGATTAGCTCAAATGGTAGAGCGCTCGCTTAGCATGCGAGAGGTAGCGGGATAGATGCCCGCATCCTCCACAGGTGATGCTGTTTAACTGGCAAGATTTAGTTCCTTTCCAAAGCAACATCTACAAGTATCGCATTGGCATGAAGGATGACGACACGATTGGCTTAATACAATTTGGGTCCTCATGCTGATGCTAACAAGTTCCCCAACGAGGAGCTTAATATGGGGGAATTAGCTCAAGTGGTAGAGCGCTTGCTTCGCATGCGAGAGGCAGCGGGATCGATGCCCGCATTCTCCAACAGCTTTTTCATTGAAAAATGGAGCTCCGTTCCACAACAACCTTTGCACGTGTTTCGGAAAAGCAGCTCCAAAGTGTGGGACGATTCAACTCTCCCAGGTAGGAGCAAGGGAAGTGCGAGTTAGCTCAAACGCTGCAGCGCTTCCTTTGCCTGTCATATGCAGGGGAATCGATACTCGCAATCCCTGTGAGATTCAAATTGATGTCAAGTAAGCAGTCGAACCAGACTGTACTCATGCTGACGCTCACAAGTTCCCCAACGAGGAACTCTACATGGGGGATTAGCTCAAATGGTAGAGCGCTCGCTTTGCATGCGAGAGGTAGCGGGATCGATGCCCGCATCCTCCATAGGTGATGCTGTTTAACTGGCAAGATTTAGTTTCTTACGCAGGGGAATCGATACTCGCAATCCCTGTGAGATTCAAATTGATGTCAAGTAAGCAGTCGAGCCAGATTGTCGATTGTGACTCAAGACTGAGCAGTTTTTAACTCTTCCAAGGAAAATACACACACGTAAGGTGGGGGATTAGCTCAAATGGTAGAGCGCTCGCTTAGCATGCGAGAGGTAGCGGGATCGATGCCCGCATCCTCCACAGGTGATGCTGTTTAACTGGCAAGATTTAGTTCCTTTCCAAAGCAACATTTACAAGAATCGCATTGGCATGAAGGATGACGACACGATTGGCCTAATACAATTTGGGTCCTCATGCTCATGCTAACAAGTTCCCCAACGAGGAGCTTAATATGGGGGAATTAGCTCAAGTGGTAGAGCGCTTGCTTCGCATGCGAGAGGCAGCGGGATCGATGCCCGCATTCTCCAACAGCTTTTTCATTGAAAAATGGAGCTCCGTTCCACAACAACCTTTGCACGTGTTTCGGAAAAGCAGCTCCAAAGTGTGGGACGATTCAACTCTCCCAGGTAGGAGCAAGGGAAGTGCGAGTTAGCTCAAACGCTGCAGCGCTTCCTTTGCCTGTCATATGCAGGGGAATCGATACTCGCAATCCCTGTGAGATTCAAATTGATGTCAAGTAAGCAGTCGAACCAGACTGTACTCATGCTGACGCTCACAAGTTCCCCAACGAGGAACTCTACATGGGGGATTAGCTCAATTGGTAGAGCGCTCGCTTTGCATGCGAGAGGTAGCGGGATCGATGCCCGCATCCTCCATAGGTGATGCTGTTTAACTGGCAAGATTTAGTTTCTTACGCAGGGGAATCGATACTCGCAATCCCTGTGAGATTCAAATTGATGTCAAGTAAGCAGTCGAACCAGACTGTACTCATGCTGACGCTCACAAGTTCCCCAACGAGGAACTCTACATGGGGGATTAGCTCAAATGGTAGAGCGCTCGCTTTGCAATGCGAGAGGTAGCGGGATCGATGCCCGCATCCTCCATAGGTGATGCTGTTTAACTGGCAAGATTTAGTTTCTTACGCAGGGGAATCGATACTCGCAATCCCTGTGAGATTCAAATTGATGTCAAGTAAGCAGTCGAGCCAGATTGTCGATTGTGACTCAAGACTGAGCAGTTTTTAACTCTTCCAAGGAAAATACACACACGTAAGGTGGGGGATTAGCTCAAATGGTAGAGCGCTCGCTTAGCATGCGAGAGGTAGCGGGATCGATGCCCGCATCCTCCACAGGTGATGCTGTTTAACTGGCAAGATTTAGTTCCTTTCCAAAGCAACATTTACAAGAATCGCATTGGCATGAAGGATGACGACACGATTGGCCTAATACAATTTGGGTCCTCATGCTCATGCTAACAAGTTCCCCAACGAGGAGCTTAATATGGGGGAATTAGCTCAAGTGGTAGAGCGCTTGCTTCGCATGCGAGAGGCAGCGGGATCGATGCCCGCATTCTCCAACAGCTTTTTCATTGAAAAATGGAGCTCCGTTCCACAACAACCTTTGCACGTGTTTCGGAAAAGCAGCTCCAAAGTGTGGGACGATTCAACTCTCCCAGGTAGGAGCAAGGGAAGTGCGAGTTAGCTCAAACGCTGCAGCGCTTCCTTTGCCTGTCATATGCAGGGGAATCGATACTCGCAATCCCTGTGAGATTCAAATTGATGTCAAGTAAGCAGTCGAACCAGACTGTACTCATGCTGACGCTCACAAGTTCCCCAACGAGGAACTCTACATGGGGGATTAGCTCAAATGGTAGAACGCTCGCTTTGCATGCGAGAGGTAGCGGGATCGATGCCCGCATCCTCCATAGGTGATGCTGTTTAACTGGCAAGATTTAGTTTCTTACGCAGGGGAATCGATACTCGCAATCCCTGTGAGATTCAAATTGATGTCAAGTAAGCAGTCGAGCCAGATTGTCAATTGTGACTCAAGACTGAGCAGTTTTTAACTCTTCCAAGGAAAATACACACATGTAAGGTGGGGGATTAGCTCAAATGGTAGAGCGCTCGCTTAGCATGCGAGAGGTAGCGGGATCGATGCCCGCATCCTCCACAGGTGATGCTGTTTAACTGGCAAGATTTAGTTCCTTTCCAAAGCAACATCTACAAGAATCGCATTGGCATGAAGGATGACGACACGATTGGCCTAATACAATTTGGGTCCTCATGCTCATGCTAACAAGTTCCCCAACGAGGAGCTTAATATGGGGGAATTAGCTCAAGTGGTAGAGCGCTTGCTTCGCATGCGAGAGGCAGCGGTATCGATGCCCGCATTCTCCAACAGCTTTTTCATTGAAAAATGGAGCTCCGTTCCACAACAACCTTTGCACGTGTTTCGGAAAAGCAGCTCCAAAGTGTGGGACGATTCAACTCTCCCAGGTAGGAGCAAGGGAAGTGCGAGTTAGCTCAAACGCTGCAGCGCTTCCTTTGCCTGTCATATGCAGGGGAATCGATACTCGCAATCCCTGTGAGATTCAAATTGATGTCAAGTAAGCAGTCGAACCAGACTGTACTCATGCTGACGCTCACAAGTTCCCCAACGAGGAACTCTACATGGGGGATTAGCTCAAATGGTAGAGCGCTCGCTTTGCATGCGAGAGGTAGCGGGATCGATGCCCGCATCCTCCATAGGTGATGCTGTTTAACTGGCAAGATTTAGTTTCTTACGCAGGGGAATCGATACTCGCAATCCCTGTGAGATTCAAATTGATGTCAAGTAAGCAGTCGAGCCAGATTGTCGATTGTGACTCAAGACTGAGCAGTTTTTAACTCTTCCAAGGAAAATACACACACGTAAGGTGGGGGATTAGCTCAAATGGTAGAGCGCTCGCTTAGCATGCGAGAGGTAGCGGGATCGATGCCCGCATCCTCCACAGGTGATGCTGTTTAACTGGCAAGATTTAGTTCCTTTCCAAAGCAACATTTACAAGAATCGCATTGGCATGAAGGATGACGACACGATTGGCCTAATACAATTTGGGTCCTCATGCTCATGCTAACAAGTTCCCCAACGAGGAGCTTAATATGGGGGAATTAGCTCAAGTGGTAGAGCGCTTGCTTCGCATGCGAGAGGCAGCGGGATCGATGCCCGCATTCTCCAACAGCTTTTTCATTGAAAAATGGAGCTCCGTTCCACAACAACCTTTGCACGTGTTTCGGAAAAGCAGCTCCAAAGTGTGGGACGATTCAACTCTCCCAGGTAGGAGCAAGGGAAGTGCGAGTTAGCTCAAACGCTGCAGCGCTTCCTTTGCCTGTCATATGCAGGGGAATCGATACTCGCAATCCCTGTGAGATTCAAATTGATGTCAAGTAAGCAGTCGAACCAGACTGTACTCATGCTGACGCTCACAAGTTCCCCAACGAGAAACTCTACATGGGGGATTAGCTCAAATGGTAGAGCGCTCGCTTTGCATGCGAGAGGTAGCGGGATCGATGCCCGCATCCTCCACAGGTGATGCTGTTTAACTGGCAAGATTTAGTTCCTTTCCAAAGCAACATTTATAAGAATCGCATTGGCATGAAGGATGACGACACGATTGGCCTAATACAATTTGGGTCCTCATGCTGATGCTAACAAGTTCCCCAACGAGGAGCTTAATATGGGGGAATTAGCTCAAGTGGTAGAGCGCTTGCTTCGCATGCGAGAGGCAGCGGGATCGATGCCCGCATTCTCCAACAGCTTTTTCATTGAAAAATGGAGCTCCGTTCCACAACAACCTTTGCACGTGTTTCGGAAAAGCAGCTCCAAAGTGTGGGACGATTCAACTCTCCCAGGTAGGAGCAAGGGAAGTGCGAGTTAGCTCAAACGCTGCAGCGCTTCCTTTGCCTGTCATATGCAGGGGAATCGATACTCGCAATCCCTGTGAGATTCAAATTGATGTCAAGTAAGCAGTCGAACCAGACTGTACTCATGCTGACGCTCACAAGTTCCCCAACGAGGAACTCTACATGGGGGATTAGCTCAAATGGTAGAGCGCTCGCTTTGCATGCGAGAGGTAGCGGGATCGATGCCCGCATCCTCCATAGGTGATGCTGTTTAACTGGCAAGATTTAGTTTCTTACGCAGGGGAATCGATACTCGCAATCCCTGTGAGATTCAAATTGATGTCAAGTAAGCAGTCGAGCCAGATTGTCGATTGTGACTCAAGACTGAGCAGTTTTTAACTCTTCCAAGGAAAATACACACACGTAAGGTGGGGGATTAGCTCAAATGGTAGAGCGCTCGCTTAGCATGCGAGAGGTAGCGGGATCGATGCCCGCATCCTCCACAGGTGATGCTGTTTAACTGGCAAGATTTAGTTCCTTTCCAAAGCAACATCTACAAGAATCGCATTGGCATGAAGGATGACGACACGATTGGCCTAATACAATTTGGGTCCTCATGCTGATGCTAACAAGTTCCCCAACGAGGAGCTTAATATGGGGGAATTAGCTCAAGTGGTAGAGCGCTTGCTTCGCATGCGAGAGGCAGCGGGATCGATGCCCGCATTCTCCAACAGGTTTTTCATTGAAAAATGGAGCTCCGTTCCACAACAACCTTTGCACGTGTTTCGGAAAAGCAGCTCCAAAGTGTGGGACGATTCAACTCTCCCAGGTAGGAGCAAGGGAAGTGCGAGTTAGCTCAAACGCTGCAGCGCTTCCTTTGCCTGTCATATGCAGGGGAATCGATACTCGCAATCCCTGTGAGATTCAAATTGATGTCAAGTAAGCAGTCGAACCAGACTGTACTCATGCTGACGCTCACAAGTTCCCCAACGAGGAACTCTACATGGGGGATTAGCTCAAATGGTAGAACGCTCGCTTTGCATGCGAGAGGTAGCGGGATCGATGCCCGCATCCTCCATAGGTGATGCTGTTTAACTGGCAAGATTTAGTTTCTTACGCAGGGGAATCGATACTCGCAATCCCTGTGAGATTCAAATTGATGTCAAGTAAGCAGTCGAGCCAGATTGTCAATTGTGACTCAAGACTGAGCAGTTTTTAACTCTTCCAAGGAAAATACACACATGTAAGGTGGGGGATTAGCTCAAATGGTAGAGCGCTCGCTTAGCATGCGAGAGGTAGCGGGATCGATGCCCGCATCCTCCACAGGTGATGCTGTTTAACTGGCAAGATTTAGTTCCTTTCCAAAGCAACATCTACAAGAATCGCATTGGCATGAAGGATGACGACACGATTGGCCTAATACAATTTGGGTCCTCATGCTCATGCTAACAAGTTCCCCAACGAGGAGCTTAATATGGGGGAATTAGCTCAAGTGGTAGAGCGCTTGCTTCGCATGCGAGAGGCAGCGGGATCGATGCCCGCATTCTCCAACAGCTTTTTCATTGAAAAATGGAGCTCCGTTCCACAACAACCTTTGCACGTGTTTCGGAAAAGCAGCTCAAAAGTGTGGGACGATTCAACTCTCCCAGGTAGGAGCAAGGGAAGTGCGAGTTAGCTCAAACGCTGCAGCGCTTCCTTTGCCTGTCATATGCAGGGGAATCGATACTCGCAATCCCTGTGAGATTCAAATTGATGTCAAGTAAGCAGTCGAACCAGACTGTACTCATGCTGACGCTCACAAGTTCCCCAATGAGAAACTCTACATGGGGGATTAGCTCAAATGGTAGAGCGCTCGCTTAGCATGCGAGAGGTAGCGGGATCGATGCCCGCATCCTCCACAGGTGATGCTGTTTAACTGGCAAGATTTAGTTCCTTTCCAAAGCAACATCTACAAGAATCGCATTGGCATGAAGGATGACGACACGATTGGCCTAATACAATTTGGGTCCTCATGCTGATGCTAACAAGTTCCCCAACGAGGAGCTTAATATGGGGGAATTAGCTCAAGTGGTAGAGCGCTTGCTTCGCATGCGAGAGGCAGCGGGATCGATGCCCGCATTCTCCAACAGCTTTTTCATTGAAAAATGGAGCTCCGTTCCACAACAACCTTTGCACGTGTTTCGGAAAAGCAGCTCCAAAGTGTGGGACGATTCAACTCTCCCAGGTAGGAGCAAGGGAAGTGCGAGTTAGCTCAAACGCTGCAGCGCTTCCTTTGCCTGTCATATGCAGGGGAATCGATACTCGCAATCCCTGTGAGATTCAAATTGATGTCAAGTAAGCAGTCGAACCAGACTGTACTCATGCTGACGCTCACAAGTTCCCCAACGAGGAACTCTACATGGGGGATTAGCTCAAATGGTAGAGCGCTCGCTTTGCATGCGAGAGGTAGCGGGATCGATGCCCGCATCTTCCATAGGTGATGCTGTTTAACTGGCAAGATTTAGTTTCTTACGCAGGGGAATCGATACTCGCAATCCCTGTGAGATTCAAATTGATGTCAAGTAAGCAGTCGAGCCAGATTGTCAATTGTGACTCAAGACTGAGCAGTTTTTAACTCTTCCAAGGAAAATACACACACGTAAGGTGGGGGATTAGCTCAAATGGTAGAGCGCTCGCTTAGCATGCGAGAGGTAGCGGGATCGATGCCCGCATCCTCCACAGGTGATGCTGTTTAACTGGCAAGATTTAGTTCCTTTCCAAAGCAACATTTACAAGAATCGCATTGGCATGAAGGATGACGACACGATTGGCCGAAGACAATTTGGGTCCTCATGCTGATGCTAACAAGTTCCCCAACGAGGAGCTTAATATGGGGGAATTAGCTCAAGTGGTAGAGCGCTTGCTTCGCATGCGAGAGGCAGCGGGATCGATGCCCGCATTCTCCAACAGCTTTTTCATTGAAAAATGGAGCTCCGTTCCACAACAACCTTTGCACGTGTTTCGGAAAAGCAGCTCCAAAGTGTGGGACGATTCAACTCTCCCAGGTAGGAGCAAGGGAAGTGCGAGTTAGCTCAAACGCTGCAGCGCTTCCTTTGCCTGTCATATGCAGGGGAATCGATACTCGCAATCCCTGTGAGATTCAAATTGATGTCAAGTAAGCAGTCGAACCAGACTGTACTCATGCTGACGCTCACAAGTTCCCCAACGAGGAACTCTACATGGGGGATTAGCTCAAATGGTAGAGCGCTCGCTTAGCATGCGAGAGGTAGCGGGATCGATGCCCGCATCCTCCATAGGTGATGCTGTTTAACTGGCAAGATTTAGTTTCTTACGCAGGGGAATCGATACTCGCAATCCCTGTGAGATTCAAATTGATGTCAAGTAAGCAGTCGAGCCAGATTGTCAATTGTGACTCAAGACTGAGCAGTTTTTAACTCTTCCAAGGAAAATACACACATGTAAGGTGGGGGATTAGCTCAAATGGTAGAGCGCTCGCTTAGCATGCGAGAGGTAGCGGGATCGATGCCCGCATCCTCCACAGGTGATGCTGTTTAACTGGCAAGATTTAGTTCCTTTCCAAAGCAACATCTACAAGAATCGCATTGGCATGAAGGATGACGACACGATTGGCCTAATACAATTTGGGTCCTCATGCTCATGCTAACAAGTTCCCCAACGAGGAGCTTAATATGGGGGAATTAGCTCAAGTGGTAGAGCGCTTGCTTCGCATGCGAGAGGCAGCGGGATCGATGCCCGCATTCTCCAACAGCTTTTTCATTGAAAAATGGAGCTCCGTTCCACAACAACCTTTGCACGTGTTTCGGAAAAGCAGCTCAAAAGTGTGGGACGATTCAACTCTCCCAGGTAGGAGCAAGGGAAGTGCGAGTTAGCTCAAACGCTGCAGCGCTTCCTTTGCCTGTCATATGCAGGGGAATCGATACTCGCAATCCCTGTGAGATTCAAATTGATGTCAAGTAAGCAGTCGAACCAGACTGTACTCATGCTGACGCTCACAAGTTCCCCAATGAGAAACTCTACATGGGGGATTAGCTCAAATGGTAGAGCGCTCGCTTAGCATGCGAGAGGTAGCGGGATCGATGCCCGCATCCTCCACAGGTGATGCTGTTTAACTGGCAAGATTTAGTTCCTTTCCAAAGCAACATTTACAAGAATCGCATTGGCATGAAGGATGACGACACGATTGGCCTAATACAATTTGGGTCCCCATGCTGATGCTAACAAGTTCCCCAACGAGGAGCTTAATATGGGGGAATTAGCTCAAGTGGTAGAGCGCTTGCTTCGCATGCGAGAGGCAGCGGGATCGATGCCCGCATTCTCCAACAGCTTTTTCATTGAAAAATGGAGCTCCGTTCCACAACAACCTTTGCACGTGTTTCGTAAAAGCAGCTCCAAAGTGTGGAACGATTCAACTCTCCCAGGTAGGAGCAAGGGAAGTGCGAGTTAGCTCAAACGCTGCAGCGCTTCCTTTGCCTGTCATATGCAGGGGAATCGATACTCGCAATCCCTGTGAGATTCAAATTGATGTCAAGTAAGCAGTCGAACCAGACTGTACTCATGCTGACGCTCACAAGTTCCCCAACGAGGAACTCTACATGGGGGATTAGCTCAAATGGTAGAGCGCTCGCTTAGCATGCGAGAGGTAGCGGGATCGATGCCTGCATCCTCCATAGGTGATGCTGTTTAACTGGCAAGATTTAGTTTCTTACGCAGGGGAATCGATACTCGCAATCCCTGTGAGATTCAAATTGATGTCAAGTAAGCAGTCGAACCAGACTGTACTCATGCTGACGCTCACAAGTTCCCCAACGAGAAACTCTACATGGGGGATTAGCTCAAATGGTAGAGCGCTCGCTTAGCATGCGAGAGGTAGCGGGATCGATGCCCGCATCCTCCACAGGTGATGCTGTTTAACTGGCAAGATTTAGTTCCTTTCCAAAGCAACATCTACAAGAATCGCATTGGCATGAAGGATGACGACACGATTGGCCTAATACAATTTGGGTCCTCATGCTGATGCTAACAAGTTCCCCAACGAGGAGCTTAGTATGGGGGAATTAGCTCAAGTGGTAGAGCGCTTGCTTCGCATGCGAGAGGCAGCGGGATCGATGCCCGCATTCTCCAACAGCTTTTTCATTGAAAAATGGAGCTCCGTTCCACAACAACCTTTGCACGTGTTTCGGAAAAGCAGCTCCAAAGTGTGGGACGATTCAACTCTCCCAGGTAGGAGCAAGGGAAGTGCGAGTTAGCTCAAACGCTGCAGCGCTTCCTTTGCCTGTCATATGCAGGGGAATCGATACTCGCAATCCCTGTGAGATTCAAATTGATGTCAAGTAAGCAGTCGAACCAGACTGTACTCATGCTGACGCTCACAAGTTCCCCAACGAGGAACTCTACATGGGGGATTAGCTCAAATGGTAGAGCGCTCGCTTAGCATGCGAGAGGTAGCGGGATCGATGCCCGCATCCTCCACAGGTGATGCTGTTTAACTGGCAAGATTTAGTTCCTTTCCAAAGCAACATTTACAAGAATCGCATTGGCATGAAGGATGACGACACGATTGGCCTAATACAATTTGGGTCCTCATGCTGATGCTAACAAGTTCCCCAACGAGGAGCTTAATATGGGGGAATTAGCTCAAGTGGTAGAGCGCTTGCTTCGCATGCGAGAGGCAGCGGTATCGATGCCCGCATTCTCCAACAGCTTTTTCATTGAAAAATGGAGCTCCGTTCCACAACAACCTTTGCACGTGTTTCGGAAAAGCAGCTCCAAAGTGTGGGACGATTCAACTCTCCCAGGTAGGAGCAAGGGAAGTGCGAGTTAGCTCAAACGCTGCAGCGCTTCCTTTGCCTGTCATATGCAGGGGAATCGATACTCGCAATCCCTGTGAGATTCAAATTGATGTCAAGTAAGCAGTCGAACCAGACTGTACTCATGCTGACGCTCACAAGTTCCCCAACGAGGAACTCTACATGGGGGATTAGCTCAAATGGTAGAACGCTCGCTTTGCATGCGAGAGGTAGCGGGATCGATGCCCGCATCCTCCATAGGTGATGCTGTTTAACTGGCAAGATTTAGTTTCTTACGCAGGGGAATCGATACTCGCAATCCCTGTGAGATTCAAATTGATGTCAAGTAAGCAGTCGAGCCAGATTGTCAATTGTGACTCAAGACTGAGCAGTTTTTAACTCTTCCAAGGAAAATACACACATGTAAGGTGGGGGATTAGCTCAAATGGTAGAGCGCTCGCTTAGCATGCGAGAGGTAGCGGGATCGATGCCCGCATCCTCCACAGGTGATGCTGTTTAACTGGCAAGATTTAGTTCCTTTCCAAAGCAACATCTACAAGAATCGCATTGGCATGAAGGATGACGACACGATTGGCCTAATACAATTTGGGTCCTCATGCTCATGCTAACAAGTTCCCCAACGAGGAGCTTAATATGGGGGAATTAGCTCAAGTGGTAGAGCGCTTGCTTCGCATGCGAGAGGCAGCGGTATCGATGCCCGCATTCTCCAACAGCTTTTTCATTGAAAAATGGAGCTCCGTTCCACAACAACCTTTGCACGTGTTTCGGAAAAGCAGCTCCAAAGTGTGGGACGATTCAACTCTCCCAGGTAGGAGCAAGGGAAGTGCGAGTTAGCTCAAACGCTGCAGCGCTTCCTTTGCCTGTCATATGCAGGGGAATCGATACTCGCAATCCCTGTGAGATTCAAATTGATGTCAAGTAAGCAGTCGAACCAGACTGTACTCATGCTGACGCTCACAAGTTCCCCAACGAGGAACTCTACATGGGGGATTAGCTCAAATGGTAGAGCGCTCGCTTTGCATGCGAGAGGTAGCGGGATCGATGCCCGCATCCTCCATAGGTGATGCTGTTTAACTGGCAAGATTTAGTTTCTTACGCAGGGGAATCGATACTCGCAATCCCTGTGAGATTCAAATTGATGTCAAGTAAGCAGTCGAGCCAGATTGTCGATTGTGACTCAAGACTGAGCAGTTTTTAACTCTTCCAAGGAAAATACACACACGTAAGGTGGGGGATTAGCTCAAATGGTAGAGCGCTCGCTTAGCATGCGAGAGGTAGCGGGATCGATGCCCGCATCCTCCACAGGTGATGCTGTTTAACTGGCAAGATTTAGTTCCTTTCCAAAGCAACATTTACAAGAATCGCATTGGCATGAAGGATGACGACACGATTGGCCTAATACAATTTGGGTCCTCATGCTCATGCTAACAAGTTCCCCAACGAGGAGCTTAATATGGGGGAATTAGCTCAAGTGGTAGAGCGCTTGCTTCGCATGCGAGAGGCAGCGGGATCGATGCCCGCATTCTCCAACAGCTTTTTCATTGAAAAATGGAGCTCCGTTCCACAACAACCTTTGCACGTGTTTCGGAAAAGCAGCTCCAAAGTGTGGGACGATTCAACTCTCCCAGGTAGGAGCAAGGGAAGTGCGAGTTAGCTCAAACGCTGCAGCGCTTCCTTTGCCTGTCATATGCAGGGGAATCGATACTCGCAATCCCTGTGAGATTCAAATTGATGTCAAGTAAGCAGTCGAACCAGACTGTACTCATGCTGACGCTCACAAGTTCCCCAACGAGAAACTCTACATGGGGGATTAGCTCAAATGGTAGAGCGCTCGCTTTGCATGCGAGAGGTAGCGGGATCGATGCCCGCATCCTCCACAGGTGATGCTGTTTAACTGGCAAGATTTAGTTCCTTTCCAAAGCAACATTTATAAGAATCGCATTGGCATGAAGGATGACGACACGATTGGCCTAATACAATTTGGGTCCTCATGCTGATGCTAACAAGTTCCCCAACGAGGAGCTTAATATGGGGGAATTAGCTCAAGTGGTAGAGCGCTTGCTTCGCATGCGAGAGGCAGCGGGATCGATGCCCGCATTCTCCAACAGCTTTTTCATTGAAAAATGGAGCTCCGTTCCACAACAACCTTTGCACGTGTTTCGGAAAAGCAGCTCCAAAGTGTGGGACGATTCAACTCTCCCAGGTAGGAGCAAGGGAAGTGCGAGTTAGCTCAAACGCTGCAGCGCTTCCTTTGCCTGTCATATGCAGGGGAATCGATACTCGCAATCCCTGTGAGATTCAAATTGATGTCAAGTAAGCAGTCGAACCAGACTGTACTCATGCTGACGCTCACAAGTTCCCCAACGAGGAACTCTACATGGGGGATTAGCTCAAATGGTAGAGCGCTCGCTTTGCATGCGAGAGGTAGCGGGATCGATGCCCGCATCCTCCATAGGTGATGCTGTTTAACTGGCAAGATTTAGTTTCTTACGCAGGGGAATCGATACTCGCAATCCCTGTGAGATTCAAATTGATGTCAAGTAAGCAGTCGAGCCAGATTGTCGATTGTGACTCAAGACTGAGCAGTTTTTAACTCTTCCAAGGAAAATACACACACGTAAGGTGGGGGATTAGCTCAAATGGTAGAGCGCTCGCTTAGCATGCGAGAGGTAGCGGGATCGATGCCCGCATCCTCCACAGGTGATGCTGTTTAACTGGCAAGATTTAGTTCCTTTCCAAAGCAACATCTACAAGAATCGCATTGGCATGAAGGATGACGACACGATTGGCCTAATACAATTTGGGTCCTCATGCTGATGCTAACAAGTTCCCCAACGAGGAGCTTAATATGGGGGAATTAGCTCAAGTGGTAGAGCGCTTGCTTCGCATGCGAGAGGCAGCGGGATCGATGCCCGCATTCTCCAACAGGTTTTTCATTGAAAAATGGAGCTCCGTTCCACAACAACCTTTGCACGTGTTTCGGAAAAGCAGCTCCAAAGTGTGGGACGATTCAACTCTCCCAGGTAGGAGCAAGGGAAGTGCGAGTTAGCTCAAACGCTGCAGCGCTTCCTTTGCCTGTCATATGCAGGGGAATCGATACTCGCAATCCCTGTGAGATTCAAATTGATGTCAAGTAAGCAGTCGAACCAGACTGTACTCATGCTGACGCTCACAAGTTCCCCAACGAGGAACTCTACATGGGGGATTAGCTCAAATGGTAGAACGCTCGCTTTGCATGCGAGAGGTAGCGGGATCGATGCCCGCATCCTCCATAGGTGATGCTGTTTAACTGGCAAGATTTAGTTTCTTACGCAGGGGAATCGATACTCGCAATCCCTGTGAGATTCAAATTGATGTCAAGTAAGCAGTCGAGCCAGATTGTCAATTGTGACTCAAGACTGAGCAGTTTTTAACTCTTCCAAGGAAAATACACACATGTAAGGTGGGGGATTAGCTCAAATGGTAGAGCGCTCGCTTAGCATGCGAGAGGTAGCGGGATCGATGCCCGCATCCTCCACAGGTGATGCTGTTTAACTGGCAAGATTTAGTTCCTTTCCAAAGCAACATCTACAAGAATCGCATTGGCATGAAGGATGACGACACGATTGGCCTAATACAATTTGGGTCCTCATGCTCATGCTAACAAGTTCCCCAACGAGGAGCTTAATATGGGGGAATTAGCTCAAGTGGTAGAGCGCTTGCTTCGCATGCGAGAGGCAGCGGGATCGATGCCCGCATTCTCCAACAGCTTTTTCATTGAAAAATGGAGCTCCGTTCCACAACAACCTTTGCACGTGTTTCGGAAAAGCAGCTCAAAAGTGTGGGACGATTCAACTCTCCCAGGTAGGAGCAAGGGAAGTGCGAGTTAGCTCAAACGCTGCAGCGCTTCCTTTGCCTGTCATATGCAGGGGAATCGATACTCGCAATCCCTGTGAGATTCAAATTGATGTCAAGTAAGCAGTCGAACCAGACTGTACTCATGCTGACGCTCACAAGTTCCCCAATGAGAAACTCTACATGGGGGATTAGCTCAAATGGTAGAGCGCTCGCTTAGCATGCGAGAGGTAGCGGGATCGATGCCCGCATCCTCCACAGGTGATGCTGTTTAACTGGCAAGATTTAGTTCCTTTCCAAAGCAACATCTACAAGAATCGCATTGGCATGAAGGATGACGACACGATTGGCCTAATACAATTTGGGTCCTCATGCTGATGCTAACAAGTTCCCCAACGAGGAGCTTAATATGGGGGAATTAGCTCAAGTGGTAGAGCGCTTGCTTCGCATGCGAGAGGCAGCGGGATCGATGCCCGCATTCTCCAACAGCTTTTTCATTGAAAAATGGAGCTCCGTTCCACAACAACCTTTGCACGTGTTTCGGAAAAGCAGCTCCAAAGTGTGGGACGATTCAACTCTCCCAGGTAGGAGCAAGGGAAGTGCGAGTTAGCTCAAACGCTGCAGCGCTTCCTTTGCCTGTCATATGCAGGGGAATCGATACTCGCAATCCCTGTGAGATTCAAATTGATGTCAAGTAAGCAGTCGAACCAGACTGTACTCATGCTGACGCTCACAAGTTCCCCAACGAGGAACTCTACATGGGGGATTAGCTCAAATGGTAGAGCGCTCGCTTTGCATGCGAGAGGTAGCGGGATCGATGCCCGCATCCTCCATAGGTGATGCTGTTTAACTGGCAAGATTTAGTTTCTTACGCAGGGGAATCGATACTCGCAATCCCTGTGAGATTCAAATTGATGTCAAGTAAGCAGTCGAGCCAGATTGTCGATTGTGACTCAAGACTGAGCAGTTTTTAACTCTTCCAAGGAAAATACACACACGTAAGGTGGGGGATTAGCTCAAATGGTAGAGCGCTCGCTTAGCATGCGAGAGGTAGCGGGATCGATGCCCGCATCCTCCACAGGTGATGCTGTTTAACTGGCAAGATTTAGTTCCTTTCCAAAGCAACATCTACAAGAATCGCATTGGCATGAAGGATGACGACACGATTGGCCTAATACAATTTGGGTCCTCATGCTGATGCTAACAAGTTCCCCAACGAGGAGCTTAATATGGGGGAATTAGCTCAAGTGGTAGAGCGCTTGCTTCGCATGCGAGAGGCAGCGGGATCGATGCCCGCATTCTCCAACAGGTTTTTCATTGAAAAATGGAGCTCCGTTCCACAACAACCTTTGCACGTGTTTCGGAAAAGCAGCTCCAAAGTGTGGGACGATTCAACTCTCCCAGGTAGGAGCAAGGGAAGTGCGAGTTAGCTCAAACGCTGCAGCGCTTCCTTTGCCTGTCATATGCAGGGGAATCGATACTCGCAATCCCTGTGAGATTCAAATTGATGTCAAGTAAGCAGTCGAACCAGACTGTACTCATGCTGACGCTCACAAGTTCCCCAACGAGGAACTCTACATGGGGGATTAGCTCAAATGGTAGAACGCTCGCTTTGCATGCGAGAGGTAGCGGGATCGATGCCCGCATCCTCCATAGGTGATGCTGTTTAACTGGCAAGATTTAGTTTCTTACGCAGGGGAATCGATACTCGCAATCCCTGTGAGATTCAAATTGATGTCAAGTAAGCAGTCGAGCCAGATTGTCAATTGTGACTCAAGACTGAGCAGTTTTTAACTCTTCCAAGGAAAATACACACATGTAAGGTGGGGGATTAGCTCAAATGGTAGAGCGCTCGCTTAGCATGCGAGAGGTAGCGGGATCGATGCCCGCATCCTCCACAGGTGATGCTGTTTAACTGGCAAGATTTAGTTCCTTTCCAAAGCAACATCTACAAGAATCGCATTGGCATGAAGGATGACGACACGATTGGCCTAATACAATTTGGGTCCTCATGCTCATGCTAACAAGTTCCCCAACGAGGAGCTTAATATGGGGGAATTAGCTCAAGTGGTAGAGCGCTTGCTTCGCATGCGAGAGGCAGCGGGATCGATGCCCGCATTCTCCAACAGCTTTTTCATTGAAAAATGGAGCTCCGTTCCACAACAACCTTTGCACGTGTTTCGGAAAAGCAGCTCAAAAGTGTGGGACGATTCAACTCTCCCAGGTAGGAGCAAGGGAAGTGCGAGTTAGCTCAAACGCTGCAGCGCTTCCTTTGCCTGTCATATGCAGGGGAATCGATACTCGCAATCCCTGTGAGATTCAAATTGATGTCAAGTAAGCAGTCGAACCAGACTGTACTCATGCTGACGCTCACAAGTTCCCCAATGAGAAACTCTACATGGGGGATTAGCTCAAATGGTAGAGCGCTCGCTTAGCATGCGAGAGGTAGCGGGATCGATGCCCGCATCCTCCACAGGTGATGCTGTTTAACTGGCAAGATTTAGTTCCTTTCCAAAGCAACATTTACAAGAATCGCATTGGCATGAAGGATGACGACACGATTGGCCTAATACAATTTGGGTCCCCATGCTGATGCTAACAAGTTCCCCAACGAGGAGCTTAATATGGGGGAATTAGCTCAAGTGGTAGAGCGCTTGCTTCGCATGCGAGAGGCAGCGGGATCGATGCCCGCATTCTCCAACAGCTTTTTCATTGAAAAATGGAGCTCCGTTCCACAACAACCTTTGCACGTGTTTCGTAAAAGCAGCTCCAAAGTGTGGAACGATTCAACTCTCCCAGGTAGGAGCAAGGGAAGTGCGAGTTAGCTCAAACGCTGCAGCGCTTCCTTTGCCTGTCATATGCAGGGGAATCGATACTCGCAATCCCTGTGAGATTCAAATTGATGTCAAGTAAGCAGTCGAACCAGACTGTACTCATGCTGACGCTCACAAGTTCCCCAACGAGGAACTCTACATGGGGGATTAGCTCAAATGGTAGAGCGCTCGCTTAGCATGCGAGAGGTAGCGGGATCGATGCCTGCATCCTCCATAGGTGATGCTGTTTAACTGGCAAGATTTAGTTTCTTACGCAGGGGAATCGATACTCGCAATCCCTGTGAGATTCAAATTGATGTCAAGTAAGCAGTCGAACCAGACTGTACTCATGCTGACGCTCACAAGTTCCCCAACGAGAAACTCTACATGGGGGATTAGCTCAAATGGTAGAGCGCTCGCTTAGCATGCGAGAGGTAGCGGGATCGATGCCCGCATCCTCCACAGGTGATGCTGTTTAACTGGCAAGATTTAGTTCCTTTCCAAAGCAACATCTACAAGAATCGCATTGGCATGAAGGATGACGACACGATTGGCCTAATACAATTTGGGTCCTCATGCTGATGCTAACAAGTTCCCCAACGAGGAGCTTAGTATGGGGGAATTAGCTCAAGTGGTAGAGCGCTTGCTTCGCATGCGAGAGGCAGCGGGATCGATGCCCGCATTCTCCAACAGCTTTTTCATTGAAAAATGGAGCTCCGTTCCACAACAACCTTTGCACGTGTTTCGGAAAAGCAGCTCCAAAGTGTGGGACGATTCAACTCTCCCAGGTAGGAGCAAGGGAAGTGCGAGTTAGCTCAAACGCTGCAGCGCTTCCTTTGCCTGTCATATGCAGGGGAATCGATACTCGCAATCCCTGTGAGATTCAAATTGATGTCAAGTAAGCAGTCGAACCAGACTGTACTCATGCTGACGCTCACAAGTTCCCCAACGAGGAACTCTACATGGGGGATTAGCTCAAATGGTAGAGCGCTCGCTTAGCATGCGAGAGGTAGCGGGATCGATGCCCGCATCCTCCACAGGTGATGCTGTTTAACTGGCAAGATTTAGTTCCTTTCCAAAGCAACATTTACAAGAATCGCATTGGCATGAAGGATGACGACACGATTGGCCTAATACAATTTGGGTCCTCATGCTGATGCTAACAAGTTCCCCAACGAGGAGCTTAATATGGGGGAATTAGCTCAAGTGGTAGAGCGCTTGCTTCGCATGCGAGAGGCAGCGGTATCGATGCCCGCATTCTCCAACAGCTTTTTCATTGAAAAATGGAGCTCCGTTCCACAACAACCTTTGCACGTGTTTCGGAAAAGCAGCTCCAAAGTGTGGGACGATTCAACTCTCCCAGGTAGGAGCAAGGGAAGTGCGAGTTAGCTCAAACGCTGCAGCGCTTCCTTTGCCTGTCATATGCAGGGGAATCGATACTCGCAATCCCTGTGAGATTCAAATTGATGTCAAGTAAGCAGTCGAACCAGACTGTACTCATGCTGACGCTCACAAGTTCCCCAACGAGGAACTCTACATGGGGGATTAGCTCAAATGGTAGAGCGCTCGCTTTGCATGCGAGAGGTAGCGGGATCGATGCCCGCATCCTCCATAGGTGATGCTGTTTAACTGGCAAGATTTAGTTTCTTACGCAGGGGAATCGATACTCGCAATCCCTGTGAGATTCAAATTGATGTCAAGTAAGCAGTCGAGCCAGATTGTCGATTGTGACTCAAGACTGAGCAGTTTTTAACTCTTCCAAGGAAAATACACACACGTAAGGTGGGGGATTAGCTCAAATGGTAGAGCGCTCGCTTAGCATGCGAGAGGTAGCGGGATCGATGCCCGCATCCTCCACAGGTGATGCTGTTTAACTGGCAAGATTTAGTTCCTTTCCAAAGCAACATTTACAAGAATCGCATTGGCATGAAGGATGACGACACGATTGGCCTAATACAATTTGGGTCCTCATGCTCATGCTAACAAGTTCCCCAACGAGGAGCTTAATATGGGGGAATTAGCTCAAGTGGTAGAGCGCTTGCTTCGCATGCGAGAGGCAGCGGGATCGATGCCCGCATTCTCCAACAGCTTTTTCATTGAAAAATGGAGCTCCGTTCCACAACAACCTTTGCACGTGTTTCGGAAAAGCAGCTCCAAAGTGTGGGACGATTCAACTCTCCCAGGTAGGAGCAAGGGAAGTGCGAGTTAGCTCAAACGCTGCAGCGCTTCCTTTGCCTGTCATATGCAGGGGAATCGATACTCGCAATCCCTGTGAGATTCAAATTGATGTCAAGTAAGCAGTCGAACCAGACTGTACTCATGCTGACGCTCACAAGTTCCCCAACGAGAAACTCTACATGGGGGATTAGCTCAAATGGTAGAGCGCTCGCTTTGCATGCGAGAGGTAGCGGGATCGATGCCCGCATCCTCCACAGGTGATGCTGTTTAACTGGCAAGATTTAGTTCCTTTCCAAAGCAACATTTATAAGAATCGCATTGGCATGAAGGATGACGACACGATTGGCCTAATACAATTTGGGTCCTCATGCTGATGCTAACAAGTTCCCCAACGAGGAGCTTAATATGGGGGAATTAGCTCAAGTGGTAGAGCGCTTGCTTCGCATGCGAGAGGCAGCGGGATCGATGCCCGCATTCTCCAACAGCTTTTTCATTGAAAAATGGAGCTCCGTTCCACAACAACCTTTGCACGTGTTTCGGAAAAGCAGCTCCAAAGTGTGGGACGATTCAACTCTCCCAGGTAGGAGCAAGGGAAGTGCGAGTTAGCTCAAACGCTGCAGCGCTTCCTTTGCCTGTCATATGCAGGGGAATCGATACTCGCAATCCCTGTGAGATTCAAATTGATGTCAAGTAAGCAGTCGAACCAGACTGTACTCATGCTGACGCTCACAAGTTCCCCAACGAGGAACTCTACATGGGGGATTAGCTCAAATGGTAGAGCGCTCGCTTTGCATGCGAGAGGTAGCGGGATCGATGCCCGCATCCTCCATAGGTGATGCTGTTTAACTGGCAAGATTTAGTTTCTTACGCAGGGGAATCGATACTCGCAATCCCTGTGAGATTCAAATTGATGTCAAGTAAGCAGTCGAGCCAGATTGTCGATTGTGACTCAAGACTGAGCAGTTTTTAACTCTTCCAAGGAAAATACACACACGTAAGGTGGGGGATTAGCTCAAATGGTAGAGCGCTCGCTTAGCATGCGAGAGGTAGCGGGATCGATGCCCGCATCCTCCACAGGTGATGCTGTTTAACTGGCAAGATTTAGTTCCTTTCCAAAGCAACATCTACAAGAATCGCATTGGCATGAAGGATGACGACACGATTGGCCTAATACAATTTGGGTCCTCATGCTGATGCTAACAAGTTCCCCAACGAGGAGCTTAATATGGGGGAATTAGCTCAAGTGGTAGAGCGCTTGCTTCGCATGCGAGAGGCAGCGGGATCGATGCCCGCATTCTCCAACAGGTTTTTCATTGAAAAATGGAGCTCCGTTCCACAACAACCTTTGCACGTGTTTCGGAAAAGCAGCTCCAAAGTGTGGGACGATTCAACTCTCCCAGGTAGGAGCAAGGGAAGTGCGAGTTAGCTCAAACGCTGCAGCGCTTCCTTTGCCTGTCATATGCAGGGGAATCGATACTCGCAATCCCTGTGAGATTCAAATTGATGTCAAGTAAGCAGTCGAACCAGACTGTACTCATGCTGACGCTCACAAGTTCCCCAACGAGGAACTCTACATGGGGGATTAGCTCAAATGGTAGAACGCTCGCTTTGCATGCGAGAGGTAGCGGGATCGATGCCCGCATCCTCCATAGGTGATGCTGTTTAACTGGCAAGATTTAGTTTCTTACGCAGGGGAATCGATACTCGCAATCCCTGTGAGATTCAAATTGATGTCAAGTAAGCAGTCGAGCCAGATTGTCAATTGTGACTCAAGACTGAGCAGTTTTTAACTCTTCCAAGGAAAATACACACATGTAAGGTGGGGGATTAGCTCAAATGGTAGAGCGCTCGCTTAGCATGCGAGAGGTAGCGGGATCGATGCCCGCATCCTCCACAGGTGATGCTGTTTAACTGGCAAGATTTAGTTCCTTTCCAAAGCAACATCTACAAGAATCGCATTGGCATGAAGGATGACGACACGATTGGCCTAATACAATTTGGGTCCTCATGCTCATGCTAACAAGTTCCCCAACGAGGAGCTTAATATGGGGGAATTAGCTCAAGTGGTAGAGCGCTTGCTTCGCATGCGAGAGGCAGCGGGATCGATGCCCGCATTCTCCAACAGCTTTTTCATTGAAAAATGGAGCTCCGTTCCACAACAACCTTTGCACGTGTTTCGGAAAAGCAGCTCAAAAGTGTGGGACGATTCAACTCTCCCAGGTAGGAGCAAGGGAAGTGCGAGTTAGCTCAAACGCTGCAGCGCTTCCTTTGCCTGTCATATGCAGGGGAATCGATACTCGCAATCCCTGTGAGATTCAAATTGATGTCAAGTAAGCAGTCGAACCAGACTGTACTCATGCTGACGCTCACAAGTTCCCCAATGAGAAACTCTACATGGGGGATTAGCTCAAATGGTAGAGCGCTCGCTTAGCATGCGAGAGGTAGCGGGATCGATGCCCGCATCCTCCACAGGTGATGCTGTTTAACTGGCAAGATTTAGTTCCTTTCCAAAGCAACATCTACAAGAATCGCATTGGCATGAAGGATGACGACACGATTGGCCTAATACAATTTGGGTCCTCATGCTGATGCTAACAAGTTCCCCAACGAGGAGCTTAATATGGGGGAATTAGCTCAAGTGGTAGAGCGCTTGCTTCGCATGCGAGAGGCAGCGGGATCGATGCCCGCATTCTCCAACAGCTTTTTCATTGAAAAATGGAGCTCCGTTCCACAACAACCTTTGCACGTGTTTCGGAAAAGCAGCTCCAAAGTGTGGGACGATTCAACTCTCCCAGGTAGGAGCAAGGGAAGTGCGAGTTAGCTCAAACGCTGCAGCGCTTCCTTTGCCTGTCATATGCAGGGGAATCGATACTCGCAATCCCTGTGAGATTCAAATTGATGTCAAGTAAGCAGTCGAACCAGACTGTACTCATGCTGACGCTCACAAGTTCCCCAACGAGGAACTCTACATGGGGGATTAGCTCAAATGGTAGAGCGCTCGCTTTGCATGCGAGAGGTAGCGGGATCGATGCCCGCATCCTCCATAGGTGATGCTGTTTAACTGGCAAGATTTAGTTTCTTACGCAGGGGAATCGATACTCGCAATCCCTGTGAGATTCAAATTGATGTCAAGTAAGCAGTCGAGCCAGATTGTCGATTGTGACTCAAGACTGAGCAGTTTTTAACTCTTCCAAGGAAAATACACACACGTAAGGTGGGGGATTAGCTCAAATGGTAGAGCGCTCGCTTAGCATGCGAGAGGTAGCGGGATCGATGCCCGCATCCTCCACAGGTGATGCTGTTTAACTGGCAAGATTTAGTTCCTTTCCAAAGCAACATCTACAAGAATCGCATTGGCATGAAGGATGACGACACGATTGGCCTAATACAATTTGGGTCCTCATGCTGATGCTAACAAGTTCCCCAACGAGGAGCTTAATATGGGGGAATTAGCTCAAGTGGTAGAGCGCTTGCTTCGCATGCGAGAGGCAGCGGGATCGATGCCCGCATTCTCCAACAGGTTTTTCATTGAAAAATGGAGCTCCGTTCCACAACAACCTTTGCACGTGTTTCGGAAAAGCAGCTCCAAAGTGTGGGACGATTCAACTCTCCCAGGTAGGAGCAAGGGAAGTGCGAGTTAGCTCAAACGCTGCAGCGCTTCCTTTGCCTGTCATATGCAGGGGAATCGATACTCGCAATCCCTGTGAGATTCAAATTGATGTCAAGTAAGCAGTCGAACCAGACTGTACTCATGCTGACGCTCACAAGTTCCCCAACGAGGAACTCTACATGGGGGATTAGCTCAAATGGTAGAACGCTCGCTTTGCATGCGAGAGGTAGCGGGATCGATGCCCGCATCCTCCATAGGTGATGCTGTTTAACTGGCAAGATTTAGTTTCTTACGCAGGGGAATCGATACTCGCAATCCCTGTGAGATTCAAATTGATGTCAAGTAAGCAGTCGAGCCAGATTGTCAATTGTGACTCAAGACTGAGCAGTTTTTAACTCTTCCAAGGAAAATACACACATGTAAGGTGGGGGATTAGCTCAAATGGTAGAGCGCTCGCTTAGCATGCGAGAGGTAGCGGGATCGATGCCCGCATCCTCCACAGGTGATGCTGTTTAACTGGCAAGATTTAGTTCCTTTCCAAAGCAACATCTACAAGAATCGCATTGGCATGAAGGATGACGACACGATTGGCCTAATACAATTTGGGTCCTCATGCTCATGCTAACAAGTTCCCCAACGAGGAGCTTAATATGGGGGAATTAGCTCAAGTGGTAGAGCGCTTGCTTCGCATGCGAGAGGCAGCGGGATCGATGCCCGCATTCTCCAACAGCTTTTTCATTGAAAAATGGAGCTCCGTTCCACAACAACCTTTGCACGTGTTTCGGAAAAGCAGCTCAAAAGTGTGGGACGATTCAACTCTCCCAGGTAGGAGCAAGGGAAGTGCGAGTTAGCTCAAACGCTGCAGCGCTTCCTTTGCCTGTCATATGCAGGGGAATCGATACTCGCAATCCCTGTGAGATTCAAATTGATGTCAAGTAAGCAGTCGAACCAGACTGTACTCATGCTGACGCTCACAAGTTCCCCAATGAGAAACTCTACATGGGGGATTAGCTCAAATGGTAGAGCGCTCGCTTAGCATGCGAGAGGTAGCGGGATCGATGCCCGCATCCTCCACAGGTGATGCTGTTTAACTGGCAAGATTTAGTTCCTTTCCAAAGCAACATTTACAAGAATCGCATTGGCATGAAGGATGACGACACGATTGGCCTAATACAATTTGGGTCCCCATGCTGATGCTAACAAGTTCCCCAACGAGGAGCTTAATATGGGGGAATTAGCTCAAGTGGTAGAGCGCTTGCTTCGCATGCGAGAGGCAGCGGGATCGATGCCCGCATTCTCCAACAGCTTTTTCATTGAAAAATGGAGCTCCGTTCCACAACAACCTTTGCACGTGTTTCGTAAAAGCAGCTCCAAAGTGTGGAACGATTCAACTCTCCCAGGTAGGAGCAAGGGAAGTGCGAGTTAGCTCAAACGCTGCAGCGCTTCCTTTGCCTGTCATATGCAGGGGAATCGATACTCGCAATCCCTGTGAGATTCAAATTGATGTCAAGTAAGCAGTCGAACCAGACTGTACTCATGCTGACGCTCACAAGTTCCCCAACGAGGAACTCTACATGGGGGATTAGCTCAAATGGTAGAGCGCTCGCTTAGCATGCGAGAGGTAGCGGGATCGATGCCTGCATCCTCCATAGGTGATGCTGTTTAACTGGCAAGATTTAGTTTCTTACGCAGGGGAATCGATACTCGCAATCCCTGTGAGATTCAAATTGATGTCAAGTAAGCAGTCGAACCAGACTGTACTCATGCTGACGCTCACAAGTTCCCCAACGAGAAACTCTACATGGGGGATTAGCTCAAATGGTAGAGCGCTCGCTTAGCATGCGAGAGGTAGCGGGATCGATGCCCGCATCCTCCACAGGTGATGCTGTTTAACTGGCAAGATTTAGTTCCTTTCCAAAGCAACATCTACAAGAATCGCATTGGCATGAAGGATGACGACACGATTGGCCTAATACAATTTGGGTCCTCATGCTGATGCTAACAAGTTCCCCAACGAGGAGCTTAGTATGGGGGAATTAGCTCAAGTGGTAGAGCGCTTGCTTCGCATGCGAGAGGCAGCGGGATCGATGCCCGCATTCTCCAACAGCTTTTTCATTGAAAAATGGAGCTCCGTTCCACAACAACCTTTGCACGTGTTTCGGAAAAGCAGCTCCAAAGTGTGGGACGATTCAACTCTCCCAGGTAGGAGCAAGGGAAGTGCGAGTTAGCTCAAACGCTGCAGCGCTTCCTTTGCCTGTCATATGCAGGGGAATCGATACTCGCAATCCCTGTGAGATTCAAATTGATGTCAAGTAAGCAGTCGAACCAGACTGTACTCATGCTGACGCTCACAAGTTCCCCAACGAGGAACTCTACATGGGGGATTAGCTCAAATGGTAGAGCGCTCGCTTAGCATGCGAGAGGTAGCGGGATCGATGCCCGCATCCTCCACAGGTGATGCTGTTTAACTGGCAAGATTTAGTTCCTTTCCAAAGCAACATTTACAAGAATCGCATTGGCATGAAGGATGACGACACGATTGGCCTAATACAATTTGGGTCCTCATGCTGATGCTAACAAGTTCCCCAACGAGGAGCTTAATATGGGGGAATTAGCTCAAGTGGTAGAGCGCTTGCTTCGCATGCGAGAGGCAGCGGGATCGATGCCCGCATTCTCCAACAGCTTTTTCATTGAAAAATGGAGCTCTGTTCCACAACAACCTTTGCACGTGTTTCGGAAAAGCAGCTCCAAAGTGTGGGACGATTCAACTCTCCCAGGTAGGAGCAAGGGAAGTGCGAGTTAGCTCAAACGCTGCAGCGCTTCCTTTGCCTGTCATATGCAGGGGAATCGATACTCGCAATCCCTGTGAGATTCAAATTGATGTCAAGTAAGCAGTCGAACCAGACTGTACTCATGCTGACGCTCACAAGTTCCCCAACGAGGAACTCTACATGGGGGATTAGCTCAAATGGTAGAGCGCTCGCTTAGCATGCGAGAGGTAGCGGGATCGATGCCCGCATCCTCCACAGGTGATGCTGTTTAACTGGCAAGATTTAGTTCCTTTCCAAAGCAACATCTACAAGAATCGCATTGGCATGAAGGATGACGACACGATTGGCCTAATACAATTTGGGTCCTCATGCTGATGCTAACAAGTTCCCCAACGAGGAGCTTAATATGGGGGAATTAGCTCAAGTGGTAGAGCGCTTGCTTCGCATGCGAGAGGCAGCGGGATCGATGCCCGCATTCTCCAACAGCTTTTTCATTGAAAAATGGAGCTCTGTTCCACAACAACCTTTGCACGTGTTTCGGAAAAGCAGCTCCAAAGTGTGGGACGATTCAACTCTCCCAGGTAGGAGCAAGGGAAGTGCGAGTTAGCTCAAACGCTGCAGCGCTTCCTTTGCCTGTCATATGCAGGGGAATCGATACTCGCAATCCCTGTGAGATTCAAATTGATGTCAAGTAAGCAGTCGAACCAGACTGTACTCATGCTGACGCTCACAAGTTCCCCAACGAGGAACTCTACATGGGGGATTAGCTCAAATGGTAGAGCGCTCGCTTAGCATGCGAGAGGTAGCGGGATCGATGCCCGCATCCTCCATAGGTGATGCTGTTTAACTGGCAAGATTTAGTTTCTTACGCAGGGGAATCGATACTCGCAATCCCTGTGAGATTCAAATTGATGTCAAGTAAGCAGTCGAACCAGACTGTACTCATGCTGACGCTCACAAGTTCCCCAACGAGAAACTCTACATGGGGGATTAGCTCAAATGGTAGAGCGCTCGCTTAGCATGCGAGAGGTAGCGGGATCGATGCCCGCATCCTCCACAGGTGATGCTGTTTAACTGGCAAGATTTAGTTCCTTTCCAAAGCAACATCTACAAGAATCGCATTGGCATGAAGGATGACGACACGATTGGCCTAATACAATTTGGGTCCTCATGCTGATGCTAACAAGTTCCCCAACGAGGAGCTTAGTATGGGGGAATTAGCTCAAGTGGTAGAGCGCTTGCTTCGCATGCGAGAGGCAGCGGGATCGATGCCCGCATTCTCCAACAGCTTTTTCATTGAAAAATGGAGCTCCGTTCCACAACAACCTTTGCACGTGTTTCGGAAAAGCAGCTCCAAAGTGTGGGACGATTCAACTCTCCCAGGTAGGAGCAAGGGAAGTGCGAGTTAGCTCAAACGCTGCAGCGCTTCCTTTGCCTGTCATATGCAGGGGAATCGATACTCGCAATCCCTGTGAGATTCAAATTGATGTCAAGTAAGCAGTCGAACCAGACTGTACTCATGCTGACGCTCACAAGTTCCCCAACGAGGAACTCTACATGGGGGATTAGCTCAAATGGTAGAGCGCTCGCTTAGCATGCGAGAGGTAGCGGGATCGATGCCCGCATCCTCCACAGGTGATGCTGTTTAACTGGCAAGATTTAGTTCCTTTCCAAAGCAACATTTACAAGAATCGCATTGGCATGAAGGATGACGACACGATTGGCCTAATACAATTTGGGTCCTCATGCTGATGCTAACAAGTTCCCCAACGAGGAGCTTAATATGGGGGAATTAGCTCAAGTGGTAGAGCGCTTGCTTCGCATGCGAGAGGCAGCGGGATCGATGCCCGCATTCTCCAACAGCTTTTTCATTGAAAAATGGAGCTCCGTTCCACAACAACCTTTGCACGTGTTTCGGAAAAGCAGCTCCAAAGTGTGGGACGATTCAACTCTCCCAGGTAGGAGCAAGGGAAGTGCGAGTTAGCTCAAACGCTGCAGCGCTTCCTTTGCCTGTCATATGCAGGGGAATCGATACTCGCAATCCCTGTGAGATTCAAATTGATGTCAAGTAAGCAGTCGAACCAGACTGTACTCATGCTGACGCTCACAAGTTCCCCAACGAGGAACTCTACATGGGGGATTAGCTCAAATGGTAGAGCGCTCGCTTAGCATGCGAGAGGTAGCGGGATCGATGCCCGCATCCTCCACAGGTGATGCTGTTTAACTGGCAAGATTTAGTTCCTTTCCAAAGCAACATCTACAAGAATCGCATTGGCATGAAGGATGACGACACGATTGGCCTAATACAATTTGGGTCCTCTTGCCGATGCTAACAAGTTCCCCAACGAGGAGCTTAATATGGGGGAATTAGCTCAAGTGGTAAAGCGCTTGCTTCGCATGCGAGAGGCAGCGGGATCGATGCCCGCATTCTCCAACAGCTTTTTCATTGAAAAATGGAGCTCTGTTCCACAACAACCTTTGCACGTGTTTCGGAAAAGCAGCTCCAAAGTGTGGGACGATTCAACTCTCCCAGGTAGGAGCAAGGGAAGTGCGAGTTAGCTCAAACGCTGCAGCGCTTCCTTTGCCTGTCATATGCAGGGGAATCGATACTCGCAATCCCTGTGAGATTCAAATTGATGTCAAGTAAGCAGTCGAACCAGACTGTACTCATGCTGACGCTCACAAGTTCCCCAACGAGGAACTCTACATGGGGGATTAGCTCAAATGGTAGAGCGCTCGCTTTGCATGCGAGAGGTAGCGGGATCGATGCCCACATCCTCCACAGGTGATGCTGTTTAACTGGCAAGATTTAGTTTCTTACGCAGGGGAATCGATACTCGCAATCCCTGTGAGATTCAAATTGATGTCAAGTAAGCAGTCGAACCAGACTGTACTCATGCTGACGCTCACAAGTTCCCCAACGAGGAACTCTACATGGGGGATTAGCTCAAATGGTAGAGCGCTCGCTTTGCATGCGAGAGGTAGCGGGATCGATGCCCGCATCCTCCACAGGTGATGCTGTTTAACTGGCAAGATTTAGTTCCTTTCCAAAGCAACATTTATAAGAATCGCATTGGCATGAAGGATGACGACACGATTGTCCTAATACAATTTGGGTCCTCATGCTGATGCTAACAAGTTCCCCAACGAGGAGCTTAATATGGGGGAATTAGCTCAAGTGGTAGAGCGCTTGCTTCGCATGCGAGAGGCAGCGGGATCGATGCCCGCATTCTCCAACAGCTTTTTCATTGAAAAATGGAGCTCCGTTCCACAACAACCTTTGCACGTGTTTCGGAAAAGCAGCTCCAAGGTGTGGGACAATTCAACTCTCCCAGGTAGGAGCAAGGGAAGTGCGAGTTAGCTCAAACGCTGCAGCGCTTCCTTTGCCTGTCATATGCAGGGGAATCGATACTCGCAATCCCTGTGAGATTCAAATTGATGTCAAGTAAGCAGTCGAACCAGACTGTACTCATGCTGACGCTCACAAGTTCCCCAACGAGGAACTCTACATGGGGGATTAGCTCAAATGGTAGAGCGCTCGCTTTGCATGCGAGAGGTAGCGGGATCGATGCCCGCATCCTCCATAGGTGATGCTGTTTAACTGGCAAGATTTAGTTTCTTACGCAGGGGAATCGATACTCGCAATCCCTGTGAGATTCAAATTGATGTCAAGTAAGCAGTCGAGCCAGATTGTCGATTGTGACTCAAGACTGAGCAGTTTTTAACTCTTCCAAGGAAAATACACACATGTAAGGTGGGGGATTAGCTCAAATGGTAGAGCGCTCGCTTAGCATGCGAGAGGTAGCGGGATAGATGCCCGCATCCTCCACAGGTGATGCTGTTTAACTGGCAAGATTTAGTTCCTTTCCAAAGCAACATCTACAAGTATCGCATTGGCATGAAGGATGACGACACGATTGGCTTAATACAATTTGGGTCCTCATGCTGATGCTAACAAGTTCCCCAACGAGGAGCTTAATATGGGGGAATTAGCTCAAGTGGTAGAGCGCTTGCTTCGCATGCGAGAGGCAGCGGGATCGATGCCCGCATTCTCCAACAGCTTTTTCATTGAAAAATGGAGCTCCGTTCCACAACAACCTTTGCACGTGTTTCGGAAAAGCAGCTCCAAAGTGTGGGACGATTCAACTCTCCCAGGTAGGAGCAAGGGAAGTGCGAGTTAGCTCAAACGCTGCAGCGCTTCCTTTGCCTGTCATATGCAGGGGAATCGATACTCGCAATCCCTGTGAGATTCAAATTGATGTCAAGTAAGCAGTCGAACCAGACTGTACTCATGCTGACGCTCACAAGTTCCCCAACGAGGAACTCTACATGGGGGATTAGCTCAAATGGTAGAGCGCTCACTTTGCATGCGAGAGGTAGCGGGATCGATGCCCGCATCCTCCATAGGTGATGCTGTTTAACTGGCAAGATTTAGTTTCTTACGCAGGGGAATCGATACTCGCAATCCCTGTGAGATTCAAATTGATGTCAAGTAAGCAGTCGAACCAGACTGTACTCATGCTGACGCTCACAAGTTCCCCAACGAGGAACTCTACATGGGGGATTAGCTCAAATGGTAGAGCGCTCGCTTTGCATGCGAGAGGTAGCGGGATCGATGCCCGCATCCTCCATAGGTGATGCTGTTTAACTGGCAAGATTTAGTTTCTTACGCAGGGGAATCGATACTCGCAATCCCTGTGAGATTCAAATTGATGTCAAGTAAGCAGTCGAGCCAGATTGTCGATTGTGACTCAAGACTGAGCAGTTTTTAACTCTTCCAAGGAAAATACACACACGTAAGGTGGGGGATTAGCTCAAATGGTAGAGCGCTCGCTTAGCATGCGAGAGGTAGCGGGATCGATGCCCGCATCCTCCACAGGTGATGCTGTTTAACTGGCAAGATTTAGTTCCTTTCCAAAGCAACATCTACAAGAATCGTATTGGCATGAAGGATGACGACACGATTGGCCTAATACAATTTGGGTCCTCATGCTGATGCTAACAAGTTCCCCAACGAGGAGCTTAATATGGGGGAATTAGCTCAAGTGGTAGAGCGCTTGCTTCGCATGCGAGAGGCAGCGGGATCGATGCCCGCATTCTCCAACAGCTTTTTCATTGAAAAATGGAGCTCCGTTCCACAACAACCTTTGCACGTGTTTCGGAAAAGCAGCTCCAAAGTGTGGGACGATTCAACTCTCCCAGGTAGGAGCAAGGGAAGTGCGAGTTAGCTCAAACGCTGCAGCGCTTCCTTTGCCTGTCATATGCAGGGGAATCGATACTCGCAATCCCTGTGAGATTCAAATTGATGTCAAGTAAGCAGTCGAACCAGACTGTACTCATGCTGACGCTCACAAGTTCCCCAACGAGGAACTCTACATGGGGGATTAGCTCAAATGGTAGAGCGCTCGCTTTGCATGCGAGAGGTAGCGGGATCGATGCCCGCATCCTCCATAGGTGATGCTGTTTAACTGGCAAGATTTAGTTTCTTACGCAGGGGAATCGATACTCGCAATCCCTGTGAGATTCAAATTGATGTCAAGTAAGCAGTCGAGCCAGATTGTCGATTGTGACTCAAGACTGAGCAGTTTTTAACTCTTCCAAGGAAAATACACACATGTAAGGTGGGGGATTAGCTCAAATGGTAGAGCGCTCGCTTAGCATGCGAGAGGTAGCGGGATCGATGCCCGCATCCTCCACAGGTGATGCTGTTTAACTGGCAAGATTTAGTTCCTTTCCAAAGCAACATCTACAAGAATCGCATTGGCATGAAGGATGACGACACGATTGGCCTAATAAAATTTGGGTCCTCATGCTGATGCTAACAAGTTCCCCAACGAGGAGCTTAGTATGGGGGAATTAGCTCAAGTGGTAGAGCGCTTGCTTCGCATGCGAGAGGCAGCGGGATCGATGCCCGCATTCTCCAACAGCTTTTTCATTGAAAAATGGAGCTCCGTTCCACAACAACCTTTGCACGTGTTTCGGAAAAGCAGCTCCAAAGTGTGGGACGATTCAACTCTCCCAGGTAGGAGCAAGGGAAGTGCGAGTTAGCTCAAACGCTGCAGCGCTTCCTTTGCCTGTCATATGCAGGGGAATCGATACTCGCAATCCCTGTGAGATTCAAATTGATGTCAAGTAAGCAGTCGAACCAGACTGTACTCATGCTGACGCTCACAAGTTCCCCAACGAGGAACTCTACATGGGGGATTAGCTCAAATGGTAGAGCGCTCGCTTAGCATGCGAGAGGTAGCGGGATCGATGCCCGCATCCTCCACAGGTGATGCTGTTTAACTGGCAAGATTTAGTTCCTTTCCAAAGCAACATCTACAAGAATCGCATTGGCATGAAGGATGACGACACGATTGGCCTAATACAATTTGGGTCCTCATGCTGATGCTAACAAGTTCCCCAACGAGGAGCTTAATATGGGGGAATTAGCTCAAGTGGTAGAGCGCTTGCTTCGCATGCGAGAGGCAGCGGGATCGATGCCCGCATTCTCCAACAGCTTTTTCATTGAAAAATGGAGCTCCGTTCCACAACAACCTTTGCACGTGTTTCGGAAAAGCAGCTCCAAAGTGTGGGACGATTCAACTCTCCCAGGTAGGAGCAAGGGAAGTGCGAGTTAGCTCAAACGCTGCAGCGCTTCCTTTGCCTGTCATATGCAGGGGAATCGATACTCGCAATCCCTGTGAGATTCAAATTGATGTAAAGTAAGCAGTCGAACCAGACTGTACTCATGCTGACGCTCACAAGTTCCCCAACGAGGAACTCTACATGGGGGATTAGCTCAAATGGTAGAGCGCTCGCTTTGCATGCGAGAGGTAGCGGGATCGATGCCCGCATCCTCCATAGGTGATGCTGTTTAACTGGCAAGATTGAGTTTCTTACGCAGGGGAATCGATACTCGCAATCCCTGTGAGATTCAAATTGATGTCAAGTAAGCAGTCGAGCCAGATTGTCGATTGTGACTCAAGACTGAGCAGTTTTTAACTCTTCCAAGGAAAATACACACATGTAAGGTGGGGGATTAGCTCAAATGGTAGAGCGCTCGCTTAGCATGCGAGAGGTAGCGGGATCGATGCCCGCATCCTCCACAGGTGATGCTGTTTAACTGGCAAGATTTAGTTCCTTTCCAAAGCAACATCTACAAGAATCGCATTGGCATGAAGGATGACGACACGATTGGCCTAATACAATTTGGGTCCTCATGCTGATGCTAACAAGTTCCCCAACGAGGAGCTTAGTATGGGGGAATTAGCTCAAGTGGTAGAGCGCTTGCTTCGCATGCGAGAGGCAGCGGGATCGACGCCCGCATTCTCCAACAGCTTTTTCATTGAAAAATGGAGCTCCGTTCCACAACAACCTTTGCACGTGTTTCGGAAAAGCAGCTCCAAAGTGTGGGACGATTCAACTCTCCCAGGTAGGAGCAAGGGAAGTGCGAGTTAGCTCAAACGCTGCAGCGCTTCCTTTGCCTGTCATATGCAGGGGAATCGATACTCGCAATCCCTGTGAGATTCAAATTGATGTCAAGTAAGCAGTCGAACCAGACTGTACTCATGCTGACGCTCACAAGTTCCCCAACGAGGAACTCTACATGGGGGATTAGCTCAAATGGTAGAGCGCTCGCTTAGCATGCGAGAGGTAGCGGGATCGATGCCCGCATCCTCCACAGGTGATGCTGTTTAACTGGCAAGATTTAGTTCCTTTCCAAAGCAACATCTACAAGAATCGCATTGGCATGAAGGATGACGACACGATTGGCCTAATACAATTTGGGTCCTCATGCTGATGCTAACAAGTTCCCCAACGAGGAGCTTAATATGGGGGAATTAGCTCAAGTGGTAGAGCGCTTGCTTCGCATGCGAGAGGCAGCGGGATCGATGCCCGCATTCTCCAACAGCTTTTTCATTGAAAAATGGAGCTCCGTTCCACAACAACCTTTGCACGTGTTTCGGAAAAGCAGCTCCAAAGTGTGGGACGATTCAACTCTCCCAGGTAGGAGCAAGGGAAGTGCGAGTTAGCTCAAACGCTGCAGCGCTTCCTTTGCCTGTCATATGCAGGGGAATCGATACTCGCAATCCCTGTGAGATTCAAATTGATGTCAAGTAAGCAGTCGAACCAGACTGTACTCATGCTGACGCTCACAAGTTCCCCAACGAGGAACTCTACATGGGGGATTAGCTCAAATGGTAGAGCGCTCGCTTTGCATGCGAGAGGTAGCGGGATCGATGCCCGCATCCTCCATAGGTGATGCTGTTTAACTGGCAAGATTGAGTTTCTTACGCAGGGGAATCGATACTCGCAATCCCTGTGAGATTCAAATTGATGTCAAGTAAGCAGTCGAGCCAGATTGTCGATTGTGACTCAAGACTGAGCAGTTTTTAACTCTTCCAAGGAAAATACACACATGTAAGGTGGGGGATTAGCTCAAATGGTAGAGCGCTCGCTTAGCATGCGAGAGGTAGCGGGATCGATGCCCGCATCCTCCACAGGTGATGCTGTTTAACTGGCAAGATTTAGTTCCTTTCCAAAGCAACATCTACAAGAATCGCATTGGCATGAAGGATGACGACACGATTGGCCTAATACAATTTGGGTCCTCATGCTGATGCTAACAAGTTCCCCAACGAGGAGCTTAGTATGGGGGAATTAGCTCAAGTGGTAGAGCGCTTGCTTCGCATGCGAGAGGCAGCGGGATCGACGCCCGCATTCTCCAACAGCTTTTTCATTGAAAAATGGAGCTCCGTTCCACAACAACCTTTGCACGTGTTTCGGAAAAGCAGCTCCAAAGTGTGGGACGATTCAACTCTCCCAGGTAGGAGCAAGGGAAGTGCGAGTTAGCTCAAACGCTGCAGCGCTTCCTTTGCCTGTCATATGCAGGGGAATCGATACTCGCAATCCCTGTGAGATTCAAATTGATGTCAAGTAAGCAGTCGAACCAGACTGTACTCATGCTGACGCTCACAAGTTCCCCAACGAGGAACTCTACATGGGGGATTAGCTCAAATGGTAGAGCGCTCGCTTAGCATGCGAGAGGTAGCGGGATCGATGCCCGCATCCTCCACAGGTGATGCTGTTTAACTGGCAAGATTTAGTTCCTTTCCAAAGCAACATTTACAAGAATCGCATTGGCATGAAGGATGACGACACGATTGGCCTAATACAATTTGGGTCCTCATGCTGATGCTAACAAGTTCCCCAACGAGGAGCTTAATATGGGGGAATTAGCTCAAGTGGTAGAGCGCTTGCTTCGCATGCGAGAGGCAGCGGGATCGATGCCCGCATTCTCCAACAGCTTTTTCATTGAAAAATGGAGCTCTGTTCCACAACAACCTTTGCACGTGTTTCGGAAAAGCAGCTCCAAAGTGTGGGACGATTCAACTCTCCCAGGTAGGAGCAAGGGAAGTGCGAGTTAGCTCAAACGCTGCAGCGCTTCCTTTGCCTGTCATATGCAGGGGAATCGATACTCGCAATCCCTGTGAGATTCAAATTGATGTCAAGTAAGCAGTCGAACCAGACTGTACTCATGCTGACGCTCACAAGTTCCCCAACGAGGAACTCTACATGGGGGATTAGCTCAAATGGTAGAGCGCTCGCTTTGCATGCGAGAGGTAGCGGGATCGATGCCCACATCCTCCACAGGTGATGCTGTTTAACTGGCAAGATTTAGTTTCTTACGCAGGGGAATCGATACTCGCAATCCCTGTGAGATTCAAATTGATGTCAAGTAAGCAGTCGAGCCAGATTGTCGATTGTGACTCAAGACTGAGCAGTTTTTAACTCTTCCAAGGAAAATACACACATGTAAGGTGGGGGATTAGCTCAAATGGTAGAGCGCTCGCTTAGCATGCGAGAGGTAGCGGGATCGATGCCCGCATCCTCCACAGGTGATGCTGTTTAACTGGCAAGATTTAGTTCCTTTCCAAAGCAACGTCTACAAGAATCGCATTGGCATGAAGGATGACGACACGATTGGCCTAATACAATTTGGGTCCTCATGCTGATGCTAACAAGTTCCCCAACGAGGAGCTTAATATGGGGGTATTAGCTCAAGTGGTAGAGCGCTTGCTTCGCATGCGAGAGGCAGCGGGATCGATGCCCGCATTCTCCAACAGCTTTTTCATTGAAAAATGGAGCTCCGTTCCACAACAACCTTTGCATGTGTTTCGGAAAAGCAGCTCCAAAGTGTGGGACGATTCAACTCTCACAGGTAGGAGCAAGGGAAGTGCGAGTTAGCTCAAACGCTGCAGCGCTTCCTTTGCCTGTCATATGCAGGGGAATCGATACTCGCAATCCCTGTGAGATTCAAATTGATGTCAAGTAAGCAGTCGAACCAGACTGTACTCATGCTGACGCTCACAAGTTCCCCAATGAGGAACTCTACATGGGGGATTAGCTCAAATGGTAGAGCGCTCGCTTAGCATGCGAGAGGTAGCGGGATCGATGCCCGCATCCTCCACAGGTGATGCTGTTTAACTGGCAAGATTTAGTTTCTTACGCAGGGGAATCGATACTCGCAATCCCTGTGAGATTCAAATTGATGTCAAGTAAGCAGTCGAACCAGACTGTACTCATGCTGACGCTCACAAGTTCCCCAACGAGGAACTCTACATGGGGGATTAGCTCAAATGGTAGAGCGCTCGCTTTGCATGCGAGAGATAGCGGGATCGATGCCCGCATCCTCCATAGGTGATGCTGTTTAACTGGCAAGATTTAGTTTCTTACGCAGGGGAATCGATACTCGCAATCCCTGTGAGATTCAAATTGATGTCAAGTAAGCAGTCGAGCCAGATTGTCGATTGTGACTCAAGACTGAGCAGTTTTTAACTCTTCCAAGGAAAATACACACACGTAAGGTGGGGGATTAGCTCAAATGGTAGAGCGCTCGCTTAGCATGCGAGAGGTAGCGGGATCGATGCCCGCATCCTCCACAGGTGATGCTGTTTAACTGGCAAGATTTAGTTCCTTTCCAAAGCAACATCTACAAGAATCGCATTGGCATGAAGGATGACGACACGATTGGCCTAATACAATTTGGGTCCTCATGCTGATGCTAACAAGTTCCCCAACGAGGAGCTTAATATGGGGGAATTAGCTCAAGTGGTAGAGCGCTTGCTTCGCATGCGAGAGGCAGCGGGATCGATGCCCGCATTCTCCAACAGCTTTTTCATTGAAAAATGGAGCTCCGTTCCACAACAACCTTTGCACGTGTTTCGGAAAAGCAGCTCCAAAGTGTGGGACGATTCAACTCTCCCAGGTAGGAGCAAGGGAAGTGCGAGTTAGCTCAAACGCTGCAGCGTTTCCTTTGCCTGTCATATGCAGGGGAATCGATACTCGCAATCCCTGTGAGATTCAAATTGATGTCAAGTAAGCAGTCGAACCAGACTGTACTCATGCTGACGCTCACAAGTTCCCCAACGAGGAACTCTACATGGGGGATTAGCTCAAATGGTAGAGCGCTCGCTTTGCATGCGAGAGGTAGCGGGATCGATGCCCGCATCCTCCATAGGTGATGCTGTTTAACTGGCAAGATTTAGTTTCTTACGCAGGGGAATCGATACTCGCAATCCCTGTGAGATTCAAATTGATGTCAAGTAAGCAGTCGAGCCAGATTGTCGATTGTGACTCAAGACTGAGCAGTTTTTAACTCTTCCAAGGAAAATACACACATGTAAGGTGGGGGATTAGCTCAAATGGTAGAGCGCTCGCTTAGCATGCGAGAGGTAGCGGGATCGATGCCCGCATCCTCCACAGGTGATGCTGTTTAACTGGCAAGATTTAGTTCCTTTCCAAAGCAACATCTACAAGAATCGCATTGGCATGAAGGATGACGACACGATTGGCCTAATACAATTTGGGTCCTCATGCTGATGCTAACAAGTTCCCCAACGAGGAGCTTAGTATGGGGGAATTAGCTCAAGTGGTAGAGCGCTTGCTTCGCATGCGAGAGGCAGCGGGATCGATGCCCGCATTCTCCAACAGCTTTTTCATTGAAAAATGGAGCTCCGTTCCACAACAACCTTTGCACGTGTTTCGGAAAAGCAGCTCCAAAGTGTGGGACGATTCAACTCTCCCAGGTAGGAGCAAGGGAAGTGCGAGTTAGCTCAAACGCTGCAGCGCTTCCTTTGCCTGTCATATGCAGGGGAATCGATACTCGCAATCCCTGTGAGATTCAAATTGATGTCAAGTAAGCAGTCGAACCAGACTGTACTCATGCTGACGCTCACAAGTTCCCCAACGAGGAACTCTACATGGGGGATTAGCTCAAATGGTAGAGCGCTCGCTTTGCATGCGAGAGGTAGCGGGATCGATGCCCGCATCCTCCATAGGTGATGCTGTTTAACTGGCAAGATTTAGTTTCTTACGCAGGGGAATCGATACTCGCAATCCCTGTGAGATTCAAATTGATGTCAAGTAAGCAGTCGAGCCAGATTGTCGATTGTGACTCAAGACTGAGCAGTTTTTAACTCTTCCAAGGAAAATACACACATGTAAGGTGGGGGATTAGCTCAAATGGTAGAGCGCTCGCTTAGCATGCGAGAGGTAGCGGGATCGATGCCCGCATCCTCCACAGGTGATGCTGTTTAACTGGCAAGATTTAGTTCCTTTCCAAAGCAACATCTACAAGAATCGCATTGGCATGAAGGATGACGACACGATTGGCCTAATACAATTTGGGTCCTCATGCTGATGCTAACAAGTTCCCCAACGAGGAGCTTAGTATGGGGGAATTAGCTCAAGTGGTAGAGCGCTTGCTTCGCATGCGAGAGGCAGCGGGATCGATGCCCGCATTCTCCAACAGCTTTTTCATTGAAAAATGGAGCTCCGTTCCACAACAACCTTTGCACGTGTTTCGGAAAAGCAGCTCCAAAGTGTGGGACGATTCAACTCTCCCAGGTAGGAGCAAGGGAAGTGCGAGTTAGCTCAAACGCTGCAGCGCTTCCTTTGCCTGTCATATGCAGGGGAATCGATACTCGCAATCCCTGTGAGATTCAAATTGATGTCAAGTAAGCAGTCGAACCAGACTGTACTCATGCTGACGCTCACAAGTTCCCCAACGAGGAACTCTACATGGGGGATTAGCTCAAATGGTAGAGCGCTCGCTTTGCATGCGAGAGGTAGCGGGATCGATGCCCACATCCTCCACAGGTGATGCTGTTTAACTGGCAAGATTTAGTTTCTTACGCAGGGGAATCGATACTCGCAATCCCTGTGAGATTCAAATTGATGTCAAGTAAGCAGTCGAACCAGACTGTACTCATGCTGACGCTCACAAGTTCCCCAACGAGGAACTCTACATGGGGGATTAGCTCAAATGGTAGAGCGCTCGCTTTGCATGCGAGAGGTAGCGGGATCGATGCCCGCATCCTCCACAGGTGATGCTGTTTAACTGGCAAGATTTAGTTCCTTTCCAAAGCAACATTTATAAGAATCGCATTGGCATGAAGGATGACGACACGATTGGCCTAATACAATTTGGGTCCTCATGCTGATGCTAACAAGTTCCCCAACGAGGAGCTTAATATGGGGGAATTAGCTCAAGTGGTAGAGCGCTTGCTTCGCATGCGAGAGGCAGCGGGATCGATGCCCGCATTCTCCAACAGCTTTTTCATTGAAAAATGGAGCTCCGTTCCACAACAACCTTTGCACGTGTTTCGGAAAAGCAGCTCCAAAGTGTGGGACGATTCAACTCTCCCAGGTAGGAGCAAGGGAAGTGCGAGTTAGCTCAAACGCTGCAGCGCTTCCTTTGCCTGTCATATGCAGGGGAATCGATACTCGCAATCCCTGTGAGATTCAAATTGATGTCAAGTAAGCAGTCGAACCAGACTGTACTCATGCTGACGCTCACAAGTTCCCCAACGAGGAACTCTACATGGGGGATTAGCTCAAATGGTAGAGTGCTCGCTTTGCATGCGAGAGGTAGCGGGATCGATGCCCGCATCCTCCATAGGTGATGCTGTTTAACTGGCAAGATTTAGTTTCTTACGCAGGGGAATCGATACTCGCAATCCCTGTGAGATTCAAATTGATGTCAAGTAAGCAGTCGAGCCAGATTGTCAATTGTGACTCAAGACTGAGCAGTTTTTAACTCTTCCAAGGAAAATACACACATGTAAGGTGGGGGATTAGCTCAAATGGTAGAGCGCTCGCTTAGCATGCGAGAGGTAGCGGGATAGATGCCCGCATCCTCCACAGGTGATGCTGTTTAACTGGCAAGATTTAGTTCCTTTCCAAAGCAACATCTACAAGTATCGCATCGGCATGAAGGATGACGACACGATTGGCTTAATACAATTTGGGTCCTCATGCTGATGCTAACAAGTTCCCCAACGAGGAGCTTAAAATGGGGGAATTAGCTCAAGTGGTAGAGCGCTTGCTTCGCATGCGAGAGGCAGCGGGATCGATGCCCCCAGGTAGGAGCAAGGGAAGTGCGAGTTAGCTCAAACGCTGCAGCGCATCCTTTGCCTGTCATATGCAGGGGAATCGATACTCGCAATCCCTGTGAGATTCAAATTGATGTCAAGTAAGCAGTCGAACCAGACTGTACTCATGCTGACGCTCACAAGTTCCCCAACGAGGAACTCTACATGGGGGATTAGCTCAAATGGTAGAGCGCTCGCTTTGCATGCGAGAGGTAGCGGGATCGATGCCCGCATCCTCCATAGGTGATGCTGTTTAACTGGCAAGATTTAGTTTCTTACGCAGGGGAATCGATACTCGCAATCCCTGTGAGATTCAAATTGATGTCAAGTAAGCAGTCGAACCAGACTGTACTCATGCTGACGCTCACAAGTTCCCCAACGAGGAACTCTACATGGGGGATTAGCTCAAATGGTAGAGCGCTCGCTTTGCAATGCGAGAGGTAGCGGGATCGATGCCCGCATCCTCCATAGGTGATGCTGTTTAACTGGCAAGATTTAGTTCCTTTCCAAAGCAACATCTACAAGAATCGCATTGGCATGAAGGATGACGACACGATTGGCCTAATACAATTTGGGTCCTCATGCTGATGCTAACAAGTTCCCCAACGAGGAGCTTAATATGGGGGAATTAGCTCAAGTGGTAGAGCGCTTGCTTCGCATGCGAGAGGCAGCGGGATCGATGCCCGCATTCTCCAACAGCTTTTTCATTGAAAAATGGAGCTCCGTTCCACAACAACCTTTGCACGTGTTTCGGAAAAGCAGCTCCAAAGTGTGGGACGATTCAACTCTCCCAGGTAGGAGCAAGGGAAGTGCGAGTTAGCTCAAACGCTGCAGCGCTTCCTTTGCCTGTCATATGCAGGGGAATTGATACTCGCAATCCCTGTGAGATTCAAATTGATGTCAAGTAAGCAGTCGAACCAGACTGTACTCATGCTGACGCTCACAAGTTCCCCAACGAGGAACTCTACATGGGGGATTAGCTCAAATGGTAGAGCGCTCGCTTTGCATGCGAGAGGTAGCGGGATCGATGCCCGCATCCTCCATAGGTGATGCTGTTTAACTGGCAAGATTTAGTTTCTTACGCAGGGGAATCGATACTCGCAATCCCTGTGAGATTCAAATTGATGTCAAGTAAGCAGTCGAGCCAGATTGTCGATTGTGACTCAAGACTGAGCAGTTTTTAACTCTTCCAAGGAAAATACACACACGTAAGGTGGGGGATTAGCTCAAATGGTAGAGCGCTCGCTTAGCATGCGAGAGGTAGCGGGATCGATGCCCGCATCCTCCACAGGTGATGCTGTTTAACTGGCAAGATTTAGTTCCTTTCCAAAGCAACATCTACAAGAATCGCATTGGCATGAAGGATGACGACACGATTGGCCTAATACAATTTGGGTCCTCATGCTGATGCTAACAAGTTCCCCAACGAGGAGCTTAATATGGGGGAATTAGCTCAAGTGGTAGAGCGCTTGCTTCGCATGCGAGAGGCAGCGGGATCGATGCCCGCATTCTCCAACAGGTTTTTCATTGAAAAATGGAGCTCCGTTCCACAACAACCTTTGCACGTGTTTCGGAAAAGCAGCTCCAAAGTGTGGGACGATTCAACTCTCCCAGGTAGGAGCAAGGGAAGTGCGAGTTAGCTCAAACGCTGCAGCGCTTCCTTTGCCTGTCATATGCAGGGGAATCGATACTCGCAATCCCTGTGAGATTCAAATTGATGTCAAGTAAGCAGTCGAACCAGACTGTACTCATGCTGACGCTCACAAGTTCCCCAACGAGGAACTCTACATGGGGGATTAGCTCAAATGGTAGAACGCTCGCTTTGCATGCGAGAGGTAGCGGGATCGATGCCCGCATCCTCCATAGGTGATGCTGTTTAACTGGCAAGATTTAGTTTCTTACGCAGGGGAATCGATACTCGCAATCCCTGTGAGATTCAAATTGATGTCAAGTAAGCAGTCGAACCAGACTGTACTCATGCTGACGCTCACAAGTTCCCCAACGAGGAACTCTACATGGGGGATTAGCTCAAATGGTAGAGCGCTCGCTTTGCAATGCGAGAGGTAGCGGGATCGATGCCCGCATCCTCCATAGGTGATGCTGTTTAACTGGCAAGATTTAGTTTCTTACGCAGGGGAATCGATACTCGCAATCCCTGTGAGATTCAAATTGATGTCAAGTAAGCAGTCGAGCCAGATTGTCGATTGTGACTCAAGACTGAGCAGTTTTTAACTCTTCCAAGGAAAATACACACACGTAAGGTGGGGGATTAGCTCAAATGGTAGAGCGCTCGCTTAGCATGCGAGAGGTAGCGGGATCGATGCCCGCATCCTCCACAGGTGATGCTGTTTAACTGGCAAGATTTAGTTCCTTTCCAAAGCAACATTTACAAGAATCGCATTGGCATGAAGGATGACGACACGATTGGCCTAATACAATTTGGGTCCTCATGCTCATGCTAACAAGTTCCCCAACGAGGAGCTTAATATGGGGGAATTAGCTCAAGTGGTAGAGCGCTTGCTTCGCATGCGAGAGGCAGCGGGATCGATGCCCGCATTCTCCAACAGCTTTTTCATTGAAAAATGGAGCTCCGTTCCACAACAACCTTTGCACGTGTTTCGGAAAAGCAGCTCCAAAGTGTGGGACGATTCAACTCTCCCAGGTAGGAGCAAGGGAAGTGCGAGTTAGCTCAAACGCTGCAGCGCTTCCTTTGCCTGTCATATGCAGGGGAATCGATACTCGCAATCCCTGTGAGATTCAAATTGATGTCAAGTAAGCAGTCGAACCAGACTGTACTCATGCTGACGCTCACAAGTTCCCCAACGAGAAACTCTACATGGGGGATTAGCTCAAATGGTAGAGCGCTCGCTTTGCATGCGAGAGGTAGCGGGATCGATGCCCGCATCCTCCACAGGTGATGCTGTTTAACTGGCAAGATTTAGTTCCTTTCCAAAGCAACATTTATAAGAATCGCATTGGCATGAAGGATGACGACACGATTGGCCTAATACAATTTGGGTCCTCATGCTGATGCTAACAAGTTCCCCAACGAGGAGCTTAATATGGGGGAATTAGCTCAAGTGGTAGAGCGCTTGCTTCGCATGCGAGAGGCAGCGGGATCGATGCCCGCATTCTCCAACAGGTTTTTCATTGAAAAATGGAGCTCCGTTCCACAACAACCTTTGCACGTGTTTCGGAAAAGCAGCTCCAAAGTGTGGGACGATTCAACTCTCCCAGGTAGGAGCAAGGGAAGTGCGAGTTAGCTCAAACGCTGCAGCGCTTCCTTTGCCTGTCATATGCAGGGGAATCGATACTCGCAATCCCTGTGAGATTCAAATTGATGTCAAGTAAGCAGTCGAACCAGACTGTACTCATGCTGACGCTCACAAGTTCCCCAACGAGGAACTCTACATGGGGGATTAGCTCAAATGGTAGAACGCTCGCTTTGCATGCGAGAGGTAGCGGGATCGATGCCCGCATCCTCCATAGGTGATGCTGTTTAACTGGCAAGATTTAGTTTCTTACGCAGGGGAATCGATACTCGCAATCCCTGTGAGATTCAAATTGATGTCAAGTAAGCAGTCGAGCCAGATTGTCAATTGTGACTCAAGACTGAGCAGTTTTTAACTCTTCCAAGGAAAATACACACATGTAAGGTGGGGGATTAGCTCAAATGGTAGAGCGCTCGCTTAGCATGCGAGAGGTAGCGGGATCGATGCCCGCATCCTCCACAGGTGATGCTGTTTAACTGGCAAGATTTAGTTCCTTTCCAAAGCAACATCTACAAGAATCGCATTGGCATGAAGGATGACGACACGATTGGCCTAATACAATTTGGGTCCTCATGCTCATGCTAACAAGTTCCCCAACGAGGAGCTTAATATGGGGGAATTAGCTCAAGTGGTAGAGCGCTTGCTTCGCATGCGAGAGGCAGCGGGATCGATGCCCGCATTCTCCAACAGCTTTTTCATTGAAAAATGGAGCTCCGTTCCACAACAACCTTTGCACGTGTTTCGGAAAAGCAGCTCAAAAGTGTGGGACGATTCAACTCTCCCAGGTAGGAGCAAGGGAAGTGCGAGTTAGCTCAAACGCTGCAGCGCTTCCTTTGCCTGTCATATGCAGGGGAATCGATACTCGCAATCCCTGTGAGATTCAAATTGATGTCAAGTAAGCAGTCGAACCAGACTGTACTCATGCTGACGCTCACAAGTTCCCCAATGAGAAACTCTACATGGGGGATTAGCTCAAATGGTAGAGCGCTCGCTTAGCATGCGAGAGGTAGCGGGATCGATGCCCGCATCCTCCACAGGTGATGCTGTTTAACTGGCAAGATTTAGTTCCTTTCCAAAGCAACATTTACAAGAATCGCATTGGCATGAAGGATGACGACACGATTGGCCTAATACAATTTGGGTCCCCATGCTGATGCTAACAAGTTCCCCAACGAGGAGCTTAATATGGGGGAATTAGCTCAAGTGGTAGAGCGCTTGCTTCGCATGCGAGAGGCAGCGGGATCGATGCCCGCATTCTCCAACAGCTTTTTCATTGAAAAATGGAGCTCCGTTCCACAACAACCTTTGCACGTGTTTCGTAAAAGCAGCTCCAAAGTGTGGAACGATTCAACTCTCCCAGGTAGGAGCAAGGGAAGTGCGAGTTAGCTCAAACGCTGCAGCGCTTCCTTTGCCTGTCATATGCAGGGGAATCGATACTCGCAATCCCTGTGAGATTCAAATTGATGTCAAGTAAGCAGTCGAACCAGACTGTACTCATGCTGACGCTCACAAGTTCCCCAACGAGGAACTCTACATGGGGGATTAGCTCAAATGGTAGAGCGCTCGCTTAGCATGCGAGAGGTAGCGGGATCGATGCCCGCATCCTCCATAGGTGATGCTGTTTAACTGGCAAGATTTAGTTTCTTACGCAGGGGAATCGATACTCGCAATCCCTGTGAGATTCAAATTGATGTCAAGTAAGCAGTCGAGCCAGATTGTCAATTGTGACTCAAGACTGAGCAGTTTTTAACTCTTCCAAGGAAAATACACACATGTAAGGTGGGGGATTAGCTCAAATGGTAGAGCGCTCGCTTAGCATGCGAGAGGTAGCGGGATCGATGCCCGCATCCTCCACAGGTGATGCTGTTTAACTGGCAAGATTTAGTTCCTTTCCAAAGCAACATCTACAAGAATCGCATTGGCATGAAGGATGACGACACGATTGGCCTAATACAATTTGGGTCCTCATGCTGATGCTAACAAGTTCCCCAACGAGGAGCTTAGTATGGGGGAATTAGCTCAAGTGGTAGAGCGCTTGCTTCGCATGCGAGAGGCAGCGGGATCGATGCCCGCATTCTCCAACAGCTTTTTCATTGAAAAATGGAGCTCCGTTCCACAACAACCTTTGCACGTGTTTCGGAAAAGCAGCTCCAAAGTGTGGGACGATTCAACTCTCCCAGGTAGGAGCAAGGGAAGTGCGAGTTAGCTCAAACGCTGCAGCGCTTCCTTTGCCTGTCATATGCAGGGGAATCGATACTCGCAATCCCTGTGAGATTCAAATTGATGTCAAGTAAGCAGTCGAACCAGACTGTACTCATGCTGACGCTCACAAGTTCCCCAACGAGGAACTCTACATGGGGGATTAGCTCAAATGGTAGAGCGCTCGCTTAGCATGCGAGAGGTAGCGGGATCGATGCCCGCATCCTCCACAGGTGATGCTGTTTAACTGGCAAGATTTAGTTCCTTTCCAAAGCAACATTTACAAGAATCGCATTGGCATGAAGGATGACGACACGATTGGCCTAATACAATTTGGGTCCTCATGCTGATGCTAACAAGTTCCCCAACGAGGAGCTTAATATGGGGGAATTAGCTCAAGTGGTAGAGCGCTTGCTTCGCATGCGAGAGGCAGCGGGATCGATGCCCGCATTCTCCAACAGCTTTTTCATTGAAAAATGGAGCTCTGTTCCACAACAACCTTTGCACGTGTTTCGGAAAAGCAGCTCCAAAGTGTGGGACGATTCAACTCTCCCAGGTAGGAGCAAGGGAAGTGCGAGTTAGCTCAAACGCTGCAGCGCTTCCTTTGCCTGTCATATGCAGGGGAATCGATACTCGCAATCCCTGTGAGATTCAAATTGATGTCAAGTAAGCAGTCGAACCAGACTGTACTCATGCTGACGCTCACAAGTTCCCCAACGAGGAACTCTACATGGGGGATTAGCTCAAATGGTAGAGCGCTCGCTTAGCATGCGAGAGGTAGCGGGATCGATGCCCGCATCCTCCATAGGTGATGCTGTTTAACTGGCAAGATTTAGTTTCTTACGCAGGGGAATCGATACTCGCAATCCCTGTGAGATTCAAATTGATGTCAAGTAAGCAGTCGAGCCAGATTGTCAATTGTGACTCAAGACTGAGCAGTTTTTAACTCTTCCAAGGAAAATACACACGTGTAAGGTGGGGGATTAGCTCAAATGGTAGAGCGCTCGCTTAGCATGCGAGAGGTAGCGGGATCGATGCCCGCATCCTCCACAGGTGATGCTGTTTAACTGGCAAGATTTAGTTCCTTTCCAAAGCAACATCTACAAGAATCGCATTGGCATGAAGGATGACGACACGATTGGCCTAATACAATTTGGGTCCTCATGCTGATGCTAACAAGTTCCCCAACGAGGAGCTTAGTATGGGGGAATTAGCTCAAGTGGTAGAGCGCTTGCTTCGCATGCGAGAGGCAGCGGGATCGATGCCCGCATTCTCCAACAGCTTTTTCATTGAAAAATGGAGCTCCGTTCCACAACAACCTTTGCACGTGTTTCGGAAAAGCAGCTCCAAAGTGTGGGACGATTCAACTCTCCCAGGTAGGAGCAAGGGAAGTGCGAGTTAGCTCAAACGCTGCAGCGCTTCCTTTGCCTGTCATATGCAGGGGAATCGATACTCGCAATCCCTGTGAGATTCAAATTGATGTCAAGTAAGCAGTCGAACCAGACTGTACTCATGCTGACGCTCACAAGTTCCCCAACGAGGAACTCTACATGGGGGATTAGCTCAAATGGTAGAGCGCTCGCTTAGCATGCGAGAGGTAGCGGGATCGATGCCCGCATCCTCCACAGGTGATGCTGTTTAACTGGCAAGATTTAGTTCCTTTCCAAAGCAACATTTACAAGAATCGCATTGGCATGAAGGATGACGACACGATTGGCCTAATACAATTTGGGTCCTCATGCTGATGCTAACAAGTTCCCCAACGAGGAGCTTAATATGGGGGAATTAGCTCAAGTGGTAGAGCGCTTGCTTCGCATGCGAGAGGCAGCGGGATCGATGCCCGCATTCTCCAACAGCTTTTTCATTGAAAAATGGAGCTCTGTTCCACAACAACCTTTGCACGTGTTTCGGAAAAGCAGCTCCAAAGTGTGGGACGATTCAACTCTCCCAGGTAGGAGCAAGGGAAGTGCGAGTTAGCTCAAACGCTGCAGCGCTTCCTTTGCCTGTCATATGCAGGGGAATCGATACTCGCAATCCCTGTGAGATTCAAATTGATGTCAAGTAAGCAGTCGAACCAGACTGTACTCATGCTGACGCTCACAAGTTCCCCAACGAGGAACTCTACATGGGGGATTAGCTCAAATGGTAGAGCGCTCGCTTAGCATGCGAGAGGTAGCGGGATCGATGCCCGCATCCTCCATAGGTGATGCTGTTTAACTGGCAAGATTTAGTTTCTTACGCAGGGGAATCGATACTCGCAATCCCTGTGAGATTCAAATTGATGTCAAGTAAGCAGTCGAGCCAGATTGTCAATTGTGACTCAAGACTGAGCAGTTTTTAACTCTTCCAAGGAAAATACACACATGTAAGGTGGGGGATTAGCTCAAATGGTAGAGCGCTCGCTTAGCATGCGAGAGGTAGCGGGATCGATGCCCGCATCCTCCACAGGTGATGCTGTTTAACTGGCAAGATTTAGTTCCTTTCCAAAGCAACATCTACAAGAATCGCATTGGCATGAAGGATGACGACACGATTGGCCTAATACAATTTGGGTCCTCATGCTGATGCTAACAAGTTCCCCAACGAGGAGCTTAGTATGGGGGAATTAGCTCAAGTGGTAGAGCGCTTGCTTCGCATGCGAGAGGCAGCGGGATCGATGCCCGCATTCTCCAACAGCTTTTTCATTGAAAAATGGAGCTCCGTTCCACAACAACCTTTGCACGTGTTTCGGAAAAGCAGCTCCAAAGTGTGGGACGATTCAACTCTCCCAGGTAGGAGCAAGGGAAGTGCGAGTTAGCTCAAACGCTGCAGCGCTTCCTTTGCCTGTCATATGCAGGGGAATCGATACTCGCAATCCCTGTGAGATTCAAATTGATGTCAAGTAAGCAGTCGAACCAGACTGTACTCATGCTGACGCTCACAAGTTCCCCAACGAGGAACTCTACATGGGGGATTAGCTCAAATGGTAGAGCGCTCGCTTAGCATGCGAGAGGTAGCGGGATCGATGCCCGCATCCTCCACAGGTGATGCTGTTTAACTGGCAAGATTTAGTTCCTTTCCAAAGCAACATTTACAAGAATCGCATTGGCATGAAGGATGACGACACGATTGGCCTAATACAATTTGGGTCCTCATGCTGATGCTAACAAGTTCCCCAACGAGGAGCTTAATATGGGGGAATTAGCTCAAGTGGTAGAGCGCTTGCTTCGCATGCGAGAGGCAGCGGGATCGATGCCCGCATTCTCCAACAGCTTTTTCATTGAAAAATGGAGCTCTGTTCCACAACAACCTTTGCACGTGTTTCGGAAAAGCAGCTCCAAAGTGTGGGACGATTCAACTCTCCCAGGTAGGAGCAAGGGAAGTGCGAGTTAGCTCAAACGCTGCAGCGCTTCCTTTGCCTGTCATATGCAGGGGAATCGATACTCGCAATCCCTGTGAGATTCAAATTGATGTCAAGTAAGCAGTCGAACCAGACTGTACTCATGCTGACGCTCACAAGTTCCCCAACGAGGAACTCTACATGGGGGATTAGCTCAAATGGTAGAGCGCTCGCTTAGCATGCGAGAGGTAGCGGGATCGATGCCCGCATCCTCCACAGGTGATGCTGTTTAACTGGCAAGATTTAGTTCCTTTCCAAAGCAACATCTACAAGAATCGCATTGGCATGAAGGATGACGACACGATTGGCCTAATACAATTTGGGTCCTCATGCCGATGCTAACAAGTTCCCCAACGAGGAGCTTAATATGGGGGAATTAGCTCAAGTGGTAGAGCGCTTGCTTCGCATGCGAGAGGCAGCGGGATCGATGCCCGCATTCTCCAACAGCTTTTTCATTGAAAAATGGAGCTCTGTTCCACAACAACCTTTGCACGTGTTTCGGAAAAGCAGCTCCAAAGTGTGGGACGATTCAACTCTCCCAGGTAGGAGCAAGGGAAGTGCGAGTTAGCTCAAACGCTGCAGCGCTTCCTTTGCCTGTCATATGCAGGGGAATCGATACTCGCAATCCCTGTGAGATTCAAATTGATGTCAAGTAAGCAGTCGAACCAGACTGTACTCATGCTGACGCTCACAAGTTCCCCAACGAGGAACTCTACATGGGGGATTAGCTCAAATGGTAGAGCGCTCGCTTAGCATGCGAGAGGTAGCGGGATCGATGCCCGCATCCTCCATTGGTGATGCTGTTTAACTGGCAAGATTTAGTTTCTTACGCAGGGGAATCGATACTCGCAATCCCTGTGAGATTCAAATTGATGTCAAGTAAGCAGTCGAACCAGACTGTACTCATGCTGACGCTCACAAGTTCCCCAACGAGAAACTCTACATGGGGGATTAGCTCAAATGGTAGAGCGCTCGCTTAGCATGCGAGAGGTAGCGGGATCGATGCCCGCATCCTCCACAGGTGATGCTGTTTAACTGGCAAGATTTAGTTCCTTTCCAAAGCAACATCTACAAGAATCGCATTGGCATGAAGGATGACGACACGATTGGCCTAATACAATTTGGGTCCTCATGCTGATGCTAACAAGTTCCCCAACGAGGAGCTTAGTATGGGGGAATTAGCTCAAGTGGTAGAGCGCTTGCTTCGCATGCGAGAGGCAGCGGGATCGATGCCCGCATTCTCCAACAGCTTTTTCATTGAAAAATGGAGCTCCGTTCCACAACAACCTTTGCACGTGTTTCGGAAAAGCAGCTCCAAAGTGTGGGACGATTCAACTCTCCCAGGTAGGAGCAAGGGAAGTGCGAGTTAGCTCAAACTCTGCAGCGCTTCCTTTGCCTGTCATAAGCAGGGGAATCGATACTCGCAATCCCTGTGAGATTCAAATTGATGTCAAGTAAGCAGTCGAACCAGACTGTACTCATGCTGACGCTCACAAGTTCCCCAACGAGGAACTCTACATGGGGGATTAGCTCAAATGGTAGAGCGCTCGCTTAGCATGCGAGAGGTAGCGGGATCGATGCCCGCATCCTCCACAGGTGATGCTGTTTAACTGGCAAGATTTAGTTCCTTTCCAAAGCAACATCTACAAGAATCGCATTGGCATGAAGGATGACGACACGATTGGCCTAATACAATTTGGGTCCTCATGCCGATGCTAACAAGTTCCCCAACGAGGAGCTTAATATGGGGGAATTAGCTCAAGTGGTAGAGCGCTTGCTTCGCATGCGAGAGGCAGCGGGATCGATGCCCGCATTCTCCAACAGCTTTTTCATTGAAAAATGGAGCTCTGTTCCACAACAACCTTTGCACGTGTTTCGGAAAAGCAGCTCCAAAGTGTGGGACGATTCAACTCTCCCAGGTAGGAGCAAGGGAAGTGCGAGTTAGCTCAAACGCTGCAGCGCTTCCTTTGCCTGTCATATGCAGGGGAATCGATACTCGCAATCCCTGTGAGATTCAAATTGATGTCAAGTAAGCAGTCGAACCAGACTGTACTCATGCTGACGCTCACAAGTTCCCCAACGAGGAACTCTACATGGGGGATTAGCTCAAATGGTAGAGCGCTCGCTTAGCATGCGAGAGGTAGCGGGATCGATGCCCGCATCCTCCATTGGTGATGCTGTTTAACTGGCAAGATTTAGTTTCTTACGCAGGGGAATCGATACTCGCAATCCCTGTGAGATTCAAATTGATGTCAAGTAAGCAGTCGAACCAGACTGTACTCATGCTGACGCTCACAAGTTCCCCAACGAGAAACTCTACATGGGGGATTAGCTCAAATGGTAGAGCGCTCGCTTAGCATGCGAGAGGTAGCGGGATCGATGCCCGCATCCTCCACAGGTGATGCTGTTTAACTGGCAAGATTTAGTTCCTTTCCAAAGCAACATCTACAAGAATCGCATTGGCATGAAGGATGACGACACGATTGGCCTAATACAATTTGGGTCCTCATGCTGATGCTAACAAGTTCCCCAACGAGGAGCTTAGTATGGGGGAATTAGCTCAAGTGGTAGAGCGCTTGCTTCGCATGCGAGAGGCAGCGGGATCGATGCCCGCATTCTCCAACAGCTTTTTCATTGAAAAATGGAGCTCCGTTCCACAACAACCTTTGCACGTGTTTCGGAAAAGCAGCTCCAAAGTGTGGGACGATTCAACTCTCCCAGGTAGGAGCAAGGGAAGTGCGAGTTAGCTCAAACGCTGCAGCGCTTCCTTTGCCTGTCATAAGCAGGGGAATCGATACTCGCAATCCCTGTGAGATTCAAATTGATGTCAAGTAAGCAGTCGAACCAGACTGTACTCATGCTGACGCTCACAAGTTCCCCAACGAGGAACTCTACATGGGGGATTAGCTCAAATGGTAGAGCGCTCGCTTAGCATGCGAGAGGTAGCGGGATCGATGCCCGCATCCTCCACAGGTGATGCTGTTTAACTGGCAAGATTTAGTTCCTTTCCAAAGCAACATTTACAAGAATCGCATTGGCATGAAGGATGACGACACGATTGGCCTAATACAATTTGGGTCCTCATGCTGATGCTAACAAGTTCCCCAACGAGGAGCTTAATATGGGGGAATTAGCTCAAGTGGTAGAGCGCTTGCTTCGCATGCGAGAGGCAGCGGGATCGATGCCCGCATTCTCCAACAGCTTTTTCATTGAAAAATGGAGCTCCGTTCCACAACAACCTTTGCACGTGTTTCGGAAAAGCAGCTCCAAAGTGTGGGACGATTCAACTCTCCCAGGTAGGAGCAAGGGAAGTGCGAGTTAGCTCAAACGCTGCAGCGCTTCCTTTGCCTGTCATATGCAGGGGAATCGATACTCGCAATCCCTGTGAGATTCAAATTGATGTCAAGTAAGCAGTCGAACCAGACTGTACTCATGCTGACGCTCACAAGTTCCCCAACGAGGAACTCTACATGGGGGATTAGCTCAAATGGTAGAGCGCTCGCTTAGCATGCGAGAGGTAGCGGGATCGATGCCCGCATCCTCCACAGGTGATGCTGTTTAACTGGCAAGATTTAGTTCCTTTCCAAAGCAACATCTACAAGAATCGCATTGGCATGAAGGATGACGACACGATTGGCCTAATACAATTTGGGTCCTCATGCCGATGCTAACAAGTTCCCCAACGAGGAGCTTAATATGGGGGAATTAGCTCAAGTGGTAGAGCGCTTGCTTCGCATGCGAGAGGCAGCGGGATCGATGCCCGCATTCTCCAACAGCTTTTTCATTGAAAAATGGAGCTCTGTTCCACAACAACCTTTGCACGTGTTTCGGAAAAGCAGCTCCAAAGTGTGGGACGATTCAACTCTCCCAGGTAGGAGCAAGGGAAGTGCGAGTTAGCTCAAACGCTGCAGCGCTTCCTTTGCCTGTCATATGCAGGGGAATCGATACTCGCAATCCCTGTGAGATTCAAATTGATGTCAAGTAAGCAGTCGAACCAGACTGTACTCATGCTGACGCTCACAAGTTCCCCAACGAGGAACTCTACATGGGGGATTAGCTCAAATGGTAGAGCGCTCGCTTAGCATGCGAGAGGTAGCGGGATCGATGCCCGCATCCTCCATTGGTGATGCTGTTTAACTGGCAAGATTTAGTTTCTTACGCAGGGGAATCGATACTCGCAATCCCTGTGAGATTCAAATTGATGTCAAGTAAGCAGTCGAACCAGACTGTACTCATGCTGACGCTCACAAGTTCCCCAACGAGAAACTCTACATGGGGGATTAGCTCAAATGGTAGAGCGCTCGCTTAGCATGCGAGAGGTAGCGGGATCGATGCCCGCATCCTCCACAGGTGATGCTGTTTAACTGGCAAGATTTAGTTCCTTTCCAAAGCAACATCTACAAGAATCGCATTGGCATGAAGGATGACGACACGATTGGCCTAATACAATTTGGGTCCTCATGCTGATGCTAACAAGTTCCCCAACGAGGAGCTTAGTATGGGGGAATTAGCTCAAGTGGTAGAGCGCTTGCTTCGCATGCGAGAGGCAGCGGGATCGATGCCCGCATTCTCCAACAGCTTTTTCATTGAAAAATGGAGCTCCGTTCCACAACAACCTTTGCACGTGTTTCGGAAAAGCAGCTCCAAAGTGTGGGACGATTCAACTCTCCCAGGTAGGAGCAAGGGAAGTGCGAGTTAGCTCAAACGCTGCAGCGCTTCCTTTGCCTGTCATAAGCAGGGGAATCGATACTCGCAATCCCTGTGAGATTCAAATTGATGTCAAGTAAGCAGTCGAACCAGACTGTACTCATGCTGACGCTCACAAGTTCCCCAACGAGGAACTCTACATGGGGGATTAGCTCAAATGGTAGAGCGCTCGCTTAGCATGCGAGAGGTAGCGGGATCGATGCCCGCATCCTCCACAGGTGATGCTGTTTAACTGGCAAGATTTAGTTCCTTTCCAAAGCAACATTTACAAGAATCGCATTGGCATGAAGGATGACGACACGATTGGCCTAATACAATTTGGGTCCTCATGCTGATGCTAACAAGTTCCCCAACGAGGAGCTTAATATGGGGGAATTAGCTCAAGTGGTAGAGCGCTTGCTTCGCATGCGAGAGGCAGCGGGATCGATGCCCGCATTCTCCAACAGCTTTTTCATTGAAAAATGGAGCTCCGTTCCACAACAACCTTTGCACGTGTTTCGGAAAAGCAGCTCCAAAGTGTGGGACGATTCAACTCTCCCAGGTAGGAGCAAGGGAAGTGCGAGTTAGCTCAAACGCTGCAGCGCTTCCTTTGCCTGTCATATGCAGGGGAATCGATACTCGCAATCCCTGTGAGATTCAAATTGATGTCAAGTAAGCAGTCGAACCAGACTGTACTCATGCTGACGCTCACAAGTTCCCCAACGAGGAACTCTACATGGGGGATTAGCTCAAATGGTAGAGCGCTCGCTTAGCATGCGAGAGGTAGCGGGATCGATGCCCGCATCCTCCACAGGTGATGCTGTTTAACTGGCAAGATTTAGTTCCTTTCCAAAGCAACATCTACAAGAATCGCATTGGCATGAAGGATGACGACACGATTGGCCTAATACAATTTGGGTCCTCATGCCGATGCTAACAAGTTCCCCAACGAGGAGCTTAATATGGGGGAATTAGCTCAAGTGGTAAAGCGCTTGCTTCGCATGCGAGAGGCAGCGGGATCGATGCCCGCATTCTCCAACAGCTTTTTCATTGAAAAATGGAGCTCTGTTCCACAACAACCTTTGCACGTGTTTCGGAAAAGCAGCTCCAAAGTGTGGGACGATTCAACTCTCCCAGGTAGGAGCAAGGGAAGTGCGAGTTAGCTCAAACGCTGCAGCGCTTCCTTTGCCTGTCATATGCAGGGGAATCGATACTCGCAATCCCTGTGAGATTCAAATTGATGTCAAGTAAGCAGTCGAACCAGACTGTACTCATGCTGACGCTCACAAGTTCCCCAACGAGGAACTCTACATGGGGGATTAGCTCAAATGGTAGAGCGCTCGCTTTGCATGCGAGAGGTAGCGGGATCGATGCCCACATCCTCCACAGGTGATGCTGTTTAACTGGCAAGATTTAGTTTCTTACGCAGGGGAATCGATACTCGCAATCCCTGTGAGATTCAAATTGATGTCAAGTAAGCAGTCGAACCAGACTGTACTCATGCTGACGCTCACAAGTTCCCCAACGAGGAACTCTACATGGGGGATTAGCTCAAATGGTAGAGCGCTCGCTTTGCATGCGAGAGGTAGCGGGATCGATGCCCGCATCCTCCACAGGTGATGCTGTTTAACTGGCAAGATTTAGTTCCTTTCCAAAGCAACATTTATAAGAATCGCATTGGCATGAAGGATGACGACACGATTGTCCTAATACAATTTGGGTCCTCATGCTGATGCTAACAAGTTCCCCAACGAGGAGCTTAATATGGGGGAATTAGCTCAAGTGGTAGAGCGCTTGCTTCGCATGCGAGAGGCAGCGGGATCGATGCCCGCATTCTCCAACAGCTTTTTCATTGAAAAATGGAGCTCCGTTCCACAACAACCTTTGCACGTGTTTCGGAAAAGCAGCTCCAAGGTGTGGGACAATTCAACTCTCCCAGGTAGGAGCAAGGGAAGTGCGAGTTAGCTCAAACGCTGCAGCGCTTCCTTTGCCTGTCATATGCAGGGGAATCGATACTCGCAATCCCTGTGAGATTCAAATTGATGTCAAGTAAGCAGTCGAACCAGACTGTACTCATGCTGACGCTCACAAGTTCCCCAACGAGGAACTCTACATGGGGGATTAGCTCAAATGGTAGAGCGCTCGCTTTGCATGCGAGAGGTAGCGGGATCGATGCCCGCATCCTCCATAGGTGATGCTGTTTAACTGGCAAGATTTAGTTTCTTACGCAGGGGAATCGATACTCGCAATCCCTGTGAGATTCAAATTGATGTCAAGTAAGCAGTCGAGCCAGATTGTCGATTGTGACTCAAGACTGAGCAGTTTTTAACTCTTCCAAGGAAAATACACACATGTAAGGTGGGGGATTAGCTCAAATGGTAGAGCGCTCGCTTAGCATGCGAGAGGTAGCGGGATAGATGCCCGCATCCTCCACAGGTGATGCTGTTTAACTGGCAAGATTTAGTTCCTTTCCAAAGCAACATCTACAAGTATCGCATTGGCATGAAGGATGACGACACGATTGGCTTAATACAATTTGGGTCCTCATGCTGATGCTAACAAGTTCCCCAACGAGGAGCTTAATATGGGGGAATTAGCTCAAGTGGTAGAGCGCTTGCTTCGCATGCGAGAGGCAGCGGGATCGATGCCCGCATTCTCCAACAGCTTTTTCATTGAAAAATGGAGCTCCGTTCCACAACAACCTTTGCACGTGTTTCGGAAAAGCAGCTCCAAAGTGTGGGACGATTCAACTCTCCCAGGTAGGAGCAAGGGAAGTGCGAGTTAGCTCAAACGCTGCAGCGCTTCCTTTGCCTGTCATATGCAGGGGAATCGATACTCGCAATCCCTGTGAGATTCAAATTGATGTCAAGTAAGCAGTCGAACCAGACTGTACTCATGCTGACGCTCACAAGTTCCCCAACGAGGAACTCTACATGGGGGATTAGCTCAAATGGTAGAGCGCTCGCTTTGCATGCGAGAGGTAGCGGGATCGATGCCCGCATCCTCCATAGGTGATGCTGTTTAACTGGCAAGATTTAGTTTCTTACGCAGGGGAATCGATACTCGCAATCCCTGTGAGATTCAAATTGATGTCAAGTAAGCAGTCGAGCCAGATTGTCGATTGTGACTCAAGACTGAGCAGTTTTTAACTCTTCCAAGGAAAATACACACATGTAAGGTGGGGGATTAGCTCAAATGGTAGAGCGCTCGCTTAGCATGCGAGAGGTAGCGGGATAGATGCCCGCATCCTCCACAGGTGATGCTGTTTAACTGGCAAGATTTAGTTCCTTTCCAAAGCAACATCTACAAGTATCGCATTGGCATGAAGGATGACGACACGATTGGCTTAATACAATTTGGGTCCTCATGCTGATGCTAACAAGTTCCCCAACGAGGAGCTTAATATGGGGGAATTAGCTCAAGTGGTAGAGCGCTTGCTTCGCATGCGAGAGGCAGCGGGATCGATGCCCGCATTCTCCAACAGCTTTTTCATTGAAAAATGGAGCTCCGTTCCACAACAACCTTTGCACGTGTTTCGGAAAAGCAGCTCCAAAGTGTGGGACGATTCAACTCTCCCAGGTAGGAGCAAGGGAAGTGCGAGTTAGCTCAAACGCTGCAGCGCTTCCTTTGCCTGTCATATGCAGGGGAATCGATACTCGCAATCCCTGTGAGATTCAAATTGATGTCAAGTAAGCAGTCGAACCAGACTGTACTCATGCTGACGCTCACAAGTTCCCCAACGAGGAACTCTACATGGGGGATTAGCTCAAATGGTAGAGCGCTCGCTTTGCATGCGAGAGGTAGCGGGATCGATGCCCGCATCCTCCATAGGTGATGCTGTTTAACTGGCAAGATTTAGTTTCTTACGCAGGGGAATCGATACTCGCAATCCCTGTGAGATTCAAATTGATGTCAAGTAAGCAGTCGAACCAGACTGTACTCATGCTGACGCTCACAAGTTCCCCAACGAGGAACTCTACATGGGGGATTAGCTCAAATGGTAGAGCGCTCGCTTTGCATGCGAGAGGTAGCGGGATCGATGCCCGCATCCTCCATAGGTGATGCTGTTTAACTGGCAAGATTTAGTTTCTTACGCAGGGGAATCGATACTCGCAATCCCTGTGAGATTCAAATTGATGTCAAGTAAGCAGTCGAGCCAGATTGTCGATTGTGACTCAAGACTGAGCAGTTTTTAACTCTTCCAAGGAAAATACACACACGTAAGGTGGGGGATTAGCTCAAATGGTAGAGCGCTCGCTTAGCATGCGAGAGGTAGCGGGATCGATGCCCGCATCCTCCACAGGTGATGCTGTTTAACTGGCAAGATTTAGTTCCTTTCCAAAGCAACATCTACAAGAATCGCATTGGCATGAAGGATGACGACACGATTGGCCTAATACAATTTGGGTCCTCATGCTGATGCTAACAAGTTCCCCAACGAGGAGCTTAGTATGGGGGAATTAGCTCAAGTGGTAGAGCGCTTGCTTCGCATGCGAGAGGCAGCGGGATCGATGCCCGCATTCTCCAACAGCTTTTTCATTGAAAAATGGAGCTCCGTTCCACAACAACCTTTGCACGTGTTTCGGAAAAGCAGCTCCAAAGTGTGGGACGATTCAACTCTCCCAGGTAGGAGCAAGGGAAGTGCGAGTTAGCTCAAACGCTGCAGCGCTTCCTTTGCCTGTCATATGCAGGGGAATCGATACTCGCAATCCCTGTGAGATTCAAATTGATGTCAAGTAAGCAGTCGAACCAGACTGTACTCATGCTGACGCTCACAAGTTCCCCAACGAGGAACTCTACATGGGGGATTAGCTCAAATGGTAGAGCGCTCGCTTTGCATGCGAGAGGTAGCGGGATCGATGCCCGCATCCTCCATAGGTGATGCTGTTTAACTGGCAAGATTTAGTTTCTTACGCAGGGGAATCGATACTCGCAATCCCTGTGAGATTCAAATTGATGTCAAGTAAGCAGTCGAGCCAGATTGTCGATTGTGACTCAAGACTGAGCAGTTTTTAACTCTTCCAAGGAAAATACACACATGTAAGGTGGGGGATTAGCTCAAATGGTAGAGCGCTCGCTTAGCATGCGAGAGGTAGCGGGATCGATGCCCGCATCCTCCACAGGTGATGCTGTTTAACTGGCAAGATTTAGTTCCTTTCCAAAGCAACATCTACAAGAATCGCATTGGCATGAAGGATGACGACACGATTGGCCTAATAAAATTTGGGTCCTCATGTTGATGCTAACAAGTTCCCCAACGAGGAGCTTAGTATGGGGGAATTAGCTCAAGTGGTAGAGCGCTTGCTTCGCATGCGAGAGGCAGCGGGATCGATGCCCGCATTCTCCAACAGCTTTTTCATTGAAAAATGGAGCTCCGTTCCACAACAACCTTTGCACGTGTTTCGGAAAAGCAGCTCCAAAGTGTGGGACGATTCAACTCTCCCAGGTAGGAGCAAGGGAAGTGCGAGTTAGCTCAAACGCTGCAGCGCTTCCTTTGCCTGTCATATGCAGGGGAATCGATACTCGCAATCCCTGTGAGATTCAAATTGATGTCAAGTAAGCAGTCGAACCAGACTGTACTCATGCTGACGCTCACAAGTTCCCCAACGAGGAACTCTACATGGGGGATTAGCTCAAATGGTAGAGCGCTCGCTTAGCATGCGAGAGGTAGCGGGATCGATGCCCGCATCCTCCACAGGTGATGCTGTTTAACTGGCAAGATTTAGTTCCTTTCCAAAGCAACATCTACAAGAATCGCATTGGCATGAAGGATGACGACACGATTGGCCTAATACAATTTGGGTCCTCATGCTGATGCTAACAAGTTCCCCAACGAGGAGCTTAATATGGGGGAATTAGCTCAAGTGGTAGAGCGCTTGCTTCGCATGCGAGAGGCAGCGGGATCGATGCCCGCATTCTCCAACAGCTTTTTCATTGAAAAATGGAGCTCCGTTCCACAACAACCTTTGCACGTGTTTCGGAAAAGCAGCTCCAAAGTGTGGGACGATTCAACTCTCCCAGGTAGGAGCAAGGGAAGTGCGAGTTAGCTCAAACGCTGCAGCGCTTCCTTTGCCTGTCATATGCAGGGGAATCGATACTCGCAATCCCTGTGAGATTCAAATTGATGTCAAGTAAGCAGTCGAACCAGACTGTACTCATGCTGACGCTCACAAGTTCCCCAACGAGGAACTCTACATGGGGGATTAGCTCAAATGGTAGAGCGCTCGCTTTGCATGCGAGAGGTAGCGGGATCGATGCCCGCATCCTCCATAGGTGATGCTGTTTAACTGGCAAGATTTAGTTTCTTACGCAGGGGAATCGATACTCGCAATCCCTGTGAGATTCAAATTGATGTCAAGTAAGCAGTCGAGCCAGATTGTCGATTGTGACTCAAGACTGAGCAGTTTTTAACTCTTCCAAGGAAAATACACACATGTAAGGTGGGGGATTAGCTCAAATGGTAGAGCGCTCGCTTAGCATGCGAGAGGTAGCGGGATCGATGCCCGCATCCTCCACAGGTGATGCTGTTTAACTGGCAAGATTTAGTTCCTTTCCAAAGCAACATCTACAAGAATCGCATTGGCATGAAGGATGACGACACGATTGGCCTAATAAAATTTGGGTCCTCATGCTGATGCTAACAAGTTCCCCAACGAGGAGCTTAGTATGGGGGAATTAGCTCAAGTGGTAGAGCGCTTGCTTCGCATGCGAGAGGCAGCGGGATCGATGCCCGCATTCTCCAACAGCTTTTTCATTGAAAAATGGAGCTCCGTTCCACAACAACCTTTGCACGTGTTTCGGAAAAGCAGCTCCAAAGTGTGGGACGATTCAACTCTCCCAGGTAGGAGCAAGGGAAGTGCGAGTTAGCTCAAACGCTGCAGCGCTTCCTTTGCCTGTCATATGCAGGGGAATCGATACTCGCAATCCCTGTGAGATTCAAATTGATGTCAAGTAAGCAGTCGAACCAGACTGTACTCATGCTGACGCTCACAAGTTCCCCAACGAGGAACTCTACATGGGGGATTAGCTCAAATGGTAGAGCGCTCGCTTAGCATGCGAGAGGTAGCGGGATCGATGCCCGCATCCTCCACAGGTGATGCTGTTTAACTGGCAAGATTTAGTTCCTTTCCAAAGCAACATCTACAAGAATCGCATTGGCATGAAGGATGACGACACGATTGGCCTAATACAATTTGGGTCCTCATGCTGATGCTAACAAGTTCCCCAACGAGGAGCTTAATATGGGGGAATTAGCTCAAGTGGTAGAGCGCTTGCTTCGCATGCGAGAGGCAGCGGGATCGATGCCCGCATTCTCCAACAGCTTTTTCATTGAAAAATGGAGCTCCGTTCCACAACAACCTTTGCACGTGTTTCGGAAAAGCAGCTCCAAAGTGTGGGACGATTCAACTCTCCCAGGTAGGAGCAAGGGAAGTGCGAGTTAGCTCAAACGCTGCAGCGCTTCCTTTGCCTGTCATATGCAGGGGAATCGATACTCGCAATCCCTGTGAGATTCAAATTGATGTCAAGTAAGCAGTCGAACCAGACTGTACTCATGCTGACGCTCACAAGTTCCCCAACGAGGAACTCTACATGGGGGATTAGCTCAAATGGTAGAGCGCTCGCTTTGCATGCGAGAGGTAGCGGGATCGATGCCCGCATCCTCCATAGGTGATGCTGTTTAACTGGCAAGATTGAGTTTATTACGCAGGGGAATCGATACTCGCAATCCCTGTGAGATTCAAATTGATGTCAAGTAAGCAGTCGAGCCAGATTGTCGATTGTGACTCAAGACTGAGCAGTTTTTAACTCTTCCAAGGAAAATACACACATGTAAGGTGGGGGATTAGCTCAAATGGTAGAGCGCTCGCTTAGCATGCGAGAGGTAGCGGGATCGATGCCCGCATCCTCCACAGGTGATGCTGTTTAACTGGCAAGATTTAGTTCCTTTCCAAAGCAACATCTACAAGAATCGCATTGGCATGAAGGATGACGACACGATTGGCCTAATACAATTTGGGTCCTCATGCTGATGCTAACAAGTTCCCCAACGAGGAGCTTAGTATGGGGGAATTAGCTCAAGTGGTAGAGCGCTTGCTTCGCATGCGAGAGGCAGCGGGATCGACGCCCGCATTCTCCAACAGCTTTTTCATTGAAAAATGGAGCTCCGTTCCACAACAACCTTTGCACGTGTTTCGGAAAAGCAGCTCCAAAGTGTGGGACGATTCAACTCTCCCAGGTAGGAGCAAGGGAAGTGCGAGTTAGCTCAAACGCTGCAGCGCTTCCTTTGCCTGTCATATGCAGGGGAATCGATACTCGCAATCCCTGTGAGATTCAAATTGATGTCAAGTAAGCAGTCGAACCAGACTGTACTCATGCTGACGCTCACAAGTTCCCCAACGAGGAACTCTACATGGGGGATTAGCTCAAATGGTAGAGCGCTCGCTTAGCATGCGAGAGGTAGCGGGATCGATGCCCGCATCCTCCACAGGTGATGCTGTTTAACTGGCAAGATTTAGTTCCTTTCCAAAGCAACATCTACAAGAATCGCATTGGCATGAAGGATGACGACACGATTGGCCTAATACAATTTGGGTCCTCATGCTGATGCTAACAAGTTCCCCAACGAGGAGCTTAATATGGGGGAATTAGCTCAAGTGGTAGAGCGCTTGCTTCGCATGCGAGAGGCAGCGGGATCGATGCCCGCATTCTCCAACAGCTTTTTCATTGAAAAATGGAGCTCCGTTCCACAACAACCTTTGCACGTGTTTCGGAAAAGCAGCTCCAAAGTGTGGGACGATTCAACTCTCCCAGGTAGGAGCAAGGGAAGTGCGAGTTAGCTCAAACGCTGCAGCGCTTCCTTTGCCTGTCATATGCAGGGGAATCGATACTCGCAATCCCTGTGAGATTCAAATTGATGTCAAGTAAGCAGTCGAACCAGACTGTACTCATGCTGACGCTCACAAGTTCCCCAACGAGGAACTCTACATGGGGGATTAGCTCAAATGGTAGAGCGCTCGCTTTGCATGCGAGAGGTAGCGGGATCGATGCCCGCATCCTCCATAGGTGATGCTGTTTAACTGGCAAGATTGAGTTTCTTACGCAGGGGAATCGATACTCGCAATCCCTGTGAGATTCAAATTGATGTCAAGTAAGCAGTCGAGCCAGATTGTCGATTGTGACTCAAGACTGAGCAGTTTTTAACTCTTCCAAGGAAAATACACACATGTAAGGTGGGGGATTAGCTCAAATGGTAGAGCGCTCGCTTAGCATGCGAGAGGTAGCGGGATCGATGCCCGCATCCTCCACAGGTGATGCTGTTTAACTGGCAAGATTTAGTTCCTTTCCAAAGCAACATCTACAAGAATCGCATTGGCATGAAGGATGACGACACGATTGGCCTAATACAATTTGGGTCCTCATGCTGATGCTAACAAGTTCCCCAACGAGGAGCTTAATATGGGGGAATTAGCTCAAGTGGTAGAGCGCTTGCTTCGCATGCGAGAGGCAGCGGGATCGATGCCCGCATTCTCCAACAGCTTTTTCATTGAAAAATGGAGCTCCGTTCCACAACAACCTTTGCACGTGTTTCGGAAAAGCAGCTCCAAAGTGTGGGACGATTCAACTCTCCCAGGTAGGAGCAAGGGAAGTGCGAGTTAGCTCAAACGCTGCAGCGCTTCCTTTGCCTGTCATATGCAGGGGAATCGATACTCGCAATCCCTGTGAGATTCAAATTGATGTCAAGTAAGCAGTCGAACCAGACTGTACTCATGCTGACGCTCACAAGTTCCCCAACGAGGAACTCTACATGGGGGATTAGCTCAAATGGTAGAGCGCTCGCTTTGCATGCGAGAGGTAGCGGGATCGATGCCCGCATCCTCCATAGGTGATGCTGTTTAACTGGCAAGATTGAGTTTATTACGCAGGGGAATCGATACTCGCAATCCCTGTGAGATTCAAATTGATGTCAAGTAAGCAGTCGAGCCAGGTTGTCGATTGTGACTCAAGACTGAGCAGTTTTTAACTCTTCCAAGGAAAATACACACATGTAAGGTGGGGGATTAGCTCAAATGGTAGAGCGCTCGCTTAGCATGCGAGAGGTAGCGGGATCGATGCCCGCATCCTCCACAGGTGATGCTGTTTAACTGGCAAGATTTAGTTCCTTTCCAAAGCAACATCTACAAGAATCGCATTGGCATGAAGGATGACGACACGATTGGCCTAATACAATTTGGGTCCTCATGCTGATGCTAACAAGTTCCCCAACGAGGAGCTTAGTATGGGGGAATTAGCTCAAGTGGTAGAGCGCTTGCTTCGCATGCGAGAGGCAGCGGGATCGACGCCCGCATTCTCCAACAGCTTTTTCATTGAAAAATGGAGCTCCGTTCCACAACAACCTTTGCACGTGTTTCGGAAAAGCAGCTCCAAAGTGTGGGACGATTCAACTCTCCCAGGTAGGAGCAAGGGAAGTGCGAGTTAGCTCAAACGCTGCAGCGCTTCCTTTGCCTGTCATATGCAGGGGAATCGATACTCGCAATCCCTGTGAGATTCAAATTGATGTCAAGTAAGCAGTCGAACCAGACTGTACTCATGCTGACGCTCACAAGTTCCCCAACGAGGAACTCTACATGGGGGATTAGCTCAAATGGTAGAGCGCTCGCTTAGCATGCGAGAGGTAGCGGGATCGATGCCCGCATCCTCCACAGGTGATGCTGTTTAACTGGCAAGATTTAGTTCCTTTCCAAAGCAACATCTACAAGAATCGCATTGGCATGAAGGATGACGACACGATTGGCCTAATACAATTTGGGTCCTCATGCTGATGCTAACAAGTTCCCCAACGAGGAGCTTAATATGGGGGAATTAGCTCAAGTGGTAGAGCGCTTGCTTCGCATGCGAGAGGCAGCGGGATCGATGCCCGCATTCTCCAACAGCTTTTTCATTGAAAAATGGAGCTCCGTTCCACAACAACCTTTGCACGTGTTTCGGAAAAGCAGCTCCAAAGTGTGGGACGATTCAACTCTCCCAGGTAGGAGCAAGGGAAGTGCGAGTTAGCTCAAACGCTGCAGCGCTTCCTTTGCCTGTCATATGCAGGGGAATCGATACTCGCAATCCCTGTGAGATTCAAATTGATGTCAAGTAAGCAGTCGAACCAGACTGTACTCATGCTGACGCTCACAAGTTCCCCAACGAGGAACTCTACATGGGGGATTAGCTCAAATGGTAGAGCGCTCGCTTTGCATGCGAGAGGTAGCGGGATCGATGCCCGCATCCTCCATAGGTGATGCTGTTTAACTGGCAAGATTGAGTTTCTTACGCAGGGGAATCGATACTCGCAATCCCTGTGAGATTCAAATTGATGTCAAGTAAGCAGTCGAGCCAGATTGTCGATTGTGACTCAAGACTGAGCAGTTTTTAACTCTTCCAAGGAAAATACACACATGTAAGGTGGGGGATTAGCTCAAATGGTAGAGCGCTCGCTTAGCATGCGAGAGGTAGCGGGATCGATGCCCGCATCCTCCACAGGTGATGCTGTTTAACTGGCAAGATTTAGTTCCTTTCCAAAGCAACATCTACAAGAATCGCATTGGCATGAAGGATGACGACACGATTGGCCTAATACAATTTGGGTCCTCATGCTGATGCTAACAAGTTCCCCAACGAGGAGCTTAGTATGGGGGAATTAGCTCAAGTGGTAGAGCGCTTGCTTCGCATGCGAGAGGCAGCGGGATCGACGCCCGCATTCTCCAACAGCTTTTTCATTGAAAAATGGAACTCCGTTCCACAACAACCTTTGCACGTGTTTCGGAAAAGCAGCTCCAAAGTGTGGGACGATTCAACTCTCCCAGGTAGGAGCAAGGGAAGTGCGAGTTAGCTCAAACGCTGCAGCGCTTCCTTTGCCTGTCATATGCAGGGGAATCGATACTCGCAATCCCTGTGAGATTCAAATTGATGTCAAGTAAGCAGTCGAACCAGACTGTACTCATGCTGACGCTCACAAGTTCCCCAACGAGGAACTCTACATGGGGGATTAGCTCAAATGGTAGAGCGCTCGCTTAGCATGCGAGAGGTAGCGGGATCGATGCCCGCATCCTCCACAGGTGATGCTGTTTAACTGGCAAGATTTAGTTCCTTTCCAAAGCAACATTTACAAGAATCGCATTGGCATGAAGGATGACGACACGATTGGCCTAATACAATTTGGGTCCTCATGCTGATGCTAACAAGTTCCCCAACGAGGAGCTTAATATGGGGGAATTAGCTCAAGTGGTAGAGCGCTTGCTTCGCATGCGAGAGGCAGCGGGATCGATGCCCGCATTCTCCAACAGCTTTTTCATTGAAAAATGGAGCTCTGTTCCACAACAACCTTTGCACGTGTTTCGGAAAAGCAGCTCCAAAGTGTGGGACGATTCAACTCTCCCAGGTAGGAGCAAGGGAAGTGCGAGTTAGCTCAAACGCTGCAGCGCTTCCTTTGCCTGTCATATGCAGGGGAATCGATACTCGCAATCCCTGTGAGATTCAAATTGATGTCAAGTAAGCAGTCGAACCAGACTGTACTCATGCTGACGCTCACAAGTTCCCCAACGAGGAACTCTACATGGGGGATTAGCTCAAATGGTAGAGCGCTCGCTTTGCATGCGAGAGGTAGCGGGATCGATGCCCACATCCTCCACAGGTGATGCTGTTTAACTGGCAAGATTTAGTTTCTTACGCAGGGGAATCGATACTCGCAATCCCTGTGAGATTCAAATTGATGTCAAGTAAGCAGTCGAGCCAGATTGTCGATTGTGACTCAAGACTGAGCAGTTTTTAACTCTTCCAAGGAAAATACACACATGTAAGGTGGGGGATTAGCTCAAATGGTAGAGCGCTCGCTTAGCATGCGAGAGGTAGCGGGATCGATGCCCGCATCCTCCACAGGTGATGCTGTTTAACTGGCAAGATTTAGTTCCTTTCCAAAGCAACATCTACAAGAATCGCATTGGCATGAAGGATGACGACACGATTGGCCTAATACAATTTGGGTCCTCATGCTGATGCTAACAAGTTCCCCAACGAGGAGCTTAATATGGGGGTATTAGCTCAAGTGGTAGAGCGCTTGCTTCGCATGCGAGAGGCAGCGGGATCGATGTCCGCATTCTCCAACAGCTTTTTCATTGAAAAATGGAGCTCCGTTCCACAACAACCTTTGCATGTGTTTCGGAAAAGCAGCTCCAAAGTGTGGGACGATTCAACTCTCACAGGTAGGAGCAAGGGAAGTGCGAGTTAGCTCAAACGCTGCAGCGCTTCCTTTGCCTGTCATATGCAGGGGAATCGATACTCGCAATCCCTGTGAGATTCAAATTGATGTCAAGTAAGCAGTCGAACCAGACTGTACTCATGCTGACGCTCACAAGTTCCCCAATGAGGAACTCTACATGGGGGATTAGCTCAAATGGTAGAGCGCTCGCTTAGCATGCGAGAGGTAGCGGGATCGATGCCCGCATCCTCCACAGGTGATGCTGTTTAACTGGCAAGATTTAGTTTCTTACGCAGGGGAATCGATACTCGCAATCCCTGTGAGATTCAAATTGATGTCAAGTAAGCAGTCGAACCAGACTGTACTCATGCTGACGCTCACAAGTTCCCCAACGAGGAACTCTACATGGGGGATTAGCTCAAATGGTAGAGCGCTCGCTTTGCATGCGAGAGATAGCGGGATCGATGCCCGCATCCTCCATAGGTGATGCTGTTTAACTGGCAAGATTTAGTTTCTTACGCAGGGGAATCGATACTCGCAATCCCTGTGAGATTCAAATTGATGTCAAGTAAGCAGTCGAGCCAGATTGTCGATTGTGACTCAAGACTGAGCAGTTTTTAACTCTTCCAAGGAAAATACACACACGTAAGGTGGGGGATTAGCTCAAATGGTAGAGCGCTCGCTTAGCATGCGAGAGGTAGCGGGATCGATGCCCGCATCCTCCACAGGTGATGCTGTTTAACTGGCAAGATTTAGTTCCTTTCCAAAGCAACATCTACAAGAATCGCATTGGCATGAAGGATGACGACACGATTGGCCTAATACAATTTGGGTCCTCATGCTGATGCTAACAAGTTCCCCAACGAGGAGCTTAATATGGGGGAATTAGCTCAAGTGGTAGAGCGCTTGCTTCGCATGCGAGAGGCAGCGGGATCGATGCCCGCATTCTCCAACAGCTTTTTCATTGAAAAATGGAGCTCCGTTCCACAACAACCTTTGCACGTGTTTCGGAAAAGCAGCTCCAAAGTGTGGGACGATTCAACTCTCCCAGGTAGGAGCAAGGGAAGTGCGAGTTAGCTCAAACGCTGCAGCGTTTCCTTTGCCTGTCATATGCAGGGGAATCGATACTCGCAATCCCTGTGAGATTCAAATTGATGTCAAGTAAGCAGTCGAACCAGACTGTACTCATGCTGACGCTCACAAGTTCCCCAACGAGGAACTCTACATGGGGGATTAGCTCAAATGGTAGAGCGCTCGCTTTGCATGCGAGAGGTAGCGGGATCGATGCCCGCATCCTCCATAGGTGATGCTGTTTAACTGGCAAGATTTAGTTTCTTACGCAGGGGAATCGATACTCGCAATCCCTGTGAGATTCAAATTGATGTCAAGTAAGCAGTCGAGCCAGATTGTCGATTGTGACTCAAGACTGAGCAGTTTTTAACTCTTCCAAGGAAAATACACACATGTAAGGTGGGGGATTAGCTCAAATGGTAGAGCGCTCGCTTAGCATACGAGAGGTAGCGGGATCGATGCCCGCATCCTCCACAGGTGATGCTGTTTAACTGGCAAGATTTAGTTCCTTTCCAAAGCAACATCTACAAGAATCGCATTGGCATGAAGGATGACGACACGATTGGCCTAATACAATTTGGGTCCTCATGCCGATGCTAACAAGTTCCCCAACGAGGAGCTTAATATGGGGGAATTAGCTCAAGTGGTAAAGCGCTTGCTTCGCATGCGAGAGGCAGCGGGATCGATGTCCGCATTCTCCAACAGCTTTTTCATTGAAAAATGGAGCTCCGTTCCACAACAACCTTTGCATGTGTTTCGGAAAAGCAGCTCCAAAGTGTGGGACGATTCAACTCTCACAGGTAGGAGCAAGGGAAGTGCGAGTTAGCTCAAACGCTGCAGCGCTTCCTTTGCCTGTCATATGCAGGGGAATCGATACTCGCAATCCCTGTGAGATTCAAATTGATGTCAAGTAAGCAGTCGAACCAGACTGTACTCATGCTGACGCTCACAAGTTCCCCAATGAGGAACTCTACATGGGGGATTAGCTCAAATGGTAGAGCGCTCGCTTAGCATGCGAGAGGTAGCGGGATCGATGCCCGCATCCTCCACAGGTGATGCTGTTTAACTGGCAAGATTTAGTTTCTTACGCAGGGGAATCGATACTCGCAATCCCTGTGAGATTCAAATTGATGTCAAGTAAGCAGTCGAACCAGACTGTACTCATGCTGACGCTCACAAGTTCCCCAACGAGGAACTCTACATGGGGGATTAGCTCAAATGGTAGAGCGCTCGCTTTGCATGCGAGAGATAGCGGGATCGATGCCCGCATCCTCCATAGGTGATGCTGTTTAACTGGCAAGATTTAGTTTCTTACGCAGGGGAATCGATACTCGCAATCCCTGTGAGATTCAAATTGATGTCAAGTAAGCAGTCGAGCCAGATTGTCGATTGTGACTCAAGACTGAGCAGTTTTTAACTCTTCCAAGGAAAATACACACACGTAAGGTGGGGGATTAGCTCAAATGGTAGAGCGCTCGCTTAGCATGCGAGAGGTAGCGGGATCGATGCCCGCATCCTCCACAGGTGATGCTGTTTAACTGGCAAGATTTAGTTCCTTTCCAAAGCAACATCTACAAGAATCGCATTGGCATGAAGGATGACGACACGATTGGCCTAATACAATTTGGGTCCTCATGCTGATGCTAACAAGTTCCCCAACGAGGAGCTTAATATGGGGGAATTAGCTCAAGTGGTAGAGCGCTTGCTTCGCATGCGAGAGGCAGCGGGATCGATGCCCGCATTCTCCAACAGCTTTTTCATTGAAAAATGGAGCTCCGTTCCACAACAACCTTTGCACGTGTTTCGGAAAAGCAGCTCCAAAGTGTGGGACGATTCAACTCTCCCAGGTAGGAGCAAGGGAAGTGCGAGTTAGCTCAAACGCTGCAGCGTTTCCTTTGCCTGTCATATGCAGGGGAATCGATACTCGCAATCCCTGTGAGATTCAAATTGATGTCAAGTAAGCAGTCGAACCAGACTGTACTCATGCTGACGCTCACAAGTTCCCCAACGAGGAACTCTACATGGGGGATTAGCTCAAATGGTAGAGCGCTCGCTTTGCATGCGAGAGGTAGCGGGATCGATGCCCGCATCCTCCATAGGTGATGCTGTTTAACTGGCAAGATTTAGTTTCTTACGCAGGGGAATCGATACTCGCAATCCCTGTGAGATTCAAATTGATGTCAAGTAAGCAGTCGAGCCAGATTGTCGATTGTGACTCAAGACTGAGCAGTTTTTAACTCTTCCAAGGAAAATACACACATGTAAGGTGGGGGATTAGCTCAAATGGTAGAGCGCTCGCTTAGCATACGAGAGGTAGCGGGATCGATGCCCGCATCCTCCACAGGTGATGCTGTTTAACTGGCAAGATTTAGTTCCTTTCCAAAGCAACATCTACAAGAATCGCATTGGCATGAAGGATGACGACACGATTGGCCTAATACAATTTGGGTCCTCATGCTGATGCTAACAAGTTCCCCAACGAGGAGCTTAATATGGGGGAATTAGCTCAAGTGGTAGAGCGCTTGCTTCGCATGCGAGAGGCAGCGGGATCGATGCCCGCATTCTCCAACAGCTTTTTCATTGAAAAATGGAGCTCCGTTCCACAACAACCTTTGCACGTGTTTCGGAAAAGCAGCTCCAAAGTGTGGGACGATTCAACTCTCCCAGGTAGGAGCAAGGGAAGTGCGAGTTAGCTCAAACGCTGCAGCGTTTCCTTTGCCTGTCATATGCAGGGGAATCGATACTCGCAATCCCTGTGAGATTCAAATTGATGTCAAGTAAGCAGTCGAACCAGACTGTACTCATGCTGACGCTCACAAGTTCCCCAACGAGGAACTCTACATGGGGGATTAGCTCAAATGGTAGAGCGCTCGCTTTGCATGCGAGAGGTAGCGGGATCGATGCCCGCATCCTCCATAGGTGATGCTGTTTAACTGGCAAGATTTAGTTTCTTACGCAGGGGAATCGATACTCGCAATCCCTGTGAGATTCAAATTGATGTCAAGTAAGCAGTCGAGCCAGATTGTCGATTGTGACTCAAGACTGAGCAGTTTTTAACTCTTCCAAGGAAAATACACACATGTAAGGTGGGGGATTAGCTCAAATGGTAGAGCGCTCGCTTAGCATGCGAGAGGTAGCGGGATCGATGCCCGCATCCTCCACAGGTGATGCTGTTTAACTGGCAAGATTTAGTTCCTTTCCAAAGCAACATCTACAAGAATCGCATTGGCATGAAGGATGACGACACGATTGGCCTAATACAATTTGGGTCCTCATGCTGATGCTAACAAGTTCCCCAACGAGGAGCTTAGTATGGGGGAATTAGCTCAAGTGGTAGAGCGCTTGCTTCGCATGCGAGAGGCAGCGGGATCGATGCCCGCATTCTCCAACAGCTTTTTCATTGAAAAATGGAGCTCCGTTCCACAACAACCTTTGCACGTGTTTCGGAAAAGCAGCTCCAAAGTGTGGGACGATTCAACTCTCCCAGGTAGGAGCAAGGGAAGTGCGAGTTAGCTCAAACGCTGCAGCGCTTCCTTTGCCTGTCATATGCAGGGGAATCGATACTCGCAATCCCTGTGAGATTCAAATTGATGTCAAGTAAGCAGTCGAACCAGACTGTACTCATGCTGACGCTCACAAGTTCCCCAACGAGGAACTCTACATGGGGGATTAGCTCAAATGGTAGAGCGCTCGCTTAGCATGCGAGAGGTAGCGGGATCGATGCCCGCATCCTCCACAGGTGATGCTGTTTAACTGGCAAGATTTAGTTCCTTTCCAAAGCAACATTTACAAGAATCGCATTGGCATGAAGGATGACGACACGATTGGCCTAATACAATTTGGGTCCTCATGCTCATGCTAACAAGTTCCCCAACGAGGAGCTTAATATGGGGGAATTAGCTCAAGTGGTAGAGCGCTTGCTTCGCATGCGAGAGGCAGCGGGATCGATGCCCGCATTCTCCAACAGCTTTTTCATTGAAAAATGGAGCTCCGTTCCACAACAACCTTTGCACGTGTTTCGGAAAAGCAGCTCCAAAGTGTGGGACGATTCAACTCTCCCAGGTAGGAGCAAGGGAAGTGCGAGTTAGCTCAAACGCTGCAGCGCTTCCTTTGCCTGTCATATGCAGGGGAATCGATACTCGCAATCCCTGTGAGATTCAAATTGATGTCAAGTAAGCAGTCGAACCAGACTGTACTCATGCTGACGCTCACAAGTTCCCCAACGAGGAACTCTACATGGGGGATTAGCTCAAATGGTAGAGCGCTCGCTTTGCATGCGAGAGGTAGCGGGATCGATGCCCACATCCTCCACAGGTGATGCTGTTTAACTGGCAAGATTTAGTTTCTTACGCAGGGGAATCGATACTCGCAATCCCTGTGAGATTCAAATTGATGTCAAGTAAGCAGTCGAGCCAGATTGTCGATTGTGACTCAAGACTGAGCAGTTTTTAACTCTTCCAAGGAAAATACACACATGTAAGGTGGGGGATTAGCTCAAATGGTAGAGCGCTCGCTTAGCATGCGAGAGGTAGCGGGATCGATGCCCGCATCCTCCACAGGTGATGCTGTTTAACTGGCAAGATTTAGTTCCTTTCCAAAGCAACATCTACAAGAATCGCATTGGCATGAAGGATGACGACACGATTGGCCTAATACAATTTGGGTCCTCATGCTGATGCTAACAAGTTCCCCAACGAGGAGCTTAATATGGGGGAATTAGCTCAAGTGGTAGAGCGCTTGCTTCGCATGCGAGAGGCAGCGGGATCGATGCCCGCATTCTCCAACAGCTTTTTCATTGAAAAATGGAGCTCCGTTCCACAACAACCTTTGCACGTGTTTCGGAAAAGCAGCTCCAAAGTGTGGGACGATTCAACTCTCCCAGGTAGGAGCAAGGGAAGTGCGAGTTAGCTCAAACGCTGCAGCGCTTCCTTTGCCTGTCATATGCAGGGGAATCGATACTCGCAATCCCTGTGAGATTCAAATTGATGTCAAGTAAGCAGTCGAACCAGACTGTACTCATGCTGACGCTCACAAGTTCCCCAATGAGAAACTCTACATGGGGGATTAGCTCAAATGGTAGAGCGCTCGCTTAGCATGCGAGAGGTAGCGGGATCGATGCCCGCATCCTCCACAGGTGATGCTGTTTAACTGGCAAGATTTAGTTCCTTTCCAAAGCAACATTTACAAGAATCGCATTGGCATGAAGGATGACGACACGATTGGCCTAATACAATTTGGGTCCCCATGCTGATGCTAACAAGTTCCCCAACGAGGACCTTAATATGGGGGAATTAGCTCAAGTGGTAGAGCGCTTGCTTCGCATGCGAGAGGCAGCGGGATCGATGCCCGCATTCTCCAACAGCTTTTTCATTGAAAAATGGAGCTCCGTTCCACAACAACCTTTGCACGTGTTTCGTAAAAGCAGCTCCAAAGTGTGGAACGATTCAACTCTCCCAGGTAGGAGCAAGGGAAGTGCGAGTTAGCTCAAACGCTGCAGCGCTTCCTTTGCCTGTCATATGCAGGGGAATCGATACTCGCAATCCCTGTGAGATTCAAATTGATGTCAAGTAAGCAGTCGAACCAGACTGTACTCATGCTGACGCTCACAAGTTCCCCAACGAGGAACTCTACATGGGGGATTAGCTCAAATGGTAGAGCGCTCGCTTAGCATGCGAGAGGTAGCGGGATCGATGCCCGCATCCTCCATAGGTGATGCTGTTTAACTGGCAAGATTTAGTTTCTTACGCAGGGGAATCGATACTCGCAATCCCTGTGAGATTCAAATTGATGTCAAGTAAGCAGTCGAACCAGACTGTACTCATGCTGACGCTCACAAGTTCCCCAACGAGAAACTCTACATGGGGGATTAGCTCAAATGGTAGAGCGCTCGCTTTGCATGCGAGAGGTAGCGGGATCGATGCCCGCATCCTCCACAGGTGATGCTGTTTAACTGGCAAGATTTAGTTCCTTTCCAAAGCAACATTTATAAGAATCGCATTGGCATGAAGGATGACGACACGATTGGCCTAATACAATTTGGGTCCTCATGCTGATGCTAACAAGTTCCCCAACGAGGAGCTTAATATGGGGGAATTAGCTCAAGTGGTAGAGCGCTTGCTTCGCATGCGAGAGGCAGCGGGATCGATGCCCGCATTCTCCAACAGCTTTTTCATTGAAAAATGGAGCTCCGTTCCACAACAACCTTTGCACGTGTTTCGGAAAAGCAGCTCCAAAGTGTGGGACGATTCAACTCTCCCAGGTAGGAGCAAGGGAAGTGCGAGTTAGCTCAAACGCTGCAGCGCTTCCTTTGCCTGTCATATGCAGGGGAATCGATACTCGCAATCCCTGTGAGATTCAAATTGATGTCAAGTAAGCAGTCGAACCAGACTGTACTCATGCTGACGCTCACAAGTTCCCCAATGAGAAACTCTACATGGGGGATTAGCTCAAATGGTAGAGCGCTCGCTTAGCATGCGAGAGGTAGAGGGATCGATGCCCGCATCCTCCACAGGTGATGCTGTTTAACTGGCAAGATTTAGTTACTTTCCAAAGCAACATTTACAAGAATCGCATTGGCATGAAGGATGACGACACGATTGGCCTAATACAATTTGGGTCCTCATGCTGATGCTAACAAGTTCCCCAACGAGGAGCTTAATATGGGGGAATTAGCTCAAGTGGTAGAGCGCTTGCTTCGCATGCGAGAGGCAGCGGGATCGATGCCTGCATTCTCCAACAGCTTTTTCATTGAAAAATGGAGCTCCGTTCCACAACAACTTTTGCACGTGTTTCGTAAAAGCAGCTCCAAAGTGTGGAACGATTCAACTCTCCCAGGTAGGAGCAAGGGAAGTGCGAGTTAGCTCAAACGCTGCAGCGCTTCCTTTGCCTGTCATATGCAGGGGAATCGATACTCGCAATCCCTGTGAGATTCAAATTGATGTCAAGTAAGCAGTCGAACCAGACTGTACTCATGCTGACGCTCACAAGTTCCCCAACGAGGAACTCTACATGGGGGATTAGCTCAAATGGTAGAGCGCTCGCTTAGCATGCGAGAGGTAGCGGGATCGATGCCCGCATCCTCCATAGGTGATGCTGTTTAACTGGCAAGATTTAGTTCCTTTCCAAAGCAACATTTACAAGAATCGCATTGGCATGAAGGATGACGACACGATTGGCCTAATACAATTTGGGTCCTCATGCTGATGCTAACAAGTTCCCCAACGAGGAGCTTAATATGGGGGAATTAGCTCAAGTGGTAGAGCGCTTGCTTCGCATGCGAGAGGCAGCGGGATCGATGCCCGCATTCTCCAACAGCTTTTTCATTGAAAAATGGAGCTCCGTTCCACAACAACCTTTGCACGTGTTTCGGAAAAGCAGCTCCAAAGTGTGGGACGATTCAACTCTCCCAGGTAGGAGCAAGGGAAGTGCGAGTTAGCTCAAACGCTGCAGCGCTTCCTTTGCCTGTCATATGCAGGGGAATCGATACTCGCAATCCCTGTGAGATTCAAATTGATGTCAAGTAAGCAGTCGAACCAGACTGTACTCATGCTGACGCTCACAAGTTCCCCAACGAGGAACTCTACATGGGGGATTAGCTCAAATGGTAGAGCGCTCGCTTTGCATGCGAGAGGTAGCGGGATCGATGCCCGCATCCTCCATAGGTGATGCTGTTTAACTGGCAAGATTTAGTTTCTTACGCAGGGGAATCGATACTCGCAATCCCTGTGAGATTCAAATTGATGTCAAGTAAGCAGTCGAGCCAGATTGTCGATTGTGACTCAAGACTGAGCAGTTTTTAACTCTTCCAAGGAAAATACACACATGTAAGGTGGGGGATTAGCTCAAATGGTAGAGCGCTCGCTTAGCATGCGAGAGGTAGCGGGATAGATGCCCGCATCCTCCACAGGTGATGCTGTTTAACTGGCAAGATTTAGTTCCTTTCCAAAGCAACATCTACAAGTATCGCATTGGCATGAAGGATGACGACACGATTGGCTTAATACAATTTGGGTCCTCATGCTGATGCTAACAAGTTCCCCAACGAGGAGCTTAATATGGGGGAATTAGCTCAAGTGGTAGAGCGCTTGCTTCGCATGCGAGAGGCAGCGGGATCGATGCCCGCATTCTCCAACAGCTTTTTCATTGAAAAATGGAGCTCCGTTCCACAACAACCTTTGCACGTGTTTCGGAAAAGCAGCTCCAAAGTGTGGGACGATTCAACTCTCCCAGGTAGGAGCAAGGGAAGTGCGAGTTAGCTCAAACGCTGCAGCGCTTCCTTTGCCTGTCATATGCAGGGGAATCGATACTCGCAATCCCTGTGAGATTCAAATTGATGTCAAGTAAGCAGTCGAACCAGACTGTACTCATGCTGACGCTCACAAGTTCCCCAACGAGGAACTCTACATGGGGGATTAGCTCAAATGGTAGAGCGCTCGCTTTGCATGCGAGAGGTAGCGGGATCGATGCCCGCATCCTCCATAGGTGATGCTGTTTAACTGGCAAGATTTAGTTTCTTACGCAGGGGAATCGATACTCGCAATCCCTGTGAGATTCAAATTGATGTCAAGTAAGCAGTCGAACCAGACTGTACTCATGCTGACGCTCACAAGTTCCCCAACGAGGAACTCTACATGGGGGATTAGCTCAAATGGTAGAGCGCTCGCTTTGCATGCGAGAGGTAGCGGGATCGATGCCCGCATCCTCCATAGGTGATGCTGTTTAACTGGCAAGATTTAGTTTCTTACGCAGGGGAATCGATACTCGCAATCCCTGTGAGATTCAAATTGATGTCAAGTAAGCAGTCGAGCCAGATTGTCGATTGTGACTCAAGACTGAGCAGTTTTTAACTCTTCCAAGGAAAATACACACACGTAAGGTGGGGGATTAGCTCAAATGGTAGAGCGCTCGCTTAGCATGCGAGAGGTAGCGGGATCGATGCCCGCATCCTCCACAGGTGATGCTGTTTAACTGGCAAGATTTAGTTCCTTTCCAAAGCAACATTTATAAGAATCGCATTGGCATGAAGGATGACGACACGATTGGCCTAATACAATTTGGGTCCTCATGCTGATGCTAACAAGTTCCCCAACGAGGAGCTTAATATGGGGGAATTAGCTCAAGTGGTAGAGCGCTTGCTTCGCATGCGAGAGGCAGCGGGATCGATGCCCGCATTCTCCAACAGCTTTTTCATTGAAAAATGGAGCTCCGTTCCACAACAACCTTTGCACGTGTTTCGGAAAAGCAGCTCCAAAGTGTGGGACGATTCAACTCTCCCAGGTAGGAGCAAGGGAAGTGCGAGTTAGCTCAAACGCTGCAGCGCTTCCTTTGCCTGTCATATGCAGGGGAATCGATACTCGCAATCCCTGTGAGATTCAAATTGATGTCAAGTAAGCAGTCGAACCAGACTGTACTCATGCTGACGCTCACAAGTTCCCCAATGAGAAACTCTACATGGGGGATTAGCTCAAATGGTAGAGCGCTCGCTTAGCATGCGAGAGGTAGAGGGATCGATGCCCGCATCCTCCACAGGTGATGCTGTTTAACTGGCAAGATTTAGTTACTTTCCAAAGCAACATTTACAAGAATCGCATTGGCATGAAGGATGACGACACGATTGGCCTAATACAATTTGGGTCCTCATGCTGATGCTAACAAGTTCCCCAACGAGGAGCTTAATATGGGGGAATTAGCTCAAGTGGTAGAGCGCTTGCTTCGCATGCGAGAGGCAGCGGGATCGATGCCTGCATTCTCCAACAGCTTTTTCATTGAAAAATGGAGCTCCGTTCCACAACAACTTTTGCACGTGTTTCGTAAAAGCAGCTCCAAAGTGTGGAACGATTCAACTCTCCCAGGTAGGAGCAAGGGAAGTGCGAGTTAGCTCAAACGCTGCAGCGCTTCCTTTGCCTGTCATATGCAGGGGAATCGATACTCGCAATCCCTGTGAGATTCAAATTGATGTCAAGTAAGCAGTCGAACCAGACTGTACTCATGCTGACGCTCACAAGTTCCCCAACGAGGAACTCTACATGGGGGATTAGCTCAAATGGTAGAGCGCTCGCTTAGCATGCGAGAGGTAGCGGGATCGATGCCCGCATCCTCCATAGGTGATGCTGTTTAACTGGCAAGATTTAGTTCCTTTCCAAAGCAACATTTACAAGAATCGCATTGGCATGAAGGATGACGACACGATTGGCCTAATACAATTTGGGTCCTCATGCTGATGCTAACAAGTTCCCCAACGAGGAGCTTAATATGGGGGAATTAGCTCAAGTGGTAGAGCGCTTGCTTCGCATGCGAGAGGCAGCGGGATCGATGCCCGCATTCTCCAACAGCTTTTTCATTGAAAAATGGAGCTCCGTTCCACAACAACCTTTGCACGTGTTTCGGAAAAGCAGCTCCAAAGTGTGGGACGATTCAACTCTCCCAGGTAGGAGCAAGGGAAGTGCGAGTTAGCTCAAACGCTGCAGCGCTTCCTTTGCCTGTCATATGCAGGGGAATCGATACTCGCAATCCCTGTGAGATTCAAATTGATGTCAAGTAAGCAGTCGAACCAGACTGTACTCATGCTGACGCTCACAAGTTCCCCAACGAGGAACTCTACATGGGGGATTAGCTCAAATGGTAGAGCGCTCGCTTTGCATGCGAGAGGTAGCGGGATCGATGCCCGCATCCTCCATAGGTGATGCTGTTTAACTGGCAAGATTTAGTTTCTTACGCAGGGGAATCGATACTCGCAATCCCTGTGAGATTCAAATTGATGTCAAGTAAGCAGTCGAGCCAGATTGTCGATTGTGACTCAAGACTGAGCAGTTTTTAACTCTTCCAAGGAAAATACACACATGTAAGGTGGGGGATTAGCTCAAATGGTAGAGCGCTCGCTTAGCATGCGAGAGGTAGCGGGATAGATGCCCGCATCCTCCACAGGTGATGCTGTTTAACTGGCAAGATTTAGTTCCTTTCCAAAGCAACATCTACAAGTATCGCATTGGCATGAAGGATGACGACACGATTGGCTTAATACAATTTGGGTCCTCATGCTGATGCTAACAAGTTCCCCAACGAGGAGCTTAATATGGGGGAATTAGCTCAAGTGGTAGAGCGCTTGCTTCGCATGCGAGAGGCAGCGGGATCGATGCCCGCATTCTCCAACAGCTTTTTCATTGAAAAATGGAGCTCCGTTCCACAACAACCTTTGCACGTGTTTCGGAAAAGCAGCTCCAAAGTGTGGGACGATTCAACTCTCCCAGGTAGGAGCAAGGGAAGTGCGAGTTAGCTCAAACGCTGCAGCGCTTCCTTTGCCTGTCATATGCAGGGGAATCGATACTCGCAATCCCTGTGAGATTCAAATTGATGTCAAGTAAGCAGTCGAACCAGACTGTACTCATGCTGACGCTCACAAGTTCCCCAACGAGGAACTCTACATGGGGGATTAGCTCAAATGGTAGAGCGCTCGCTTTGCATGCGAGAGGTAGCGGGATCGATGCCCGCATCCTCCATAGGTGATGCTGTTTAACTGGCAAGATTTAGTTTCTTACGCAGGGGAATCGATACTCGCAATCCCTGTGAGATTCAAATTGATGTCAAGTAAGCAGTCGAACCAGACTGTACTCATGCTGACGCTCACAAGTTCCCCAACGAGGAACTCTACATGGGGGATTAGCTCAAATGGTAGAGCGCTCGCTTTGCATGCGAGAGGTAGCGGGATCGATGCCCGCATCCTCCATAGGTGATGCTGTTTAACTGGCAAGATTTAGTTTCTTACGCAGGGGAATCGATACTCGCAATCCCTGTGAGATTCAAATTGATGTCAAGTAAGCAGTCGAGCCAGATTGTCGATTGTGACTCAAGACTGAGCAGTTTTTAACTCTTCCAAGGAAAATACACACACGTAAGGTGGGGGATTAGCTCAAATGGTAGAGCGCTCGCTTAGCATGCGAGAGGTAGCGGGATCGATGCCCGCATCCTCCACAGGTGATGCTGTTTAACTGGCAAGATTTAGTTCCTTTCCAAAGCAACATTTACAAGAATCGCATTGGCATGAAGGATGACGACACGATTGGCCTAATACAATTTGGGTCCTCATGCTCATGCTAACAAGTTCCCCAACGAGGAGCTTAATATGGGGGAATTAGCTCAAGTGGTAGAGCGCTTGCTTCGCATGCGAGAGGCAGCGGGATCGATGCCCGCATTCTCCAACAGCTTTTTCATTGAAAAATGGAGCTCCGTTCCACAACAACCTTTGCACGTGTTTCGGAAAAGCAGCTCCAAAGTGTGGGACGATTCAACTCTCCCAGGTAGGAGCAAGGGAAGTGCGAGTTAGCTCAAACGCTGCAGCGCTTCCTTTGCCTGTCATATGCAGGGGAATCGATACTCGCAATCCCTGTGAGATTCAAATTGATGTCAAGTAAGCAGTCGAACCAGACTGTACTCATGCTGACGCTCACAAGTTCCCCAATGAGAAACTCTACATGGGGGATTAGCTCAAATGGTAGAGCGCTCGCTTAGCATGCGAGAGGTAGCGGGATCGATGCCCGCATCCTCCACAGGTGATGCTGTTTAACTGGCAAGATTTAGTTCCTTTCCAAAGCAACATTTACAAGAATCGCATTGGCATGAAGGATGACGACACGATTGGCCTAATACAATTTGGGTCCCCATGCTGATGCTAACAAGTTCCCCAACGAGGAGCTTAATATGGGGGAATTAGCTCAAGTGGTAGAGCGCTTGCTTCGCATGCGAGAGGCAGCGGGATCGATGCCCGCATTCTCCAACAGCTTTTTCATTGAAAAATGGAGCTCCGTTCCACAACAACCTTTGCACGTGTTTCGGAAAAGCAGCTCCAAAGTGTGGAACGATTCAACTCTCCCAGGTAGGAGCAAGGGAAGTGCGAGTTAGCTCAAACGCTGCAGCGCTTCCTTTGCCTGTCATATGCAGGGGAATCGATACTCGCAATCCCTGTGAGATTCAAATTGATGTCAAGTAAGCAGTCGAACCAGACTGTACTCATGCTGACGCTCACAAGTTCCCCAACGAGGAACTCTACATGGGGGATTAGCTCAAATGGTAGAGCGCTCGCTTAGCATGCGAGAGGTAGCGGGATCGATGCCCGCATCCTCCATAGGTGATGCTGTTTAACTGGCAAGATTTAGTTTCTTACGCAGGGGAATCGATACTCGCAATCCCTGTGAGATTCAAATTGATGTCAAGTAAGCAGTCGAACCAGACTGTACTCATGCTGACGCTCACAAGTTCCCCAACGAGAAACTCTACATGGGGGATTAGCTCAAATGGTAGAGCGCTCGCTTTGCATGCGAGAGGTAGCGGGATCGATGCCCGCATCCTCCACAGGTGATGCTGTTTAACTGGCAAGATTTAGTTCCTTTCCAAAGCAACATCTACAAGAATCGCATTGGCATGAAGGATGACGACACGATTGGCCTAATACAATTTTGGTCCTCATGCTGATGCTAACAAGTTCCCCAACGAGGAGCTTAATATGGGGGAATTAGCTCACGTGGTAGAGCGCTTGCTTCGCATGCGAGAGGCAGCGGGATCGATGCCCGCATTCTCCAACAGCTTTTTCATTGAAAAATGGAGCTCCGTTCCACAACAACCTTTGCACGTGTTTCGGAAAAGCAGCTCCAAAGTGTGGGACAATTCAACTCTCCCAGGTAGGAGCAAGGGAAGTGCGAGTTAGCTCAAACGCTGCAGCGCTTCCTTTGCCTGTCATATGCAGGGGAATCGATACTCGCAATCCCTGTGAGATTCAAATTGATGTCAAGTAAGCAGTCGAACCAGACTGTACTCATGCTGACGCTCACAAGTTCCCCAACGAGGAACTCTACATGGGGGATTAGCTCAAATGGTAGAGCGCTCGCTTTGCATGCGAGAGGTAGCGGGATCGATGCCCGCATCCTCCATAGGTGATGCTGTTTAACTGGCAAGATTTAGTTTCTTACGCAGGGGAATCGATACTCGCAATCCCTGTGAGATTCAAATTGATGTCAAGTAAGCAGTCGAGCCAGATTGTCGATTGTGACTCAAGACTGAGCAGTTTTTAACTCTTCCAAGGAAAATACACACATGTAAGGTGGGGGATTAGCTCAAATGGTAGAGCGCTCGCTTAGCATGCGAGAGGTAGCGGGATAGATGCCCGCATCCTCCACAGGTGATGCTGTTTAACTGGCAAGATTTAGTTCCTTTCCAAAGCAACATCTACAAGTATCGCATTGGCATGAAGGATGACGACACGATTGGCTTAATACAATTTGGGTCCTCATGCTGATGCTAACAAGTTCCCCAACGAGGAGCTTAATATGGGGGAATTAGCTCAATTGTTAGAGCACTTGCTTCGCATGCGAGAGGCAGCGGGATCGATGCCCGCATTCTCCAACAGCTTTTTCATTGAAAAATGGAGCTCCGTTCCACAACAACCTTTGCACGTGTTTCGGAAAAGCAGCTCCAAAGTGTGGGACGATTCAACTCTCCCAGGTAGGAGCAAGGGAAGTGCGAGTTAGCTCAAACGCTGCAGCGCTTCCTTTGCCTGTCATATGCAGGGGAATCGATACTCGCAATCCCTGTGAGATTCAAATTGATGTCAAGTAAGCAGTCGAACCAGACTGTACTCATGCTGACGCTCACAAGTTCCCCAATGAGAAACTCTACATGGGGGATTAGCTCAAATGGTAGAGCGCTCGCTTAGCATGCGAGAGGTAGCGGGATCGATGCCCGCATCCTCCACAGGTGATGCTGTTTAACTGGCAAGATTTAGTTCCTTTCCAAAGCAACATTTACAAGAATCGCATTGGCATGAAGGATGACGACACGATTGGCCTAATACAATTTGGGTCCCCATGCTGATGCTAACAAGTTCCCCAACGAGGAGCTTAATATGGGGGAATTAGCTCAAGTGGTAGAGCGCTTGCTTCGCATGCGAGAGGCAGCGGGATCGATGCCCGCATTCTCCAACAGCTTTTTCATTGAAAAATGGAGCTCCGTTCCACAACAACCTTTGCACGTGTTTCGGAAAAGCAGCTCCAAAGTGTGGAACGATTCAACTCTCCCAGGTAGGAGCAAGGGAAGTGCGAGTTAGCTCAAACGCTGCAGCGCTTCCTTTGCCTGTCATATGCAGGGGAATCGATACTCGCAATCCCTGTGAGATTCAAATTGATGTCAAGTAAGCAGTCGAACCAGACTGTACTCATGCTGACGCTCACAAGTTCCCCAACGAGGAACTCTACATGGGGGATTAGCTCAAATGGTAGAGCGCTCGCTTAGCATGCGAGAGGTAGCGGGATCGATGCCCGCATCCTCCATAGGTGATGCTGTTTAACTGGCAAGATTTAGTTTCTTACGCAGGGGAATCGATACTCGCAATCCCTGTGAGATTCAAATTGATGTCAAGTAAGCAGTCGAACCAGACTGTACTCATGCTGACGCTCACAAGTTCCCCAACGAGAAACTCTACATGGGGGATTAGCTCAAATGGTAGAGCGCTCGCTTTGCATGCGAGAGGTAGCGGGATCGATGCCCGCATCCTCCACAGGTGATGCTGTTTAACTGGCAAGATTTAGTTCCTTTCCAAAGCAACATCTACAAGAATCGCATTGGCATGAAGGATGACGACACGATTGGCCTAATACAATTTGGGTCCTCATGCTGATGCTAACAAGTTCCCCAACGAGGAGCTTAATATGGGGGAATTAGCTCAAGTGGTAGAGCGCTTGCTTCGCATGCGAGAGGCAGCGGGATCGATGCCCGCATTCTCCAACAGCTTTTTCATTGAAAAATGGAGCTCCGTTCCACAACAACCTTTGCACGTGTTTCGGAAAAGCAGCTCCAAAGTGTGGGACAATTCAACTCTCCCAGGTAGGAGCAAGGGAAGTGCGAGTTAGCTCAAACGCTGCAGCGCTTCCTTTGCCTGTCATATGCAGGGGAATCGATACTCGCAATCCCTGTGAGATTCAAATTGATGTCAAGTAAGCAGTCGAACCAGACTGTACTCATGCTGACGCTCACAAGTTCCCCAACGAGGAACTCTACATGGGGGATTAGCTCAAATGGTAGAGCGCTCGCTTTGCATGCGAGAGGTAGCGGGATCGATGCCCGCATCCTCCATAGGTGATGCTGTTTAACTGGCAAGATTTAGTTTCTTACGCAGGGGAATCGATACTCGCAATCCCTGTGAGATTCAAATTGATGTCAAGTAAGCAGTCGAGCCAGATTGTCGATTGTGACTCAAGACTGAGCAGTTTTTAACTCTTCCAAGGAAAATACACACATGTAAGGTGGGGGATTAGCTCAAATGGTAGAGCGCTCGCTTAGCATGCGAGAGGTAGCGGGATAGATGCCCGCATCCTCCACAGGTGATGCTGTTTAACTGGCAAGATTTAGTTCCTTTCCAAAGCAACATCTACAAGTATCGCATTGGCATGAAGGATGACGACACGATTGGCTTAATACAATTTGGGTCCTCATGCTGATGCTAACAAGTTCCCCAACGAGGAGCTTAATATGGGGGAATTAGCTCAATTGTTAGAGCACTTGCTTCGCATGCGAGAGGCAGCGGGATCGATGCCCGCATTCTCCAACAGCTTTTTCATTGAAAAATGGAGCTCCGTTCCACAACAACCTTTGCACGTGTTTCGGAAAAGCAGCTCCAAAGTGTGGGACGATTCAACTCTCCCAGGTAGGAGCAAGGGAAGTGCGAGTTAGCTCAAACGCTGCAGCGCTTCCTTTGCCTGTCATATGCAGGGGAATCGATACTCGCAATCCCTGTGAGATTCAAATTGATGTCAAGTAAGCAGTCGAACCAGACTGTACTCATGCTGACGCTCACAAGTTCCCCAATGAGAAACTCTACATGGGGGATTAGCTCAAATGGTAGAGCGCTCGCTTAGCATGCGAGAGGTAGCGGGATCGATGCCCGCATCCTCCATAGGTGATGCTGTTTAACTGGCAAGATTTAGTTTCTTACGCAGGGGAATCGATACTCGCAATCCCTGTGAGATTCAAATTGATGTCAAGTAAGCAGTCGAACCAGACTGTACTCATGCTGACGCTCACAAGTTCCCCAACGAGAAACTCTACATGGGGGATTAGCTCAAATGGTAGAGCGCTCGCTTTGCATGCGAGAGGTAGCGGGATCGATGCCCGCATCCTCCACAGGTGATGCTGTTTAACTGGCAAGATTTAGTTCCTTTCCAAAGCAACATTTATAAGAATCGCATTGGCATGAAGGATGACGACACGATTGGCCTAATACAATTTGGGTCCTCATGCTGATGCTAACAAGTTCCCCAACGAGGAGCTTAATATGGGGGAATTAGCTCAAGTGGTAGAGCGCTTGCTTCGCATGCGAGAGGCAGCGGGATCGATGCCCGCATTCTCCAACAGCTTTTTCATTGAAAAATGGAGCTCCGTTCCACAACAACCTTTGCACGTGTTTCGGAAAAGCAGCTCCAAAGTGTGGGACGATTCAACTCTCCCAGGTAGGAGCAAGGGAAGTGCGAGTTAGCTCAAACGCTGCAGCGCTTCCTTTGCCTGTCATATGCAGGGGAATCGATACTCGCAATCCCTGTGAGATTCAAATTGATGTCAAGTAAGCAGTCGAACCAGACTGTACTCATGCTGACGCTCACAAGTTCCCCAACGAGGAACTCTACATGGGGGATTAGCTCAAATGGTAGAGCGCTCGCTTTGCATGCGAGAGGTAGCGGGATCGATGCCCGCATCCTCCATAGGTGATGCTGTTTAACTGGCAAGATTTAGTTTCTTACGCAGGGGAATCGATACTCGCAATCCCTGTGAGATTCAAATTGATGTCAAGTAAGCAGTCGAGCCAGATTGTCGATTGTGACTCAAGACTGAGCAGTTGTTAACTCTTCCAAGGAAAATACACACACGTAAGGTGGGGGATTAGCTCAAATGGTAGAGCGCTCGCTTAGCATGCGAGAGGTAGCGGGATCGATGCCCGCATCCTCCACAGGTGATGCTGTTTAACTGGCAAGATTTAGTTCCTTTCCAAAGCAACATCTACAAGAATCGCATTGGCATGAAGGATGACGACACGATTGGCCTAATACAATTTGGGTCCTCATGCTGATGCTAACAAGTTCCCCAACGAGGAGCTTAATATGGGGGAATTAGCTCAAGTGGTAGAGCGCTTGCTTCGCATGCGAGAGGCAGCGGGATCGATGCCCGCATTCTCCAACAGCTTTTTCATTGAAAAATGGAGCTCCGTTCCACAACAACCTTTGCACGTGTTTCGGAAAAGCAGCTCCAAAGTGTGGGACGATTCAACTCTCCCAGGTAGGAGCAAGGGAAGTGCGAGTTAGCTCAAACGCTGCAGCGCTTCCTTTGCCTGTCATATGCAGGGGAATCGATACTCGCAATCCCTGTGAGATTCAAATTGATGTCAAGTAAGCAGTCGAACCAGACTGTACTCATGCTGACGCTCACAAGTTCCCCAACGAGGAACTCTACATGGGGGATTAGCTCAAATGGTAGAGCGCTCGCTTTGCATGCGAGAGGTAGCGGGATCGATGCCCGCATCCTCCATAGGTGATGCTGTTTAACTGGCAAGATTTAGTTTCTTACGCAGGGGAATCGATACTCGCAATCCCTGTGAGATTCAAATTGATGTCAAGTAAGCAGTCGAGCCAGATTGTCGATTGTGACTCAAGACTGAGCAGTTGTTAACTCTTCCAAGGAAAATACACACACGTAAGGTGGGGGATTAGCTCAAATGGTAGAGCGCTCGCTTAGCATGCGAGAGGTAGCGGGATCGATGCCCGCATCCTCCACAGGTGATGCTGTTTAACTGGCAAGATTTAGTTCCTTTCCAAAGCAACATCTACAAGAATCGCATTGGCATGAAGGATGACGACACGATTGGCCTAATACAATTTGGGTCCTCATGCTGATGCTAACAAGTTCCCCAACGAGGAGCTTAATATGGGGGAATTAGCTCAAGTGGTAGAGCGCTTGCTTCGCATGCGAGAGGCAGCGGGATCGATGCCCGCATTCTCCAACAGCTTTTTCATTGAAAAATGGAGCTCCGTTCCACAACAACCTTTGCACGTGTTTCGGAAAAGCAGCTCCAAAGTGTGGGACGATTCAACTCTCCCAGGTAGGAGCAAGGGAAGTGCGAGTTAGCTCAAACGCTGCAGCGCTTCCTTTGCCTGTCATATGCAGGGGAATCGATACTCGCAATCCCTGTGAGATTCAAATTGATGTCAAGTAAGCAGTCGAACCAGACTGTACTCATGCTGACGCTCACAAGTTCCCCAACGAGGAACTCTACATGGGGGATTAGCTCAAATGGTAGAGCGCTCGCTTTGCATGCGAGAGGTAGCGGGATCGATGCCCACATCCTCCACAGGTGATGCTGTTTAACTGGCAAGATTTAGTTTCTTACGCAGGGGAATCGATACTCGCAATCCCTGTGAGATTCAAATTGATGTCAAGTAAGCAGTCGAGCCAGATTGTCGATTGTGACTCAAGACTGAGCAGTTTTTAACTCTTCCAAGGAAAATACACACATGTAAGGTGGGGGATTAGCTCAAATGGTAGAGCGCTCGCTTAGCATGCGAGAGGTAGCGGGATCGATGCCCGCATCCTCCACAGGTGATGCTGTTTAACTGGCAAGATTTAGTTCCTTTCCAAAGCAACATCTACAAGAATCGCATTGGCATGAAGGATGACGACACGATTGGCCTAATACAATTTGGGTCCTCATGCTGATGCTAACAAGTTCCCCAACGAGGAGCTTAGTATGGGGGAATTAGCTCAAGTGGTAGAGCGCTTGCTTCGCATGCGAGAGGCAGCGGGATCGATGCCCGCATTCTCCAACAGCTTTTTCATTGAAAAATGGAGCTCCGTTCCACAACAACCTTTGCACGTGTTTCGGAAAAGCAGCTCCAAAGTGTGGGACGATTCAACTCTCCCAGGTAGGAGCAAGGGAAGTGCGAGTTAGCTCAAACGCTGCAGCGCTTCCTTTGCCTGTCATATGCAGGGGAATCGATACTCGCAATCCCTGTGAGATTCAAATTGATGTCAAGTAAGCAGTCGAACCAGACTGTACTCATGCTGACGCTCACAAGTTCCCCAACGAGGAACTCTACATGGGGGATTAGCTCAAATGGTAGAGCGCTCGCTTAGCATGCGAGAGGTAGCGGGATCGATGCCCGCATCCTCCACAGGTGATGCTGTTTAACTGGCAAGATTTAGTTCCTTTCCAAAGCAACATTTACAAGAATCGCATTGGCATGAAGGATGACGACACGATTGGCCTAATACAATTTGGGTCCTCATGCTCATGCTAACAAGTTCCCCAACGAGGAGCTTAATATGGGGGAATTAGCTCAAGTGGTAGAGCGCTTGCTTCGCATGCGAGAGGCAGCGGGATCGATGCCCGCATTCTCCAACAGCTTTTTCATTGAAAAATGGAGCTCCGTTCCACAACAACCTTTGCACGTGTTTCGGAAAAGCAGCTCCAAAGTGTGGGACGATTCAACTCTCCCAGGTAGGAGCAAGGGAAGTGCGAGTTAGCTCAAACGCTGCAGCGCTTCCTTTGCCTGTCATATGCAGGGGAATCGATACTCGCAATCCCTGTGAGATTCAAATTGATGTCAAGTAAGCAGTCGAACCAGACTGTACTCATGCTGACGCTCACAAGTTCCCCAACGAGGAACTCTACATGGGGGATTAGCTCAAATGGTAGAGCGCTCGCTTTGCATGCGAGAGGTAGCGGGATCGATGCCCGCATCCTCCATAGGTGATGCTGTTTAACTGGCAAGATTGAGTTTCTTACGCAGGGGAATCGATACTCGCAATCCCTGTGAGATTCAAATTGATGTCAAGTAAGCAGTCGAGCCAGATTGTCGATTGTGACTCAAGACTGAGCAGTTTTTAACTCTTCCAAGGAAAATACACACATGTAAGGTGGGGGATTAGCTCAAATGGTAGAGCGCTCGCTTAGCATGCGAGAGGTAGCGGGATCGATGCCCGCATCCTCCACAGGTGATGCTGTTTAACTGGCAAGATTTAGTTCCTTTCCAAAGCAACATCTACAAGAATCGCATTGGCATGAAGGATGACGACACGATTGGCCTAATACAATTTGGGTCCTCATGCTGATGCTAACTAGTTCCCCAACGAGGAGCTTAGTATGGGGGAATTAGCTCAAGTGGTAGAGCGCTTGCTTCGCATGCGAGAGGCAGCGGGATCAATGCCCGCATTCTCCAACAGCTTTTTCATTGAAAAATGGAGCTCCGTTCCACAACAACCTTTGCACGTGTTTCGGAAAAGCAGCTCCAAAGTGTGGGACGATTCAACTCTCCCAGGTAGGAGCAAGGGAAGTGCGAGTTAGCTCAAACGCTGCAGCGCTTCCTTTGCCTGTCATATGCAGGGGAATCGATACTCGCAATCCCTGTGAGATTCAAATTGATGTCAAGTAAGCAGTCGAACCAGACTGTACTCATGCTGACGCTCACAAGTTCCCCAACGAGGAACTCTACATGGGGGATTAGCTCAAATGGTAGAGAGCTCGCTTAGCATGCGAGAGGTAGCGGGATCGATGCCCGCATCCTCCACAGGTGATGCTGTTTAACTGGCAAGATTTAGTTCCTTTCCAAAGCAACATTTACAAGAATCGCATTGGCATGAAGGATGACGACACGATTGGCCTAATACAATTTGGGTCCTCATGCTGATGCTAACAAGTTCCCCAACGAGGAGCTTAATATGGGGGAATTAGCTCAAGTGGTAGAGCGCTTGCTTCGCATGCGAGAGGCAGCGGGATCGATGCCCGCATTCTCCAACAGCTTTTTCATTGAAAAATGGAGCTCTGTTCCACAACAACCTTTGCACGTGTTTCGGAAAAGCAGCTCCAAAGTGTGGGACGATTCAACTCTCCCAGGTAGGAGCAGGGGAAGTGCGAGTTAGCTCAAACGCTGCAGCGCTTCCTTTGCCTGTCATATGCAGGGGAATCGATACTCGCAATCCCTGTGAGATTCAAATTGATGTCAAGTAAGCAGTCGAACCAGACTGTACTCATGCTGACGCTCACAAGTTCCCCAACGAGGAACTCTACATGGGGGATTAGCTCAAATGGTAGAGCGCTCGCTTTGCATGCGAGAGGTAGCGGGATCGATGCCCACATCCTCCACAGGTGATGCTGTTTAACTGGCAAGATTTAGTTTCTTACGCAGGGGAATCGATACTCGCAATCCCTGTGAGATTCAAATTGATGTCAAGTAAGCAGTCGAACCAGACTGTACTCATGCTGACGCTCACAAGTTCCCCAACGAGGAACTCTACATGGGGGATTAGCTCAAATGGTAGAGCGCTCGCTTTGCATGCGAGAGGTAGCGGGATCGATGCCCGCATCCTCCACAGGTGATGCTGTTTAACTGGCAAGATTTAGTTCCTTTCCAAAGCAACATTTATAAGAATCGCATTGGCATGAAGGATGACGACACGATTGGCCTAATACAATTTGGGTCCTCATGCTGATGCTAACAAGTTCCCCAACGAGGAGCTTAATATGGGGGAATTAGCTCAAGTGGTAGAGCGCATGCGAGAGGCAGCGGGATCGATGCCCGCATTCTCCAACAGCTTTTTCATTGAAAAATGGAGCTCCGTTCCACAACAACCTTTGCACGTGTTTCGGAAAAGCAGCTCCAAAGTGTGGGACGATTCAACTCTCCCAGGTAGGAGCAAGGGAAGTGCGAGTTAGCTCAAACGCTGCAGCGCTTCCTTTGCCTGTCATATGCAGGGGAATCGATACTCGCAATCCCTGTGAGATTCAAATTGATGTCAAGTAAGCAGTCGAACCAGACTGTACTCATGCTGACGCTCACAAGTTCCCCAACGAGGAACTCTACATGGGGGATTAGCTCAAATGGTAGAGCGCTCGCTTTGCATGCGAGAGGTAGCGGGATCGATGCCCGCATCCTCCATAGGTGATGCTGTTTAACTGGCAAGATTTAGTTTCTTACGCAGGGGAATCGATACTCGCAATCCCTGTGAGATTCAAATTGATGTCAAGTAAGCAGTCGAGCCAGATTGTCGATTGTGACTCAAGACTGAGCAGTTTTTAACTCTTCCAAGGAAAATACACACATGTAAGGTGGGGGATTAGCTCAAATGGTAGAGCGCTCGCTTAGCATGCGAGAGGTAGCGGGATCGATGCCCGCATCCTCCACAGGTGATGCTGTTTAACTGGCAAGATTTAGTTCCTTTCCAAAGCAACATCTACAAGAATCGCATTGGCATGAAGGATGACGACACGATTGGCCTAATACAATTTGGGTCCTCATGCTGATGCTAACAAGTTCCCCAACGAGGAGCTTAGTATGGGGGAATTAGCTCAAGTGGTAGAGCGCTTGCTTCGCATGCGAGAGGCAGCGGCATCGATGCCCGCATTCTCCAACAGCTTTTTCATTGAAAAATGGAGCTCCGTTCCACAACAACCTTTGCACGTGTTTCGGAAAAGCAGCTCCAAAGTGTGGGACGATTCAACTCTCCCAGGTAGGAGCAAGGGAAGTGCGAGTTAGCTCAAACGCTGCAGCGCTTCCTTTGCCTGTCATATGCAGGGGAATCGATACTCGCAATCCCTGTGAGATTCAAATTGATGTCAAGTAAGCAGTCGAACCAGACTGTACTCATGCTGACGCTCACAAGTTCCCCAACGAGGAACTCTACATGGGGGATTAGCTCAAATGGTAGAGCGCTCGCTTAGCATGCGAGAGGTAGCGGGATCGATGCCCGCATCCTCCACAGGTGATGCTGTTTAACTGGCAAGATTTAGTTTCTTACGCAGGGGAATCGATACTCGCAATCCCTGTGAGATTCAAATTGATGTCAAGTAAGCAGTCGAGCCAGATTGTCGATTGTGACTCAAGACTGAGCAGTTTTTAACTCTTCCAAGGAAAATACACACATGTAAGGTGGGGGATTAGCTCAAATGGTAGAGCGCTCGCTTAGCATGCGAGAGGTAGCGGGATCGATGCCCGCATCCTCCACAGGTGATGCTGTTTAACTGGCAAGACTTAGTTCCTTTCCAAAGCAACATCTACAAGAATCGCATTGGCATGAAGGATGACGACACGATTGGCCTAATACAATTTGGGTCCTCATGCTGATGCTAACAAGTTCCCCAACGAGGAGCTTAGTATGGGGGAATTAGCTCAAGTGGTAGAGCGCTTGCTTCGCATGCGAGAGGCAGCGGGATCGATGCCCGCATTCTCCAACAGCTTTTTCATTGAAAAATGGAGCTCCGTTCCACAACAACCTTTGCACGTGTTTCGGAAAAGCAGCTCCAAAGTGTGGGACGATTCAACTCTCCCAGGTAGGAGCAAGGGAAGTGCGAGTTAGCTCAAACGCTGCAGCGCTTCCTTTGCCTGTCATATGCAGGGGAATCGATACTCGCAATCCCTGTGAGATTCAAATTGATGTCAAGTAAGCAGTCGAACCAGACTGTACTCATGCTGACGCTCACAAGTTCCCCAACGAGGAACTCTACATGGGGGATTAGCTCAAATGGTAGAGCGCTCGCTTTGCATGCGAGAGGTAGCGGGATCGATGCCCGCATCCTCCATAGGTGATGCTGTTTAACTGGCAAGATTTAGTTTCTTACGCAGGGGAATCGATACTCGCAATCCCTGTGAGATTCAAATTGATGTCAAGTAAGCAGTCGAGCCAGATTGTCGATTGTGACTCAAGACTGAGCAGTTGTTAACTCTTCCAAGGAAAATACACACACGTAAGGTGGGGGATTAGCTCAAATGGTAGAGCGCTCGCTTAGCATGCGAGAGGTAGCGGGATCGATGCCCGCATCCTCCACAGGTGATGCTGTTTAACTGGCAAGATTTAGTTCCTTTCCAAAGCAACATCTACAAGAATCGCATTGGCATGAAGGATGACGACACGATTGGCCTAATACAATTTGGGTCCTCATGCTGATGCTAACAAGTTCCCCAACGAGGAGCTTAATATGGGGGAATTAGCTCAAGTGGTAGAGCGCTTGCTTCGCATGCGAGAGGCAGCGGGATCGATGCCCGCATTCTCCAACAGCTTTTTCATTGAAAAATGGAGCTCCGTTCCACAACAACCTTTGCACGTGTTTCGGAAAAGCAGCTCCAAAGTGTGGGACGATTCAACTCTCCCAGGTAGGAGCAAGGGAAGTGCGAGTTAGCTCAAACGCTGCAGCGCTTCCTTTGCCTGTCATATGCAGGGGAATCGATACTCGCAATCCCTGTGAGATTCAAATTGATGTCAAGTAAGCAGTCGAACCAGACTGTACTCATGCTGACGCTCACAAGTTCCCCAACGAGGAACTCTACATGGGGGATTAGCTCAAATGGTAGAGCGCTCGCTTTGCATGCGAGAGGTAGCGGGATCGATGCCCGCATCCTCCATAGGTGATGCTGTTTAACTGGCAAGATTTAGTTTCTTACGCAGGGGAATCGATACTCGCAATCCCTGTGAGATTCAAATTGATGTCAAGTAAGCAGTCGAGCCAGATTGTCGATTGTGACTCAAGACTGAGCAGTTGTTAACTCTTCCAAGGAAAATACACACACGTAAGGTGGGGGATTAGCTCAAATGGTAGAGCGCTCGCTTAGCATGCGAGAGGTAGCGGGATCGATGCCCGCATCCTCCACAGGTGATGCTGTTTAACTGGCAAGATTTAGTTCCTTTCCAAAGCAACATCTACAAGAATCGCATTGGCATGAAGGATGACGACACGATTGGCCTAATACAATTTGGGTCCTCATGCTGATGCTAACAAGTTCCCCAACGAGGAGCTTAATATGGGGGAATTAGCTCAAGTGGTAGAGCGCTTGCTTCGCATGCGAGAGGCAGCGGGATCGATGCCCGCATTCTCCAACAGCTTTTTCATTGAAAAATGGAGCTCCGTTCCACAACAACCTTTGCACGTGTTTCGGAAAAGCAGCTCCAAAGTGTGGGACGATTCAACTCTCCCAGGTAGGAGCAAGGGAAGTGCGAGTTAGCTCAAACGCTGCAGCGCTTCCTTTGCCTGTCATATGCAGGGGAATCGATACTCGCAATCCCTGTGAGATTCAAATTGATGTCAAGTAAGCAGTCGAACCAGACTGTACTCATGCTGACGCTCACAAGTTCCCCAACGAGGAACTCTACATGGGGGATTAGCTCAAATGGTAGAGCGCTCGCTTTGCATGCGAGAGGTAGCGGGATCGATGCCCACATCCTCCACAGGTGATGCTGTTTAACTGGCAAGATTTAGTTTCTTACGCAGGGGAATCGATACTCGCAATCCCTGTGAGATTCAAATTGATGTCAAGTAAGCAGTCGAGCCAGATTGTCGATTGTGACTCAAGACTGAGCAGTTTTTAACTCTTCCAAGGAAAATACACACATGTAAGGTGGGGGATTAGCTCAAATGGTAGAGCGCTCGCTTAGCATGCGAGAGGTAGCGGGATCGATGCCCGCATCCTCCACAGGTGATGCTGTTTAACTGGCAAGATTTAGTTCCTTTCCAAAGCAACATCTACAAGAATCGCATTGGCATGAAGGATGACGACACGATTGGCCTAATACAATTTGGGTCCTCATGCTGATGCTAACAAGTTCCCCAACGAGGAGCTTAGTATGGGGGAATTAGCTCAAGTGGTAGAGCGCTTGCTTCGCATGCGAGAGGCAGCGGGATCGATGCCCGCATTCTCCAACAGCTTTTTCATTGAAAAATGGAGCTCCGTTCCACAACAACCTTTGCACGTGTTTCGGAAAAGCAGCTCCAAAGTGTGGGACGATTCAACTCTCCCAGGTAGGAGCAAGGGAAGTGCGAGTTAGCTCAAACGCTGCAGCGCTTCCTTTGCCTGTCATATGCAGGGGAATCGATACTCGCAATCCCTGTGAGATTCAAATTGATGTCAAGTAAGCAGTCGAACCAGACTGTACTCATGCTGACGCTCACAAGTTCCCCAACGAGGAACTCTACATGGGGGATTAGCTCAAATGGTAGAGCGCTCGCTTAGCATGCGAGAGGTAGCGGGATCGATGCCCGCATCCTCCACAGGTGATGCTGTTTAACTGGCAAGATTTAGTTCCTTTCCAAAGCAACATTTACAAGAATCGCATTGGCATGAAGGATGACGACACGATTGGCCTAATACAATTTGGGTCCTCATGCTCATGCTAACAAGTTCCCCAACGAGGAGCTTAATATGGGGGAATTAGCTCAAGTGGTAGAGCGCTTGCTTCGCATGCGAGAGGCAGCGGGATCGATGCCCGCATTCTCCAACAGCTTTTTCATTGAAAAATGGAGCTCCGTTCCACAACAACCTTTGCACGTGTTTCGGAAAAGCAGCTCCAAAGTGTGGGACGATTCAACTCTCCCAGGTAGGAGCAAGGGAAGTGCGAGTTAGCTCAAACGCTGCAGCGCTTCCTTTGCCTGTCATATGCAGGGGAATCGATACTCGCAATCCCTGTGAGATTCAAATTGATGTCAAGTAAGCAGTCGAACCAGACTGTACTCATGCTGACGCTCACAAGTTCCCCAACGAGGAACTCTACATGGGGGATTAGCTCAAATGGTAGAGCGCTCGCTTTGCATGCGAGAGGTAGCGGGATCGATGCCCGCATCCTCCATAGGTGATGCTGTTTAACTGGCAAGATTGAGTTTCTTACGCAGGGGAATCGATACTCGCAATCCCTGTGAGATTCAAATTGATGTCAAGTAAGCAGTCGAGCCAGATTGTCGATTGTGACTCAAGACTGAGCAGTTTTTAACTCTTCCAAGGAAAATACACACATGTAAGGTGGGGGATTAGCTCAAATGGTAGAGCGCTCGCTTAGCATGCGAGAGGTAGCGGGATCGATGCCCGCATCCTCCACAGGTGATGCTGTTTAACTGGCAAGATTTAGTTCCTTTCCAAAGCAACATCTACAAGAATCGCATTGGCATGAAGGATGACGACACGATTGGCCTAATACAATTTGGGTCCTCATGCTGATGCTAACTAGTTCCCCAACGAGGAGCTTAGTATGGGGGAATTAGCTCAAGTGGTAGAGCGCTTGCTTCGCATGCGAGAGGCAGCGGGATCAATGCCCGCATTCTCCAACAGCTTTTTCATTGAAAAATGGAGCTCCGTTCCACAACAACCTTTGCACGTGTTTCGGAAAAGCAGCTCCAAAGTGTGGGACGATTCAACTCTCCCAGGTAGGAGCAAGGGAAGTGCGAGTTAGCTCAAACGCTGCAGCGCTTCCTTTGCCTGTCATATGCAGGGGAATCGATACTCGCAATCCCTGTGAGATTCAAATTGATGTCAAGTAAGCAGTCGAACCAGACTGTACTCATGCTGACGCTCACAAGTTCCCCAACGAGGAACTCTACATGGGGGATTAGCTCAAATGGTAGAGAGCTCGCTTAGCATGCGAGAGGTAGCGGGATCGATGCCCGCATCCTCCACAGGTGATGCTGTTTAACTGGCAAGATTTAGTTCCTTTCCAAAGCAACATTTACAAGAATCGCATTGGCATGAAGGATGACGACACGATTGGCCTAATACAATTTGGGTCCTCATGCTGATGCTAACAAGTTCCCCAACGAGGAGCTTAATATGGGGGAATTAGCTCAAGTGGTAGAGCGCTTGCTTCGCATGCGAGAGGCAGCGGGATCGATGCCCGCATTCTCCAACAGCTTTTTCATTGAAAAATGGAGCTCTGTTCCACAACAACCTTTGCACGTGTTTCGGAAAAGCAGCTCCAAAGTGTGGGACGATTCAACTCTCCCAGGTAGGAGCAGGGGAAGTGCGAGTTAGCTCAAACGCTGCAGCGCTTCCTTTGCCTGTCATATGCAGGGGAATCGATACTCGCAATCCCTGTGAGATTCAAATTGATGTCAAGTAAGCAGTCGAACCAGACTGTACTCATGCTGACGCTCACAAGTTCCCCAACGAGGAACTCTACATGGGGGATTAGCTCAAATGGTAGAGCGCTCGCTTTGCATGCGAGAGGTAGCGGGATCGATGCCCACATCCTCCACAGGTGATGCTGTTTAACTGGCAAGATTTAGTTTCTTACGCAGGGGAATCGATACTCGCAATCCCTGTGAGATTCAAATTGATGTCAAGTAAGCAGTCGAACCAGACTGTACTCATGCTGACGCTCACAAGTTCCCCAACGAGGAACTCTACATGGGGGATTAGCTCAAATGGTAGAGCGCTCGCTTTGCATGCGAGAGGTAGCGGGATCGATGCCCGCATCCTCCACAGGTGATGCTGTTTAACTGGCAAGATTTAGTTCCTTTCCAAAGCAACATTTATAAGAATCGCATTGGCATGAAGGATGACGACACGATTGGCCTAATACAATTTGGGTCCTCATGCTGATGCTAACAAGTTCCCCAACGAGGAGCTTAATATGGGGGAATTAGCTCAAGTGGTAGAGCGCATGCGAGAGGCAGCGGGATCGATGCCCGCATTCTCCAACAGCTTTTTCATTGAAAAATGGAGCTCCGTTCCACAACAACCTTTGCACGTGTTTCGGAAAAGCAGCTCCAAAGTGTGGGACGATTCAACTCTCCCAGGTAGGAGCAAGGGAAGTGCGAGTTAGCTCAAACGCTGCAGCGCTTCCTTTGCCTGTCATATGCAGGGGAATCGATACTCGCAATCCCTGTGAGATTCAAATTGATGTCAAGTAAGCAGTCGAACCAGACTGTACTCATGCTGACGCTCACAAGTTCCCCAACGAGGAACTCTACATGGGGGATTAGCTCAAATGGTAGAGCGCTCGCTTTGCATGCGAGAGGTAGCGGGATCGATGCCCGCATCCTCCATAGGTGATGCTGTTTAACTGGCAAGATTTAGTTTCTTACGCAGGGGAATCGATACTCGCAATCCCTGTGAGATTCAAATTGATGTCAAGTAAGCAGTCGAGCCAGATTGTCGATTGTGACTCAAGACTGAGCAGTTTTTAACTCTTCCAAGGAAAATACACACATGTAAGGTGGGGGATTAGCTCAAATGGTAGAGCGCTCGCTTAGCATGCGAGAGGTAGCGGGATCGATGCCCGCATCCTCCACAGGTGATGCTGTTTAACTGGCAAGATTTAGTTCCTTTCCAAAGCAACATCTACAAGAATCGCATTGGCATGAAGGATGACGACACGATTGGCCTAATACAATTTGGGTCCTCATGCTGATGCTAACAAGTTCCCCAACGAGGAGCTTAGTATGGGGGAATTAGCTCAAGTGGTAGAGCGCTTGCTTCGCATGCGAGAGGCAGCGGCATCGATGCCCGCATTCTCCAACAGCTTTTTCATTGAAAAATGGAGCTCCGTTCCACAACAACCTTTGCACGTGTTTCGGAAAAGCAGCTCCAAAGTGTGGGACGATTCAACTCTCCCAGGTAGGAGCAAGGGAAGTGCGAGTTAGCTCAAACGCTGCAGCGCTTCCTTTGCCTGTCATATGCAGGGGAATCGATACTCGCAATCCCTGTGAGATTCAAATTGATGTCAAGTAAGCAGTCGAACCAGACTGTACTCATGCTGACGCTCACAAGTTCCCCAACGAGGAACTCTACATGGGGGATTAGCTCAAATGGTAGAGCGCTCGCTTAGCATGCGAGAGGTAGCGGGATCGATGCCCGCATCCTCCACAGGTGATGCTGTTTAACTGGCAAGATTTAGTTTCTTACGCAGGGGAATCGATACTCGCAATCCCTGTGAGATTCAAATTGATGTCAAGTAAGCAGTCGAGCCAGATTGTCGATTGTGACTCAAGACTGAGCAGTTTTTAACTCTTCCAAGGAAAATACACACATGTAAGGTGGGGGATTAGCTCAAATGGTAGAGCGCTCGCTTAGCATGCGAGAGGTAGCGGGATCGATGCCCGCATCCTCCACAGGTGATGCTGTTTAACTGGCAAGACTTAGTTCCTTTCCAAAGCAACATCTACAAGAATCGCATTGGCATGAAGGATGACGACACGATTGGCCTAATACAATTTGGGTCCTCATGCTGATGCTAACAAGTTCCCCAACGAGGAGCTTAGTATGGGGGAATTAGCTCAAGTGGTAGAGCGCTTGCTTCGCATGCGAGAGGCAGCGGGATCGATGCCCGCATTCTCCAACAGCTTTTTCATTGAAAAATGGAGCTCCGTTCCACAACAACCTTTGCACGTGTTTCGGAAAAGCAGCTCCAAAGTGTGGGACGATTCAACTCTCCCAGGTAGGAGCAAGGGAAGTGCGAGTTAGCTCAAACGCTGCAGCGCTTCCTTTGCCTGTCATATGCAGGGGAATCGATACTCGCAATCCCTGTGAGATTCAAATTGATGTCAAGTAAGCAGTCGAACCAGACTGTACTCATGCTGACGCTCACAAGTTCCCCAACGAGGAACTCTACATGGGGGATTAGCTCAAATGGTAGAGCGCTCGCTTTGCATGCGAGAGGTAGCGGGATCGATGCCCGCTTCCTCCATAGGTGATGCTGTTTAACTGGCAAGATTTAGTTTCTTACGCAGGGGAATCGATACTCGCAATCCCTGTGAGATTCAAATTGATGTCAAGTAAGCAGTCGAGCCAGATTGTCGATTGTGACTCAAGACTGAGCAGTTTTTAACTCTTCCAAGGAAAATACACACATGTAAGGTGGGGGATTAGCTACAAGAATCGCATTGGCATGAAGGATGACGACACGATTGGCCTAATACAATTTGGGTCCTCATGCTGATGCTAACAAGTTCCCCAACGAGGAGCTTAGTATGGGGGAATTAGCTCAAGTGGTAGAGCGCTTGCTTCGCATGCGAGAGGCAGCGGGATCGATGCCCGCATTCTCCAACAGCTTTTTCATTGAAAAATGGAGCTCCGTTCCACAACAACCTTTGCACGTGTTTCGGAAAAGCAGCTCCAAAGTGTGGGACGATTCAACTCTCCCAGGTAGGAGCAAGGGAAGTGCGAGTTAGCTCAAACGCTGCAGCGCTTCCTTTGCCTGTCATATGCAGGGGAATCGATACTCGCAATCCCTGTGAGATTCAAATTGATGTCAAGTAAGCAGTCGAACCAGACTGTACTCATGCTGACGCTCACAAGTTCCCCAACGAGGAACTCTACATGGGGGATTAGCTCAAATGGTAGAGCGCTCGCTTTGCATGCGAGAGGTAGCGGGATCGATGCCCGCATCCTCCATAGGTGATGCTGTTTAACTGGCAAGATTTAGTTTCTTACGCAGGGGAATCGATACTCGCAATCCCTGTGAGATTCAAATTGATGTCAAGTAAGCAGTCGAGCCAGATTGTCGATTGTGACTCAAGACTGAGCAGTTTTTAACTCTTCCAAGGAAAATACACACATGTAAGGTGGGGGATTAGCTACAAGAATCGCATTGGCATGAAGGATGACGACACGATTGGCCTAATACAATTTGGGTCCTCATGCTGATGCTAACAAGTTCCCCAACGAGGAGCTTAGTATGGGGGAATTAGCTCAAGTGGTAGAGCGCTTGCTTCGCATGCGAGAGGCAGCGGGATCGATGCCCGCATTCTCCAACAGCTTTTTCATTGAAAAATGGAGCTCCGTTCCACAACAACCTTTGCACGTGTTTCGGAAAAGCAGCTCCAAAGTGTGGGACGATTCAACTCTCCCAGGTAGGAGCAAGGGAAGTGCGAGTTAGCTCAAACGCTGCAGCGCTTCCTTTGCCTGTCATATGCAGGGGAATCGATACTCGCAATCCCTGTGAGATTCAAATTGATGTCAAGTAAGCAGTCGAACCAGACTGTACTCATGCTGACGCTCACAAGTTCCCCAACGAGGAACTCTACATGGGGGATTAGCTCAAATGGTAGAGCGCTCGCTTTGCATGCGAGAGGTAGCGGGATCGATGCCCACATCCTCCACAGGTGATGCTGTTTAACTGGCAAGATTTAGTTTCTTACGCAGGGGAATCGATACTCGCAATCCCTGTGAGATTCAAATTGATGTCAAGTAAGCAGTCGAACCAGACTGTACTCATGCTGACGCTCACAAGTTCCCCAACGAGAAACTCTACATGGGGGATTAGCTCAAATGGTAGAGCGCTCGCTTTGCATGCGAGAGGTAGCGGGATCGATGCCCGCATCCTCCACAGGTGATGCTGTTTAACTGGCAAGATTTAGTTCCTTTCCAAAGCAACATTTATAAGAATCGCATTGGCATGAAGGATGACGACACGATTGGCCTAATACAATTTGGGTCCTCATGCTGATGCTAACAAGTTCCCCAACGAGGAGCTTAGTATGGGGGAATTAGCTCAAGTGGTAGAGCGCTTGCTTCGCATGCGAGAGGCAGCGGGATCGATGCCCGCATTCTCCAACAGCTTTTTCATTGAAAAATGGAGCTCCGTTCCACAACAACCTTTGCACGTGTTTCGGAAAAGCAGCTCCAAAGTGTGGGACGATTCAACTCTCCCAGGTAGGAGCAAGGGAAGTGCGAGTTAGCTCAAACGCTGCAGCGCTTCCTTTGCCTGTCATATGCAGGGGAATCGATACTCGCAATCCCTGTGAGATTCAAATTGATGTCAAGTAAGCAGTCGAACCAGACTGTACTCATGCTGACGCTCACAAGTTCCCCAACGAGGAACTCTACATGGGGGATTAGCTCAAATGGTAGAGCGCTCGCTTTGCATGCGAGAGGTAGCGGGATCGATGCCCACATCCTCCACAGGTGATGCTGTTTAACTGGCAAGATTTAGTTTCTTACGCAGGGGAATCGATACTCGCAATCCCTGTGAGATTCAAATTGATGTCAAGTAAGCAGTCGAACCAGACTGTACTCATGCTGACGCTCACAAGTTCCCCAACGAGAAACTCTACATGGGGGATTAGCTCAAATGGTAGAGCGCTCGCTTTGCATGCGAGAGGTAGCGGGATCGATGCCCGCATCCTCCACAGGTGATGCTGTTTAACTGGCAAGATTTAGTTCCTTTCCAAAGCAACATTTACAAGAATCGCATTGGCATGAAGGATGACGACACGATTGGCCTAATACAATTTGGGTCCTCATGCTGATGCTAACAAGTTCCCCAACGAGGAGCTTAATATGGGGGAATTAGCTCAAGTGGTAGAGCGCTTGCTTCGCATGCGAGAGGCAGCGGGATCGATGCCCGCATTCTCCAACAGCTTTTTCATTGAAAAATGGAGCTCTGTTCCACAACAACCTTTGCACGTGTTTCGGAAAAGCAGCTCCAAAGTGTGGGACGATTCAACTCTCCCAGGTAGGAGCAGGGGAAGTGCGAGTTAGCTCAAACGCTGCAGCGCTTCCTTTGCCTGTCATATGCAGGGGAATCGATACTCGCAATCCCTGTGAGATTCAAATTGATGTCAAGTAAGCAGTCGAACCAGACTGTACTCATGCTGACGCTCACAAGTTCCCCAACGAGGAACTCTACATGGGGGATTAGCTCAAATGGTAGAGCGCTCGCTTTGCATGCGAGAGGTAGCGGGATCGATGCCCACATCCTCCACAGGTGATGCTGTTTAACTGGCAAGATTTAGTTTCTTACGCAGGGGAATCGATACTCGCAATCCCTGTGAGATTCAAATTGATGTCAAGTAAGCAGTCGAACCAGACTGTACTCATGCTGACGCTCACAAGTTCCCCAACGAGGAACTCTACATGGGGGATTAGCTCAAATGGTAGAGCGCTCGCTTTGCATGCGAGAGGTAGCGGGATCGATGCCCGCATCCTCCACAGGTGATGCTGTTTAACTGGCAAGATTTAGTTCCTTTCCAAAGCAACATTTATAAGAATCGCATTGGCATGAAGGATGACGACACGATTGGCCTAATACAATTTGGGTCCTCATGCTGATGCTAACAAGTTCCCCAACGAGGAGCTTAATATGGGGGAATTAGCTCAAGTGGTAGAGCGCATGCGAGAGGCAGCGGGATCGATGCCCGCATTCTCCAACAGCTTTTTCATTGAAAAATGGAGCTCCGTTCCACAACAACCTTTGCACGTGTTTCGGAAAAGCAGCTCCAAAGTGTGGGACGATTCAACTCTCCCAGGTAGGAGCAAGGGAAGTGCGAGTTAGCTCAAACGCTGCAGCGCTTCCTTTGCCTGTCATATGCAGGGGAATCGATACTCGCAATCCCTGTGAGATTCAAATTGATGTCAAGTAAGCAGTCGAACCAGACTGTACTCATGCTGACGCTCACAAGTTCCCCAACGAGGAACTCTACATGGGGGATTAGCTCAAATGGTAGAGCGCTCGCTTTGCATGCGAGAGGTAGCGGGATCGATGCCCGCATCCTCCATAGGTGATGCTGTTTAACTGGCAAGATTGAGTTTCTTACGCAGGGGAATCGATACTCGCAATCCCTGTGAGATTCAAATTGATGTCAAGTAAGCAGTCGAGCCAGATTGTCGATTGTGACTCAAGACTGAGCAGTTTTTAACTCTTCCAAGGAAAATACACACATGTAAGGTGGGGGATTAGCTCAAATGGTAGAGCGCTCGCTTAGCATGCGAGAGGTAGCGGGATCGATGCCCGCATCCTCCACAGGTGATGCTGTTTAACTGGCAAGATTTAGTTCCTTTCCAAAGCAACATCTACAAGAATCGCATTGGCATGAAGGATGACGACACGATTGGCCTAATACAATTTGGGTCCTCATGCTGATGCTAACTAGTTCCCCAACGAGGAGCTTAGTATGGGGGAATTAGCTCAAGTGGTAGAGCGCTTGCTTCGCATGCGAGAGGCAGCGGGATCGATGCCCGCATTCTCCAACAGCTTTTTCATTGAAAAATGGAGCTCCGTTCCACAACAACCTTTGCACGTGTTTCGGAAAAGCAGCTCCAAAGTGTGGGACGATTCAACTCTCCCAGGTAGGAGCAAGGGAAGTGCGAGTTAGCTCAAACGCTGCAGCGCTTCCTTTGCCTGTCATATGCAGGGGAATCGATACTCGCAATCCCTGTGAGATTCAAATTGATGTCAAGTAAGCAGTCGCACCAGACTGTACTCATGCTGACGCTCACAAGTTCCCCAACGAGGAACTCTACATGGGGGATTAGCTCAAATGGTAGAGAGCTCGCTTAGCATGCGAGAGGTAGCGGGATCGATGCCCGCATCCTCCACAGGTGATGCTGTTTAACTGGCAAGATTTAGTTCCTTTCCAAAGCAACATTTACAAGAATCGCATTGGCATGAAGGATGACGACACGATTGGCCTAATACAATTTGGGTCCTCATGCTGATGCTAACAAGTTCCCCAACGAGGAGCTTAATATGGGGGAATTAGCTCAAGTGGTAGAGCGCTTGCTTCGCATGCGAGAGGCAGCGGGATCGATGCCCGCATTCTCCAACAGCTTTTTCATTGAAAAATGGAGCTCTGTTCCACAACAACCTTTGCACGTGTTTCGGAAAAGCAGCTCCAAAGTGTGGGACGATTCAACTCTCCCAGGTAGGAGCAGGGGAAGTGCGAGTTAGCTCAAACGCTGCAGCGCTTCCTTTGCCTGTCATATGCAGGGGAATCGATACTCGCAATCCCTGTGAGATTCAAATTGATGTCAAGTAAGCAGTCGAACCAGACTGTACTCATGCTGACGCTCACAAGTTCCCCAACGAGGAACTCTACATGGGGGATTAGCTCAAATGGTAGAGCGCTCGCTTTGCATGCGAGAGGTAGCGGGATCGATGCCCACATCCTCCACAGGTGATGCTGTTTAACTGGCAAGATTTAGTTTCTTACGCAGGGGAATCGATACTCGCAATCCCTGTGAGATTCAAATTGATGTCAAGTAAGCAGTCGAACCAGACTGTACTCATGCTGACGCTCACAAGTTCCCCAACGAGGAACTCTACATGGGGGATTAGCTCAAATGGTAGAGCGCTCGCTTTGCATGCGAGAGGTAGTGGGATCGATGCCCGCATCCTCCACAGGTGATGCTGTTTAACTGGCAAGATTTAGTTCCTTTCCAAAGCAACATTTATAAGAATCGCATTGGCATGAAGGATGACGACACGATTGGCCTAATACAATTTGGGTCCTCATGCTGATGCTAACAAGTTCCCCAACGAGGAGCTTAATATGGGGGAATTAGCTCAAGTGGTAGAGCGCTTGCTTCGCATGCGAGAGGCAGCGGGATCGATGCCCGCATTCTCCAACAGCTTTTTCATTGAAAAATGGAGCTCCGTTCCACAACAACCTTTGCACGTGTTTCGGAAAAGCAGCTCCAAAGTGTGGGACGATTCAACTCTCCCAGGTAGGAGCAAGGGAAGTGCGAGTTAGCTCAAACGCTGCAGCGCTTCCTTTGCCTGTCATATGCAGGGGAATCGATACTCGCAATCCCTGTGAGATTCAAATTGATGTCAAGTAAGCAGTCGAACCAGACTGTACTCATGCTGACGCTCACAAGTTCCCCAACGAGGAACTCTACATGGGGGATTAGCTCAAATGGTAGAGCGCTCGCTTTGCATGCGAGAGGTAGCGGGATCGATGCCCGCATCCTCCATAGGTGATGCTGTTTAACTGGCAAGATTTAGTTTCTTACGCAGGGGAATCGATACTCGCAATCCCTGTGAGATTCAAATTGATGTCAAGTAAGCAGTCGAGCCAGATTGTCGATTGTGACTCAAGACTGAGCAGTTTTTAACTCTTCCAAGGAAAATACACACATGTAAGGTGGGGGATTAGCTCAAATGGTAGAGCGCTCGCTTAGCATGCGAGAGGTAGCGGGATCGATGCCCGCATCCTCCACAGGTGATGCTGTTTAACTGGCAAGATTTAGTTCCTTTCCAAAGCAACATCTACAAGAATCGCATTGGCATGAAGGATGACGACACGATTGGCCTAATACAATTTGGGTCCTCATGCTGATGCTAACAAGTTCCCCAACGAGGAGCTTAGTATGGGGGAATTAGCTCAAGTGGTAGAGCGCTTGCTTCGCATGCGAGAGGCAGCGGGATCGATGCCCGCATTCTCCAACAGCTTTTTCATTGAAAAATGGAGCTCCGTTCCACAACAACCTTTGCACGTGTTTCGGAAAAGCAGCTCCAAAGTGTGGGACGATTCAACTCTCCCAGGTAGGAGCAAGGGAAGTGCGAGTTAGCTCAAACGCTGCAGCGCTTCCTTTGCCTGTCATATGCAGGGGAATCGATACTCGCAATCCCTGTGAGATTCAAATTGATGTCAAGTAAGCAGTCGAACCAGACTGTACTCATGCTGACGCTCACAAGTTCCCCAACGAGGAACTCTACATGGGGGATTAGCTCAAATGGTAGAGAGCTCGCTTAGCATGCGAGAGGTAGCGGGATCGATGCCCGCATCCTCCACAGGTGATGCTGTTTAACTGGCAAGATTTAGTTCCTTTCCAAAGCAACATTTACAAGAATCGCATTGGCATGAAGGATGACGACACGATTGGCCTAATACAATTTGGGTCCTCATGCTGATGCTAACAAGTTCCCCAACGAGGAGCTTAATATGGGGGAATTAGCTCAAGTGGTAGAGCGCTTGCTTCGCATGCGAGAGGCAGCGGGATCGATGCCCGCATTCTCCAACAGCTTTTTCATTGAAAAATGGAGCTCTGTTCCACAACAACCTTTGCACGTGTTTCGGAAAAGCAGCTCCAAAGTGTGGGACGATTCAACTCTCCCAGGTAGGAGCAGGGGAAGTGCGAGTTAGCTCAAACGCTGCAGCGCTTCCTTTGCCTGTCATATGCAGGGGAATCGATACTCGCAATCCCTGTGAGATTCAAATTGATGTCAAGTAAGCAGTCGAACCAGACTGTACTCATGCTGACGCTCACAAGTTCCCCAACGAGGAACTCTACATGGGGGATTAGCTCAAATGGTAGAGCGCTCGCTTTGCATGCGAGAGGTAGCGGGATCGATGCCCACATCCTCCACAGGTGATGCTGTTTAACTGGCAAGATTTAGTTTCTTACGCAGGGGAATCGATACTCGCAATCCCTGTGAGATTCAAATTGATGTCAAGTAAGCAGTCGAACCAGACTGTACTCATGCTGACGCTCACAAGTTCCCCAACGAGGAACTCTACATGGGGGATTAGCTCAAATGGTAGAGCGCTCGCTTTGCATGCGAGAGGTAGTGGGATCGATGCCCGCATCCTCCACAGGTGATGCTGTTTAACTGGCAAGATTTAGTTCCTTTCCAAAGCAACATTTATAAGAATCGCATTGGCATGAAGGATGACGACACGATTGGCCTAATACAATTTGGGTCCTCATGCTGATGCTAACAAGTTCCCCAACGAGGAGCTTAATATGGGGGAATTAGCTCAAGTGGTAGAGCGCTTGCTTCGCATGCGAGAGGCAGCGGGATCGATGCCCGCATTCTCCAACAGCTTTTTCATTGAAAAATGGAGCTCCGTTCCACAACAACCTTTGCACGTGTTTCGGAAAAGCAGCTCCAAAGTGTGGGACGATTCAACTCTCCCAGGTAGGAGCAAGGGAAGTGCGAGTTAGCTCAAACGCTGCAGCGCTTCCTTTGCCTGTCATATGCAGGGGAATCGATACTCGCAATCCCTGTGAGATTCAAATTGATGTCAAGTAAGCAGTCGAACCAGACTGTACTCATGCTGACGCTCACAAGTTCCCCAACGAGGAACTCTACATGGGGGATTAGCTCAAATGGTAGAGCGCTCGCTTTGCATGCGAGAGGTAGCGGGATCGATGCCCGCATCCTCCATAGGTGATGCTGTTTAACTGGCAAGATTTAGTTTCTTACGCAGGGGAATCGATACTCGCAATCCCTGTGAGATTCAAATTGATGTCAAGTAAGCAGTCGAGCCAGATTGTCGATTGTGACTCAAGACTGAGCAGTTTTTAACTCTTCCAAGGAAAATACACACATGTAAGGTGGGGGATTAGCTCAAATGGTAGAGCGCTCGCTTAGCATGCGAGAGGTAGCGGGATCGATGCCCGCATCCTCCACAGGTGATGCTGTTTAACTGGCAAGATTTAGTTCCTTTCCAAAGCAACATCTACAAGAATCGCATTGGCATGAAGGATGACGACACGATTGGCCTAATACAATTTGGGTCCTCATGCTGATGCTAACAAGTTCCCCAACGAGGAGCTTAGTATGGGGGAATTAGCTCAAGTGGTAGAGCGCTTGCTTCGCATGCGAGAGGCAGCGGGATCGATGCCCGCATTCTCCAACAGCTTTTTCATTGAAAAATGGAGCTCCGTTCCACAACAACCTTTGCACGTGTTTCGGAAAAGCAGCTCCAAAGTGTGGGACGATTCAACTCTCCCAGGTAGGAGCAAGGGAAGTGCGAGTTAGCTCAAACGCTGCAGCGCTTCCTTTGCCTGTCATATGCAGGGGAATCGATACTCGCAATCCCTGTGAGATTCAAATTGATGTCAAGTAAGCAGTCGAACCAGACTGTACTCATGCTGACGCTCACAAGTTCCCCAACGAGGAACTCTACATGGGGGATTAGCTCAAATGGTAGAGCGCTCGCTTAGCATGCGAGAGGTAGCGGGATCGATGCCCGCATCCTCCACAGGTGATGCTGTTTAACTGGCAAGATTTAGTTTCTTACGCAGGGGAATCGATACTCGCAATCCCTGTGAGATTCAAATTGATGTCAAGTAAGCAGTCGAGCCAGATTGTCGATTGTGACTCAAGACTGAGCAGTTTTTAACTCTTCCAAGGAAAATACACACATGTAAGGTGGGGGATTAGCTCAAATGGTAGAGCGCTCGCTTAGCATGCGAGAGGTAGCGGGATCGATGCCCGCATCCTCCACAGGTGATGCTGTTTAACTGGCAAGACTTAGTTCCTTTCCAAAGCAACATCTACAAGAATCGCATTGGCATGAAGGATGACGACACGATTGGCCTAATACAATTTGGGTCCTCATGCTGATGCTAACAAGTTCCCCAACGAGGAGCTTAGTATGGGGGAATTAGCTCAAGTGGTAGAGCGCTTGCTTCGCATGCGAGAGGCAGCGGGATCGATGCCCGCATTCTCCAACAGCTTTTTCATTGAAAAATGGAGCTCCGTTCCACAACAACCTTTGCACGTGTTTCGGAAAAGCAGCTCCAAAGTGTGGGACGATTCAACTCTCCCAGGTAGGAGCAAGGGAAGTGCGAGTTAGCTCAAACGCTGCAGCGCTTCCTTTGCCTGTCATATGCAGGGGAATCGATACTCGCAATCCCTGTGAGATTCAAATTGATGTCAAGTAAGCAGTCGAACCAGACTGTACTCATGCTGACGCTCACAAGTTCCCCAACGAGGAACTCTACATGGGGGATTAGCTCAAATGGTAGAGCGCTCGCTTTGCATGCGAGAGGTAGCGGGATCGATGCCCGCATCCTCCATAGGTGATGCTGTTTAACTGGCAAGATTTAGTTTCTTACGCAGGGGAATCGATACTCGCAATCCCTGTGAGATTCAAATTGATGTCAAGTAAGCAGTCGAGCCAGATTGTCGATTGTGACTCAAGACTGAGCAGTTTTTAACTCTTCCAAGGAAAATACACACATGTAAGGTGGGGGATTAGCTACAAGAATCGCATTGGCATGAAGGATGACGACACGATTGGCCTAATACAATTTGGGTCCTCATGCTGATGCTAACAAGTTCCCCAACGAGGAGCTTAGTATGGGGGAATTAGCTCAAGTGGTAGAGCGCTTGCTTCGCATGCGAGAGGCAGCGGGATCGATGCCCGCATTCTCCAACAGCTTTTTCATTGAAAAATGGAGCTCCGTTCCACAACAACCTTTGCACGTGTTTCGGAAAAGCAGCTCCAAAGTGTGGGACGATTCAACTCTCCCAGGTAGGAGCAAGGGAAGTGCGAGTTAGCTCAAACGCTGCAGCGCTTCCTTTGCCTGTCATATGCAGGGGAATCGATACTCGCAATCCCTGTGAGATTCAAATTGATGTCAAGTAAGCAGTCGAACCAGACTGTACTCATGCTGACGCTCACAAGTTCCCCAACGAGGAACTCTACATGGGGGATTAGCTCAAATGGTAGAGCGCTCGCTTTGCATGCGAGAGGTAGCGGGATCGATGCCCACATCCTCCACAGGTGATGCTGTTTAACTGGCAAGATTTAGTTTCTTACGCAGGGGAATCGATACTCGCAATCCCTGTGAGATTCAAATTGATGTCAAGTAAGCAGTCGAACCAGACTGTACTCATGCTGACGCTCACAAGTTCCCCAACGAGAAACTCTACATGGGGGATTAGCTCAAATGGTAGAGCGCTCGCTTTGCATGCGAGAGGTAGCGGGATCGATGCCCGCATCCTCCACAGGTGATGCTGTTTAACTGGCAAGATTTAGTTCCTTTCCAAAGCAACATTTATAAGAATCGCATTGGCATGAAGGATGACGACACGATTGGCCTAATACAATTTGGGTCCTCATGCTGATGCTAACAAGTTCCCCAACGAGGAGCTTAATATGGGGTAATTAGCTCAAGTGGTAGAGCGCTTGCTTCGCATGCGAGAGGCAGCGGGATCGATGCCCGCATTCTCCAACAGCTTTTTCATTGAAAAATGGAGCTCCGTTCCACAACAACCTTTGCACGTGTTTCGGAAAAGCAGCTCCAAAGTGTGGGACGATTCAACTCTCCCAGGTAGGAGCAAGGGAAGTGCGAGTTAGCTCAAACGCTGCAGCGCTTCCTTTGCCTGTCATATGCAGGGGAATCGATACTCGCAATCCCTGTGAGATTCAAATTGATGTCAAGTAAGCAGTCGAACCAGACTGTACTCATGCTGACGCTCACAAGTTCCCCAACGAGGAACTCTACATGGGGGATTAGCTCAAATGGTAGAGCGCTCGCTTTGCATGCGAGAGGTAGCGGGATCGATGCCCGCATCCTCCATAGGTGATGCTGTTTAACTGGCAAGATTTAGTTTCTTACGCAGGGGAATCGATACTCGCAATCCCTGTGAGATTCAAATTGATGTCAAGTAAGCAGTCGAGCCAGATTGTCGATTGTGACTCAAGACTGAGCAGTTTTTAACTCTTCCAAGGAAAATACACACATGTAAGGTGGGGGATTAGCTCAAATGGTAGAGCGCTCGCTTAGCATGCGAGAGGTAGCGGGATCGATGCCCGCATCCTCCACAGGTGATGCTGTTTAACTGGCAAGATTTAGTTCCTTTCCAAAGCAACATCTACAAGAATCGCATTGGCATGAAGGATGACGACACGATTGGCCTAATACAATTTGGGTCCTCATGCTGATGCTAACAAGTTCCCCAACGAGGAGCTTAGTATGGGGGAATTAGCTCAAGTGGTAGAGCGCTTGCTTCGCATGCGAGAGGCAGCGGGATCGATGCCCGCATTCTCCAACAGGTTTTTCATTGAAAAATGGAGCTCCGTTCCACAACAACCTTTGCACGTGTTTCGGAAAAGCAGCTCCAAAGTGTGGGACGATTCAACTCTCCCAGGTAGGAGCAAGGGAAGTGCGAGTTAGCTCAAACGCTGCAGCGCTTCCTTTGCCTGTCATATGCAGGGGAATCGATACTCGCAATCCCTGTGAGATTCAAATTGATGTCAAGTAAGCAGTCGAACCAGACTGTACTCATGCTGACGCTCACAAGTTCCCCAACGAGGAACTCTACATGGGGGATTAGCTCAAATGGTAGAGCGCTCGCTTAGCATGCGAGAGGTAGCGGGATCGATGCCCGCATCCTCCACAGGTGATGCTGTTTAACTGGCAAGATTTAGTTTCTTACGCAGGGGAATCGATACTCGCAATCCCTGTGAGATTCAAATTGATGTCAAGTAAGCAGTCGAGCCAGATTGTCGATTGTGACTCAAGACTGAGCAGTTTTTAACTCTTCCAAGGAAAATACACACACGTAAGGTGGGGGATTAGCTCAAATGGTAGAGCGCTCGCTTAGCATGCGAGAGGTAGCGGGATCGATGCCCGCATCCTCCACAGGTGATGCTGTTTAACTGGCAAGATTTAGTTCCTTTCCAAAGCAACATCTACAAGAATCGCATTGGCATGAAGGATGACGACACGATTGGCCTAATACAATTTGGGTCCTCATGCTGATGCTAACAAGTTCCCCAACGAGGAGCTTAATATGGGGGAATTAGCTCAAGTGGTAGAGCGCTTGCTTCGCATGCGAGAGGCAGCGGGATCGATGCCCGCATTCTCCAACAGGTTTTTCATTGAAAAATGGAGCTCCGTTCCACAACAACCTTTGCACGTGTTTCGGAAAAGCAGCTCCAAAGTGTGGGACGATTCAACTCTCCCAGGTAGGAGCAAGGGAAGTGCGAGTTAGCTCAAACGCTGCAGCGCTTCCTTTGCCTGTCATATGCAGGGGAATCGATACTCGCAATCCCTGTGAGATTCAAATTGATGTCAAGTAAGCAGTCGAACCAGACTGTACTCATGCTGACGCTCACAAGTTCCCCAACGAGGAACTCTACATGGGGGATTAGCTCAAATGGTAGAACGCTCGCTTAGCATGCGAGAGGTAGCGGGATCGATGCCCGCATCCTCCACAGGTGATGCTGTTTAACTGGCAAGATTTAGTTTCTTACGCAGGGGAATCGATACTCGCAATCCCTGTGAGATTCAAATTGATGTCAAGTAAGCAGTCGAGCCAGATTGTCGATTGTGACTCAAGACTGAGCAGTTTTTAACTCTTCCAAGGAAAATACACACATGTAAGGTGGGGGATTAGCTCAAATGGTAGAGCGCTCGCTTAGCATGCGAGAGGTAGCGGGATCGATGCCCGCATCCTCCACAGGTGATGCTGTTTAACTGGCAAGACTTAGTTCCTTTCCAAAGCAACATCTACAAGAATCGCATTGGCATGAAGGATGACGACACGATTGGCCTAATACAATTTGGGTCCTCATGCTGATGCTAACAAGTTCCCCAACGAGGAGCTTAGTATGGGGGAATTAGCTCAAGTGGTAGAGCGCTTGCTTCGCATGCGAGAGGCAGCGGGATCGATGCCCGCATTCTCCAACAGCTTTTTCATTGAAAAATGGAGCTCCGTTCCACAACAACCTTTGCACGTGTTTCGGAAAAGCAGCTCCAAAGTGTGGGACGATTCAACTCTCCCAGGTAGGAGCAAGGGAAGTGCGAGTTAGCTCAAACGCTGCAGCGCTTCCTTTGCCTGTCATATGCAGGGGAATCGATACTCGCAATCCCTGTGAGATTCAAATTGATGTCAAGTAAGCAGTCGAACCAGACTGTACTCATGCTGACGCTCACAAGTTCCCCAACGAGGAACTCTACATGGGGGATTAGCTCAAATGGTAGAGCGCTCGCTTTGCATGCGAGAGGTAGCGGGATCGATGCCCGCATCCTCCATAGGTGATGCTGTTTAACTGGCAAGATTTAGTTTCTTACGCAGGGGAATCGATACTCGCAATCCCTGTGAGATTCAAATTGATGTCAAGTAAGCAGTCGAGCCAGATTGTCGATTGTGACTCAAGACTGAGCAGTTTTTAACTCTTCCAAGGAAAATACACACATGTAAGGTGGGGGATTAGCTACAAGAATCGCATTGGCATGAAGGATGACGACACGATTGGCCTAATACAATTTGGGTCCTCATGCTGATGCTAACAAGTTCCCCAACGAGGAGCTTAATATGGGGGAATTAGCTCAAGTGGTAGAGCGCTTGCTTCGCATGCGAGAGGCAGCGGGATCGATGCCCGCATTCTCCAACAGCTTTTTCATTGAAAAATGGAGCTCCGTTCCACAACAACCTTTGCACGTGTTTCGGAAAAGCAGCTCCAAAGTGTGGGACGATTCAACTCTCCCAGGTAGGAGCAAGGGAAGTGCGAGTTAGCTCAAACGCTGCAGCGCTTCCTTTGCCTGTCATATGCAGGGGAATCGATACTCGCAATCCCTGTGAGATTCAAATTGATGTCAAGTAAGCAGTCGAACCAGACTGTACTCATGCTGACGCTCACAAGTTCCCCAACGAGGAACTCTACATGGGGGATTAGCTCAAATGGTAGAGCGCTCGCTTTGCATGCGAGAGGTAGCGGGATCGATGCCCACATCCTCCACAGGTGATGCTGTTTAACTGGCAAGATTTAGTTTCTTACGCAGGGGAATCGATACTCGCAATCCCTGTGAGATTCAAATTGATGTCAAGTAAGCAGTCGAACCAGACTGTACTCATGCTGACGCTCACAAGTTCCCCAACGAGAAACTCTACATGGGGGATTAGCTCAAATGGTAGAGCGCTCGCTTTGCATGCGAGAGGTAGCGGGATCGATGCCCGCATCCTCCACAGGTGATGCTGTTTAACTGGCAAGATTTAGTTCCTTTCCAAAGCAACATCTACAAGAATCGCATTGGCATGAAGGATGACGACACGATTGGCCTAATACAATTTGGGTCCTCATGCTGATGCTAACAAGTTCCCCAACGAGGAGCTTAATATGGGGGAATTAGCTCAAGTGGTAGAGCGCTTGCTTCGCATGCGAGAGGCAGCGGGATCGATGCCCGCATTCTCCAACAGCTTTTTCATTGAAAAATGGAGCTCCGTTGCACAACAACCTTTGCACGTGTTTCGGAAAAGCAGCTCCAAAGTGTGGGACGATTCAACTCTCCCAGGTAGGAGCAAGGGAAGTGCGAGTTAGCTCAAACGCTGCAGCGCTTCCTTTGCCTGTCATATGCAGGGGAATCGATACTCGCAATCCCTGTGAGATTCAAATTGATGTCAAGTAAGCAGTCGAACCAGACTGTACTCATGCTGACGCTCACAAGTTCCCCAACGAGGAACTCTACATGGGGGATTAGCTCAAATGGTAGAGCGCTCGCTTTGCATGCGAGAGGTAGCGGGATCGATGCCCGCATCCTCCTTAGGTGATGCTGTTTAACTGGCAAGATTTAGTTTCTTACGCAGGGGAATCGATACTCGCAATCCCTGTGAGATTCAAATTGATGTCAAGTAAGCAGTCGAGCCAGATTGTCGATTGTGACTCAAGACTGAGCAGTTTTTAACTCTTCCAAGGAAAATACACACATGTAAGGTGGGGGATTAGCTCAAATGGTAGAGCGCTCGCTTAGCATGCGAGAGGTAGCGGGATCGATGCCCGCATCCTCCACAGGTGATGCTGTTTAACTGGCAAGATTTAGTTCCTTTCCAAAGCAACATCTACAAGAATCGCATTGGCATGAAGGATGACGACACGATTGGCCTAATACAATTTGGGTCCTCATGCTGATGCTAACAAGTTCCCCAACGAGGAGCTTAGTATGGGGGAATTAGCTCAAGTGGTAGAGCGCTTGCTTCGCATGCGAGAGGCAGCGGGATCGATGCCCGCATTCTCCAACAGGTTTTTCATTGAAAAATGGAGCTCCGTTCCACAACAACCTTTGCACGTGTTTCGGAAAAGCAGCTCCAAAGTGTGGGACGATTCAACTCTCCCAGGTAGGAGCAAGGGAAGTGCGAGTTAGCTCAAACGCTGCAGCGCTTCCTTTGCCTGTCATATGCAGGGGAATCGATACTCGCAATCCCTGTGAGATTCAAATTGATGTCAAGTAAGCAGTCGAACCAGACTGTACTCATGCTGACGCTCACAAGTTCCCCAACGAGGAACTCTACATGGGGGATTAGCTCAAATGGTAGAGCGCTCGCTTAGCATGCGAGAGGTAGCGGGATCGATGCCCGCATCCTCCACAGGTGATGCTGTTTAACTGGCAAGATTTAGTTCCTTTCCAAAGCAACATTTACAAGAATCGCATTGGCATGAAGGATGACGACACGATTGGCCTAATACAATTTGGGTCCTCATGCTGATGCTAACAAGTTCCCCAACGAGGAGCTTAATATGGGGGAATTAGCTCAAGTGGTAGAGCGCTTGCTTCGCATGCGAGAGGCAGCGGGATCGATGCCCGCATTCTCCAACAGCTTTTTCATTGAAAAATGGAGCTCTGTTCCACAACAACCTTTGCACGTGTTTCGGAAAAGCAGCTCCAAAGTGTGGGACGATTCAACTCTCCCAGGTAGGAGCAAGGGAAGTGCGAGTTAGCTCAAACGCTGCAGCGCTTCCTTTGCCTGTCATATGCAGGGGAATCGATACTCGCAATCCCTGTGAGATTCAAATTGATGTCAAGTAAGCAGTCGAACCAGACTGTACTCATGCTGACGCTCACAAGTTCCCCAACGAGGAACTCTACATGGGGGATTAGCTCAAATGGTAGAGCGCTCGCTTTGCATGCGAGAGGTAGCGGGATCGATGCCCACATCCTCCACAGGTGATGCTGTTTAACTGGCAAGATTTAGTTTCTTACGCAGGGGAATCGATACTCGCAATCCCTGTGAGATTCAAATTGATGTCAAGTAAGCAGTCGAGCCAGATTGTCGATTGTGACTCAAGACTGAGCAGTTTTTAACTCTTCCAAGGAAAATACACACACGTAAGGTGGGGGATTAGCTCAAATGGTAGAGCGCTCGCTTAGCATGCGAGAGGTAGCGGGATCGATGCCCGCATCCTCCACAGGTGATGCTGTTTAACTGGCAAGATTTAGTTCCTTTCCAAAGCAACATCTACAAGAATCGCATTGGCATGAAGGATGACGACACGATTGGCCTAATACAATTTGGGTCCTCATGCTGATGCTAACAAGTTCCCCAACGAGGAGCTTAATATGGGGGAATTAGCTCAAGTGGTAGAGCGCTTGCTTCGCATGCGAGAGGCAGCGGGATCGATGCCCGCATTCTCCAACAGCTTTTTCATTGAAAAATGGAGCTCCGTTCCACAACAACCTTTGCACGTGTTTCGGAAAAGCAGCTCCAAAGTGTGGGACGATTCAACTCTCCCAGGTAGGAGCAAGGGAAGTGCGAGTTAGCTCAAACGCTGCAGCGCTTCCTTTGCCTGTCATATGCAGGGGAATCGATACCCGCAATCCCTGTGAGATTCAAATTGATGTCAAGTAAGCAGTCGAACCAGACTGTACTCATGCTGACGCTCACAAGTTCCCCAACGAGGAACTCTACATGGGGGATTAGCTCAAATGGTAGAACGCTCGCTTTGCATGCGAGAGGTAGCGGGATCGATGCCCGCATCCTCCATAGGTGATGCTGTTTAACTGGCAAGATTTAGTTTCTTACGCAGGGGAATCGATACTCGCAATCCCTGTGAGATTCAAATTGATGTCAAGTAAGCAGTCGAGCCAGATTGTCAATTGTGACTCAAGACTGAGCAGTTTTTAACTCTTCCAAGGAAAATACACACATGTAAGGTGGGGGATTAGCGGCACCCGGGGCACATTCGACTGGCTATCGCGACCAATCAGCTACCTCGGTTCTAGGTTCGAGGGCCAATCGGATTCTCATCCCGTCCAATTGCGTCAGGCCGATTGAGCCAATCGGAACACGTACATCTCCAATTACGTCACACCGATAGCAACGGCGTCCACGACCCCAGAGACCCCCGCCGAAGATGTGAGATGAGTGACAGTAAGTCGCGTCAGTTCATTCATTGCAGGATACGCTATTTCCAGTTGTTAGAAGTACCGCACCGCAAAGGTAAATACATACATAGCTAATCAAAAAAATCATCCGTTTGACATTTCAATACATGTAATCGTTCATCGGGTCGATGACAAGTCATATCACGAATATTAGAGTTTGTCATTTCAGAGTTTGTCATGTACAGTAGCTAAAGTAGATTTCCTCAGGTACTGTAGTATTGGCTGTCATTTACTTTTTTTAAGGGATTACTAATAGGTTACTGTAGCGACAGATGTTATTCGGACTAGCAAACGCAATATTTAACCTGTTATATATTATAGATGTCACTGGGGACAAAACGAAATAAAGAGAACTTTTTCACTTGTGGTAATAAAGTGACCCAGAAAAGGTTTAAAAAAAATATTCCTCTGGAAATAGTAGCTAAATATTTGATATGTTAAAAAGCTACCTATAACAATAAATAAATGTTATTGTACTAGTGTGAAAAATCGCTCCTTTTACCTTTTAGATGTCGAGTTCAAAAAGCCACAAAAGTATGGGGGATGGGGAATGGATGTCCCGTTTGAGGAGGTTTGCCAGCTCTGGGGTTTGGCCTGCTGATGCAGGCAACAGGCCAGCCCCAAGACAGAAGAGGTGGTATGACCTCTTTCAAAAGGTATGTAAAATGACCAAAAGATCACTGAAAAAAAAATGGATGTATTCTGATGGCCTATAAAAGATTACTGAATTGCCAGAAATACCAGTCACAGTATGGGACCTTGATAAGGATAATGAACAGCAACTTCAGTGTCAATGTCATGTTTAGTCACCAATAGAAGATGATATGTCAAAATGGTCCATTTCTATTGGGTTGTTTTCTTAAAAAAAATTGTTTGTTTTATTTGGAACAGATTGAGAAGTGCCCGTTGCAGTTACGTGGCCAAAGAATGCTGTTTGGTGGGACACAGCAGTGTACTTGTGGCTTTCATAACCCAAAGGTAATGTGAATGAGACTTCTTGACACCAAAACACTAAAAGAATCACTTTGTGATGTGCTCAGTAATGTGATGTCTGACATGGATCTCTCTGTCCCTAATCCAGCCAACCACTGGACAAACTGTGGCAGAGACCTCTACCTGTGCTGCCCCTCCCCCACTGAGAACGACCTCAGCCTCTGCCTCTGCCTCAGCCCATGTCCCAGCACGGCCCACACTGACTTTGTCCATGGTGACTATTTCAATATTATTATTGTCATACAAGCTTTCAAATATGGACAACCACTGATTACATATGATGATGGCAAAATGGAAGAGCATTTCAGGTTTACAATGTAATCCTTTGATAAATGTCTCTAATTGTCACCACAGTTTTCTAAACCACGATTTGGAGGCTCACATGGCGCTGTTGCAAAGCCCAATGTGAATGTGGTTAGGAAAGCAAAGGTAAATATGATTATATGTAAATATATATTTATAGGTTAATATGAGCAAACCTAAATCTTAAGAGCTTGATTTGATTTCATTGAGCTCTACTTTTTACAAATGCTTCCCCCGCTCCTTCTCCCAGTCTCTGTCCAGTCCACCCACCATGACAGGAGACACCCAGGCCACTGCCAGCTCACCTACGGCCACTGTGAGGACCACCCCACCAGGCTTTGGTTCCCCTACGGCCACTGTGAGGACCACCCCACCAGGCTTTGGTTCCCCTAAGGCCTCTGTGAGGACCACCCCACCAGGCTTTGGTTCCCCTATGGCCTCTGTGAGGCCTAGAACACCATCAAGCCCTGCCATGGCTTTTGTGAGGACCGAATCACCGTTCTCAAAGCCCCCATCCACCCCCTACAAAGCCTCCGTGAGGACATCTTCCCGCTCCAGCCCTGCGACGACCTCTGTGAGGCCCAGCACAGCTTCCAGCCTCAGCACTGTCTCTGAGACCAGCACCAGCCCTACAACGGCTGCTGTAAGTGTTGTGTTCTTTGAACTGTTTTTTGTTTCATAGGATGAGGATGTTCTCATATGATTGGGCTATTCTGTTTTTGTAAATATATTTCTCTTGTTTTGTAACAGGATGTGCATGATGAGGATGAGCTTGCTGCCCCTGGCCCTGCTCCTGGCCCTGCTCCTGGCCCTGCTCCTGGCCCTGCTCCTGGCCCTGCTCCTGGTCCCACTCCTGACTTCTGGCTTCCTGTCAGAATGAAGGAGACAATCCCGGTTCAGGACCAGCGGTGGATTGCGTCCACCCTGTTTCAGTCTGGCAAGCTGCGTTTGAACTTGAAGCTCTGGTATGAGCCACCAGCCTCTGCCCTGATTTACCACCAGGCTCCAACACCGGACCGTTTTTTTGCCCACAGGCTCTTGGTATGGATGCCCTATCACTTGTGGAAAGTGAGGGTATTCTGCCAAACCTGTGGGAAGCAGCTGACGGGGTATGGTGTGCACAAGAGGGTGCGGAAGGTCCTGGACGTGGACCGGTACTACCTGATGGTGACGGAGACACTCAGGTGCACTGTGTGTCGCCTGACCCATCTGGCAACCAGTCAGGCTGTCCTGGACCAGCTGGACCTGCCTCACAGGAGGAAGTTCAGGATGATCCTGACACGCTTGTGAGTTAAAAATCTACAATCATTTTCTAATAATGCCTGCTGCAGGTCCTTACATAATTGAACAAGTTCTTGAAACTAATCGGTCTTTTCTTCAAGGTATGCTTGTGACATACGGGTCATCCGCATGTTGCGGGAACGGACCCTCGGCAACAGCCCGGCGTGCTTGGTGAAACAGCTGCGGGAGAACCATGGGGAGGAGTGGTTGGACCGCCTGGCCGACTACTTGGGGGAGTGTGCGGCCTTTGTTGACCAGCCCAGCCTCTTCCCAGTCACCTGCCAGGAGCCTCCACAGCCACTCGATGTCCCAACCAGCCGGTGGGTGCTGTCGGTGTACGGGAGGGACATCATCAGCCGTATGGACCATATAAAGGCGTCCATCACGTCAACCTTTGGGTCCATTTTAAAAATGGACTCCACCAAGAAGGTAATAAGATGAAGAAAATCCATTGTGGCAATTATGCCACAATGAAAACATGAATCCTCAATGATTTGTATTCTTATAAGCACACATACACACATATCCATGCCTTTGATTAAGACTGTAGTAATACATACATAAACTTCTGTGTTTAGTTAATAGATTTTCTTTTGAAAGCTCTCATGAAGTTTTTTGTGTACATTTTGTCATTTCAGATGACAAAGAAGCTGGCTGGTGCAGCAAAGGGGACTGCATTCTGGGTGACCTCGGTGGGGAACGAGATCGGCCAGGTCCTCGTCAGTGTCCTGACTGCCCAGGAGGGACCGGGGCTGGACCCGATGGTCTCTGGTCTCATTGAGAGGTACACCCAGGCAGGTGCAGCTCCCCCGGTCCTGCTCTATGTGGACTGTGGCTGCTGCTCGGAGGAGGGGGAGACCAAGCTTCAGGCCAGGTTTGGTGGGTGGCCAGACCTGAAGATAAGGCTGGACATCTGGCATTTTATGCGGCGGCTGGCCGTGGGATGCACCACCGATGCCCATGCCCTGTACCCCCTCTTTATGAGCCGCCTGTCTGTGTGCCTATTTGAGTGGGATGCAGCGGACGTAGCCCTACTGCGCAGGGTGAAGAGGGAGCAGCTCAGAAGGGAGGGTGTGCCCCTCATTACCAACGACATGGTGGACAAGGCCATCACCAAGGCTGAGCTGTCCCAGTTCTGCAGGCGGAGGACACGTGGAGTGGACGCCACGGTCCTCCGCATTGAGCAGCTGCTGCAGGAGCTGATGGGGGAGAAGGGGAGAGACCTGCTGGGAGTTCCGCTGCTGGACCAGGCAAAGATGGAGCACATCTGGCGCACCCAGAAGAGGCACGTGAAGTGCATCCAGGATGTGCCAGGTGTACTCCTGTACACGGAGACAGGCAGCTCCACCAGGGAGGGGATCCAGCTGACCACGTACAGGTGTGCAAGAGGCTCCACCTCCTTGGAGTCCTTCCACTGCCACCTGAACAGGTTTATTCCAGGTTGGTGTAGATTTCATCATCTTATCAATATTCTTACCAATGACATTTTATTCAAATAGCCTTGTTCATCATTGTTCACGTTCTCTCTTTTTTTTTTTAGGAACGAGTGCAAACCTGCTCAACTTCCAGCTGTACCTCCTGGAAGGCCTGAACAGGTGGAACCAAAACCGGGCAGCGGCCTCCATCACCACCAAGCGCATGGCGCTGTTGACGTACGCGGGGGACGTGCTGGAGTCCGTCAACAGCAACAGCCTGAAGGTTTTTGGAAGGAAGTATGTCCCCTCCTTCATCCCACCGAGAAAGTACACCGGTAAGTCTCGGCAAATATGAATACAAATAATTATGTTGTTAAGAGCTCAGTATTTATGCATTATGGTAAGTTCCATATCTGTTTTTTAATACTAATTAGCATTGCATTGTTGTTCATGTTCAGGAGAGTTGCTTGGGGTGAACTACCTGCTTAGGCAGACAGGGCAGCCCTTGCAGGACATGGACCCCGACTCTGAGGAGACAGACCAGCTGCTGGAGGACCACGCCACAGAGGAGGAACAGGCGGATGAAGGGTTTGAGGATGAAGGACAGGACCTCACTATCGGTAGTGTTTCGGAAGACTTCCCCTCTTCCGCCCTGCCTTCTACCACCCTGCCTGTGGTCCCCACCCTGCCACTCACCTCCTCCACCCTGCCTTCCACCACCCTGCCTGTGGTCCCCACCCTGCCACTCACCTCCTCCACCCTGCCTTCCACCACCCTGCCTGTGGTCCCCACCCTGCCACTCACCTCCTCCACCCTGCCTTCCATCACCTTGACTGTAACCACCTCTATCCTACCTGTCACCCCCACCACTCTGCCTGTCACCCCCATGCCTGTAGCTACCACCCTGCCTCCCCCCATAACCCAGCCCTGTGTCCCAGGTGCCTCCTCTCAGGTGCCTGAAGAACAGCTGGTATGTTAACTTTTTACTAGTAACTAACTGTCATTCATAGAAACTAACAAGTTCAGTAGATAGGAAAGTGTCTGAATACAAGCGCAATTGATTATTAGAAGCAACACACAGTAATTGACAGCAAACAAATAAAACACACAGCAGCAGCAGTCAATATAACAAACCTTTGCCATAAGGTGTTCAGCACTAAATGTCAAATTGTTGAATGTTTCAGGCTGTGGACGAGCATGGCATTCCAGGCATGGATCGAGTGGATAGACTGGCAGAGTGCTTAGTGGAGCTGAGGCATCAGACCAACATGACCCTCCATAACCAGCAGGTCAGCAAGACATGCATTGTACAACAGATATTTGTTTATGTATTTATAATATATAAATATATATAATATATGTTTTCTTTCCTTCTTAGGTCAGCAACATTGTGGGGCTGTGGCAAGACCTGCTGGATTATGACAAGCAGAGGGTGGTGTTTGCTGCGCGGCACCTGGATAGGCTCATCAAGGGGCGGTTCCGCCACAAAAAAAAGGTGGAGTTCACGCCAGGTGTGGAGAGTGTGGAGAGGTGTGTCCTGGGGTCCACTGGTTCGCCTGCTCAGTGGCCAGACTGCTGCCGCCTTGTGGAGGCCATCTTCGTCCGGCTCTCCGACATCCACAAGAGTCCCAGGAAGCAGGGGAAGAACTGCATGTCCAGGTGGACTCTGATCCTGCAGGACTACCGCAAGGTCCGGCAGCTCATCCTGGGCAATGGGGCCATCATGCAGGGCACCACCCTGCAGCTGGTGGAGGTGAACCAGTCGACCCTCTCCCAGTGGTACAACCGCAGGGTGAAGAAGCAGGATCTGGCTGTGTTGCAGCAGGGCATAAACTTGCCAGGTCCTCTGTCTGTGGCTGACGAGCCTCTCCTGCCTGCCAACGTCCGCCCTGCTGTTGTTCCACCTCAACCCCAGGGAGCAGCCCACACCTACCACCTGCCGCAGAGCACAGCAGGGCAGGCAAAAACCAAGAGGCGGGCAACATGTGCAGCCCCAGCACCACCTCCAGCGGTCCGACCCAGGCTGACAGCCCAGAGGCAGCTCTTCCCTGGTCCTTCAGCTGCCCTTGGAGGCCCCACTCCCATCCCTATCATGCCCCGCCCTACCCCCATTGCCCCTCGCCCTACCCATATCGCCCCTCGCCCTGCTGCCCACCCTACTGTGCTGTTTGTCTCCCGAGCCCCTGGTATAAGGCCACCCTCTGCCCCCTCTCCATTGATGGTCCCCCAAGCCCTGCGTTTTGTCCCACCCTCTTCCTGCACCACCCACCTTCCCCAGCTTCGTCCTGCTCCTGGTCCAGCTCCCCATGCCTACCAGAGGAGAGTGGAGGCCAACAAATGCTGGAGGTGTGGCCAGAACAGAACGGCAGAGACTGGCCACAGCCAGTATAAGGGGACTGTTTACTGCCCCTCTGCAGAGACTCTTTCCAGAGAGCAGTGGCTGGAGGAGCAAAAAAAAAAATGATTCTTTGGGCCTTTGTATATAGTTTTCATTGTTTAGATATAGTTAATGCTTAGATTTCCCCTGTGTATATAGTTTTCATTGTGTAAATATTGTAATTTAGCATATCATTTGCCTGTATATATATAGTTTTAATTGAAGTTGTTGTTCATATTTCTATTTTTACACTTGTGGATAAATGTTTCTATTTATCAACTATCTGTTGGTCAGTCCGTTGTTATTTCCCAATCACTACTCTTTCTAACCAAATACGGCAAGTCTACAAGAAGTAAGAGCAGCAAAAAGTGATTAACTTTACGCTTGCTTGCGCACATTGTTTAAAAATATTTAATATATGGATCATGCAAGTGTTGAAATGGTAAGTGCCGAAACCAAAAAGACAGAGCTTCAGATAAGAGCACACAAGCTCAGAAGCCACACAGTTTGAGCAATAGATAGATGGATGGATAGAGAGATAGATCTAACTAAAACAAACTAAAAACAGTACTCCTGTGCGGAGTGAATAAAAATAAAGGCGAATAGTGTAGTTAACTACGTAAAATATAAATAATGCACTCTAGTGGATACAAATGTTTTTCAAATTACACTAAATTAGGATAACATAATGTTTTGATAACATACACACTTGGAAACTCAAGTGGTTGTTTATTAGAAATAGTCAAAGGTGCCGTAGGTGGGACGCGAACCGCGGACCTTTGGTTCCATTCTACATCTTCCCCAAACGATGTAAAATTCGTCATTTCGGGTGTTTTTTCGAATTATCTTAAAATGTAACGGGTTAAAAATGTTTAAACTATGAATGGGGACTTTTGAGTTTCCCCTTTTCTCTCTTTTTCCTCTTTTTTCTCCCTCTTTTCTCCCTCTTTTCTCCCTTTTTCTTCCCCCTCCCTTCTCCCCCTTCTTCCCCCCTCAAACAGGCGATTGTTCCCCAGCTTTAGCGGAAATGGTAGAGCGCTCGCTTAGCATGCGAGAGGTAGCGGGATCGATGCCCGCATCCTCCACAGGTGATGCTGTTTAACTGGCAAGATTTAGTTCCTTTCCAAAGCAACATCTACAAGAATCGCATTGGCATGAAGGATGACGACACGATTGGCCTAATACAATTTGGGTCCTCATGCTGATGCTAACAAGTTCCCCAACGAGGAGCTTAGTATGGGGGAATTAGCTCAAGTGGTAGAGCGCTTGCTTCGCATGCGAGAGGCAGCGGGATCGATGCCCGCATTCTCCAACAGCTTTTTCATTGAAAAATGGAGCTCCGTTCCACAACAACCTTTGCACGTGTTTCGGAAAAGCAGCTCCAAAGTGTGGGACGATTCAACTCTCCCAGGTAGGAGCAAGGGAAGTGCGAGTTAGCTCAAACGCTGCAGCGCTTCCTTTGCCTGTCATATGCAGGGGAATCGATACTCGCAATCCCTGTGAGATTCAAATTGATGTCAAGTAAGCAGTCGAACCAGACTGTACTCATGCTGACGCTCACAAGTTCCCCAACGAGGAACTCTACATGGGGGATTAGCTCAAATGGTAGAGCGCTCGCTTAGCATGCGAGAGGTAGCGGGATCGATGCCCGCATCCTCCACAGGTGATGCTGTTTAACTGGCAAGATTTAGTTCCTTTCCAAAGCAACATTTACAAGAATCGCATTGGCATGAAGGATGACGACACGATTGGCCTAATACAATTTGGGTCCTCATGCTGATGCTAACAAGTTCCCCAACGAGGAGCTTAATATGGGGGAATTAGCTCAAGTGGTAGAGCGCTTGCTTCGCATGCGAGAGGCAGCGGGATCGATGCCCGCATTCTCCAACAGCTTTTTCATTGAAAAATGGAGCTCCGTTCCACAACAACCTTTGCACGTGTTTCGGAAAAGCAGCTCCAAAGTGTGGGACGATTCAACTCTCCCAGGTAGGAGCAAGGGAAGTGCGAGTTAGCTCAAACGCTGTAGCGCTTCCTTTGCCTGTCATATGCAGGGGAATCGATACTCGCAATCCCTGTGAGATTCAAATTGATGTCAAGTAAGCAGTCGAACCAGACTGTACTCATGCTGACGCTCACAAGTTCCCCAACGAGGAACTCTACATGGGGGATTAGCTCAAATGGTAGAGCGCTCGCTTTGCATGCGAGAGGTAGCGGGATCGATGCCCACATCCTCCACAGGTGATGCTGTTTAACTGGCAAGATTTAGTTTCTTACGCAGGGGAATCGATACTCGCAATCCCTGTGAGATTCAAATTGATGTCAAGTAAGCAGTCGAACCAGACTGTACTCATGCTGACGCTCACAAGTTCCCCAACGAGGAACTCTACATGGGGGATTAGCTCAAATGGTAGAGTGCTCGCTTAGCATGCGAGAGGTAGCGGGATCGATGCCCGCATCCTCCACAGGTGTTGCTGTTTAACTGGCAAGATTTAGTTCCTTTCCAAAGCAACATCTACAAGAATCGCATTGGCATGAAGGATGACGACACGATTGGCCTAATACAATTTGGGTCCTCATGCTCATGCTAACAAGTTCCCCAACGAGGAGCTTAATATGGGGGAATTAGCTCAAGTGGTAGAGCGCTTGCTTCGCATGCGAGAGGCAGCGGGATCGATGCCCGCATTCTCCAACAGCTTTTTCATTGAAAAATGGAGCTCCGTTCCACAACAACCTTTGCACGTGTTTCGGAAAAGCAGCTCCAAAGTGTGGGACGATTCAACTCTCCCAGGTAGGAGCAAGGGAAGTGCGAGTTAGCTCAAACGCTGCAGCGCTTCCTTTGCCTGTCATATGCAGGGGAATCGATACTCGCAATCCCTGTGAGATTCAAATTGATGTCAAGTAAGCAGTCGAACCAGACTGTACTCATGCTGACGCTCACAAGTTCCCCAACGAGGAACTCTACATGGGGGATTAGCTCAAATGGTAGAGCGCTCGCTTTGCATGCGAGAGGTAGCGGGATCGATGCCCGCATCCTCCATAGGTGATGCTGTTTAACTGGCAAGATTGAGTTTCTTACGCAGGGGAATCGATACTCGCAATCCCTGTGAGATTCAAATTGATGTCAAGTAAGCAGTCGAGCCAGATTGTCGATTGTGACTCAAGACTGAGCAGTTGTTAACTCTTCCAAGGAAAATACACACACGTAAGGTGGGGGATTAGCTCAAATGGTAGAGCGCTCGCTTAGCATGCGAGAGGTAGCGGGATCGATGCCCGCATCCTCCACAGGTGATGCTGTTTAACTGGCAAGATTTAGTTCCTTTCCAAAGCAACATCTACAAGAATCGCATTGGCATGAAGGATGACGACACGATTGGCCTAATACAATTTGGGTCCTCATGCTGATGCTAACAAGTTCCCCAACGAGGAGCTTAGTATGGGGGAATTAGCTCAAGTGGTAGAGCGCTTGCTTCGCATGCGAGAGGCAGCGGGATCGATGCCCGCATTCTCCAACAGCTTTTTCATTGAAAAATGGAGCTCCGTTCCACAACAACCTTTGCACGTGTTTCGGAAAAGCAGCTCCAAAGTGTGGGACGATTCAACTCTCCCAGGTAGGAGCAAGGGAAGTGCGAGTTAGCTCAAACGCTGCAGCGCTTCCTTTGCCTGTCATATGCAGGGGAATCGATACTCGCAATCCCTGTGAGATTCAAATTGATGTCAAGTAAGCAGTCGAACCAGACTGTACTCATGCTGACGCTCACAAGTTCCCCAACGAGGAACTCTACATGGGGGATTAGCTCAAATGGTAGAGCGCTCGCTTTGCATGCGAGAGGTAGCGGGATCGATGCCCGCATCCTCCATAGGTGATGCTGTTTAACTGGCAAGATTTAGTTTCTTACGCAGGGGAATCGATACTCGCAATCCCTGTGAGATTCAAATTGATGTCAAGTAAGCAGTCGAGCCAGATTGTCAATTGTGACTCAAGACTGAGCAGTTTTTAACTCTTCCAAGGAAAATACACACACGTAAGGTGGGGGATTAGCTCAAATGGTAGAGCGCTCGCTTAGCATGCGAGAGGTAGCGGGATCGATGCCCGCATCCTCCACAGGTGATGCTGTTTAACTGGCAAGATTTAGTTCCTTTCCAAAGCAACATCTACAAGAATCGCATTGGCATGAAGGATGACGACACGATTGGCCTAATACAATTTGGGTCCTCATGCTCATGCTAACAAGTTCCCCAACGAGGAGCTTAATATGGGGGAATTAGCTCAAGTGGTAGAGCGCTTGCTTCGCATGTGAGAGGCAGCGGGATCGATGCCCGCATTCTCCAACAGCTTTTTCATTGAAAAATGGAGCTCCGTTCCACAACAACCTTTGCACGTGTTTCGGAAAAGCAGCTCCAAAGTGTGGGACGATTCAACTCTCCCAGGTAGGAGCAAGGGAAGTGCGAGTTAGCTCAAACGCTGCAGCGCTTCCTTTGCCTGTCATATGCAGGGGAATCGATACTCGCAATCCCTGTGAGATTCAAATTGATGTCAAGTAAGCAGTCGAACCAGACTGTACTCATGCTGACGCTCACAAGTTCCCCAACGAGGAACTCTACATGGGGGATTAGCTCAAATGGTAGAGCGCTCGCTTTGCATGCGAGAGGTAGCGGGATCGATGCCCGCATCCTCCATAGGTGATGCTGTTTAACTGGCAAGATTTAGTTTCTTACGCAGGGGAATCGATACTCGCAATCCCTGTGAGATTCAAATTGATGTCAAGTAAGCAGTCGAGCCAGATTGTCGATTGTGACTCAAGACTGAGCAGTTTTTAACTCTTCCAAGGAAAATACACACATGTAAGGTGGGGGATTAGCTCAAATGGTAGAGCGCTCGCTTAGCATGCGAGAGGTAGCGGGATCGATGCCTGCATCCTCCACAGGTGATGCTGTTTAACTGGCAAGATTTAGTTCCTTTCCAAAGCAACATCTACAAGAATCGCATTGGCATGAAGGATGACGACACGATTGGCCTAATACAATTTGGGTCCTCATGCTGATGCTAACAAGTTCCCCAACGAGGAGCTTAGTATGGGGGAATTAGCTCAAGTGGTAGAGCGCTTGCTTCGCATGCGAGAGGCAGCGGGATCGATGCCCGCATTCTCCAACAGCTTTTTCATTGAAAAATGGAGCTCCGTTCCACAACAACCTTTGCACGTGTTTCGGAAAAGCAGCTCCAAAGTGTGGGACGATTCAACTCTCCCAGGTAGGAGCAAGGGAAGTGCGAGTTAGCTCAAACGCTGCAGCGCTTCCTTTGCCTGTCATATGCAGGGGAATCGATACTCGCAATCCCTGTGAGATTCAAATTGATGTCAAGTAAGCAGTCGAACCAGACTGTACTCATGCTGACGCTCACAAGTTCCCCAATGAGGAACTCTACATGGGGGATTAGCTCAAATGGTAGAGCGCTCGCTTAGCATGCGAGAGGTAGCGGGATCGATGCCCGCATCCTCCACAGGTGATGCTGTTTAACTGGCAAGATTTAGTTCCTTTCCAAAGCAACATTTACAAGAATCGCATTGGCATGAAGGATGACGACACGATTGGCCTAATACAATTTGGGTCCTCATGCTCATGCTAACAAGTTCCCCAACGAGGAGCTTAATATGGGGGAATTAGCTCAAGTGGTAGAGCGCTTGCTTCGCATGCGAGAGGCAGCGGGATCGATGCCCGCATTCTCCAACAGCTTTTTCATTGAAAAATGGAGCTCCGTTCCACAACAACCTTTGCACGTGTTTCGGAAAAGCAGCTCCAAAGTGTGGGACGATTCAACTCTCCCAGGTAGGAGCAAGGGAAGTGCGAGTTAGCTCAAACGCTGCAGCGCTTCCTTTGCCTGTCATATGCAGGGGAATCGATACTCGCAATCCCTGTGAGATTCAAATTGATGTCAAGTAAGCAGTCGAACCAGACTGTACTCATGCTGACGCTCACAAGTTCCCCAACGAGGAACTCTACATGGGGGATTAGCTCAAATGGTAGAGCGCTCGCTTTGCATGCGAGAGGTAGCGGGATCGATGCCCACATCCTCCACAGGTGATGCTGTTTAACTGGCAAGATTTAGTTTCTTACGCAGGGGAATCGATACTCGCAATCCCTGTGAGATTCAAATTGATGTCAAGTAAGCAGTCGAACCAGACTGTACTCATGCTGACGCTCACAAGTTCCCCAACGAGGAACTCTACATGGGGGATTAGCTCAAATGGTAGAGCGCTCGCTTTGCATGCGAGAGGTAGCGGGATCGATGCCCGCATCCTCCACAGGTGATGCTGTTTAACTGGCAAGATTTAGTTCCTTTCCAAAGCAACATTTATAAGAATCGCATTGGCATGAAGGATGACGACACGATTGGCCTAATACAATTTGGGTCCTCATGCTGATGCTAACAAGTTCCCCAACGAGGAGCTTAATATGGGGGAATTAGCTCAAGTGGTAGAGCGCTTGCTTCGCATGCGAGAGGCAGCGGGATCGATGCCCGCATTCTCCAACAGCTTTTTCATTGAAAAATGGAGCTCCGTTCCACAACAACCTTTGCACGTGTTTCGGAAAAGCAGCTCCAAAGTGTGGGACGATTCAACTCTCCCAGGTAGGAGCAAGGGAAGTGCGAGTTAGCTCAAACGCTGCAGCGCTTCCTTTGCCTGTCATATGCAGGGGAATCGATACTCGCAATCCCTGTGAGATTCAAATTGATGTCAAGTAAGCAGTCGAACCAGACTGTACTCATGCTGACGCTCACAAGTTCCCCAACGAGGAACTCTACATGGGGGATTAGCTCAAATGGTAGAACGCTCGCTTTGCATGCGAGAGGTAGCGGGATCGATGCCCGCATCCTCCATAGGTGATGCTGTTTAACTGGCAAGATTTAGTTTCTTACGCAGGGGAATCGATACTCGCAATCCCTGTGAGATTCAAATTGATGTCAAGTAAGCAGTCGAGCCAGATTGTCGATTGTGACTCAAGACTGAGCAGTTGTTAACTCTTCCAAGGAAAATACACACACGTAAGGTGGGGGATTAGCTCAAATGGTAGAGCGCTCGCTTAGCATGCGAGAGGTAGCGGGATCGATGCCCGCATCCTCCACAGGTGATGCTGTTTAACTGGCAAGATTTAGTTCCTTTCCAAAGCAACATCTACAAGAATCGCATTGGCATGAAGGATGACGACACGATTGGCCTAATACAATTTGGGTCCTCATGCTGATGCTAACAAGTTCCCCAACGAGGAGCTTAGTATGGGGGAATTAGCTCAAGTGGTAGAGCGCTTGCTTCGCATGCGAGAGGCAGCGGGATCGATGCCCGCATTCTCCAACAGCTTTTTCATTGAAAAATGGAGCTCCGTTCCACAACAACCTTTGCACGTGTTTCGGAAAAGCAGCTCCAAAGTGTGGGACGATTCAACTCTCCCAGGTAGGAGCAAGGGAAGTGCGAGTTAGCTCAAACGCTGCAGCGCTTCCTTTGCCTGTCATATGCAGGGGAATCGATACTCGCAATCCCTGTGAGATTCAAATTGATGTCAAGTAAGCAGTCGAACCAGACTGTACTCATGCTGACGCTCACAAGTTCCCCAACGAGGAACTCTACATGGGGGATTAGCTCAAATGGTAGAGCGCTCGCTTTGCATGCGAGAGGTAGCGGGATCGATGCCCGCATCCTCCATAGGTGATGCTGTTTAACTGGCAAGATTTAGTTTCTTACGCAGGGGAATCGATACTCGCAATCCCTGTGAGATTCAAATTGATGTCAAGTAAGCAGTCGAGCCAGATTGTCAATTGTGACTCAAGACTGAGCAGTTTTTAACTCTTCCAAGGAAAATACACACACGTAAGGTGGGGGATTAGCTCAAATGGTAGAGCGCTCGCTTAGCATGCGAGAGGTAGCGGGATCGATGCCCGCATCCTCCACAGGTGATGCTGTTTAACTGGCAAGATTTAGTTCCTTTCCAAAGCAACATCTACAAGAATCGCATTGGCATGAAGGATGACGACACGATTGGCCTAATACAATTTGGGTCCTCATGCTCATGCTAACAAGTTCCCCAACGAGGAGCTTAATATGGGGGAATTAGCTCAAGTGGTAGAGCGCTTGCTTCGCATGTGAGAGGCAGCGGGATCGATGCCCGCATTCTCCAACAGCTTTTTCATTGAAAAATGGAGCTCCGTTCCACAACAACCTTTGCACGTGTTTCGGAAAAGCAGCTCCAAAGTGTGGGACGATTCAACTCTCCCAGGTAGGAGCAAGGGAAGTGCGAGTTAGCTCAAACGCTGCAGCGCTTCCTTTGCCTGTCATATGCAGGGGAATCGATACTCGCAATCCCTGTGAGATTCAAATTGATGTCAAGTAAGCAGTCGAACCAGACTGTACTCATGCTGACGCTCACAAGTTCCCCAACGAGGAACTCTACATGGGGGATTAGCTCAAATGGTAGAGCGCTCGCTTTGCATGCGAGAGGTAGCGGGATCGATGCCCGCATCCTCCATAGGTGATGCTGTTTAACTGGCAAGATTTAGTTTCTTACGCAGGGGAATCGATACTCGCAATCCCTGTGAGATTCAAATTGATGTCAAGTAAGCAGTCGAGCCAGATTGTCGATTGTGACTCAAGACTGAGCAGTTTTTAACTCTTCCAAGGAAAATACACACATGTAAGGTGGGGGATTAGCTCAAATGGTAGAGCGCTCGCTTAGCATGCGAGAGGTAGCGGGATCGATGCCCGCATCCTCCACAGGTGATGCTGTTTAACTGGCAAGATTTAGTTCCTTTCCAAAGCAACATCTACAAGAATCGCATTGGCATGAAGGATGACGACACGATTGGCCTAATACAATTTGGGTCCTCATGCTGATGCTAACAAGTTCCCCAACGAGGAGCTTAGTATGGGGGAATTAGCTCAAGTGGTAGAGCGCTTGCTTCGCATGCGAGAGGCAGCGGGATCGATGCCCGCATTCTCCAACAGCTTTTTCATTGAAAAATGGAGCTCCGTTCCACAACAACCTTTGCACGTGTTTCGGAAAAGCAGCTCCAAAGTGTGGGACGATTCAACTCTCCCAGGTAGGAGCAAGGGAAGTGCGAGTTAGCTCAAACGCTGCAGCGCTTCCTTTGCCTGTCATATGCAGGGGAATCGATACTCGCAATCCCTGTGAGATTCAAATTGATGTCAAGTAAGCAGTCGAACCAGACTGTACTCATGCTGACGCTCACAAGTTCCCCAACGAGGAACTCTACATGGGGGATTAGCTCAAATGGTAGAGCGCTCGCTTTGCATGCGAGAGGTAGCGGGATCGATGCCCACATCCTCCACAGGTGATGCTGTTTAACTGGCAAGATTTAGTTTCTTACGCAGGGGAATCGATACTCGCAATCCCTGTGAGATTCAAATTGATGTCAAGTAAGCAGTCGAGCCAGATTGTCGATTGTGACTCAAGACTGAGCAGTTTTTAACTCTTCCAAGGAAAATACACACACGTAAGGTGGGGGATTAGCTCAAATGGTAGAGCGCTCGCTTAGCATGCGAGAGGTAGCGGGATCGATGCCCGCATCCTCCACAGGTGATGCTGTTTAACTGGCAAGATTTAGTTCCTTTCCAAAGCAACATCTACAAGAATCGCATTGGCATGAAGGATGACGACACGATTGGCCTAATACAATTTGGGTCCTCATGCTGATGCTAACAAGTTCCCCAACGAGGAGCTTAATATGGGGGAATTAGCTCAAGTGGTAGAGCGCTTGCTTCGCATGCGAGAGGCAGCGGGATCGATGCCCGCATTCTCCAACAGCTTTTTCATTGAAAAATGGAGCTCCGTTCCACAACAACCTTTGCACGTGTTTCGGAAAAGCAGCTCCAAAGTGTGGGACGATTCAACTCTCCCAGGTAGGAGCAAGGGAAGTGCGAGTTAGCTCAAACGCTGCAGCGCTTCCTTTGCCTGTCATATGCAGGGGAATCGATACTCGCAATCCCTGTGAGATTCAAATTGATGTCAAGTAAGCAGTCGAACCAGACTGTACTCATGCTGACGCTCACAAGTTCCCCAACGAGGAACTCTACATGGGGGATTAGCTCAAATGGTAGAGCGCTCGCTTAGCATGCGAGAGGTAGCGGGATCGATGCCCGCATCCTCCACAGGTGATGCTGTTTAACTGGCAAGATTTAGTTCCTTTCCAAAGCAACATTTACAAGAATCGCATTGGCATGAAGGATGACGACACGATTGGCCTAATACAATTTGGGTCCTCATGCTGATGCTAACAAGTTCCCCAACGAGGAGCTTAATATGGGGGAATTAGCTCAAGTGGTAGAGCGCTTGCTTCGCATGCGAGAGGCAGCGGGATCGATGCCCGCATTCTCCAACAGCTTTTTCATTGAAAAATGGAGCTCTGTTCCACAACAACCTTTGCACGTGTTTCGGAAAAGCAGCTCCAAAGTGTGGGACGATTCAACTCTCCCAGGTAGGAGCAAGGGAAGTGCGAGTTAGCTCAAACGCTGCAGCGCTTCCTTTGCCTGTCATATGCAGGGGAATCGATACTCGCAATCCCTGTGAGATTCAAATTGATGTCAAGTAAGCAGTCGAACCAGACTGTACTCATGCTGACGCTCACAAGTTCCCCAACGAGGAACTCTACATGGGGGATTAGCTCAAATGGTAGAGCGCTCGCTTTGCATGCGAGAGGTAGCGGGATCGATGCCCACATCCTCCACAGGTGATGCTGTTTAACTGGCAAGATTTAGTTTCTTACGCAGGGGAATCGATACTCGCAATCCCTGTGAGATTCAAATTGATGTCAAGTAAGCAGTCGAGCCAGATTGTCGATTGTGACTCAAGACTGAGCAGTTTTTAACTCTTCCAAGGAAAATACACACACGTAAGGTGGGGGATTAGCTCAAATGGTAGAGCGCTCGCTTAGCATGCGAGAGGTAGCGGGATCGATGCCCGCATCCTCCACAGGTGATGCTGTTTAACTGGCAAGATTTAGTTCCTTTCCAAAGCAACATCTACAAGAATCGCATTGGCATGAAGGATGACGACACGATTGGCCTAATACAATTTGGGTCCTCATGCTGATGCTAACAAGTTCCCCAACGAGGAGCTTAATATGGGGGAATTAGCTCAAGTGGTAGAGCGCTTGCTTCGCATGCGAGAGGCAGCGGGATCGATGCCCGCATTCTCCAACAGCTTTTTCATTGAAAAATGGAGCTCCGTTCCACAACAACCTTTGCACGTGTTTCGGAAAAGCAGCTCCAAAGTGTGGGACGATTCAACTCTCCCAGGTAGGAGCAAGGGAAGTGCGAGTTAGCTCAAACGCTGCAGCGCTTCCTTTGCCTGTCATATGCAGGGGAATCGATACTCGCAATCCCTGTGAGATTCAAATTGATGTCAAGTAAGCAGTCGAACCAGACTGTACTCATGCTGACGCTCACAAGTTCCCCAACGAGGAACTCTACATGGGGGATTAGCTCAAATGGTAGAACGCTCGCTTTGCATGCGAGAGGTAGCGGGATCGATGCCCGCATCCTCCATAGGTGATGCTGTTTAACTGGCAAGATTTAGTTTCTTACGCAGGGGAATCGATACTCGCAATCCCTGTGAGATTCAAATTGATGTCAAGTAAGCAGTCGAGCCAGATTGTCAATTGTGACTCAAGACTGAGCAGTTTTTAACTCTTCCAAGGAAAATACACACATGTAAGGTGGGGGATTAGCGGCACCCGGGGCACATTCGACTGGCTATCGCGACCAATCAGCTACCTCGGTTCTAGGTTCGAGGGCCAATCGGATTCTCATCCCGTCCAATTGCGTCAGGCCGATTGAGCCAATCGGAACACGTACATCTCCAATTACGTCACACCGATAGCAACGGCGTCCACGACCCCAGAGACCCCCGCCGAAGATGTGAGATGAGTGACAGTAAGTCGCGTCAGTTCATTCATTGCAGGATACGCTATTTCCAGTTGTTAGAAGTACCGCACCGCAAAGGTAAATACATACATAGCTAATCAAAAAAATCATCCGTTTGACATTTCAATACATGTAATCGTTCATCGGGTCAATGACAAGTCATATCACGAATATTAGAGTTTGTCATTTCAGAGTTTGTCATGTACAGTAGCTAAAGTAGATTTCCTCAGGTACTGTAGTATTGGCTGTCATTTACTTTTTTTAAGGGATTACTAATAGGTTACTGTAGCGACAGATGTTATTCGGACTAGCAAACGCAATATTTAACCTGTTATATATTATAGATGTCACTGGGGACAAAACGAAATAAAGAGAACTTTTTCACTTGTGGTAATAAAGTGACCCAGAAAAGGTTTAAAAAAAATATTCCTCTGGAAATAGTAGCTAAATATTTGATATGTTAAAAAGCTACCTATAACAATAAATAAATGTTATTGTACTAGTGTGAAAAATCGCTCCTTTTACCTTTTAGATGTCGAGTTCAAAAAGCCACAAAAGTATGGGGGATGGGGAATGGATGTCCCGTTTGAGGAGGTTTGCCAGCTCTGGGGTTTGGCCTGCTGATGCAGGCAACAGGCCAGCCCCAAGACAGAAGAGGTGGTATGACCTCTTTCAAAAGGTATGTAAAATGACCAAAAGATCACTGAAAAAAAAATGGATGTATTCTGATGGCCTATAAAAGATTACTGAATTGCCAGAAATACCAGTCACAGTATGGGACCTTGATAAGGATAATGAACAGCAACTTCAGTGTCAATGTCATGTTTAGTCACCAATAGAAGATGATATGTCAAAATGGTCCATTTCTATTGGGTTGTTTTCTTAAAAAAAATTGTTTGTTTTATTTGGAACAGATTGAGAAGTGCCCGTTGCAGTTACGTGGCCAAAGAATGCTGTTTGGTGGGACACAGCAGTGTACTTGTGGCTTTCATAACCCAAAGGTAATGTGAATGAGACTTCTTGACACCAAAACACTAAAAGAATCACTTTGTGATGTGCTCAGTAATGTGATGTCTGACATGGATCTCTCTGTCCCTAATCCAGCCAACCACTGGACAAACTGTGGCAGAGACCTCTACCTGTGCTGCCCCTCCCCCACTGAGAACGACCTCAGCCTCTGCCTCTGCCTCAGCCCATGTCCCAGCACGGCCCACACTGACTTTGTCCATGGTGACTATTTCAATATTATTATTGTCATACAAGCTTTCAAATATGGACAACCACTGATTACATATGATGATGGCAAAATGGAAGAGCATTTCAGGTTTACAATGTAATCCTTTGATAAATGTCTCTAATTGTCACCACAGTTTTCTAAACCACGATTTGGAGGCTCACATGGCGCTGTTGCAAAGCCCAATGTGAATGTGGTTAGGAAAGCAAAGGTAAATATGATTATATGTAAATATATATTTATAGGTTAATATGAGCAAACCTAAATCTTAAGAGCTTGATTTGATTTCATTGAGCTCTACTTTTTACAAATGCTTCCCCCGCTCCTTCTCCCAGTCTCTGTCCAGTCCACCCACCATGACAGGAGACACCCAGGCCACTGCCAGCTCACCTACGGCCACTGTGAGGACCACCCCACCAGGCTTTGGTTCCCCTACGGCCACTGTGAGGACCACCCCACCAGGCTTTGGTTCCCCTAAGGCCTCTGTGAGGACCACCCCACCAGGCTTTGGTTCCCCTATGGCCTCTGTGAGGCCTAGAACACCATCAAGCCCTGCCATGGCTTTTGTGAGGACCGAATCACCGTTCTCAAAGCCCCCATCCACCCCCTACAAAGCCTCCGTGAGGACATCTTCCCGCTCCAGCCCTGCGACGACCTCTGTGAGGCCCAGCACAGCTTCCAGCCTCAGCACTGTCTCTGAGACCAGCACCAGCCCTACAACGGCTGCTGTAAGTGTTGTGTTCTTTGAACTGTTTTTTGTTTCATAGGATGAGGATGTTCTCATATGATTGGGCTATTCTGTTTTTGTAAATATATTTCTCTTGTTTTGTAACAGGATGTGCATGATGAGGATGAGCTTGCTGCCCCTGGCCCTGCTCCTGGCCCTGCTCCTGGCCCTGCTCCTGGCCCTGCTCCTGGCCCTGCTCCTGGTCCCACTCCTGACTTCTGGCTTCCTGTCAGAATGAAGGAGACAATCCCGGTTCAGGACCAGCGGTGGATTGCGTCCACCCTGTTTCAGTCTGGCAAGCTGCGTTTGAACTTGAAGCTCTGGTATGAGCCACCAGCCTCTGCCCTGATTTACCACCAGGCTCCAACACCGGACCGTTTTTTTGCCCACAGGCTCTTGGTATGGATGCCCTATCACTTGTGGAAAGTGAGGGTATTCTGCCAAACCTGTGGGAAGCAGCTGACGGGGTATGGTGTGCACAAGAGGGTGCGGAAGGTCCTGGACGTGGACCGGTACTACCTGATGGTGACGGAGACACTCAGGTGCACTGTGTGTCGCCTGACCCATCTGGCAACCAGTCAGGCTGTCCTGGACCAGCTGGACCTGCCTCACAGGAGGAAGTTCAGGATGATCCTGACACGCTTGTGAGTTAAAAATCTACAATCATTTTCTAATAATGCCTGCTGCAGGTCCTTACATAATTGAACAAGTTCTTGAAACTAATCGGTCTTTTCTTCAAGGTATGCTTGTGACATACGGGTCATCCGCATGTTGCGGGAACGGACCCTCGGCAACAGCCCGGCGTGCTTGGTGAAACAGCTGCGGGAGAACCATGGGGAGGAGTGGTTGGACCGCCTGGCCGACTACTTGGGGGAGTGTGCGGCCTTTGTTGACCAGCCCAGCCTCTTCCCAGTCACCTGCCAGGAGCCTCCACAGCCACTCGATGTCCCAACCAGCCGGTGGGTGCTGTCGGTGTACGGGAGGGACATCATCAGCCGTATGGACCATATAAAGGCGTCCATCACGTCAACCTTTGGGTCCATTTTAAAAATGGACTCCACCAAGAAGGTAATAAGATGAAGAAAATCCATTGTGGCAATTATGCCACAATGAAAACATGAATCCTCAATGATTTGTATTCTTATAAGCACACATACACACATATCCATGCCTTTGATTAAGACTGTAGTAATACATACATAAACTTCTGTGTTTAGTTAATAGATTTTCTTTTGAAAGCTCTCATGAAGTTTTTTGTGTACATTTTGTCATTTCAGATGACAAAGAAGCTGGCTGGTGCAGCAAAGGGGACTGCATTCTGGGTGACCTCGGTGGGGAACGAGATCGGCCAGGTCCTCGTCAGTGTCCTGACTGCCCAGGAGGGACCGGGGCTGGACCCGATGGTCTCTGGTCTCATTGAGAGGTACACCCAGGCAGGTGCAGCTCCCCCGGTCCTGCTCTATGTGGACTGTGGCTGCTGCTCGGAGGAGGGGGAGACCAAGCTTCAGGCCAGGTTTGGTGGGTGGCCAGACCTGAAGATAAGGCTGGACATCTGGCATTTTATGCGGCGGCTGGCCGTGGGATGCACCACCGATGCCCATGCCCTGTACCCCCTCTTTATGAGCCGCCTGTCTGTGTGCCTATTTGAGTGGGATGCAGCGGACGTAGCCCTACTGCGCAGGGTGAAGAGGGAGCAGCTCAGAAGGGAGGGTGTGCCCCTCATTACCAACGACATGGTGGACAAGGCCATCACCAAGGCTGAGCTGTCCCAGTTCTGCAGGCGGAGGACACGTGGAGTGGACGCCACGGTCCTCCGCATTGAGCAGCTGCTGCAGGAGCTGATGGGGGAGAAGGGGAGAGACCTGCTGGGAGTTCCGCTGCTGGACCAGGCAAAGATGGAGCACATCTGGCGCACCCAGAAGAGGCACGTGAAGTGCATCCAGGATGTGCCAGGTGTACTCCTGTACACGGAGACAGGCAGCTCCACCAGGGAGGGGATCCAGCTGACCACGTACAGGTGTGCAAGAGGCTCCACCTCCTTGGAGTCCTTCCACTGCCACCTGAACAGGTTTATTCCAGGTTGGTGTAGATTTCATCATCTTATCAATATTCTTACCAATGACATTTTATTCAAATAGCCTTGTTCATCATTGTTCACGTTCTCTCTTTTTTTTTTTAGGAACGAGTGCAAACCTGCTCAACTTCCAGCTGTACCTCCTGGAAGGCCTGAACAGGTGGAACCAAAACCGGGCAGCGGCCTCCATCACCACCAAGCGCATGGCGCTGTTGACGTACGCGGGGGACGTGCTGGAGTCCGTCAACAGCAACAGCCTGAAGGTTTTTGGAAGGAAGTATGTCCCCTCCTTCATCCCACCGAGAAAGTACACCGGTAAGTCTCGGCAAATATGAATACAAATAATTATGTTGTTAAGAGCTCAGTATTTATGCATTATGGTAAGTTCCATATCTGTTTTTTAATACTAATTAGCATTGCATTGTTGTTCATGTTCAGGAGAGTTGCTTGGGGTGAACTACCTGCTTAGGCAGACAGGGCAGCCCTTGCAGGACATGGACCCCGACTCTGAGGAGACAGACCAGCTGCTGGAGGACCACGCCACAGAGGAGGAACAGGCGGATGAAGGGTTTGAGGATGAAGGACAGGACCTCACTATCGGTAGTGTTTCGGAAGACTTCCCCTCTTCCGCCCTGCCTTCTACCACCCTGCCTGTGGTCCCCACCCTGCCACTCACCTCCTCCACCCTGCCTTCCACCACCCTGCCTGTGGTCCCCACCCTGCCACTCACCTCCTCCACCCTGCCTTCCACCACCCTGCCTGTGGTCCCCACCCTGCCACTCACCTCCTCCACCCTGCCTTCCATCACCTTGACTGTAACCACCTCTATCCTACCTGTCACCCCCACCACTCTGCCTGTCACCCCCATGCCTGTAGCTACCACCCTGCCTCCCCCCATAACCCAGCCCTGTGTCCCAGGTGCCTCCTCTCAGGTGCCTGAAGAACAGCTGGTATGTTAACTTTTTACTAGTAACTAACTGTCATTCATAGAAACTAACAAGTTCAGTAGATAGGAAAGTGTCTGAATACAAGCGCAATTGATTATTAGAAGCAACACACAGTAATTGACAGCAAACAAATAAAACACACAGCAGCAGCAGTCAATATAACAAACCTTTGCCATAAGGTGTTCAGCACTAAATGTCAAATTGTTGAATGTTTCAGGCTGTGGACGAGCATGGCATTCCAGGCATGGATCGAGTGGATAGACTGGCAGAGTGCTTAGTGGAGCTGAGGCATCAGACCAACATGACCCTCCATAACCAGCAGGTCAGCAAGACATGCATTGTACAACAGATATTTGTTTATGTATTTATAATATATAAATATATATAATATATGTTTTCTTTCCTTCTTAGGTCAGCAACATTGTGGGGCTGTGGCAAGACCTGCTGGATTATGACAAGCAGAGGGTGGTGTTTGCTGCGCGGCACCTGGATAGGCTCATCAAGGGGCGGTTCCGCCACAAAAAAAAGGTGGAGTTCACGCCAGGTGTGGAGAGTGTGGAGAGGTGTGTCCTGGGGTCCACTGGTTCGCCTGCTCAGTGGCCAGACTGCTGCCGCCTTGTGGAGGCCATCTTCGTCCGGCTCTCCGACATCCACAAGAGTCCCAGGAAGCAGGGGAAGAACTGCATGTCCAGGTGGACTCTGATCCTGCAGGACTACCGCAAGGTCCGGCAGCTCATCCTGGGCAATGGGGCCATCATGCAGGGCACCACCCTGCAGCTGGTGGAGGTGAACCAGTCGACCCTCTCCCAGTGGTACAACCGCAGGGTGAAGAAGCAGGATCTGGCTGTGTTGCAGCAGGGCATAAACTTGCCAGGTCCTCTGTCTGTGGCTGACGAGCCTCTCCTGCCTGCCAACGTCCGCCCTGCTGTTGTTCCACCTCAACCCCAGGGAGCAGCCCACACCTACCACCTGCCGCAGAGCACAGCAGGGCAGGCAAAAACCAAGAGGCGGGCAACATGTGCAGCCCCAGCACCACCTCCAGCGGTCCGACCCAGGCTGACAGCCCAGAGGCAGCTCTTCCCTGGTCCTTCAGCTGCCCTTGGAGGCCCCACTCCCATCCCTATCATGCCCCGCCCTACCCCCATTGCCCCTCGCCCTACCCATATCGCCCCTCGCCCTGCTGCCCACCCTACTGTGCTGTTTGTCTCCCGAGCCCCTGGTATAAGGCCACCCTCTGCCCCCTCTCCATTGATGGTCCCCCAAGCCCTGCGTTTTGTCCCACCCTCTTCCTGCACCACCCACCTTCCCCAGCTTCGTCCTGCTCCTGGTCCAGCTCCCCATGCCTACCAGAGGAGAGTGGAGGCCAACAAATGCTGGAGGTGTGGCCAGAACAGAACGGCAGAGACTGGCCACAGCCAGTATAAGGGGACTGTTTACTGCCCCTCTGCAGAGACTCTTTCCAGAGAGCAGTGGCTGGAGGAGCAAAAAAAAAAATGATTCTTTGGGCCTTTGTATATAGTTTTCATTGTTTAGATATAGTTAATGCTTAGATTTCCCCTGTGTATATAGTTTTCATTGTGTAAATATTGTAATTTAGCATATCATTTGCCTGTATATATATAGTTTTAATTGAAGTTGTTGTTCATATTTCTATTTTTACACTTGTGGATAAATGTTTCTATTTATCAACTATCTGTTGGTCAGTCCGTTGTTATTTCCCAATCACTACTCTTTCTAACCAAATACGGCAAGTCTACAAGAAGTAAGAGCAGCAAAAAGTGATTAACTTTACGCTTGCTTGCGCACATTGTTTAAAAATATTTAATATATGGATCATGCAAGTGTTGAAATGGTAAGTGCCGAAACCAAAAAGACAGAGCTTCAGATAAGAGCACACAAGCTCAGAAGCCACACAGTTTGAGCAATAGATAGATGGATGGATAGAGAGATAGATCTAACTAAAACAAACTAAAAACAGTACTCCTGTGCGGAGTGAATAAAAATAAAGGCGAATAGTGTAGTTAACTACGTAAAATATAAATAATGCACTCTAGTGGATACAAATGTTTTTCAAATTACACTAAATTAGGATAACATAATGTTTTGATAACATACACACTTGGAAACTCAAGTGGTTGTTTATTAGAAATAGTCAAAGGTGCCGTAGGTGGGACGCGAACCGCGGACCTTTGGTTCCATTCTACATCTTCCCCAAACGATGTAAAATTCGTCATTTCGGGTGTTTTTTCGAATTATCTTAAAATGTAACGGGTTAAAAATGTTTAAACTATGAATGGGGACTTTTGAGTTTCCCCTTTTCTCTCTTTTTCCTCTTTTTTCTCCCTCTTTTCTCCCTCTTTTCTCCCTTTTTCTTCCCCCTCCCTTCTCCCCCTTCTTCCCCCCTCAAACAGGCGATTGTTCCCCAGCTTTAGCGGAAATGGTAGAGCGCTCGCTTAGCATGCGAGAGGTAGCGGGATCGATGCCCGCATCCTCCACAGGTGATGCTGTTTAACTGGCAAGATTTAGTTCCTTTCCAAAGCAACATCTACAAGAATCGCATTGGCATGAAGGATGACGACACGATTGGCCTAATACAATTTGGGTCCTCATGCTGATGCTAACAAGTTCCCCAACGAGGAGCTTAATATGGGGGAATTAGCTCAAGTGGTAGAGCGCTTGCTTCGCATGCGAGAGGCAGCGGGATCGATGCCCGCATTCTCCAACAGCTTTTTCATTGAAAAATGGAGCTCTGTTCCACAACAACCTTTGCACGTGTTTCGGAAAAGCAGCTCCAAAGTGTGGGACGATTCAACTCTCCCAGGTAGGAGCAGGGGAAGTGCGAGTTAGCTCAAACGCTGCAGCGCTTCCTTTGCCTGTCATATGCAGGGGAATCGATACTCGCAATCCCTGTGAGATTCAAATTGATGTCAAGTAAGCAGTCGAACCAGACTGTACTCATGCTGACGCTCACAAGTTCCCCAACGAGGAACTCTACATGGGGGATTAGCTCAAATGGTAGAGCGCTCGCTTTGCATGCGAGAGGTAGCGGGATCGATGCCCACATCCTCCACAGGTGATGCTGTTTAACTGGCAAGATTTAGTTTCTTACGCAGGGGAATCGATACTCGCAATCCCTGTGAGATTCAAATTGATGTCAAGTAAGCAGTCGAACCAGACTGTACTCATGCTGACGCTCACAAGTTCCCCAACGAGGAACTCTACATGGGGGATTAGCTCAAATGGTAGAGCGCTCGCTTTGCATGCGAGAGGTAGCGGGATCGATGCCCGCATCCTCCACAGGTGATGCTGTTTAACTGGCAAGATTTAGTTCCTTTCCAAAGCAACATTTATAAGAATCGCATTGGCATGAAGGATGACGACACGATTGGCCTAATACAATTTGGGTCCTCATGCTGATGCTAACAAGTTCCCCAACGAGGAGCTTAATATGGGGGAATTAGCTCAAGTGGTAGAGCGCTTGCTTCGCATGCGAGAGGCAGCGGGATCGATGCCCGCATTCTCCAACAGCTTTTTCATTGAAAAATGGAGCTCCGTTCCACAACAACCTTTGCACGTGTTTCGGAAAAGCAGCTCCAAAGTGTGGGACGATTCAACTCTCCCAGGTAGGAGCAAGGGAAGTGCGAGTTAGCTCAAACGCTGCAGCGCTTCCTTTGCCTGTCATATGCAGGGGAATCGATACTCGCAATCCCTGTGAGATTCAAATTGATGTCAAGTAAGCAGTCGAACCAGACTGTACTCATGCTGACGCTCACAAGTTCCCCAACGAGGAACTCTACATGGGGGATTAGCTCAAATGGTAGAACGCTCGCTTTGCATGCGAGAGGTAGCGGGATCGATGCCCGCATCCTCCATAGGTGATGCTGTTTAACTGGCAAGATTTAGTTTCTTACGCAGGGGAATCGATACTCGCAATCCCTGTGAGATTCAAATTGATGTCAAGTAAGCAGTCGAGCCAGATTGTCGATTGTGACTCAAGACTGAGCAGTTGTTAACTCTTCCAAGGAAAATACACACACGTAAGGTGGGGGATTAGCTCAAATGGTAGAGCGCTCGCTTAGCATGCGAGAGGTAGCGGGATCGATGCCCGCATCCTCCACAGGTGATGCTGTTTAACTGGCAAGATTTAGTTCCTTTCCAAAGCAACATCTACAAGAATCGCATTGGCATGAAGGATGACGACACGATTGGCCTAATACAATTTGGGTCCTCATGCTGATGCTAACAAGTTCCCCAACGAGGAGCTTAGTATGGGGGAATTAGCTCAAGTGGTAGAGCGCTTGCTTCGCATGCGAGAGGCAGCGGGATCGATGCCCGCATTCTCCAACAGCTTTTTCATTGAAAAATGGAGCTCCGTTCCACAACAACCTTTGCACGTGTTTCGGAAAAGCAGCTCCAAAGTGTGGGACGATTCAACTCTCCCAGGTAGGAGCAAGGGAAGTGCGAGTTAGCTCAAACGCTGCAGCGCTTCCTTTGCCTGTCATATGCAGGGGAATCGATACTCGCAATCCCTGTGAGATTCAAATTGATGTCAAGTAAGCAGTCGAACCAGACTGTACTCATGCTGACGCTCACAAGTTCCCCAACGAGGAACTCTACATGGGGGATTAGCTCAAATGGTAGAGCGCTCGCTTTGCATGCGAGAGGTAGCGGGATCGATGCCCGCATCCTCCATAGGTGATGCTGTTTAACTGGCAAGATTTAGTTTCTTACGCAGGGGAATCGATACTCGCAATCCCTGTGAGATTCAAATTGATGTCAAGTAAGCAGTCGAGCCAGATTGTCAATTGTGACTCAAGACTGAGCAGTTTTTAACTCTTCCAAGGAAAATACACACACGTAAGGTGGGGGATTAGCTCAAATGGTAGAGCGCTCGCTTAGCATGCGAGAGGTAGCGGGATCGATGCCCGCATCCTCCACAGGTGATGCTGTTTAACTGGCAAGATTTAGTTCCTTTCCAAAGCAACATCTACAAGAATCGCATTGGCATGAAGGATGACGACACGATTGGCCTAATACAATTTGGGTCCTCATGCTCATGCTAACAAGTTCCCCAACGAGGAGCTTAATATGGGGGAATTAGCTCAAGTGGTAGAGCGCTTGCTTCGCATGTGAGAGGCAGCGGGATCGATGCCCGCATTCTCCAACAGCTTTTTCATTGAAAAATGGAGCTCCGTTCCACAACAACCTTTGCACGTGTTTCGGAAAAGCAGCTCCAAAGTGTGGGACGATTCAACTCTCCCAGGTAGGAGCAAGGGAAGTGCGAGTTAGCTCAAACGCTGCAGCGCTTCCTTTGCCTGTCATATGCAGGGGAATCGATACTCGCAATCCCTGTGAGATTCAAATTGATGTCAAGTAAGCAGTCGAACCAGACTGTACTCATGCTGACGCTCACAAGTTCCCCAACGAGGAACTCTACATGGGGGATTAGCTCAAATGGTAGAGCGCTCGCTTTGCATGCGAGAGGTAGCGGGATCGATGCCCGCATCCTCCATAGGTGATGCTGTTTAACTGGCAAGATTTAGTTTCTTACGCAGGGGAATCGATACTCGCAATCCCTGTGAGATTCAAATTGATGTCAAGTAAGCAGTCGAGCCAGATTGTCGATTGTGACTCAAGACTGAGCAGTTTTTAACTCTTCCAAGGAAAATACACACATGTAAGGTGGGGGATTAGCTCAAATGGTAGAGCGCTCGCTTAGCATGCGAGAGGTAGCGGGATCGATGCCCGCATCCTCCACAGGTGATGCTGTTTAACTGGCAAGATTTAGTTCCTTTCCAAAGCAACATCTACAAGAATCGCATTGGCATGAAGGATGACGACACGATTGGCCTAATACAATTTGGGTCCTCATGCTGATGCTAACAAGTTCCCCAACGAGGAGCTTAGTATGGGGGAATTAGCTCAAGTGGTAGAGCGCTTGCTTCGCATGCGAGAGGCAGCGGGATCGATGCCCGCATTCTCCAACAGCTTTTTCATTGAAAAATGGAGCTCCGTTCCACAACAACCTTTGCACGTGTTTCGGAAAAGCAGCTCCAAAGTGTGGGACGATTCAACTCTCCCAGGTAGGAGCAAGGGAAGTGCGAGTTAGCTCAAACGCTGCAGCGCTTCCTTTGCCTGTCATATGCAGGGGAATCGATACTCGCAATCCCTGTGAGATTCAAATTGATGTCAAGTAAGCAGTCGAACCAGACTGTACTCATGCTGACGCTCACAAGTTCCCCAACGAGGAACTCTACATGGGGGATTAGCTCAAATGGTAGAGCGCTCGCTTTGCATGCGAGAGGTAGCGGGATCGATGCCCACATCCTCCACAGGTGATGCTGTTTAACTGGCAAGATTTAGTTTCTTACGCAGGGGAATCGATACTCGCAATCCCTGTGAGATTCAAATTGATGTCAAGTAAGCAGTCGAGCCAGATTGTCGATTGTGACTCAAGACTGAGCAGTTTTTAACTCTTCCAAGGAAAATACACACACGTAAGGTGGGGGATTAGCTCAAATGGTAGAGCGCTCGCTTAGCATGCGAGAGGTAGCGGGATCGATGCCCGCATCCTCCACAGGTGATGCTGTTTAACTGGCAAGATTTAGTTCCTTTCCAAAGCAACATCTACAAGAATCGCATTGGCATGAAGGATGACGACACGATTGGCCTAATACAATTTGGGTCCTCATGCTGATGCTAACAAGTTCCCCAACGAGGAGCTTAATATGGGGGAATTAGCTCAAGTGGTAGAGCGCTTGCTTCGCATGCGAGAGGCAGCGGGATCGATGCCCGCATTCTCCAACAGCTTTTTCATTGAAAAATGGAGCTCCGTTCCACAACAACCTTTGCACGTGTTTCGGAAAAGCAGCTCCAAAGTGTGGGACGATTCAACTCTCCCAGGTAGGAGCAAGGGAAGTGCGAGTTAGCTCAAACGCTGCAGCGCTTCCTTTGCCTGTCATATGCAGGGGAATCGATACTCGCAATCCCTGTGAGATTCAAATTGATGTCAAGTAAGCAGTCGAACCAGACTGTACTCATGCTGACGCTCACAAGTTCCCCAACGAGGAACTCTACATGGGGGATTAGCTCAAATGGTAGAGCGCTCGCTTAGCATGCGAGAGGTAGCGGGATCGATGCCCGCATCCTCCACAGGTGATGCTGTTTAACTGGCAAGATTTAGTTCCTTTCCAAAGCAACATTTACAAGAATCGCATTGGCATGAAGGATGACGACACGATTGGCCTAATACAATTTGGGTCCTCATGCTGATGCTAACAAGTTCCCCAACGAGGAGCTTAATATGGGGGAATTAGCTCAAGTGGTAGAGCGCTTGCTTCGCATGCGAGAGGCAGCGGGATCGATGCCCGCATTCTCCAACAGCTTTTTCATTGAAAAATGGAGCTCTGTTCCACAACAACCTTTGCACGTGTTTCGGAAAAGCAGCTCCAAAGTGTGGGACGATTCAACTCTCCCAGGTAGGAGCAAGGGAAGTGCGAGTTAGCTCAAACGCTGCAGCGCTTCCTTTGCCTGTCATATGCAGGGGAATCGATACTCGCAATCCCTGTGAGATTCAAATTGATGTCAAGTAAGCAGTCGAACCAGACTGTACTCATGCTGACGCTCACAAGTTCCCCAACGAGGAACTCTACATGGGGGATTAGCTCAAATGGTAGAGCGCTCGCTTTGCATGCGAGAGGTAGCGGGATCGATGCCCACATCCTCCACAGGTGATGCTGTTTAACTGGCAAGATTTAGTTTCTTACGCAGGGGAATCGATACTCGCAATCCCTGTGAGATTCAAATTGATGTCAAGTAAGCAGTCGAGCCAGATTGTCGATTGTGACTCAAGACTGAGCAGTTTTTAACTCTTCCAAGGAAAATACACACACGTAAGGTGGGGGATTAGCTCAAATGGTAGAGCGCTCGCTTAGCATGCGAGAGGTAGCGGGATCGATGCCCGCATCCTCCACAGGTGATGCTGTTTAACTGGCAAGATTTAGTTCCTTTCCAAAGCAACATCTACAAGAATCGCATTGGCATGAAGGATGACGACACGATTGGCCTAATACAATTTGGGTCCTCATGCTGATGCTAACAAGTTCCCCAACGAGGAGCTTAATATGGGGGAATTAGCTCAAGTGGTAGAGCGCTTGCTTCGCATGCGAGAGGCAGCGGGATCGATGCCCGCATTCTCCAACAGCTTTTTCATTGAAAAATGGAGCTCCGTTCCACAACAACCTTTGCACGTGTTTCGGAAAAGCAGCTCCAAAGTGTGGGACGATTCAACTCTCCCAGGTAGGAGCAAGGGAAGTGCGAGTTAGCTCAAACGCTGCAGCGCTTCCTTTGCCTGTCATATGCAGGGGAATCGATACTCGCAATCCCTGTGAGATTCAAATTGATGTCAAGTAAGCAGTCGAACCAGACTGTACTCATGCTGACGCTCACAAGTTCCCCAACGAGGAACTCTACATGGGGGATTAGCTCAAATGGTAGAACGCTCGCTTTGCATGCGAGAGGTAGCGGGATCGATGCCCGCATCCTCCATAGGTGATGCTGTTTAACTGGCAAGATTTAGTTTCTTACGCAGGGGAATCGATACTCGCAATCCCTGTGAGATTCAAATTGATGTCAAGTAAGCAGTCGAGCCAGATTGTCAATTGTGACTCAAGACTGAGCAGTTTTTAACTCTTCCAAGGAAAATACACACATGTAAGGTGGGGGATTAGCGGCACCCGGGGCACATTCGACTGGCTATCGCGACCAATCAGCTACCTCGGTTCTAGGTTCGAGGGCCAATCGGATTCTCATCCCGTCCAATTGCGTCAGGCCGATTGAGCCAATCGGAACACGTACATCTCCAATTACGTCACACCGATAGCAACGGCGTCCACGACCCCAGAGACCCCCGCCGAAGATGTGAGATGAGTGACAGTAAGTCGCGTCAGTTCATTCATTGCAGGATACGCTATTTCCAGTTGTTAGAAGTACCGCACCGCAAAGGTAAATACATACATAGCTAATCAAAAAAATCATCCGTTTGACATTTCAATACATGTAATCGTTCATCGGGTCAATGACAAGTCATATCACGAATATTAGAGTTTGTCATTTCAGAGTTTGTCATGTACAGTAGCTAAAGTAGATTTCCTCAGGTACTGTAGTATTGGCTGTCATTTACTTTTTTTAAGGGATTACTAATAGGTTACTGTAGCGACAGATGTTATTCGGACTAGCAAACGCAATATTTAACCTGTTATATATTATAGATGTCACTGGGGACAAAACGAAATAAAGAGAACTTTTTCACTTGTGGTAATAAAGTGACCCAGAAAAGGTTTAAAAAAAATATTCCTCTGGAAATAGTAGCTAAATATTTGATATGTTAAAAAGCTACCTATAACAATAAATAAATGTTATTGTACTAGTGTGAAAAATCGCTCCTTTTACCTTTTAGATGTCGAGTTCAAAAAGCCACAAAAGTATGGGGGATGGGGAATGGATGTCCCGTTTGAGGAGGTTTGCCAGCTCTGGGGTTTGGCCTGCTGATGCAGGCAACAGGCCAGCCCCAAGACAGAAGAGGTGGTATGACCTCTTTCAAAAGGTATGTAAAATGACCAAAAGATCACTGAAAAAAAAATGGATGTATTCTGATGGCCTATAAAAGATTACTGAATTGCCAGAAATACCAGTCACAGTATGGGACCTTGATAAGGATAATGAACAGCAACTTCAGTGTCAATGTCATGTTTAGTCACCAATAGAAGATGATATGTCAAAATGGTCCATTTCTATTGGGTTGTTTTCTTAAAAAAAATTGTTTGTTTTATTTGGAACAGATTGAGAAGTGCCCGTTGCAGTTACGTGGCCAAAGAATGCTGTTTGGTGGGACACAGCAGTGTACTTGTGGCTTTCATAACCCAAAGGTAATGTGAATGAGACTTCTTGACACCAAAACACTAAAAGAATCACTTTGTGATGTGCTCAGTAATGTGATGTCTGACATGGATCTCTCTGTCCCTAATCCAGCCAACCACTGGACAAACTGTGGCAGAGACCTCTACCTGTGCTGCCCCTCCCCCACTGAGAACGACCTCAGCCTCTGCCTCTGCCTCAGCCCATGTCCCAGCACGGCCCACACTGACTTTGTCCATGGTGACTATTTCAATATTATTATTGTCATACAAGCTTTCAAATATGGACAACCACTGATTACATATGATGATGGCAAAATGGAAGAGCATTTCAGGTTTACAATGTAATCCTTTGATAAATGTCTCTAATTGTCACCACAGTTTTCTAAACCACGATTTGGAGGCTCACATGGCGCTGTTGCAAAGCCCAATGTGAATGTGGTTAGGAAAGCAAAGGTAAATATGATTATATGTAAATATATATTTATAGGTTAATATGAGCAAACCTAAATCTTAAGAGCTTGATTTGATTTCATTGAGCTCTACTTTTTACAAATGCTTCCCCCGCTCCTTCTCCCAGTCTCTGTCCAGTCCACCCACCATGACAGGAGACACCCAGGCCACTGCCAGCTCACCTACGGCCACTGTGAGGACCACCCCACCAGGCTTTGGTTCCCCTACGGCCACTGTGAGGACCACCCCACCAGGCTTTGGTTCCCCTAAGGCCTCTGTGAGGACCACCCCACCAGGCTTTGGTTCCCCTATGGCCTCTGTGAGGCCTAGAACACCATCAAGCCCTGCCATGGCTTTTGTGAGGACCGAATCACCGTTCTCAAAGCCCCCATCCACCCCCTACAAAGCCTCCGTGAGGACATCTTCCCGCTCCAGCCCTGCGACGACCTCTGTGAGGCCCAGCACAGCTTCCAGCCTCAGCACTGTCTCTGAGACCAGCACCAGCCCTACAACGGCTGCTGTAAGTGTTGTGTTCTTTGAACTGTTTTTTGTTTCATAGGATGAGGATGTTCTCATATGATTGGGCTATTCTGTTTTTGTAAATATATTTCTCTTGTTTTGTAACAGGATGTGCATGATGAGGATGAGCTTGCTGCCCCTGGCCCTGCTCCTGGCCCTGCTCCTGGCCCTGCTCCTGGCCCTGCTCCTGGCCCTGCTCCTGGTCCCACTCCTGACTTCTGGCTTCCTGTCAGAATGAAGGAGACAATCCCGGTTCAGGACCAGCGGTGGATTGCGTCCACCCTGTTTCAGTCTGGCAAGCTGCGTTTGAACTTGAAGCTCTGGTATGAGCCACCAGCCTCTGCCCTGATTTACCACCAGGCTCCAACACCGGACCGTTTTTTTGCCCACAGGCTCTTGGTATGGATGCCCTATCACTTGTGGAAAGTGAGGGTATTCTGCCAAACCTGTGGGAAGCAGCTGACGGGGTATGGTGTGCACAAGAGGGTGCGGAAGGTCCTGGACGTGGACCGGTACTACCTGATGGTGACGGAGACACTCAGGTGCACTGTGTGTCGCCTGACCCATCTGGCAACCAGTCAGGCTGTCCTGGACCAGCTGGACCTGCCTCACAGGAGGAAGTTCAGGATGATCCTGACACGCTTGTGAGTTAAAAATCTACAATCATTTTCTAATAATGCCTGCTGCAGGTCCTTACATAATTGAACAAGTTCTTGAAACTAATCGGTCTTTTCTTCAAGGTATGCTTGTGACATACGGGTCATCCGCATGTTGCGGGAACGGACCCTCGGCAACAGCCCGGCGTGCTTGGTGAAACAGCTGCGGGAGAACCATGGGGAGGAGTGGTTGGACCGCCTGGCCGACTACTTGGGGGAGTGTGCGGCCTTTGTTGACCAGCCCAGCCTCTTCCCAGTCACCTGCCAGGAGCCTCCACAGCCACTCGATGTCCCAACCAGCCGGTGGGTGCTGTCGGTGTACGGGAGGGACATCATCAGCCGTATGGACCATATAAAGGCGTCCATCACGTCAACCTTTGGGTCCATTTTAAAAATGGACTCCACCAAGAAGGTAATAAGATGAAGAAAATCCATTGTGGCAATTATGCCACAATGAAAACATGAATCCTCAATGATTTGTATTCTTATAAGCACACATACACACATATCCATGCCTTTGATTAAGACTGTAGTAATACATACATAAACTTCTGTGTTTAGTTAATAGATTTTCTTTTGAAAGCTCTCATGAAGTTTTTTGTGTACATTTTGTCATTTCAGATGACAAAGAAGCTGGCTGGTGCAGCAAAGGGGACTGCATTCTGGGTGACCTCGGTGGGGAACGAGATCGGCCAGGTCCTCGTCAGTGTCCTGACTGCCCAGGAGGGACCGGGGCTGGACCCGATGGTCTCTGGTCTCATTGAGAGGTACACCCAGGCAGGTGCAGCTCCCCCGGTCCTGCTCTATGTGGACTGTGGCTGCTGCTCGGAGGAGGGGGAGACCAAGCTTCAGGCCAGGTTTGGTGGGTGGCCAGACCTGAAGATAAGGCTGGACATCTGGCATTTTATGCGGCGGCTGGCCGTGGGATGCACCACCGATGCCCATGCCCTGTACCCCCTCTTTATGAGCCGCCTGTCTGTGTGCCTATTTGAGTGGGATGCAGCGGACGTAGCCCTACTGCGCAGGGTGAAGAGGGAGCAGCTCAGAAGGGAGGGTGTGCCCCTCATTACCAACGACATGGTGGACAAGGCCATCACCAAGGCTGAGCTGTCCCAGTTCTGCAGGCGGAGGACACGTGGAGTGGACGCCACGGTCCTCCGCATTGAGCAGCTGCTGCAGGAGCTGATGGGGGAGAAGGGGAGAGACCTGCTGGGAGTTCCGCTGCTGGACCAGGCAAAGATGGAGCACATCTGGCGCACCCAGAAGAGGCACGTGAAGTGCATCCAGGATGTGCCAGGTGTACTCCTGTACACGGAGACAGGCAGCTCCACCAGGGAGGGGATCCAGCTGACCACGTACAGGTGTGCAAGAGGCTCCACCTCCTTGGAGTCCTTCCACTGCCACCTGAACAGGTTTATTCCAGGTTGGTGTAGATTTCATCATCTTATCAATATTCTTACCAATGACATTTTATTCAAATAGCCTTGTTCATCATTGTTCACGTTCTCTCTTTTTTTTTTTAGGAACGAGTGCAAACCTGCTCAACTTCCAGCTGTACCTCCTGGAAGGCCTGAACAGGTGGAACCAAAACCGGGCAGCGGCCTCCATCACCACCAAGCGCATGGCGCTGTTGACGTACGCGGGGGACGTGCTGGAGTCCGTCAACAGCAACAGCCTGAAGGTTTTTGGAAGGAAGTATGTCCCCTCCTTCATCCCACCGAGAAAGTACACCGGTAAGTCTCGGCAAATATGAATACAAATAATTATGTTGTTAAGAGCTCAGTATTTATGCATTATGGTAAGTTCCATATCTGTTTTTTAATACTAATTAGCATTGCATTGTTGTTCATGTTCAGGAGAGTTGCTTGGGGTGAACTACCTGCTTAGGCAGACAGGGCAGCCCTTGCAGGACATGGACCCCGACTCTGAGGAGACAGACCAGCTGCTGGAGGACCACGCCACAGAGGAGGAACAGGCGGATGAAGGGTTTGAGGATGAAGGACAGGACCTCACTATCGGTAGTGTTTCGGAAGACTTCCCCTCTTCCGCCCTGCCTTCTACCACCCTGCCTGTGGTCCCCACCCTGCCACTCACCTCCTCCACCCTGCCTTCCACCACCCTGCCTGTGGTCCCCACCCTGCCACTCACCTCCTCCACCCTGCCTTCCACCACCCTGCCTGTGGTCCCCACCCTGCCACTCACCTCCTCCACCCTGCCTTCCATCACCTTGACTGTAACCACCTCTATCCTACCTGTCACCCCCACCACTCTGCCTGTCACCCCCATGCCTGTAGCTACCACCCTGCCTCCCCCCATAACCCAGCCCTGTGTCCCAGGTGCCTCCTCTCAGGTGCCTGAAGAACAGCTGGTATGTTAACTTTTTACTAGTAACTAACTGTCATTCATAGAAACTAACAAGTTCAGTAGATAGGAAAGTGTCTGAATACAAGCGCAATTGATTATTAGAAGCAACACACAGTAATTGACAGCAAACAAATAAAACACACAGCAGCAGCAGTCAATATAACAAACCTTTGCCATAAGGTGTTCAGCACTAAATGTCAAATTGTTGAATGTTTCAGGCTGTGGACGAGCATGGCATTCCAGGCATGGATCGAGTGGATAGACTGGCAGAGTGCTTAGTGGAGCTGAGGCATCAGACCAACATGACCCTCCATAACCAGCAGGTCAGCAAGACATGCATTGTACAACAGATATTTGTTTATGTATTTATAATATATAAATATATATAATATATGTTTTCTTTCCTTCTTAGGTCAGCAACATTGTGGGGCTGTGGCAAGACCTGCTGGATTATGACAAGCAGAGGGTGGTGTTTGCTGCGCGGCACCTGGATAGGCTCATCAAGGGGCGGTTCCGCCACAAAAAAAAGGTGGAGTTCACGCCAGGTGTGGAGAGTGTGGAGAGGTGTGTCCTGGGGTCCACTGGTTCGCCTGCTCAGTGGCCAGACTGCTGCCGCCTTGTGGAGGCCATCTTCGTCCGGCTCTCCGACATCCACAAGAGTCCCAGGAAGCAGGGGAAGAACTGCATGTCCAGGTGGACTCTGATCCTGCAGGACTACCGCAAGGTCCGGCAGCTCATCCTGGGCAATGGGGCCATCATGCAGGGCACCACCCTGCAGCTGGTGGAGGTGAACCAGTCGACCCTCTCCCAGTGGTACAACCGCAGGGTGAAGAAGCAGGATCTGGCTGTGTTGCAGCAGGGCATAAACTTGCCAGGTCCTCTGTCTGTGGCTGACGAGCCTCTCCTGCCTGCCAACGTCCGCCCTGCTGTTGTTCCACCTCAACCCCAGGGAGCAGCCCACACCTACCACCTGCCGCAGAGCACAGCAGGGCAGGCAAAAACCAAGAGGCGGGCAACATGTGCAGCCCCAGCACCACCTCCAGCGGTCCGACCCAGGCTGACAGCCCAGAGGCAGCTCTTCCCTGGTCCTTCAGCTGCCCTTGGAGGCCCCACTCCCATCCCTATCATGCCCCGCCCTACCCCCATTGCCCCTCGCCCTACCCATATCGCCCCTCGCCCTGCTGCCCACCCTACTGTGCTGTTTGTCTCCCGAGCCCCTGGTATAAGGCCACCCTCTGCCCCCTCTCCATTGATGGTCCCCCAAGCCCTGCGTTTTGTCCCACCCTCTTCCTGCACCACCCACCTTCCCCAGCTTCGTCCTGCTCCTGGTCCAGCTCCCCATGCCTACCAGAGGAGAGTGGAGGCCAACAAATGCTGGAGGTGTGGCCAGAACAGAACGGCAGAGACTGGCCACAGCCAGTATAAGGGGACTGTTTACTGCCCCTCTGCAGAGACTCTTTCCAGAGAGCAGTGGCTGGAGGAGCAAAAAAAAAAATGATTCTTTGGGCCTTTGTATATAGTTTTCATTGTTTAGATATAGTTAATGCTTAGATTTCCCCTGTGTATATAGTTTTCATTGTGTAAATATTGTAATTTAGCATATCATTTGCCTGTATATATATAGTTTTAATTGAAGTTGTTGTTCATATTTCTATTTTTACACTTGTGGATAAATGTTTCTATTTATCAACTATCTGTTGGTCAGTCCGTTGTTATTTCCCAATCACTACTCTTTCTAACCAAATACGGCAAGTCTACAAGAAGTAAGAGCAGCAAAAAGTGATTAACTTTACGCTTGCTTGCGCACATTGTTTAAAAATATTTAATATATGGATCATGCAAGTGTTGAAATGGTAAGTGCCGAAACCAAAAAGACAGAGCTTCAGATAAGAGCACACAAGCTCAGAAGCCACACAGTTTGAGCAATAGATAGATGGATGGATAGAGAGATAGATCTAACTAAAACAAACTAAAAACAGTACTCCTGTGCGGAGTGAATAAAAATAAAGGCGAATAGTGTAGTTAACTACGTAAAATATAAATAATGCACTCTAGTGGATACAAATGTTTTTCAAATTACACTAAATTAGGATAACATAATGTTTTGATAACATACACACTTGGAAACTCAAGTGGTTGTTTATTAGAAATAGTCAAAGGTGCCGTAGGTGGGACGCGAACCGCGGACCTTTGGTTCCATTCTACATCTTCCCCAAACGATGTAAAATTCGTCATTTCGGGTGTTTTTTCGAATTATCTTAAAATGTAACGGGTTAAAAATGTTTAAACTATGAATGGGGACTTTTGAGTTTCCCCTTTTCTCTCTTTTTCCTCTTTTTTCTCCCTCTTTTCTCCCTCTTTTCTCCCTTTTTCTTCCCCCTCCCTTCTCCCCCTTCTTCCCCCCTCAAACAGGCGATTGTTCCCCAGCTTTAGCGGAAATGGTAGAGCGCTCGCTTAGCATGCGAGAGGTAGCGGGATCGATGCCCGCATCCTCCACAGGTGATGCTGTTTAACTGGCAAGATTTAGTTCCTTTCCAAAGCAACATCTACAAGAATCGCATTGGCATGAAGGATGACGACACGATTGGCCTAATACAATTTGGGTCCTCATGCTGATGCTAACAAGTTCCCCAACGAGGAGCTTAGTATGGGGGAATTAGCTCAAGTGGTAGAGCGCTTGCTTCGCATGCGAGAGGCAGCGGGATCGATGCCCGCATTCTCCAACAGCTTTTTCATTGAAAAATGGAGCTCCGTTCCACAACAACCTTTGCACGTGTTTCGGAAAAGCAGCTCCAAAGTGTGGGACGATTCAACTCTCCCAGGTAGGAGCAAGGGAAGTGCGAGTTAGCTCAAACGCTGCAGCGCTTCCTTTGCCTGTCATATGCAGGGGAATCGATACTCGCAATCCCTGTGAGATTCAAATTGATGTCAAGTAAGCAGTCGAACCAGACTGTACTCATGCTGACGCTCACAAGTTCCCCAACGAGGAACTCTACATGGGGGATTAGCTCAAATGGTAGAGCGCTCGCTTTGCATGCGAGAGGTAGCGGGATCGATGCCCACATCCTCCACAGGTGATGCTGTTTAACTGGCAAGATTTAGTTTCTTACGCAGGGGAATCGATACTCGCAATCCCTGTGAGATTCAAATTGATGTCAAGTAAGCAGTCGAACCAGACTGTACTCATGCTGACGCTCACAAGTTCCCCAACGAGGAACTCTACATGGGGGATTAGCTCAAATGGTAGAGTGCTCGCTTAGCATGCGAGAGGTAGCGGGATCGATGCCCGCATCCTCCACAGGTGATGCTGTTTAACTGGCAAGATTTAGTTCCTTTCCAAAGCAACATCTACAAGAATCGCATTGGCATGAAGGATGACGACACGATTGGCCTAATACAATTTGGGTCCTCATGCTCATGCTAACAAGTTCCCCAACGAGGAGCTTAATATGGGGGAATTAGCTCAAGTGGTAGAGCGCTTGCTTCGCATGCGAGAGGCAGCGGGATCGATGCCCGCATTCTCCAACAGCTTTTTCATTGAAAAATGGAGCTCCGTTCCACAACAACCTTTGCACGTGTTTCGGAAAAGCAGCTCCAAAGTGTGGGACGATTCAACTCTCCCAGGTAGGAGCAAGGGAAGTGCGAGTTAGCTCAAACGCTGCAGCGCTTCCTTTGCCTGTCATATGCAGGGGAATCGATACTCGCAATCCCTGTGAGATTCAAATTGATGTCAAGTAAGCAGTCGAACCAGACTGTACTCATGCTGACGCTCACAAGTTCCCCAACGAGGAACTCTACATGGGGGATTAGCTCAAATGGTAGAGCGCTCGCTTTGCATGCGAGAGGTAGCGGGATCGATGCCCGCATCCTCCATAGGTGATGCTGTTTAACTGGCAAGATTGAGTTTCTTACGCAGGGGAATCGATACTCGCAATCCCTGTGAGATTCAAATTGATGTCAAGTAAGCAGTCGAGCCAGATTGTCGATTGTGACTCAAGACTGAGCAGTTGTTAACTCTTCCAAGGAAAATACACACACGTAAGGTGGGGGATTAGCTCAAATGGTAGAGCGCTCGCTTAGCATGCGAGAGGTAGCGGGATCGATGCCCGCATCCTCCACAGGTGATGCTGTTTAACTGGCAAGATTTAGTTCCTTTCCAAAGCAACATCTACAAGAATCGCATTGGCATGAAGGATGACGACACGATTGGCCTAATACAATTTGGGTCCTCATGCTGATGCTAACAAGTTCCCCAACGAGGAGCTTAGTATGGGGGAATTAGCTCAAGTGGTAGAGCGCTTGCTTCGCATGCGAGAGGCAGCGGGATCGATGCCCGCATTCTCCAACAGCTTTTTCATTGAAAAATGGAGCTCCGTTCCACAACAACCTTTGCACGTGTTTCGGAAAAGCAGCTCCAAAGTGTGGGACGATTCAACTCTCCCAGGTAGGAGCAAGGGAAGTGCGAGTTAGCTCAAACGCTGCAGCGCTTCCTTTGCCTGTCATATGCAGGGGAATCGATACTCGCAATCCCTGTGAGATTCAAATTGATGTCAAGTAAGCAGTCGAACCAGACTGTACTCATGCTGACGCTCACAAGTTCCCCAACGAGGAACTCTACATGGGGGATTAGCTCAAATGGTAGAGCGCTCGCTTTGCATGCGAGAGGTAGCGGGATCGATGCCCGCATCCTCCATAGGTGATGCTGTTTAACTGGCAAGATTTAGTTTCTTACGCAGGGGAATCGATACTCGCAATCCCTGTGAGATTCAAATTGATGTCAAGTAAGCAGTCGAGCCAGATTGTCAATTGTGACTCAAGACTGAGCAGTTTTTAACTCTTCCAAGGAAAATACACACACGTAAGGTGGGGGATTAGCTCAAATGGTAGAGCGCTCGCTTAGCATGCGAGAGGTAGCGGGATCGATGCCCGCATCCTCCACAGGTGATGCTGTTTAACTGGCAAGATTTAGTTCCTTTCCAAAGCAACATCTACAAGAATCGCATTGGCATGAAGGATGACGACACGATTGGCCTAATACAATTTGGGTCCTCATGCTCATGCTAACAAGTTCCCCAACGAGGAGCTTAATATGGGGGAATTAGCTCAAGTGGTAGAGCGCTTGCTTCGCATGTGAGAGGCAGCGGGATCGATGCCCGCATTCTCCAACAGCTTTTTCATTGAAAAATGGAGCTCCGTTCCACAACAACCTTTGCACGTGTTTCGGAAAAGCAGCTCCAAAGTGTGGGACGATTCAACTCTCCCAGGTAGGAGCAAGGGAAGTGCGAGTTAGCTCAAACGCTGCAGCGCTTCCTTTGCCTGTCATATGCAGGGGAATCGATACTCGCAATCCCTGTGAGATTCAAATTGATGTCAAGTAAGCAGTCGAACCAGACTGTACTCATGCTGACGCTCACAAGTTCCCCAACGAGGAACTCTACATGGGGGATTAGCTCAAATGGTAGAGCGCTCGCTTTGCATGCGAGAGGTAGCGGGATCGATGCCCGCATCCTCCATAGGTGATGCTGTTTAACTGGCAAGATTTAGTTTCTTACGCAGGGGAATCGATACTCGCAATCCCTGTGAGATTCAAATTGATGTCAAGTAAGCAGTCGAGCCAGATTGTCAATTGTGACTCAAGACTGAGCAGTTTTTAACTCTTCCAAGGAAAATACACACACGTAAGGTGGGGGATTAGCTCAAATGGTAGAGCGCTCGCTTAGCATGCGAGAGGTAGCGGGATCGATGCCCGCATCCTCCACAGGTGATGCTGTTTAACTGGCAAGATTTAGTTCCTTTCCAAAGCAACATCTACAAGAATCGCATTGGCATGAAGGATGACGACACGATTGGCCTAATACAATTTGGGTCCTCATGCTCATGCTAACAAGTTCCCCAACGAGGAGCTTAATATGGGGGAATTAGCTCAAGTGGTAGAGCGCTTGCTTCGCATGTGAGAGGCAGCGGGATCGATGCCCGCATTCTCCAACAGCTTTTTCATTGAAAAATGGAGCTCCGTTCCACAACAACCTTTGCACGTGTTTCGGAAAAGCAGCTCCAAAGTGTGGGACGATTCAACTCTCCCAGGTAGGAGCAAGGGAAGTGCGAGTTAGCTCAAACGCTGCAGCGCTTCCTTTGCCTGTCATATGCAGGGGAATCGATACTCGCAATCCCTGTGAGATTCAAATTGATGTCAAGTAAGCAGTCGAACCAGACTGTACTCATGCTGACGCTCACAAGTTCCCCAACGAGGAACTCTACATGGGGGATTAGCTCAAATGGTAGAGCGCTCGCTTTGCATGCGAGAGGTAGCGGGATCGATGCCCGCATCCTCCATAGGTGATGCTGTTTAACTGGCAAGATTTAGTTTCTTACGCAGGGGAATCGATACTCGCAATCCCTGTGAGATTCAAATTGATGTCAAGTAAGCAGTCGAGCCAGATTGTCGATTGTGACTCAAGACTGAGCAGTTTTTAACTCTTCCAAGGAAAATACACACATGTAAGGTGGGGGATTAGCTCAAATGGTAGAGCGCTCGCTTAGCATGCGAGAGGTAGCGGGATCGATGCCCGCATCCTCCACAGGTGATGCTGTTTAACTGGCAAGATTTAGTTCCTTTCCAAAGCAACATCTACAAGAATCGCATTGGCATGAAGGATGACGACACGATTGGCCTAATACAATTTGGGTCCTCATGCTGATGCTAACAAGTTCCCCAACGAGGAGCTTAGTATGGGGGAATTAGCTCAAGTGGTAGAGCGCTTGCTTCGCATGCGAGAGGCAGCGGGATCGATGCCCGCATTCTCCAACAGCTTTTTCATTGAAAAATGGAGCTCCGTTCCACAACAACCTTTGCACGTGTTTCGGAAAAGCAGCTCCAAAGTGTGGGACGATTCAACTCTCCCAGGTAGGAGCAAGGGAAGTGCGAGTTAGCTCAAACGCTGCAGCGCTTCCTTTGCCTGTCATATGCAGGGGAATCGATACTCGCAATCCCTGTGAGATTCAAATTGATGTCAAGTAAGCAGTCGAACCAGACTGTACTCATGCTGACGCTCACAAGTTCCCCAATGAGGAACTCTACATGGGGGATTAGCTCAAATGGTAGAGCGCTCGCTTAGCATGCGAGAGGTAGCGGGATCGATGCCCGCATCCTCCACAGGTGATGCTGTTTAACTGGCAAGATTTAGTTCCTTTCCAAAGCAACATTTACAAGAATCGCATTGGCATGAAGGATGACGACACGATTGGCCTAATACAATTTGGGTCCTCATGCTCATGCTAACAAGTTCCCCAACGAGGAGCTTAATATGGGGGAATTAGCTCAAGTGGTAGAGCGCTTGCTTCGCATGCGAGAGGCAGCGGGATCGATGCCCGCATTCTCCAACAGCTTTTTCATTGAAAAATGGAGCTCCGTTCCACAACAACCTTTGCACGTGTTTCGGAAAAGCAGCTCCAAAGTGTGGGACGATTCAACTCTCCCAGGTAGGAGCAAGGGAAGTGCGAGTTAGCTCAAACGCTGCAGCGCTTCCTTTGCCTGTCATATGCAGGGGAATCGATACTCGCAATCCCTGTGAGATTCAAATTGATGTCAAGTAAGCAGTCGAACCAGACTGTACTCATGCTGACGCTCACAAGTTCCCCAACGAGGAACTCTACATGGGGGATTAGCTCAAATGGTAGAGCGCTCGCTTTGCATGCGAGAGGTAGCGGGATCGATGCCCACATCCTCCACAGGTGATGCTGTTTAACTGGCAAGATTTAGTTTCTTACGCAGGGGAATCGATACTCGCAATCCCTGTGAGATTCAAATTGATGTCAAGTAAGCAGTCGAGCCAGATTGTCGATTGTGACTCAAGACTGAGCAGTTTTTAACTCTTCCAAGGAAAATACACACACGTAAGGTGGGGGATTAGCTCAAATGGTAGAGCGCTCGCTTAGCATGCGAGAGGTAGCGGGATCGATGCCCGCATCCTCCACAGGTGATGCTGTTTAACTGGCAAGATTTAGTTCCTTTCCAAAGCAACATCTACAAGAATCGCATTGGCATGAAGGATGACGACACGATTGGCCTAATACAATTTGGGTCCTCATGCTGATGCTAACAAGTTCCCCAACGAGGAGCTTAATATGGGGGAATTAGCTCAAGTGGTAGAGCGCTTGCTTCGCATGCGAGAGGCAGCGGGATCGATGCCCGCATTCTCCAACAGCTTTTTCATTGAAAAATGGAGCTCCGTTCCACAACAACCTTTGCACGTGTTTCGGAAAAGCAGCTCCAAAGTGTGGGACGATTCAACTCTCCCAGGTAGGAGCAAGGGAAGTGCGAGTTAGCTCAAACGCTGCAGCGCTTCCTTTGCCTGTCATATGCAGGGGAATCGATACTCGCAATCCCTGTGAGATTCAAATTGATGTCAAGTAAGCAGTCGAACCAGACTGTACTCATGCTGACGCTCACAAGTTCCCCAACGAGGAACTCTACATGGGGGATTAGCTCAAATGGTAGAACGCTCGCTTTGCATGCGAGAGGTAGCGGGATCGATGCCCGCATCCTCCATAGGTGATGCTGTTTAACTGGCAAGATTTAGTTTCTTACGCAGGGGAATCGATACTCGCAATCCCTGTGAGATTCAAATTGATGTCAAGTAAGCAGTCGAGCCAGATTGTCGATTGTGACTCAAGACTGAGCAGTTGTTAACTCTTCCAAGGAAAATACACACACGTAAGGTGGGGGATTAGCTCAAATGGTAGAGCGCTCGCTTAGCATGCGAGAGGTAGCGGGATCGATGCCCGCATCCTCCACAGGTGATGCTGTTTAACTGGCAAGATTTAGTTCCTTTCCAAAGCAACATCTACAAGAATCGCATTGGCATGAAGGATGACGACACGATTGGCCTAATACAATTTGGGTCCTCATGCTGATGCTAACAAGTTCCCCAACGAGGAGCTTAGTATGGGGGAATTAGCTCAAGTGGTAGAGCGCTTGCTTCGCATGCGAGAGGCAGCGGGATCGATGCCCGCATTCTCCAACAGCTTTTTCATTGAAAAATGGAGCTCCGTTCCACAACAACCTTTGCACGTGTTTCGGAAAAGCAGCTCCAAAGTGTGGGACGATTCAACTCTCCCAGGTAGGAGCAAGGGAAGTGCGAGTTAGCTCAAACGCTGCAGCGCTTCCTTTGCCTGTCATATGCAGGGGAATCGATACTCGCAATCCCTGTGAGATTCAAATTGATGTCAAGTAAGCAGTCGAACCAGACTGTACTCATGCTGACGCTCACAAGTTCCCCAACGAGGAACTCTACATGGGGGATTAGCTCAAATGGTAGAGCGCTCGCTTTGCATGCGAGAGGTAGCGGGATCGATGCCCGCATCCTCCATAGGTGATGCTGTTTAACTGGCAAGATTTAGTTTCTTACGCAGGGGAATCGATACTCGCAATCCCTGTGAGATTCAAATTGATGTCAAGTAAGCAGTCGAGCCAGATTGTCAATTGTGACTCAAGACTGAGCAGTTTTTAACTCTTCCAAGGAAAATACACACACGTAAGGTGGGGGATTAGCTCAAATGGTAGAGCGCTCGCTTAGCATGCGAGAGGTAGCGGGATCGATGCCCGCATCCTCCACAGGTGATGCTGTTTAACTGGCAAGATTTAGTTCCTTTCCAAAGCAACATCTACAAGAATCGCATTGGCATGAAGGATGACGACACGATTGGCCTAATACAATTTGGGTCCTCATGCTCATGCTAACAAGTTCCCCAACGAGGAGCTTAATATGGGGGAATTAGCTCAAGTGGTAGAGCGCTTGCTTCGCATGTGAGAGGCAGCGGGATCGATGCCCGCATTCTCCAACAGCTTTTTCATTGAAAAATGGAGCTCCGTTCCACAACAACCTTTGCACGTGTTTCGGAAAAGCAGCTCCAAAGTGTGGGACGATTCAACTCTCCCAGGTAGGAGCAAGGGAAGTGCGAGTTAGCTCAAACGCTGCAGCGCTTCCTTTGCCTGTCATATGCAGGGGAATCGATACTCGCAATCCCTGTGAGATTCAAATTGATGTCAAGTAAGCAGTCGAACCAGACTGTACTCATGCTGACGCTCACAAGTTCCCCAACGAGGAACTCTACATGGGGGATTAGCTCAAATGGTAGAGCGCTCGCTTTGCATGCGAGAGGTAGCGGGATCGATGCCCGCATCCTCCATAGGTGATGCTGTTTAACTGGCAAGATTTAGTTTCTTACGCAGGGGAATCGATACTCGCAATCCCTGTGAGATTCAAATTGATGTCAAGTAAGCAGTCGAGCCAGATTGTCGATTGTGACTCAAGACTGAGCAGTTTTTAACTCTTCCAAGGAAAATACACACATGTAAGGTGGGGGATTAGCTCAAATGGTAGAGCGCTCGCTTAGCATGCGAGAGGTAGCGGGATCGATGCCCGCATCCTCCACAGGTGATGCTGTTTAACTGGCAAGATTTAGTTCCTTTCCAAAGCAACATCTACAAGAATCGCATTGGCATGAAGGATGACGACACGATTGGCCTAATACAATTTGGGTCCTCATGCTGATGCTAACAAGTTCCCCAACGAGGAGCTTAGTATGGGGGAATTAGCTCAAGTGGTAGAGCGCTTGCTTCGCATGCGAGAGGCAGCGGGATCGATGCCCGCATTCTCCAACAGCTTTTTCATTGAAAAATGGAGCTCCGTTCCACAACAACCTTTGCACGTGTTTCGGAAAAGCAGCTCCAAAGTGTGGGACGATTCAACTCTCCCAGGTAGGAGCAAGGGAAGTGCGAGTTAGCTCAAACGCTGCAGCGCTTCCTTTGCCTGTCATATGCAGGGGAATCGATACTCGCAATCCCTGTGAGATTCAAATTGATGTCAAGTAAGCAGTCGAACCAGACTGTACTCATGCTGACGCTCACAAGTTCCCCAATGAGGAACTCTACATGGGGGATTAGCTCAAATGGTAGAGCGCTCGCTTAGCATGCGAGAGGTAGCGGGATCGATGCCCGCATCCTCCACAGGTGATGCTGTTTAACTGGCAAGATTTAGTTCCTTTCCAAAGCAACATTTACAAGAATCGCATTGGCATGAAGGATGACGACACGATTGGCCTAATACAATTTGGGTCCTCATGCTCATGCTAACAAGTTCCCCAACGAGGAGCTTAATATGGGGGAATTAGCTCAAGTGGTAGAGCGCTTGCTTCGCATGCGAGAGGCAGCGGGATCGATGCCCGCATTCTCCAACAGCTTTTTCATTGAAAAATGGAGCTCCGTTCCACAACAACCTTTGCACGTGTTTCGGAAAAGCAGCTCCAAAGTGTGGGACGATTCAACTCTCCCAGGTAGGAGCAAGGGAAGTGCGAGTTAGCTCAAACGCTGCAGCGCTTCCTTTGCCTGTCATATGCAGGGGAATCGATACTCGCAATCCCTGTGAGATTCAAATTGATGTCAAGTAAGCAGTCGAACCAGACTGTACTCATGCTGACGCTCACAAGTTCCCCAACGAGGAACTCTACATGGGGGATTAGCTCAAATGGTAGAGCGCTCGCTTTGCATGCGAGAGGTAGCGGGATCGATGCCCGCATCCTCCATAGGTGATGCTGTTTAACTGGCAAGATTGAGTTTCTTACGCAGGGGAATCGATACTCGCAATCCCTGTGAGATTCAAATTGATGTCAAGTAAGCAGTCGAGCCAGATTGTCGATTGTGACTCAAGACTGAGCAGTTGTTAACTCTTCCAAGGAAAATACACACACGTAAGGTGGGGGATTAGCTCAAATGGTAGAGCGCTCGCTTAGCATGCGAGAGGTAGCGGGATCGATGCCCGCATCCTCCACAGGTGATGCTGTTTAACTGGCAAGATTTAGTTCCTTTCCAAAGCAACATCTACAAGAATCGCATTGGCATGAAGGATGACGACACGATTGGCCTAATACAATTTGGGTCCTCATGCTGATGCTAACAAGTTCCCCAACGAGGAGCTTAGTATGGGGGAATTAGCTCAAGTGGTAGAGCGCTTGCTTCGCATGCGAGAGGCAGCGGGATCGATGCCCGCATTCTCCAACAGCTTTTTCATTGAAAAATGGAGCTCCGTTCCACAACAACCTTTGCACGTGTTTCGGAAAAGCAGCTCCAAAGTGTGGGACGATTCAACTCTCCCAGGTAGGAGCAAGGGAAGTGCGAGTTAGCTCAAACGCTGCAGCGCTTCCTTTGCCTGTCATATGCAGGGGAATCGATACTCGCAATCCCTGTGAGATTCAAATTGATGTCAAGTAAGCAGTCGAACCAGACTGTACTCATGCTGACGCTCACAAGTTCCCCAACGAGGAACTCTACATGGGGGATTAGCTCAAATGGTAGAGCGCTCGCTTTGCATGCGAGAGGTAGCGGGATCGATGCCCGCATCCTCCATAGGTGATGCTGTTTAACTGGCAAGATTGAGTTTCTTACGCAGGGGAATCGATACTCGCAATCCCTGTGAGATTCAAATTGATGTCAAGTAAGCAGTCGAGCCAGATTGTCAATTGTGACTCAAGACTGAGCAGTTTTTAACTCTTCCAAGGAAAATACACACACGTAAGGTGGGGGATTAGCTCAAATGGTAGAGCGCTCGCTTAGCATGCGAGAGGTAGCGGGATCGATGCCCGCATCCTCCACAGGTGATGCTGTTTAACTGGCAAGATTTAGTTCCTTTCCAAAGCAACATCTACAAGAATCGCATTGGCATGAAGGATGACGACACGATTGGCCTAATACAATTTGGGTCCTCATGCTCATGCTAACAAGTTCCCCAACGAGGAGCTTAATATGGGGGAATTAGCTCAAGTGGTAGAGCGCTTGCTTCGCATGCGAGAGGCAGCGGGATCGATGCCCGCATTCTCCAACAGCTTTTTCATTGAAAAATGGAGCTCCGTTCCACAACAACCTTTGCACGTGTTTCGGAAAAGCAGCTCCAAAGTGTGGGACGATTCAACTCTCCCAGGTAGGAGCAAGGGAAGTGCGAGTTAGCTCAAACGCTGCAGCGCTTCCTTTGCCTGTCATATGCAGGGGAATCGATACTCGCAATCCCTGTGAGATTCAAATTGATGTCAAGTAAGCAGTCGAACCAGACTGTACTCATGCTGACGCTCACAAGTTCCCCAACGAGGAACTCTACATGGGGGATTAGCTCAAATGGTAGAGCGCTCGCTTTGCATGCGAGAGGTAGCGGGATCGATGCCCGCATCCTCCATAGGTGATGCTGTTTAACTGGCAAGATTTAGTTTCTTACGCAGGGGAATCGATACTCGCAATCCCTGTGAGATTCAAATTGATGTCAAGTAAGCAGTCGAGCCAGATTGTCGATTGTGACTCAAGACTGAGCAGTTGTTAACTCTTCCAAGGAAAATACACACACGTAAGGTGGGGGATTAGCTCAAATGGTAGAGCGCTCGCTTAGCATGCGAGAGGTAGCGGGATCGATGCCCGCATCCTCCACAGGTGATGCTGTTTAACTGGCAAGATTTAGTTCCTTTCCAAAGCAACATCTACAAGAATCGCATTGGCATGAAGGATGACGACACGATTGGCCTAATACAATTTGGGTCCTCATGCTGATGCTAACAAGTTCCCCAACGAGGAGCTTAGTATGGGGGAATTAGCTCAAGTGGTAGAGCGCTTGCTTCGCATGCGAGAGGCAGCGGGATCGATGCCCGCATTCTCCAACAGCTTTTTCATTGAAAAATGGAGCTCCGTTCCACAACAACCTTTGCACGTGTTTCGGAAAAGCAGCTCCAAAGTGTGGGACGATTCAACTCTCCCAGGTAGGAGCAAGGGAAGTGCGAGTTAGCTCAAACGCTGCAGCGCTTCCTTTGCCTGTCATATGCAGGGGAATCGATACTCGCAATCCCTGTGAGATTCAAATTGATGTCAAGTAAGCAGTCGAACCAGACTGTACTCATGCTGACGCTCACAAGTTCCCCAACGAGGAACTCTATATGGGGGATTAGCTCAAATGGTAGAGCGCTCGCTTAGCATGCGAGAGGTAGCGGGATCGATGCCCGCATCCTCCACAGGTGATGCTGTTTAACTGGCAAGATTTAGTTCCTTTCCAAAGCAACATTTACAAGAATGGCATTGGCATGAAGGATGACGACACGATTGGCCTAATACAATTTGGGTCCTCATGCTCATGCTAACAAGTTCCCCAACGAGGAGCTTAATATGGGGGAATTAGCTCAAGTGGTAGAGCGCTTGCTTCGCATGCGAGAGGCAGCGGGATCGATGCCCGCATTCTCCAACAGCTTTTTCATTGAAAAATGGAGCTCCGTTCCACAACAACCTTTGCACGTGTTTCGGAAAAGCAGCTCCAAAGTGTGGGACGATTCCACTCTCCCAGGTAGGAGCAAGGGAAGTGCGAGTTAGCTCAAACGCTGCAGCGCTTCCTTTGCCTGTCATATGCAGGGGAATCGATACTCGCAATCCCTGTGAGATTCAAATTGATGTCAAGTAAGCAGTCGAACCAGACTGTACTCATGCTGACGCTCACAAGTTCCCCAACGAGGAACTCTACATGGGGGATTAGCTCAAATGGTAGAGCGCTCGCTTTGCATGCGAGAGGTAGCGGGATCGATGCCCGCATCCTCCATAGGTGATGCTGTTTAACTGGCAAGATTGAGTTTCTTACGCAGGGGAATCGATACTCGCAATCCCTGTGAGATTCAAATTGATGTCAAGTAAGCAGTCGAGCCAGATTGTCGATTGTGACTCAAGACTGAGCAGTTTTTAACTCTTCCAAGGAAAATACACACATGTAAGGTGGGGGATTAGCTCAAATGGTAGAGCGCTCGCTTAGCATGCGAGAGGTAGCGGGATCGATGCCCGCATCCTCCACAGGTGATGCTGTTTAACTGGCAAGATTTAGTTCCTTTCCAAAGCAACATCTACAAGAATCGCATTGGCATGAAGGATGACGACACGATTGGCCTAATACAATTTGGGTCCTCATGCTGATGCTAACAAGTTCCCCAACGAGGAGCTTAGTATGGGGGAATTAGCTCAAGTGGTAGAGCGCTTGCTTCGCATGCGAGAGGCAGCGGGATCGATGCCCGCATTCTCCAACAGCTTTTTCATTGAAAAATGGAGCTCCGTTCCACAACAACCTTTGCACGTGTTTCGGAAAAGCAGCTCCAAAGTGTGGGACGATTCAACTCTCCCAGGTAGGAGCAAGGGAAGTGCGAGTTAGCTCAAACGCTGCAGCGCTTCCTTTGCCTGTCATATGCAGGGGAATCGATACTCGCAATCCCTGTGAGATTCAAATTGATGTCAAGTAAGCAGTCGAACCAGACTGTACTCATGCTGACGCTCACAAGTTCCCCAACGAGGAACTCTACATGGGGGATTAGCGGCACCCGGGGCACATTCGACTGGCTATCGCGACCAATCAGCTACCTCTGTTCTAGGTTCGAGGGCCAATCGGATTCTCACCCCGTCCAATTGCGTCAGGCCGATTGAGCCAATCGGAACACGTACATCTCCAATTACGTCACACCGATAGCAACGGCGTCCACGACCCCAGAGACCCCCGCCGAAGATGTGAGATGAGTGACAGTAAGTCGCGTCAGTTCATTCATTGCAGGATACGCTATTTCCAGTTGTTAGAAGTACCGCACCGCAAAGGTAAATACATACATAGCTAATCAAAAAAATCATCCGTTTGACATTTCAATACATGTTATCGTTCATCGGGTCAATGACAAGTCATATCACGAATATTAGAGTTTGTCATTTCAGAGTTTGTCATGTACAGTAGCTAAAGTAGATTTCCTCAGGTACTGTAGTATTGGCTGTCATTTACTTTTTTTAAGGGATTACTAATAGGTTACTGTAGCGACAGATGTTATTCGGACTAGCAAACGCAATATTTAACCTGTTATATATTATAGATGTCACTGGGGACAAAACGAAATAAAGAGAACTTTTTCACTTGTGGTAATAAAGTGACCCAGAAAAGGTTTAAAAAAAATATTCCTCTGGAAATAGTAGCTAAATATTTGATATGTTAAAAAGCTACCTATAACAATAAATAAATGTTATTGTACTAGTGTGAAAAATCGCTCCTTTTACCTTTTAGATGTCGAGTTCAAAAAGCCACAAAAGTATGGGGGATGGGGAATGGATGTCCCGTTTGAGGAGGTTTGCCAGCTCTGGGGTTTGGCCTGCTGATGCAGGCAACAGGCCAGCCCCAAGACAGAAGAGGTGGTATGACCTCTTTCAAAAGGTATGTAAAATGACCAAAAGATCACTGAAAAAAAATGGATGTATTCTGATGGCCTATAAAAGATTACTGAATTGCCAGAAATACCAGTCACAGTATGGGACCTTGATAAGGATAATGAACAGCAACTTCAGTGTCAATGTCATGTTTAGTCACCAATAGAAGATGATATGTCAAAATGGTCCATTTCTATTGGGTTGTTTTCTTAAAAAAAATTGTTTGTTTTATTTGGAACAGATTGAGAAGTGCCCGTTGCAGTTACGTGGCCAAAGAATGCTGTTTGGTGGGACACAGCAGTGTACTTGTGGCTTTCATAACCCAAAGGTAATGTGAATGAGACTTCTTGACACCAAAACACTAAAAGAATCACTTTGTGATGTGCTCAGTAATGTGATGTCTGACATGGATCTCTCTGTCCCTAATCCAGCCAACCACTGGACAAACTGTGGCAGAGACCTCTACCTGTGCTGCCCCTCCCCCACTGAGAACGACCTCAGCCTCTGCCTCTGCCTCAGCCCATGTCCCAGCACGGCCCACACTGACTTTGTCCATGGTGACTATTTCAATATTATTATTGTCATACAAGCTTTCAAATATGGACAACCACTGATTACATATGATGATGGCAAAATGGAAGAGCATTTCAGGTTTACAATGTAATCCTTTGATAAATGTCTCTAATTGTCACCACAGTTTTCTAAACCACGATTTGGAGGCTCACATGGCGCTGTTGCAAAGCCCAATGTGAATGTGGTTAGGAAAGCAAAGGTAAATATGATTATATGTAAATATATATTTATAGGTTAATATGAGCAAACCTAAATCTTAAGAGCTTGATTTGATTTCATTGAGCTCTACTTTTTACAAATGCTTCCCCCGCTCCTTCTCCCAGTCTCTGTCCAGTCCACCCACCATGACAGGAGACACCCAGGCCACTGCCAGCTCACCTACGGCCACTGTGAGGACCACCCCACCAGGCTTTGGTTCCCCTACGGCCACTGTGAGGACCACCCCACCAGGCTTTGGTTCCCCTAAGGCCTCTGTGAGGACCACCCCACCAGGCTTTGGTTCCCCTATGGCCTCTGTGAGGCCTAGAACACCATCAAGCCCTGCCATGGCTTTTGTGAGGACCGAATCACCGTTCTCAAAGCCCCCATCCACCCCCTACAAAGCCTCCGTGAGGACATCTTCCCGCTCCAGCCCTGCGACGACCTCTGTGAGGCCCAGCACAGCTTCCAGCCTCAGCACTGTCTCTGAGACCAGCACCAGCCCTACAACGGCTGCTGTAAGTGTTGTGTTCTTTGAACTGTTTTTTGTTTCATAGGATGAGGATGTTCTCATATGATTGGGCTATTCTGTTTTTGTAAATATATTTCTCTTGTTTTGTAACAGGATGTGCATGATGAGGATGAGCTTGCTGCCCCTGGCCCTGCTCCTGGCCCTGCTCCTGGCCCTGCTCCTGGCCCTGCTCCTGGCCCTGCTCCTGGCCCTGCTCCTGGTCCCACTCCTGACTTCTGGCTTCCTGTCAGAATGAAGGAGACAATCCCGGTTCAGGACCAGCGGTGGATTGCATCCACCCTGTTTCAGTCTGGCAAGCTGCGTTTGAACTTGAAGCTCTGGTATGAGCCACCAGCCTCTGCCCTGATTTACCACCAGGCTCCAACACCGGACCGTTTTTTTGCCCACAGGCTCTTGGTATGGATGCCCTATCACTTGTGGAAAGTGAGGGTATTCTGCCAAACCTGTGGGAAGCAGCTGACGGGGTATGGTGTGCACAAGAGGGTGCGGAAGGTCCTGGACGTGGACCGGTACTACCTGATGGTGACGGAGACACTCAGGTGCACTGTGTGTCGCCTGACCCATCTGGCAACCAGTCAGGCTGTCCTGGACCAGCTGGACCTGCCTCACAGGAGGAAGTTCAGGATGATCCTGACACGCTTGTGAGTTAAAAATCTACAATCATTTTCTAATAATGCCTGCTGCAGGTCCTTACATAATTGAACAAGTTCTTGAAACTAATCGGTCTTTTCTTCAAGGTATGCTTGTGACATACGGGTCATCCGCATGTTGCGGGAACGGACCCTCGGCAACAGCCCGGCGTGCTTGGTGAAACAGCTGCGGGAGAACCATGGGGAGGAGTGGTTGGACCGCCTGGCCGACTACTTGGGGGAGTGTGCGGCCTTTGTTGACCAGCCCAGCCTCTTCCCAGTCACCTGCCAGGAGCCTCCACAGCCACTCGATGTCCCAACCAGCCGGTGGGTGCTGTCGGTGTACGGGAGGGACATCATCAGCCGTATGGACCATATAAAGGCGTCCATCACGTCAACCTTTGGGTCCATTTTAAAAATGGACTCCACCAAGAAGGTAATAAGATGAAGAAAATCCATTGTGGCAATTATGCCACAATGAAAACATGAATCCTCAATGATTTGTATTCTTATAAGCACACATACACACATATCCATGCCTTTGATTAAGACTGTAGTAATACATACATAAACTTCTGTGTTTAGTTAATAGATTTTCTTTTGAAAGCTCTCATGAAGTTTTTTGTGTACATTTTGTCATTTCAGATGACAAAGAAGCTGGCTGGTGCAGCAAAGGGGACTGCATTCTGGGTGACCTCGGTGGGGAACGAGATCGGCCAGGTCCTCGTCAGTGTCCTGACTGCCCAGGAGGGACCGGGGCTGGACCCGATGGTCTCTGGTCTCATTGAGAGGTACACCCAGGCAGGTGCAGCTCCCCCGGTCCTGCTCTATGTGGACTGTGGCTGCTGCTCGGAGGAGGGGGAGACCAAGCTTCAGGCCAGGTTTGGTGGGTGGCCAGACCTGAAGATAAGGCTGGACATCTGGCATTTTATGCGGCGGCTGGCCGTGGGATGCACCACCGATGCCCATGCCCTGTACCCCCTCTTTATGAGCCGCCTGTCTGTGTGCCTATTTGAGTGGGATGCAGCGGACGTAGCCCTACTGCGCAGGGTGAAGAGGGAGCAGCTCAGAAGGGAGGGTGTGCCCCTCATTACCAACGACATGGTGGACAAGGCCATCACCAAGGCTGAGCTGTCCCAGTTCTGCAGGCGGAGGACACGTGGAGTGGACGCCACGGTCCTCCGCATTGAGCAGCTGCTGCAGGAGCTGATGGGGGAGAAGGGGAGAGACCTGCTGGGAGTTCCGCTGCTGGACCAGGCAAAGATGGAGCACATCTGGCGCACCCAGAAGAGGCACGTGAAGTGCATCCAGGATGTGCCAGGTGTACTCCTGTACACGGAGACAGGCAGCTCCACCAGGGAGGGGATCCAGCTGACCACGTACAGGTGTGCAAGAGGCTCCACCTCCTTGGAGTCCTTCCACTGCCACCTGAACAGGTTTATTCCAGGTTGGTGTAGATTTCATCATCTTATCAATATTCTTACCAATGACATTTTATTCAAATAGCCTTGTTCATCATTGTTCACGTTCTCTCTTTTTTTTTTAGGAACGAGTGCAAACCTGCTCAACTTCCAGCTGTACCTCCTGGAAGGCCTGAACAGGTGGAACCAAAACCGGGCAGCGGCCTCCATCACCACCAAGCGCATGGCGCTGTTGACGTACGCGGGGGACGTGCTGGAGTCCGTCAACAGCAACAGCCTGAAGGTTTTTGGAAGGAAGTATGTCCCCTCCTTCATCCCACCGAGAAAGTACACCGGTAAGTCTCGGCAAATATGAATACAAATAATTATGTTGTTAAGAGCTCAGTATTTATGCATTATGGTAAGTTCCATATCTGTTTTTTAATACTAATTAGCATTGCATTGTTGTTCATGTTCAGGAGAGTTGCTTGGGGTGAACTACCTGCTTAGGCAGACAGGGCAGCCCTTGCAGGACATGGACCCCGACTCTGAGGAGACAGACCAGCTGCTGGAGGACCACGCCACAGAGGAGGAACAGGCGGATGAAGGGTTTGAGGATGAAGGACAGGACCTCACTATCGGTAGTGTTTCGGAAGACTTCCCCTCTTCCGCCCTGCCTTCTACCACCCTGCCTGTGGTCCCCACCCTGTCACTCACCTCCTCCACCCTGCCTTCCACCACCCTGCCTGTGGTCCCCACCCTGCCACTCACCTCCTCCACCCTGCCTTCCACCACCCTGCCTGTGGTCCCCACCCTGCCACTCACCTCCTCCACCCTGCCTTCCATCACCTTGACTGTAACCACCTCTATCCTACCTGTCACCCCCACCACTCTGCCTGTCACCCCCATGCCTGTAGCTACCACCCTGCCTCCCCCCATAACCCAGCCCTGTGTCCCAGGTGCCTCCTCTCAGGTGCCTGAAGAACAGCTGGTATGTTAACTTTTTACTAGTAACTAACTGTCATTCATAGAAACTAACAAGTTCAGTAGATAGGAAAGTGTCTGAATACAAGCGCAATTGATTATTAGAAGCAACACACAGTAATTGACAGCAAACAAATAAAACACACAGCAGCAGCAGTCAATATAACAAACCTTTGCCATAAGGTGTTCAGCACTAAATGTCAAATTGTTGAATGTTTCAGGCTGTGGACGAGCATGGCATTCCAGGCATGGATCGAGTGGATAGACTGGCAGAGTGCTTAGTGGAGCTGAGGCATCAGACCAACATGACCCTCCATAACCAGCAGGTCAGCAAGACATGCATTGTACAACAGATATTTGTTTATGTATTTATAATATATAAATATATATAATATATGTTTTCTTTCCTTCTTAGGTCAGCAACATTGTGGGGCTGTGGCAAGACCTGCTGGATTATGACAAGCAGAGGGTGGTGTTTGCTGCGCGGCACCTGGATAGGCTCATCAAGGGGCGGTTCCGCCACAAAAAAAAGGTGGAGTTCACGCCAGGTGTGGAGAGTGTGGAGAGGTGTGTCCTGGGGTCCACTGGTTCGCCTGCTCAGTGGCCAGACTGCTGCCGCCTTGTGGAGGCCATCTTCGTCCGGCTCTCCGACATCCACAAGAGTCCCAGGAAGCAGGGGAAGAACTGCATGTCCAGGTGGACTCTGATCCTGCAGGACTACCGCAAGGTCCGGCAGCTCATCCTGGGCAATGGGGCCATCATGCAGGGCACCACCCTGCAGCTGGTGGAGGTGAACCAGTCGACCCTCTCCCAGTGGTACAACCGCAGGGTGAAGAAGCAGGATCTGGCTGTGTTGCAGCAGGGCATAAACTTGCCAGGTCCTCTGTCTGTGGCTGACGAGCCTCTCCTGCCTGCCAACGTCCGCCCTGCTGTTGTTCCACCTCAACCCCAGGGAGCAGCCCACACCTACCACCTGCCGCAGAGCACAGCAGGGCAGGCAAAAACCAAGAGGCGGGCAACATGTGCAGCCCCAGCACCACCTCCAGCGGTCCGACCCAGGCTGACAGCCCAGAGGCAGCTCTTCCCTGGTCCTTCAGCTGCCCTTGGAGGCCCCACTCCCATCCCTATCATGCCCCGCCCTACCCCCATTGCCCCTCGCCCTACCCATATCGCCCCTCGCCCTGCTGCCCACCCTACTGTGCTGTTTGTCTCCCGAGCCCCTGGTATAAGGCCACCCTCTGCCCCCTCTCCATTGATGGTCCCCCAAGCCCTGCGTTTTGTCCCACCCTCTTCCTGCACCACCCACCTTCCCCAGCTTCGTCCTGCTCCTGGTCCAGCTCCCCATGCCTACCAGAGGAGAGTGGAGGCCAACAAATGCTGGAGGTGTGGCCAGAACAGAACGGCAGAGACTGGCCACAGCCAGTATAAGGGGACTGTTTACTGCCCCTCTGCAGAGACTCTTTCCAGAGAGCAGTGGCTGGAGGAGCAAAAAAAAAAATGATTCTTTGGGCCTTTGTATATAGTTTTCATTGTTTAGATATAGTTAATGCTTAGATTTCCCCTGTGTATATAGTTTTCATTGTGTAAATATTGTAATTTAGCATATCATTTGCCTGTATATATATAGTTTTAATTGAAGTTGTTGTTCATATTTCTATTTTTACACTTGTGGATAAATGTTTCTATTTATCAACTATCTGTTGGTCAGTCCGTTGTTATTTCCCAATCACTACTCTTTCTAACCAAATACGGCAAGTCTACAAGAAGTAAGAGCAGCAAAAAGTGATTAACTTTACGCTTGCTTGCGCACATTGTTTAAAAATATTTAATATATGGATCATGCAAGTGTTGAAATGGTAAGTGCCGAAACCAAAAAGACAGAGCTTCAGATAAGAGCACACAAGCTCAGAAGCCACACAGTTTGAGCAATAGATAGATGGATGGATAGAGAGATAGATCTAACTAAAACAAACTAAAAACTACTCCTGTGCGGAGTGAATAAAAATAAAGGCGAATAGTGTAGTTAACTACGTAAAATATAAATAATGCACTCTAGTGGATACAAATGTTTTTCAAATTACACTAAATTAGGATAACATAATGTTTTGATAACATACACACTTGGAAACTCAAGTGGTTGTTTATTAGAAATAGTCAAAGGTGCCGTAGGTGGGACGCGAACCGCGGACCTTTGGTTCCATTCTACATCTTCCCCAAACGATGTAAAATTCGTCATTTCGGGTGTTTTTTCGAATTATCTTAAAATGTAACGGGTTAAAAATGTTTAAACTATGAATGGGGACTTTTGAATTTCCCCTTTTCTCCCTTTTTCCTCTTTTTTCTCCCTCTTTTCTCCCTCTTTTCTCCCTTTTTCTTCCCCCTCCCTTCTCCCCCTTCTTCCCCCCTCAAACAGGCGATTGTTCCCCAGCTTTAGCGGAAATGGTAGAGCGCTCGCTTAGCATGCGAGAGGTAGCGGGATCGATGCCCGCATCCTCCACAGGTGATGCTGTTTAACTGGCAAGATTTAGTTCCTTTCCAAAGCAACATTTACAAGAATCGCATTGGCATGAAGGATGACGACACGATTGGCCTAATACAATTTGGGTCCTCATGCTGATGCTAACAAGTTCCCCAACGAGGAGCTTAATATGGGGGAATTAGCTCAAGTGGTAGAGCGCTTGCTTCGCATGCGAGAGGCAGCGGGATCGATGCCCGCATTCTCCAACAGCTTTTTCATTGAAAAATGGAGCTCTGTTCCACAACAACCTTTGCACGTGTTTCGGAAAAGCAGCTCCAAAGTGTGGGACGATTCAACTCTCCCAGGTAGGAGCAAGGGAAGTGCGAGTTAGCTCAAACGCTGCAGCGCTTCCTTTGCCTGTCATATGCAGGGGAATCGATACTCGCAATCCCTGTGAGATTCAAATTGATGTCAAGTAAGCAGTCGAACCAGACTGTACTCATGCTGACGCTCACAAGTTCCCCAACGAGGAACTCTACATGGGGGATTAGCTCAAATGGTAGAGCGCTCGCTTTGCATGCGAGAGGTAGCGGGATCGATGCCCACATCCTCCACAGGTGATGCTGTTTAACTGGCAAGATTTAGTTTCTTACGCAGGGGAATCGATACTCGCAATCCCTGTGAGATTCAAATTGATGTCAAGTAAGCAGTCGAACCAGACTGTACTCATGCTGACGCTCACAAGTTCCCCAACGAGGAACTCTACATGGGGGATTAGCTCAAATGGTAGAGCGCTCGCTTTGCATGCGAGAGGTAGCGGGATCGATGCCCGCATCCTCCACAGGTGATGCTGTTTAACTGGCAAGATTTAGTTCCTTTCCAAAGCAACATTTATAAGAATCGCATTGGCATGAAGGATGACGACACGATTGGCCTAATACAATTTGGGTCCTCATGCTGATGCTAACAAGTTCCCCAACGAGGAGCTTAATATGGGGGAATTAGCTCAAGTGGTAGAGCGCTTGCTTCGCATGCGAGAGGCAGCGGGATCGATGCCCGCATTCTCCAACAGCTTTTTCATTGAAAAATGGAGCTCCGTTCCACAACAACCTTTGCACGTGTTTCGGAAAAGCAGCTCCAAAGTGTGGGACGATTCAACTCTCCCAGGTAGGAGCAAGGGAAGTGCGAGTTAGCTCAAACGCTGCAGCGCTTCCTTTGCCTGTCATATGCAGGGGAATCGATACTCGCAATCCCTGTGAGATTCAAATTGATGTCAAGTAAGCAGTCGAACCAGACTGTACTCATGCTGACGCTCACAAGTTCCCCAACGAGGCACTCTACATGGGGGATTAGCTCAAATGGTAGAGCGCTCGCTTTGCATGCGAGAGGTAGCGGGATCGATGCCCGCATCCTCCATAGGTGATGCTGTTTAACTGGCAAGATTTAGTTTCTTACGCAGGGGAATCGATACTCGCAATCCCTGTGAGATTCAAATTGATGTCAAGTAAGCAGTCGAGCCAGATTGTCGATTGTGACTCAAGACTGAGCAGTTTTTAACTCTTCCAAGGAAAATACACACATGTAAGGTGGGGGATTAGCTCAAATGGTAGAGCGCTCGCTTAGCATGCGAGAGGTAGCGGGATCGATGCCCGCATCCTCCACAGGTGATGCTGTTTAACTGGCAAGATTTAGTTCCTTTCCAAAGCAACATCTACAAGAATCGCATTGGCATGAAGGATGACGACACGATTGGCCTAATACAATTTGGGTCCTCATGCTGATGCTAACAAGTTCCCCAACGAGGAGCTTAGTATGGGGGAATTAGCTCAAGTGGTAGAGCGCTTGCTTCGCATGCGAGAGGCAGCGGGATCGATGCCCGCATTCTCCAACAGCTTTTTCATTGAAAAATGGAGCTCCGTTCCACAACAACCTTTGCACGTGTTTCGGAAAAGCAGCTCCAAAGTGTGGGACGATTCAACTCTCCCAGGTAGGAGCAAGGGAAGTGCGAGTTAGCTCAAACGCTGCAGCGCTTCCTTTGCCTGTCATATGCAGGGGAATCGATACTCGCAATCCCTGTGAGATTCAAATTGATGTCAAGTAAGCAGTCGAACCAGACTGTACTCATGCTGACGCTCACAAGTTCCCCAACGAGGAACTCTACATGGGGGATTAGCTCAAATGGTAGAGCGCTCGCTTAGCATGCGAGAGGTAGCGGGATCGATGCCCGCATCCTCCACAGGTGATGCTGTTTAACTGGCAAGATTTAGTTCCTTTCCAAAGCAACATTTACAAGAATCGCATTGGCATGAAGGATGACGACACGATTGGCCTAATACAATTTGGGTCCTCATGCTGATGCTAACAAGTTCCCCAACGAGGAGCTTAATATGGGGGAATTAGCTCAAGTGGTAGAGCGCTTGCTTCGCATGCGAGAGGCAGCGGGATCGATGCCCGCATTCTCCAACAGCTTTTTCATTGAAAAATGGAGCTCCGTTCCACAACAACCTTTGCACGTGTTTCGGAAAAGCAGCTCCAAAGTGTGGGACGATTCAACTCTCCCAGGTAGGAGCAAGGGAAGTGCGAGTTAGCTCAAACGCTGCAGCGCTTCCTTTGCCTGTCATATGCAGGGGAATCGATACTCGCAATCCCTGTGAGATTCAAATTGATGTCAAGTAAGCAGTCGAACCAGACTGTACTCATGCTGACGCTCACAAGTTCCCCAACGAGGAACTCTACATGGGGGATTAGCTCAAATGGTAGAGCGCTCGCTTTGCATGCGAGAGGTAGCGGGATCGATGCCCGCATCCTCCATAGGTGATGCTATTTAACTGGCAAGATTTAGTTTCTTACGCAGGGGAATCGATACTCGCAATCCCTGTGAGATTCAAATTGATGTCAAGTAAGCAGTCGAGCCAGATTGTCGATTGTGACTCAAGACTGAGCAGTTTTTAACTCTTCCAAGGAAAATACACACATGTAAGGTGGGGGATTAGCTCAAATGGTAGAGCGCTCGCTTAGCATGCGAGAGGTAGCGGGATCGATGCCCGCATCCTCCACAGGTGATGCTGTTTAACTGGCAAGATTTAGTTCCTTTCCAAAGCAACATCTACAAGAATCGCATTGGCATGAAGGATGACGACACGATTGGCCTAATACAATTTGGGTCCTCATGCTGATGCTAACAAGTTCCCCAACGAGGAGCTTAGTATGGGGGAATTAGCTCAAGTGGTAGAGCGCTTGCTTCGCATGCGAGAGGCAGCGGGATCGATGCCCGCATTCTCCAACAGCTTTTTCATTGAAAAATGGAGCTCCGTTCCACAACAACCTTTGCACGTGTTTCGGAAAAGCAGCTCCAAAGTGTGGGACGATTCAACTCTCCCAGGTAGGAGCAAGGGAAGTGCGAGTTAGCTCAAACGCTGCAGCGCTTCCTTTGCCTGTCATATGCAGGGGAATCGATACTCGCAATCCCTGTGAGATTCAAATTGATGTCAAGTAAGCAGTCGAACCAGACTGTACTCATGCTGACGCTCACAAGTTCCCCAACGAGGAACTCTACATGGGGGATTAGCTCAAATGGTAGAGCGCTCGCTTAGCATGCGAGAGGTAGCGGGATCGATGCCCGCATCCTCCACAGGTGATGCTGTTTAACTGGCAAGATTTAGTTCCTTTCCAAAGCAACATTTACAAGAATCGCATTGGCATGAAGGATGACGACACGATTGGCCTAATACAATTTGGGTCCTCATGCTGATGCTAACAAGTTCCCCAACGAGGAGCTTAATATGGGGGAATTAGCTCAAGTGGTAGAGCGCTTGCTTCGCATGCGAGAGGCAGCGGGATCGATGCCCGCATTCTCCAACAGCTTTTTCATTGAAAAATGGAGCTCTGTTCCACAACAACCTTTGCACGTGTTTCGGAAAAGCAGCTCCAAAGTGTGGGACGATTCAACTCTCCCAGGTAGGAGCAAGGGAAGTGCGAGTTAGCTCAAACGCTGCAGCGCTTCCTTTGCCTGTCATATGCAGGGGAATCGATACTCGCAATCCCTGTGAGATTCAAATTGATGTCAAGTAAGCAGTCGAACCAGACTGTACTCATGCTGACGCTCACAAGTTCCCCAACGAGGAACTCTACATGGGGGATTAGCTCAAATGGTAGAGCGCTCGCTTTGCATGCGAGAGGTAGCGGGATCGATGCCCACATCCTCCACAGGTGATGCTGTTTAACTGGCAAGATTTAGTTTCTTACGCAGGGGAATCGATACTCGCAATCCCTGTGAGATTCAAATTGATGTCAAGTAAGCAGTCGAACCAGACTGTACTCATGCTGACGCTCACAAGTTCCCCAACGAGGAACTCTACATGGGGGATTAGCTCAAATGGTAGAGCGCTCGCTTTGCATGCGAGAGGTAGCGGGATCGATGCCCGCATCCTCCACAGGTGATGCTGTTTAACTGGCAAGATTTAGTTCCTTTCCAAAGCAACATTTATAAGAATCGCATTGGCATGAAGGATGACGACACGATTGGCCTAATACAATTTGGGTCCTCATGCTGATGCTAACAAGTTCCCCAACGAGGAGCTTAATATGGGGGAATTAGCTCAAGTGGTAGAGCGCTTGCTTCGCATGCGAGAGGCAGCGGGATCGATGCCCGCATTCTCCAACAGCTTTTTCATTGAAAAATGGAGCTCTGTTCCACAACAACCTTTGCACGTGTTTCGGAAAAGCAGCTCCAAAGTGTGGGACGATTCAACTCTCCCAGGTAGGAGCAAGGGAAGTGCGAGTTAGCTCAAACGCTGCAGCGCTTCCTTTGCCTGTCATATGCAGGGGAATCGATACTCGCAATCCCTGTGAGATTCAAATTGATGTCAAGTAAGCAGTCGAACCAGACTGTACTCATGCTGACGCTCACAAGTTCCCCAACGAGGAACTCTACATGGGGGATTAGCTCAAATGGTAGAGCGCTCGCTTTGCATGCGAGAGGTAGCGGGATCGATGCCCACATCCTCCACAGGTGATGCTGTTTAACTGGCAAGATTTAGTTTCTTACGCAGGGGAATCGATACTCGCAATCCCTGTGAGATTCAAATTGATGTCAAGTAAGCAGTCGAACCAGACTGTACTCATGCTGACGCTCACAAGTTCCCCAACGAGGAACTCTACATGGGGGATTAGCTCAAATGGTAGAGCGCTCGCTTTGCATGCGAGAGGTAGCGGGATCGATGCCCGCATCCTCCACAGGTGATGCTGTTTAACTGGCAAGATTTAGTTCCTTTCCAAAGCAACATTTATAAGAATCGCATTGGCATGAAGGATGACGACACGATTGGCCTAATACAATTTGGGTCCTCATGCTGATGCTAACAAGTTCCCCAACGAGGAGCTTAATATGGGGGAATTAGCTCAAGTGGTAGAGCGCTTGCTTCGCATGCGAGAGGCAGCGGGATCGATGCCCGCATTCTCCAACAGCTTTTTCATTGAAAAATGGAGCTCCGTTCCACAACAACCTTTGCACGTGTTTCGGAAAAGCAGCTCCAAAGTGTGGGACGATTCAACTCTCCCAGGTAGGAGCAAGGGAAGTGCGAGTTAGCTCAAACGCTGCAGCGCTTCCTTTGCCTGTCATATGCAGGGGAATCGATACTCGCAATCCCTGTGAGATTCAAATTGATGTCAAGTAAGCAGTCGAACCAGACTGTACTCATGCTGACGCTCACAAGTTCCCCAACGAGGAACTCTACATGGGGGATTAGCTCAAATGGTAGAGCGCTCGCTTTGCATGCGAGAGGTAGCGGGATCGATGCCCGCATCCTCCATAGGTGATGCTGTTTAACTGGCAAGATTTAGTTTCTTACGCAGGGGAATCGATACTCGCAATCCCTGTGAGATTCAAATTGATGTCAAGTAAGCAGTCGAGCCAGATTGTCGATTGTGACTCAAGACTGAGCAGTTTTTAACTCTTCCAAGGAAAATACACACATGTAAGGTGGGGGATTAGCTCAAATGGTAGAGCGCTCGCTTAGCATGCGAGAGGTAGCGGGATCGATGCCCGCATCCTCCACAGGTGATGCTGTTTAACTGGCAAGATTTAGTTCCTTTCCAAAGCAACATTTACAAGAATCGCATTGGCATGAAGGATGACGACACGATTGGCCTAATACAATTTGGGTCCTCATGCTGATGCTAACAAGTTCCCCAACGAGGAGCTTAATATGGGGGAATTAGCTCAAGTGGTAGAGCGCTTGCTTCGCATGCGAGAGGCAGCGGGATCGATGCCCGCATTCTCCAACAGCTTTTTTCATTGAAAAATGGAGCTCTGTTCCACAACAACCTTTGCACGTGTTTCGGAAAAGCAGCTCCAAAGTGTGGGACGATTCAACTCTCCCAGGTAGGAGCAAGGGAAGTGCGAGTTAGCTCAAACGCTGCAGCGCTTCCTTTGCCTGTCATATGCAGGGGAATCGATACTCGCAATCCCTGTGAGATTCAAATTGATGTCAAGTAAGCAGTCGAACCAGACTGTACTCATGCTGACGCTCACAAGTTCCCCAACGAGGAACTCTACATGGGGGATTAGCTCAAATGGTAGAGCGCTCGCTTTGCATGCGAGAGGTAGCGGGATCGATGCCCACATCCTCCACAGGTGATGCTGTTTAACTGGCAAGATTTAGTTTCTTACGCAGGGGAATCGATACTCGCAATCCCTGTGAGATTCAAATTGATGTCAAGTAAGCAGTCGAACCAGACTGTACTCATGCTGACGCTCACAAGTTCCCCAACGAGGAACTCTACATGGGGGATTAGCTCAAATGGTAGAGCGCTCGCTTTGCATGCGAGAGGTAGCGGGATCGATGCCCGCATCCTCCACAGGTGATGCTGTTTAACTGGCAAGATTTAGTTCCTTTCCAAAGCAACATTTATAAGAATCGCATTGGCATGAAGGATGACGACACGATTGGCCTAATACAATTTGGGTCCTCATGCTGATGCTAACAAGTTCCCCAACGAGGAGCTTAATATGGGGGAATTAGCTCAAGTGGTAGAGCGCTTGCTTCGCATGCGAGAGGCAGCGGGATCGATGCCCGCATTCTCCAACAGCTTTTTCATTGAAAAATGGAGCTCCGTTCCACAACAACCTTTGCACGTGTTTCGGAAAAGCAGCTCCAAAGTGTGGGACGATTCAACTCTCCCAGGTAGGAGCAAGGGAAGTGCGAGTTAGCTCAAACGCTGCAGCGCTTCCTTTGCCTGTCATATGCAGGGGAATCGATACTCGCAATCCCTGTGAGATTCAAATTGATGTCAAGTAAGCAGTCGAACCAGACTGTACTCATGCTGACGCTCACAAGTTCCCCAACGAGGAACTCTACATGGGGGATTAGCTCAAATGGTAGAGCGCTCGCTTTGCATGCGAGAGGTAGCGGGATCGATGCCCGCATCCTCCATAGGTGATGCTGTTTAACTGGCAAGATTTAGTTTCTTACGCAGGGGAATCGATACTCGCAATCCCTGTGAGATTCAAATTGATGTCAAGTAAGCAGTCGAGCCAGATTGTCGATTGTGACTCAAGACTGAGCAGTTTTTAACTCTTCCAAGGAAAATACACACATGTAAGGTGGGGGATTAGCTCAAATGGTAGAGCGCTCGCTTAGCATGCGAGAGGTAGCGGGATCGATGCCCGCATCCTCCACAGGTGATGCTGTTTAACTGGCAAGATTTAGTTCCTTTCCAAAGCAACATTTACAAGAATCGCATTGGCATGAAGGATGACGACACGATTGGCCTAATACAATTTGGGTCCTCATGCTGATGCTAACAAGTTCCCCAACGAGGAGCTTAATATGGGGGAATTAGCTCAAGTGGTAGAGCGCTTGCTTCGCATGCGAGAGGCAGCGGGATCGATGCCCGCATTCTCCAACAGCTTTTTCATTGAAAAATGGAGCTCTGTTCCACAACAACCTTTGCACGTGTTTCGGAAAAGCAGCTCCAAAGTGTGGGACGATTCAACTCTCCCAGGTAGGAGCAAGGGAAGTGCGAGTTAGCTCAAACGCTGCAGCGCTTCCTTTGCCTGTCATATGCAGGGGAATCGATACTCGCAATCCCTGTGAGATTCAAATTGATGTCAAGTAAGCAGTCGAACCAGACTGTACTCATGCTGACGCTCACAAGTTCCCCAACGAGGAACTCTACATGGGGGATTAGCTCAAATGGTAGAGCGCTCGCTTTGCATGCGAGAGGTAGCGGGATCGATGCCCACATCCTCCACAGGTGATGCTGTTTAACTGGCAAGATTTAGTTTCTTACGCAGGGGAATCGATACTCGCAATCCCTGTGAGATTCAAATTGATGTCAAGTAAGCAGTCGAACCAGACTGTACTCATGCTGACGCTCACAAGTTCCCCAACGAGGAACTCTACATGGGGGATTAGCTCAAATGGTAGAGCGCTCGCTTTGCATGCGAGAGGTAGCGGGATCGATGCCCGCATCCTCCACAGGTGATGCTGTTTAACTGGCAAGATTTAGTTCCTTTCCAAAGCAACATTTATAAGAATCGCATTGGCATGAAGGATGACGACACGATTGGCCTAATACAATTTGGGTCCTCATGCTGATGCTAACAAGTTCCCCAACGAGGAGCTTAATATGGGGGAATTAGCTCAAGTGGTAGAGCGCTTGCTTCGCATGCGAGAGGCAGCGGGATCGATGCCCGCATTCTCCAACAGCTTTTTCATTGAAAAATGGAGCTCCGTTCCACAACAACCTTTGCACGTGTTTCGGAAAAGCAGCTCCAAAGTGTGGGACGATTCAACTCTCCCAGGTAGGAGCAAGGGAAGTGCGAGTTAGCTCAAACGCTGCAGCGCTTCCTTTGCCTGTCATATGCAGGGGAATCGATACTCGCAATCCCTGTGAGATTCAAATTGATGTCAAGTAAGCAGTCGAACCAGACTGTACTCATGCTGACGCTCACAAGTTCCCCAACGAGGAACTCTACATGGGGGATTAGCTCAAATGGTAGAGCGCTCGCTTTGCATGCGAGAGGTAGCGGGATCGATGCCCGCATCCTCCATAGGTGATGCTGTTTAACTGGCAAGATTTAGTTTCTTACGCAGGGGAATCGATACTCGCAATCCCTGTGAGATTCAAATTGATGTCAAGTAAGCAGTCGAGCCAGATTGTCGATTGTGACTCAAGACTGAGCAGTTTTTAACTCTTCCAAGGAAAATACACACATGTAAGGTGGGGGATTAGCTCAAATGGTAGAGCGCTCGCTTAGCATGCGAGAGGTAGCGGGATCGATGCCCGCATCCTCCACAGGTGATGCTGTTTAACTGGCAAGATTTAGTTCCTTTCCAAAGCAACATCTACAAGAATCGCATTGGCATGAAGGATGACGACACGATTGGCCTAATACAATTTGGGTCCTCATGCTGATGCTAACAAGTTCCCCAACGAGGAGCTTAGTATGGGGGAATTAGCTCAAGTGGTAGAGCGCTTGCTTCGCATGCGAGAGGCAGCGGGATCGATGCCCGCATTCTCCAACAGCTTTTTCATTGAAAAATGGAGCTCCGTTCCACAACAACCTTTGCACGTGTTTCGGAAAAGCAGCTCCAAAGTGTGGGACGATTCAACTCTCCCAGGTAGGAGCAAGGGAAGTGCGAGTTAGCTCAAACGCTGCAGCGCTTCCTTTGCCTGTCATATGCAGGGGAATCGATACTCGCAATCCCTGTGAGATTCAAATTGATGTCAAGTAAGCAGTCGAACCAGACTGTACTCATGCTGACGCTCACAAGTTCCCCAATGAGGAACTCTACATGGGGGATTAGCTCAAATGGTAGAGCGCTCGCTTAGCATGCGAGAGGTAGCTGGATCGATGCCCGCATCCTCCACAGGTGATGCTGTTTAACTGGCAAGATTTAGTTCCTTTCCAAAGCAACATTTACAAGAATCGCATTGGCATGAAGGATGACGACACGATTGGCCTAATACAATTTGGCTCCTCATGCTCATGCTAACAAGTTCCCCAACGAGGAGCTTAATATGGGGGAATTAGCTCAAGTGGTAGAGCGCTTGCTTCGCATGCGAGAGGCAGCGGGATCGATGCCCGCATTCTCCAACAGCTTTTTCATTGAAAAATGGAGCTCCGTTCCACAACAACCTTTGCACGTGTTTCGGAAAAGCAGCTCCAAAGTGTGGGACGATTCAACTCTCCCAGGTAGGAGCAAGGGAAGTGCGAGTTAGCTCAAACGCTGCAGCGCTTCCTTTGCCTGTCATATGCAGGGGAATCGATACTCGCAATCCCTGTGAGATTCAAATTGATGTCAAGTAAGCAGTCGAACCAGACTGTACTCATGCTGACGCTCACAAGTTCCCCAACGAGGAACTCTACATGGGGGATTAGCTCAAATGGTAGAGTGCTCGCTTTGCATGCGAGAGGTAGCGGGATCGATGCCCGCATCCTCCATAGGTGATGCTGTTTAACTGGCAAGATTTAGTTTCTTACGCAGGGGAATCGATACTCGCAATCCCTGTGAGATTCAAATTGATGTCAAGTAAGCAGTCGAGCCAGATTGTCAATTGTGACTCAAGACTGAGCAGTTTTTAACTCTTCCAAGGAAAATACACACATGTAAGGTGGGGGATTAGCTCAAATGGTAGAGCGCTCGCTTAGCATGCGAGAGGTAGCGGGATAGATGCCCGCATCCTCCACAGGTGATGCTGTTTAACTGGCAAGATTTAGTTCCTTTCCAAAGCAACATCTGCAAGTATCGCATTGGCATGAAGGATGACGACACGATTGGCTTAATACAATTTGGGTCCTCATGCTGATGCTAACAAGTTCCCCAACGAGGAGCTTAATATGGGGGAATTAGCTCAAGTGGTAGAGCGCTTGCTTCGCATGCGAGAGGCAGCGGGATCGATGCCCGCATTCTCCAACAGCTTTTTCATTGAAAAATGGAGCTCCGTTCCACAACAACCTTTGCACGTGTTTCGGAAAAGCAGCTCCAAAGTGTGGGACAATTCAACTCTCCCAGGTAGGAGCAAGGGAAGTGCGAGTTAGCTCAAACGCTGCAGCGCTTCCTTTGCCTGTCATATGCAGGGGAATCGATACTCGCAATCCCTGTGAGATTCAAATTGATGTCAAGTAAGCAGTCGAACCAGACTGTACTCATGCTGACGCTCACAAGTTCCCCAACAAGGAACTCTACATGGGGGATTAGCTCAAATGGTAGAGCGCTCGCTTTGCATGCGAGAGGTAGCGGGATCGATGCCCGCATCCTCCATAGGTGATGCTGTTTAACTGGCAAGATTTAGTTTCTTACGCAGGGGAATCGATACTCGCAATCCCTGTGAGATTCAAATTGATGTCAAGTAAGCAGTCGAGCCAGATTGTCAATTGTGACTCAAGACTGAGCAGTTTTTAACTCTTCCAAGGAAAATACACACACGTAAGGTGGGGAATTAGCTCAAATGGTAGAGCGCTCGCTTAGCATGCGAGAGGTAGCGGGATCGATGCCCGCATCCTCCACAGGTGATGCTGTTTAACTGGCAAGATTTAGTTCCTTTCCAAAGCAACATCTACAAGAATCGCATTGGCATGAAGGATGACGACACGATTGGCCTAATACAATTTGGGTCCTCATGCTCATGCTAACAAGTTCCCCAACGAGGAGCTTAATATGGGGGAATTAGCTCAAGTGGTAGAGCGCTTGCTTCGCATGCGAGAGGCAGCGGGATCGATGCCCGCATTCTCCAACAGCTTTTTCATTGAAAAATGGAGCTCCGTTCCACAACAACCTTTGCACGTGTTTCGGAAAAGCAGCTCCAAAGTGTGGGACGATTCAACTCTCCCAGGTAGGAGCAAGGGAAGTGCGAGTTAGCTCAAACGCTGCAGCGCTTCCTTTGCCTGTCATATGCAGGGGAATCGATACTCGCAATCCCTGTGAGATTCAAATTGATGTCAAGTAAGCAGTCGAACCAGACTGTACTCATGCTGACGCTCACAAGTTCCCCAACGAGGAACTCTACATGGGGGATTAGCTCAAATGGTAGAGTGCTCGCTTTGCATGCGAGAGGTAGCGGGATCGATGCCCGCATCCTCCATAGGTGATGCTGTTTAACTGGCAAGATTTAGTTTCTTACGCAGGGGAATCGATACTCGCAATCCCTGTGAGATTCAAATTGATGTCAAGTAAGCAGTCGAGCCAGATTGTCAATTGTGACTCAAGACTGAGCAGTTTTTAACTCTTCCAAGGAAAATACACACATGTAAGGTGGGGGATTAGCTCAAATGGTAGAGCGCTCGCTTAGCATGCGAGAGGTAGCGGGATCGATGCCCGCATCCTCCACAGGTGATGCTGTTTAACTGGCAAGATTTAGTTCCTTTCCAAAGCAACATCTACAAGTATCGCATTGGCATGAAGGATGACGACACGATTGGCTTATTACAATTTGGGTCCTCATGCTGATGCTAACAAGTTCCCCAACGAGGAGCTTAATATGGGGGAATTAGCTCAAGTGGTAGAGCGCTTGCTTCGCATGCGAGAGGCAGCGGGATCGATGCCCGCATTCTCCAACAGCTTTTTCATTGAAAAATGGAGCTCCGTTCCACAACAACCTTTGCACGTGTTTCGGAAAAGCAGCTCCAAAGTGTGGGACGATTCAACTCTCCCAGGTAGGAGCAAGGGAAGTGCGAGTTAGCTCAAACGCTGCAGCGCTTCCTTTGCCTGTCATATGCAGGGGAATCGATACTCGCAATCCCTGTGAGATTCAAATTGATGTCAAGTAAGCAGTCGAACCAGACTGTACTCATGCTGACGCTCACAAGTTCCCCAACGAGGAACTCTACATGGGGGATTAGCTCAAATGGTAGAGCGCTCGCTTTGCATGCGAGAGGTAGCGGGATCGATGCCCACATCCTCCACAGGTGATGCTGTTTAACTGGCAAGATTTAGTTTCTTACGCAGGGGAATCGATACTCGCAATCCCTGTGAGATTCAAATTGATGTCAAGTAAGCAGTCGAACCAGACTGTACTCATGCTGACGCTCACAAGTTCCCCAACGAGGAACTCTACATGGGGGATTAGCTCAAATGGTAGAGCGCTCGCTTTGCATGCGAGAGGTAGCGGGATCGATGCCCGCATCCTCCACAGGTGATGCTGTTTAACTGGCAAGATTTAGTTCCTTTCCAAAGCAACATTTATAAGAATCGCATTGGCATGAAGGATGACGACACGATTGGCCTAATACAATTTGGGTCCTCATGCTGATGCTAACAAGTTCCCCAACGAGGAGCTTAATATGGGGGAATTAGCTCAAGTGGTAGAGCGCTTGCTTCGCATGCGAGAGGCAGCGGGATCGATGCCCGCATTCTCCAACAGCTTTTTCATTGAAAAATGGAGCTCCGTTCCACAACAACCTTTGCACGTGTTTCGGAAAAGCAGCTCCAAAGTGTGGGACGATTCAACTCTCCCAGGTAGGAGCAAGGGAAGTGCGAGTTAGCTCAAACGCTGCAGCGCTTCCTTTGCCTGTCATATGCAGGGGAATCGATACTCGCAATCCCTGTGAGATTCAAATTGATGTCAAGTAAGCAGTCGAACCAGACTGTACTCATGCTGACGCTCACAAGTTCCCCAACGAGGAACTCTACATGGGGGATTAGCTCAAATGGTAGAGCGCTCGCTTTGCATGCGAGAGGTAGCGGGATCGATGCCCGCATCCTCCATAGGTGATGCTGTTTAACTGGCAAGATTTAGTTTCTTACGCAGGGGAATCGATACTCGCAATCCCTGTGAGATTCAAATTGATGTCAAGTAAGCAGTCGAGCCAGATTGTCGATTGTGACTCAAGACTGAGCAGTTTTTAACTCTTCCAAGGAAAATACACACATGTAAGGTGGGGGATTAGCTCAAATGGTAGAGCGCTCGCTTAGCATGCGAGAGGTAGCGGGATCGATGCCCGCATCCTCCACAGGTGATGCTGTTTAACTGGCAAGATTTAGTTCCTTTCCAAAGCAACATCTACAAGAATCGCATTGGCATGAAGGATGACGACACGATTGGCCTAATACAATTTGGGTCCTCATGCTGATGCTAACAAGTTCCCCAACGAGGAGCTTAGTATGGGGGAATTAGCTCAAGTGGTAGAGCGCTTGCTTCGCATGCGAGAGGCAGCGGGATCGATGCCCGCATTCTCCAACAGCTTTTTCATTGAAAAATGGAGCTCCGTTCCACAACAACCTTTGCACGTGTTTCGGAAAAGCAGCTCCAAAGTGTGGGACGATTCAACTCTCCCAGGTAGGAGCAAGGGAAGTGCGAGTTAGCTCAAACGCTGCAGCGCTTCCTTTGCCTGTCATATGCAGGGGAATCGATACTCGCAATCCCTGTGAGATTCAAATTGATGTCAAGTAAGCAGTCGAACCAGACTGTACTCATGCTGACGCTCACAAGTTCCCCAATGAGGAACTCTACATGGGGGATTAGCTCAAATGGTAGAGCGCTCGCTTAGCATGCGAGAGGTAGCTGGATCGATGCCCGCATCCTCCACAGGTGATGCTGTTTAACTGGCAAGATTTAGTTCCTTTCCAAAGCAACATTTACAAGAATCGCATTGGCATGAAGGATGACGACACGATTGGCCTAATACAATTTGGCTCCTCATGCTCATGCTAACAAGTTCCCCAACGAGGAGCTTAATATGGGGGAATTAGCTCAAGTGGTAGAGCGCTTGCTTCGCATGCGAGAGGCAGCGGGATCGATGCCCGCATTCTCCAACAGCTTTTTCATTGAAAAATGGAGCTCCGTTCCACAACAACCTTTGCACGTGTTTCGGAAAAGCAGCTCCAAAGTGTGGGACGATTCAACTCTCCCAGGTAGGAGCAAGGGAAGTGCGAGTTAGCTCAAACGCTGCAGCGCTTCCTTTGCCTGTCATATGCAGGGGAATCGATACTCGCAATCCCTGTGAGATTCAAATTGATGTCAAGTAAGCAGTCGAACCAGACTGTACTCATGCTGACGCTCACAAGTTCCCCAACGAGGAACTCTACATGGGGGATTAGCTCAAATGGTAGAGTGCTCGCTTTGCATGCGAGAGGTAGCGGGATCGATGCCCGCATCCTCCATAGGTGATGCTGTTTAACTGGCAAGATTTAGTTTCTTACGCAGGGGAATCGATACTCGCAATCCCTGTGAGATTCAAATTGATGTCAAGTAAGCAGTCGAGCCAGATTGTCAATTGTGACTCAAGACTGAGCAGTTTTTAACTCTTCCAAGGAAAATACACACATGTAAGGTGGGGGATTAGCTCAAATGGTAGAGCGCTCGCTTAGCATGCGAGAGGTAGCGGGATAGATGCCCGCATCCTCCACAGGTGATGCTGTTTAACTGGCAAGATTTAGTTCCTTTCCAAAGCAACATCTGCAAGTATCGCATTGGCATGAAGGATGACGACACGATTGGCTTAATACAATTTGGGTCCTCATGCTGATGCTAACAAGTTCCCCAACGAGGAGCTTAATATGGGGGAATTAGCTCAAGTGGTAGAGCGCTTGCTTCGCATGCGAGAGGCAGCGGGATCGATGCCCGCATTCTCCAACAGCTTTTTCATTGAAAAATGGAGCTCCGTTCCACAACAACCTTTGCACGTGTTTCGGAAAAGCAGCTCCAAAGTGTGGGACAATTCAACTCTCCCAGGTAGGAGCAAGGGAAGTGCGAGTTAGCTCAAACGCTGCAGCGCTTCCTTTGCCTGTCATATGCAGGGGAATCGATACTCGCAATCCCTGTGAGATTCAAATTGATGTCAAGTAAGCAGTCGAACCAGACTGTACTCATGCTGACGCTCACAAGTTCCCCAACAAGGAACTCTACATGGGGGATTAGCTCAAATGGTAGAACGCTCGCTTTGCATGCGAGAGGTAGCGGGATCGATGCCCGCATCCTCCATAGGTGATGCTGTTTAACTGGCAAGATTTAGTTTCTTACGCAGGGGAATCGATACTCGCAATCCCTGTGAGATTCAAATTGATGTCAAGTAAGCAGTCGAGCCAGATTGTCAATTGTGACTCAAGACTGAGCAGTTTTTAACTCTTCCAAGGAAAATACACACACGTAAGGTGGGGAATTAGCTCAAATGGTAGAGCGCTCGCTTAGCATGCGAGAGGTAGCGGGATCGATGCCCGCATCCTCCACAGGTGATGCTGTTTAACTGGCAAGATTTAGTTCCTTTCCAAAGCAACATCTACAAGAATCGCATTGGCATGAAGGATGACGACACGATTGGCCTAATACAATTTGGGTCCTCATGCTCATGCTAACAAGTTCCCCAACGAGGAGCTTAATATGGGGGAATTAGCTCAAGTGGTAGAGCGCTTGCTTCGCATGCGAGAGGCAGCGGGATCGATGCCCGCATTCTCCAACAGCTTTTTCATTGAAAAATGGAGCTCCGTTCCACAACAACCTTTGCACGTGTTTCGGAAAAGCAGCTCCAAAGTGTGGGACGATTCAACTCTCCCAGGTAGGAGCAAGGGAAGTGCGAGTTAGCTCAAACGCTGCAGCGCTTCCTTTGCCTGTCATATGCAGGGGAATCGATACTCGCAATCCCTGTGAGATTCAAATTGATGTCAAGTAAGCAGTCGAACCAGACTGTACTCATGCTGACGCTCACAAGTTCCCCAACGAGGAACTCTACATGGGGGATTAGCTCAAATGGTAGAGTGCTCGCTTTGCATGCGAGAGGTAGCGGGATCGATGCCCGCATCCTCCATAGGTGATGCTGTTTAACTGGCAAGATTTAGTTTCTTACGCAGGGGAATCGATACTCGCAATCCCTGTGAGATTCAAATTGATGTCAAGTAAGCAGTCGAGCCAGATTGTCAATTGTGACTCAAGACTGAGCAGTTTTTAACTCTTCCAAGGAAAATACACACATGTAAGGTGGGGGATTAGCTCAAATGGTAGAGCGCTCGCTTAGCATGCGAGAGGTAGCGGGATCGATGCCCGCATCCTCCACAGGTGATGCTGTTTAACTGGCAAGATTTAGTTCCTTTCCAAAGCAACATCTACAAGTATCGCATTGGCATGAAGGATGACGACACGATTGGCTTATTACAATTTGGGTCCTCATGCTGATGCTAACAAGTTCCCCAACGAGGAGCTTAATATGGGGGAATTAGCTCAAGTGGTAGAGCGCTTGCTTCGCATGCGAGAGGCAGCGGGATCGATGCCCGCATTCTCCAACAGCTTTTTCATTGAAAAATGGAGCTCCGTTCCACAACAACCTTTGCACGTGTTTCGGAAAAGCAGCTCCAAAGTGTGGGACGATTCAACTCTCCCAGGTAGGAGCAAGGGAAGTGCGAGTTAGCTCAAACGCTGCAGCGCTTCCTTTGCCTGTCATATGCAGGGGAATCGATACTCGCAATCCCTGTGAGATTCAAATTGATGTCAAGTAAGCAGTCGAACCAGACTGTACTCATGCTGACGCTCACAAGTTCCCCAACGAGGAACTCTACATGGGGGATTAGCTCAAATGGTAGAGCGCTCGCTTTGCATGCGAGAGGTAGAGGGATCGATGCCCGCATCCTCCATAGGTGATGCTGTTTAACTGGCAAGATTTAGTTTCTTACGCAGGGGAATCGATACTCGCAATCCCTGTGAGATTCAAATTGATGTCAAGTAAGCAGTCGAACCAGACTGTACTCATGCTGACGCTCACAAGTTCCCCAATGAGGAACTCTACATGGGGGATTAGCTCAAATGGTAGAGCGCTCGCTTAGCATGCGAGAGGTAGCTGGATCGATGCCCGCATCCTCCACAGGTGATGCTGTTTAACTGGCAAGATTTAGTTCCTTTCCAAAGCAACATTTACAAGAATCGCATTGGCATGAAGGATGACGACACGATTGGCCTAATACAATTTGGCTCCTCATGCTCATGCTAACAAGTTCCCCAACGAGGAGCTTAATATGGGGGAATTAGCTCAAGTGGTAGAGCGCTTGCTTCGCATGCGAGAGGCAGCGGGATCGATGCCCGCATTCTCCAACAGCTTTTTCATTGAAAAATGGAGCTCCGTTCCACAACAACCTTTGCACGTGTTTCGGAAAAGCAGCTCCAAAGTGTGGGACGATTCAACTCTCCCAGGTAGGAGCAAGGGAAGTGCGAGTTAGCTCAAACGCTGCAGCGCTTCCTTTGCCTGTCATATGCAGGGGAATCGATACTCGCAATCCCTGTGAGATTCAAATTGATGTCAAGTAAGCAGTCGAACCAGACTGTACTCATGCTGACGCTCACAAGTTCCCCAACGAGGAACTCTACATGGGGGATTAGCTCAAATGGTAGAGTGCTCGCTTTGCATGCGAGAGGTAGCGGGATCGATGCCCGCATCCTCCATAGGTGATGCTGTTTAACTGGCAAGATTTAGTTTCTTACGCAGGGGAATCGATACTCGCAATCCCTGTGAGATTCAAATTGATGTCAAGTAAGCAGTCGAGCCAGATTGTCAATTGTGACTCAAGACTGAGCAGTTTTTAACTCTTCCAAGGAAAATACACACATGTAAGGTGGGGGATTAGCTCAAATGGTAGAGCGCTCGCTTAGCATGCGAGAGGTAGCGGGATAGATGCCCGCATCCTCCACAGGTGATGCTGTTTAACTGGCAAGATTTAGTTCCTTTCCAAAGCAACATCTGCAAGTATCGCATTGGCATGAAGGATGACGACACGATTGGCTTAATACAATTTGGGTCCTCATGCTGATGCTAACAAGTTCCCCAACGAGGAGCTTAATATGGGGGAATTAGCTCAAGTGGTAGAGCGCTTGCTTCGCATGCGAGAGGCAGCGGGATCGATGCCCGCATTCTCCAACAGCTTTTTCATTGAAAAATGGAGCTCCGTTCCACAACAACCTTTGCACGTGTTTCGGAAAAGCAGCTCCAAAGTGTGGGACAATTCAACTCTCCCAGGTAGGAGCAAGGGAAGTGCGAGTTAGCTCAAACGCTGCAGCGCTTCCTTTGCCTGTCATATGCAGGGGAATCGATACTCGCAATCCCTGTGAGATTCAAATTGATGTCAAGTAAGCAGTCGAACCAGACTGTACTCATGCTGACGCTCACAAGTTCCCCAACAAGGAACTCTACATGGGGGATTAGCTCAAATGGTAGAACGCTCGCTTTGCATGCGAGAGGTAGCGGGATCGATGCCCGCATCCTCCATAGGTGATGCTGTTTAACTGGCAAGATTTAGTTTCTTACGCAGGGGAATCGATACTCGCAATCCCTGTGAGATTCAAATTGATGTCAAGTAAGCAGTCGAGCCAGATTGTCAATTGTGACTCAAGACTGAGCAGTTTTTAACTCTTCCAAGGAAAATACACACACGTAAGGTGGGGAATTAGCTCAAATGGTAGAGCGCTCGCTTAGCATGCGAGAGGTAGCGGGATCGATGCCCGCATCCTCCACAGGTGATGCTGTTTAACTGGCAAGATTTAGTTCCTTTCCAAAGCAACATCTACAAGAATCGCATTGGCATGAAGGATGACGACACGATTGGCCTAATACAATTTGGGTCCTCATGCTCATGCTAACAAGTTCCCCAACGAGGAGCTTAATATGGGGGAATTAGCTCAAGTGGTAGAGCGCTTGCTTCGCATGCGAGAGGCAGCGGGATCGATGCCCGCATTCTCCAACAGCTTTTTCATTGAAAAATGGAGCTCCGTTCCACAACAACCTTTGCACGTGTTTCGGAAAAGCAGCTCCAAAGTGTGGGACGATTCAACTCTCCCAGGTAGGAGCAAGGGAAGTGCGAGTTAGCTCAAACGCTGCAGCGCTTCCTTTGCCTGTCATATGCAGGGGAATCGATACTCGCAATCCCTGTGAGATTCAAATTGATGTCAAGTAAGCAGTCGAACCAGACTGTACTCATGCTGACGCTCACAAGTTCCCCAACGAGGAACTCTACATGGGGGATTAGCTCAAATGGTAGAGTGCTCGCTTTGCATGCGAGAGGTAGCGGGATCGATGCCCGCATCCTCCATAGGTGATGCTGTTTAACTGGCAAGATTTAGTTTCTTACGCAGGGGAATCGATACTCGCAATCCCTGTGAGATTCAAATTGATGTCAAGTAAGCAGTCGAGCCAGATTGTCAATTGTGACTCAAGACTGAGCAGTTTTTAACTCTTCCAAGGAAAATACACACATGTAAGGTGGGGGATTAGCTCAAATGGTAGAGCGCTCGCTTAGCATGCGAGAGGTAGCGGGATCGATGCCCGCATCCTCCACAGGTGATGCTGTTTAACTGGCAAGATTTAGTTCCTTTCCAAAGCAACATCTACAAGTATCGCATTGGCATGAAGGATGACGACACGATTGGCTTATTACAATTTGGGTCCTCATGCTGATGCTAACAAGTTCCCCAACGAGGAGCTTAATATGGGGGAATTAGCTCAAGTGGTAGAGCGCTTGCTTCGCATGCGAGAGGCAGCGGGATCGATGCCCGCATTCTCCAACAGCTTTTTCATTGAAAAATGGAGCTCCGTTCCACAACAACCTTTGCACGTGTTTCGGAAAAGCAGCTCCAAAGTGTGGGACGATTCAACTCTCCCAGGTAGGAGCAAGGGAAGTGCGAGTTAGCTCAAACGCTGCAGCGCTTCCTTTGCCTGTCATATGCAGGGGAATCGATACTCGCAATCCCTGTGAGATTCAAATTGATGTCAAGTAAGCAGTCGAACCAGACTGTACTCATGCTGACGCTCACAAGTTCCCCAACGAGGAACTCTACATGGGGGATTAGCTCAAATGGTAGAGCGCTCGCTTTGCATGCGAGAGGTAGAGGGATCGATGCCCGCATCCTCCATAGGTGATGCTGTTTAACTGGCAAGATTTAGTTTCTTACGCAGGGGAATCGATACTCGCAATCCCTGTGAGATTCAAATTGATGTCAAGTAAGCAGTCGAACCAGACTGTACTCATGCTGACGCTCACAAGTTCCCCAACGAGGAACTCTACATGGGGGATTAGCTCAAATGGTAGAGCGCTCGCTTTGCATGCGAGAGGTAGCGGGATCGATGCCCGCATCCTCCATAGGTGATGCTGTTTAACTGGCAAGATTTAGTTTCTTACGCAGGGGAATCGATACTCGCAATCCCTGTGAGATTCAAATTGATGTCAAGTAAGCAGTCGAGCCAGATTGTCGATTGTGACTCAAGACTGAGCAGTTTTTAACTCTTCCAAGGAAAACACACACACGTAAGGTGGGGGATTAGCTCAAATGGTAGAGCGCTCGCTTAGCATGCGAGAGGTAGCGGGATCGATGCCCGCGTCCTCCACAGGTGATGCTGTTTAACTGGCAAGATTTAGTTCCTTTCCAAAGCAACATCTACAAGAATCGCATTGGCATGAAGGATGACGACACGATTGGCCTAATACAATTTGGGTCCTCATGCTGATGCTAACAAGTTCCCCAACGAGGAGCTTAATATGGGGGAATTAGCTCAAGTGGTAGAGCGCTTGCTTCGCATGCGAGAGGCAGCGGGATCGATGCCCGCATTCTCCAACAGCTTTTTCATTGAAAAATGGAGCTCCGTTGCACAACAACCTTTGCACGTGTTTCGGAAAAGCAGCTCCAAAGTGTGGGACGATTCAACTCTCCCAGGTAGGAGCAAGGGAAGTGCGAGTTAGCTCAAACGCTGCAGCGCTTCCTTTGCCTGTCATATGCAGGGGAATCGATACTCGCAATCCCTGTGAGATTCAAATTGATGTCAAGTAAGCAGTCGAACCAGACTGTACTCATGCTGACGCTCACAAGTTCCCCAACGAGGAACTCTACATGGGGGATTAGCTCAAATGGTAGAGCGCTCGCTTTGCATGCGAGAGGTAGCGGGATCGATGCCCGCATCCTCCTTAGGTGATGCTGTTTAACTGGCAAGATTTAGTTTCTTACGCAGGGGAATCGATACTCGCAATCCCTGTGAGATTCAAATTGATGTCAAGTAAGCAGTCGAGCCAGATTGTCGATTGTGACTCAAGACTGAGCAGTTTTTAACTCTTCCAAGGAAAATACACACATGTAAGGTGGGGGATTAGCTCAAATGGTAGAGCGCTCGCTTAGCATGCGAGAGGTAGCGGGATCGATGCCCGCATCCTCCACAGGTGATGCTGTTTAACTGGCAAGATTTAGTTCCTTTCCAAAGCAACATCTACAAGTATCGCATTGGCATGAAGGATGACGACACGATTGGCTTAATACAATTTGGGTCCTCATGCTGATGCTAACAAGTTCCCCAACGAGGAGCTTAATATGGGGGAATTAGCTCAAGTGGTAGAGCGCTTGCTTCGCATGCGAGAGGCAGCGGGATCGATGCCCGCATTCTCCAACAGCTTTTTCATTGAAAAATGGAGCTCCGTTCCACAACAACCTTTGCACGTGTTTCGGAAAAGCAGCTCCAAAGTGTGGGACGATTCAACTCTCCCAGGTAGGAGCAAGGGAAGTGCGAGTTAGCTCAAACGCTGCAGCGCTTCCTTTGCCTGTCATATGCAGGGGAATCGATACTCGCAATCCCTGTGAGATTCAAATTGATGTCAAGTAAGCAGTCGAACCAGACTGTACTCATGCTGACGCTCACAAGTTCCCCAACGAGGAACTCTACATGGGGGATTAGCTCAAATGGTAGAGCGCTCGCTTTGCATGCGAGAGGTAGAGGGATCGATGCCCGCATCCTCCATAGGTGATGCTGTTTAACTGGCAAGATTTAGTTTCTTACGCAGGGGAATCGATACTCGCAATCCCTGTGAGATTCAAATTGATGTCAAGTAAGCAGTCGAACCAGACTGTACTCATGCTGACGCTCACAAGTTCCCCAACGAGGAACTCTACATGGGGGATTAGCGGCACCCGGGGCACATTCGACTGGCTATCGCGACCAATCAGCTACCTCGGTTCTAGGTTCGAGGGCCAATCGGATTCTCACCCCGTCCAATTGCGTCAGGCCGATTGAGCCAATCGGAACACGTACATCTCCAATTACGTCACACCGATAGCAACGGCGTCCACGACCCCAGAGACCCCCGCCGAAGATGTGAGATGAGTGACAGTAAGTCGCGTCAGTTCATTCATTGCAGGATACGCTATTTCCAGTTGTTAGAAGTACCGCACCGCAAAGGTAAATACATACATAGCTAATCAAAAAAATCATCCGTTTGACATTTCAATACATGTTATCGTTCATCGGGTCAATGACAAGTCATATCACGAATATTAGAGTTTGTCATTTCAGAGTTTGTCATGTACAGTAGCTAAAGTAGATTTCCTCAGGTACTGTAGTATTGGCTGTCATTTACTTTTTTTAAGGGATTACTAATAGGTTACTGTAGCGACAGATGTTATTCGGACTAGCAAACGCAATATTTAACCTGTTATATATTATAGATGTCACTGGGGACAAAACGAAATAAAGAGAACTTTTTCACTTGTGGTAATAAAGTGACCCAGAAAAGGTTTAAAAAAAATATTCCTCTGGAAATAGTAGCTAAATATTTGATATGTTAAAAAGCTACCTATAACAATAAATAAATGTTATTGTACTAGTGTGAAAAATCGCTCCTTTTACCTTTTAGATGTCGAGTTCAAAAAGCCACAAAAGTATGGGGGATGGGGAATGGATGTCCCGTTTGAGGAGGTTTGCCAGCTCTGGGGTTTGGCCTGCTGATGCAGGCAACAGGCCAGCCCCAAGACAGAAGAGGTGGTATGACCTCTTTCAAAAGGTATGTAAAATGACCAAAAGATCACTGAAAAAAAAATGGATGTATTCTGATGGCCTATAAAAGATTACTGAATTGCCAGAAATACCAGTCACAGTATGGGACCTTGATAAGGATAATGAACAGCAACTTCAGTGTCAATGTCATGTTTAGTCACCAATAGAAGATGATATGTCAAAATGGTCCATTTCTATTGGGTTGTTTTCTTAAAAAAAATTGTTTGTTTTATTTGGAACAGATTGAGAAGTGCCCGTTGCAGTTACGTGGCCAAAGAATGCTGTTTGGTGGGACACAGCAGTGTACTTGTGGCTTTCATAACCCAAAGGTAATGTGAATGAGACTTCTTGACACCAAAACACTAAAAGAATCACTTTGTGATGTGCTCAGTAATGTGATGTCTGACATGGATCTCTCTGTCCCTAATCCAGCCAACCACTGGACAAACTGTGGCAGAGACCTCTACCTGTGCTGCCCCTCCCCCACTGAGAACGACCTCAGCCTCTGCCTCTGCCTCAGCCCATGTCCCAGCACGGCCCACACTGACTTTGTCCATGGTGACTATTTCAATATTATTATTGTCATACAAGCTTTCAAATATGGACAACCACTGATTACATATGATGATGGCAAAATGGAAGAGCATTTCAGGTTTACAATGTAATCCTTTGATAAATGTCTCTAATTGTCACCACAGTTTTCTAAACCACGATTTGGAGGCTCACATGGCGCTGTTGCAAAGCCCAATGTGAATGTGGTTAGGAAAGCAAAGGTAAATATGATTATATGTAAATATATATTTATAGGTTAATATGAGCAAACCTAAATCTTAAGAGCTTGATTTGATTTCATTGAGCTCTACTTTTTACAAATGCTTCCCCCGCTCCTTCTCCCAGTCTCTGTCCAGTCCACCCACCATGACAGGAGACACCCAGGCCACTGCCAGCTCACCTACGGCCACTGTGAGGACCACCCCACCAGGCTTTGGTTCCCCTACGGCCACTGTGAGGACCACCCCACCAGGCTTTGGTTCCCCTAAGGCCTCTGTGAGGACCACCCCACCAGGCTTTGGTTCCCCTATGGCCTCTGTGAGGCCTAGAACACCATCAAGCCCTGCCATGGCTTTTGTGAGGACCGAATCACCGTTCTCAAAGCCCCCATCCACCCCCTACAAAGCCTCCGTGAGGACATCTTCCCGCTCCAGCCCTGCGACGACCTCTGTGAGGCCCAGCACAGCTTCCAGCCTCAGCACTGTCTCTGAGACCAGCACCAGCCCTACAACGGCTGCTGTAAGTGTTGTGTTCTTTGAACTGTTTTTTGTTTCATAGGATGAGGATGTTCTCATATGATTGGGCTATTCTGTTTTTGTAAATATATTTCTCTTGTTTTGTAACAGGATGTGCATGATGAGGATGAGCTTGCTGCCCCTGGCCCTGCTCCTGGCCCTGCTCCTGGCCCTGCTCCTGGCCCTGCTCCTGGTCCCACTCCTGACTTCTGGCTTCCTGTCAGAATGAAGGAGACAATCCCGGTTCAGGACCAGCGGTGGATTGCGTCCACCCTGTTTCAGTCTGGCAAGCTGCGTTTGAACTTGAAGCTCTGGTATGAGCCACCAGCCTCTGCCCTGATTTACCACCAGGCTCCAACACCGGACCGTTTTTTTGCCCACAGGCTCTTGGTATGGATGCCCTATCACTTGTGGAAAGTGAGGGTATTCTGCCAAACCTGTGGGAAGCAGCTGACGGGGTATGGTGTGCACAAGAGGGTGCGGAAGGTCCTGGACGTGGACCGGTACTACCTGATGGTGACGGAGACACTCAGGTGCACTGTGTGTCGCCTGACCCATCTGGCAACCAGTCAGGCTGTCCTGGACCAGCTGGACCTGCCTCACAGGAGGAAGTTCAGGATGATCCTGACACGCTTGTGAGTTAAAAATCTACAATCATTTTCTAATAATGCCTGCTGCAGGTCCTTACATAATTGAACAAGTTCTTGAAACTAATCGGTCTTTTCTTCAAGGTATGCTTGTGACATACGGGTCATCCGCATGTTGCGGGAACGGACCCTCGGCAACAGCCCGGCGTGCTTGGTGAAACAGCTGCGGGAGAACCATGGGGAGGAGTGGTTGGACCGCCTGGCCGACTACTTGGGGGAGTGTGCGGCCTTTGTTGACCAGCCCAGCCTCTTCCCAGTCACCTGCCAGGAGCCTCCACAGCCACTCGATGTCCCAACCAGCCGGTGGGTGCTGTCGGTGTACGGGAGGGACATCATCAGCCGTATGGACCATATAAAGGCGTCCATCACGTCAACCTTTGGGTCCATTTTAAAAATGGACTCCACCAAGAAGGTAATAAGATGAAGAAAATCCATTGTGGCAATTATGCCACAATGAAAACATGAATCCTCAATGATTTGTATTCTTATAAGCACACATACACACATATCCATGCCTTTGATTAAGACTGTAGTAATACATACATAAACTTCTGTGTTTAGTTAATAGATTTTCTTTTGAAAGCTCTCATGAAGTTTTTTGTGTACATTTTGTCATTTCAGATGACAAAGAAGCTGGCTGGTGCAGCAAAGGGGACTGCATTCTGGGTGACCTCGGTGGGGAACGAGATCGGCCAGGTCCTCGTCAGTGTCCTGACTGCCCAGGAGGGACCGGGGCTGGACCCGATGGTCTCTGGTCTCATTGAGAGGTACACCCAGGCAGGTGCAGCTCCCCCGGTCCTGCTCTATGTGGACTGTGGCTGCTGCTCGGAGGAGGGGGAGACCAAGCTTCAGGCCAGGTTTGGTGGGTGGCCAGACCTGAAGATAAGGCTGGACATCTGGCATTTTATGCGGCGGCTGGCCGTGGGATGCACCACCGATGCCCATGCCCTGTACCCCCTCTTTATGAGCCGCCTGTCTGTGTGCCTATTTGAGTGGGATGCAGCGGACGTAGCCCTACTGCGCAGGGTGAAGAGGGAGCAGCTCAGAAGGGAGGGTGTGCCCCTCATTACCAACGACATGGTGGACAAGGCCATCACCAAGGCTGAGCTGTCCCAGTTCTGCAGGCGGAGGACACGTGGAGTGGACGCCACGGTCCTCCGCATTGAGCAGCTGCTGCAGGAGCTGATGGGGGAGAAGGGGAGAGACCTGCTGGGAGTTCCGCTGCTGGACCAGGCAAAGATGGAGCACATCTGGCGCACCCAGAAGAGGCACGTGAAGTGCATCCAGGATGTGCCAGGTGTACTCCTGTACACGGAGACAGGCAGCTCCACCAGGGAGGGGATCCAGCTGACCACGTACAGGTGTGCAAGAGGCTCCACCTCCTTGGAGTCCTTCCACTGCCACCTGAACAGGTTTATTCCAGGTTGGTGTAGATTTCATCATCTTATCAATATTCTTACCAATGACATTTTATTCAAATAGCCTTGTTCATCATTGTTCACGTTCTCTCTTTTTTTTTTTAGGAACGAGTGCAAACCTGCTCAACTTCCAGCTGTACCTCCTGGAAGGCCTGAACAGGTGGAACCAAAACCGGGCAGCGGCCTCCATCACCACCAAGCGCATGGCGCTGTTGACGTACGCGGGGGACGTGCTGGAGTCCGTCAACAGCAACAGCCTGAAGGTTTTTGGAAGGAAGTATGTCCCCTCCTTCATCCCACCGAGAAAGTACACCGGTAAGTCTCGGCAAATATGAATACAAATAATTATGTTGTTAAGAGCTCAGTATTTATGCATTATGGTAAGTTCCATATCTGTTTTTTAATACTAATTAGCATTGCATTGTTGTTCATGTTCAGGAGAGTTGCTTGGGGTGAACTACCTGCTTAGGCAGACAGGGCAGCCCTTGCAGGACATGGACCCCGACTCTGAGGAGACAGACCAGCTGCTGGAGGACCACGCCACAGAGGAGGAACAGGCGGATGAAGGGTTTGAGGATGAAGGACAGGACCTCACTATCGGTAGTGTTTCGGAAGACTTCCCCTCTTCCGCCCTGCCTTCTACCACCCTGCCTGTGGTCCCCACCCTGCCACTCACCTCCTCCACCCTGCCTTCCACCACCCTGCCTGTGGTCCCCACCCTGCCACTCACCTCCTCCACCCTGCCTTCCACCACCCTGCCTGTGGTCCCCACCCTGCCACTCACCTCCTCCACCCTGCCTTCCATCACCTTGACTGTAACCACCTCTATCCTACCTGTCACCCCCACCACTCTGCCTGTCACCCCCATGCCTGTAGCTACCACCCTGCCTCCCCCCATAACCCAGCCCTGTGTCCCAGGTGCCTCCTCTCAGGTGCCTGAAGAACAGCTGGTATGTTAACTTTTTACTAGTAACTAACTGTCATTCATAGAAACTAACAAGTTCAGTAGATAGGAAAGTGTCTGAATACAAGCGCAATTGATTATTAGAAGCAACACACAGTAATTGACAGCAAACAAATAAAACACACAGCAGCAGCAGTCAATATAACAAACCTTTGCCATAAGGTGTTCAGCACTAAATGTCAAATTGTTGAATGTTTCAGGCTGTGGACGAGCATGGCATTCCAGGCATGGATCGAGTGGATAGACTGGCAGAGTGCTTAGTGGAGCTGAGGCATCAGACCAACATGACCCTCCATAACCAGCAGGTCAGCAAGACATGCATTGTACAACAGATATTTGTTTATGTATTTATAATATATAAATATATATAATATATGTTTTCTTTCCTTCTTAGGTCAGCAACATTGTGGGGCTGTGGCAAGACCTGCTGGATTATGACAAGCAGAGGGTGGTGTTTGCTGCGCGGCACCTGGATAGGCTCATCAAGGGGCGGTTCCGCCACAAAAAAAAGGTGGAGTTCACGCCAGGTGTGGAGAGTGTGGAGAGGTGTGTCCTGGGGTCCACTGGTTCGCCTGCTCAGTGGCCAGACTGCTGCCGCCTTGTGGAGGCCATCTTCGTCCGGCTCTCCGACATCCACAAGAGTCCCAGGAAGCAGGGGAAGAACTGCATGTCCAGGTGGACTCTGATCCTGCAGGACTACCGCAAGGTCCGGCAGCTCATCCTGGGCAATGGGGCCATCATGCAGGGCACCACCCTGCAGCTGGTGGAGGTGAACCAGTCGACCCTCTCCCAGTGGTACAACCGCAGGGTGAAGAAGCAGGATCTGGCTGTGTTGCAGCAGGGCATAAACTTGCCAGGTCCTCTGTCTGTGGCTGACGAGCCTCTCCTGCCTGCCAACGTCCGCCCTGCTGTTGTTCCACCTCAACCCCAGGGAGCAGCCCACACCTACCACCTGCCGCAGAGCACAGCAGGGCAGGCAAAAACCAAGAGGCGGGCAACATGTGCAGCCCCAGCACCACCTCCAGCGGTCCGACCCAGGCTGACAGCCCAGAGGCAGCTCTTCCCTGGTCCTTCAGCTGCCCTTGGAGGCCCCACTCCCATCCCTATCATGCCCCGCCCTACCCCCATTGCCCCTCGCCCTACCCATATCGCCCCTCGCCCTGCTGCCCACCCTACTGTGCTGTTTGTCTCCCGAGCCCCTGGTATAAGGCCACCCTCTGCCCCCTCTCCATTGATGGTCCCCCAAGCCCTGCGTTTTGTCCCACCCTCTTCCTGCACCACCCACCTTCCCCAGCTTCGTCCTGCTCCTGGTCCAGCTCCCCATGCCTACCAGAGGAGAGTGGAGGCCAACAAATGCTGGAGGTGTGGCCAGAACAGAACGGCAGAGACTGGCCACAGCCAGTATAAGGGGACTGTTTACTGCCCCTCTGCAGAGACTCTTTCCAGAGAGCAGTGGCTGGAGGAGCAAAAAAAAAAATGATTCTTTGGGCCTTTGTATATAGTTTTCATTGTTTAGATATAGTTAATGCTTAGATTTCCCCTGTGTATATAGTTTTCATTGTGTAAATATTGTAATTTAGCATATCATTTGCCTGTATATATATAGTTTTAATTGAAGTTGTTGTTCATATTTCTATTTTTACACTTGTGGATAAATGTTTCTATTTATCAACTATCTGTTGGTCAGTCCGTTGTTATTTCCCAATCACTACTCTTTCTAACCAAATACGGCAAGTCTACAAGAAGTAAGAGCAGCAAAAAGTGATTAACTTTACGCTTGCTTGCGCACATTGTTTAAAAATATTTAATATATGGATCATGCAAGTGTTGAAATGGTAAGTGCCGAAACCAAAAAGACAGAGCTTCAGATAAGAGCACACAAGCTCAGAAGCCACACAGTTTGAGCAATAGATAGATGGATGGATAGAGAGATAGATCTAACTAAAACAAACTAAAAACAGTACTCCTGTGCGGAGTGAATAAAAATAAAGGCGAATAGTGTAGTTAACTACGTAAAATATAAATAATGCACTCTAGTGGATACAAATGTTTTTCAAATTACACTAAATTAGGATAACATAATGTTTTGATAACATACACACTTGGAAACTCAAGTGGTTGTTTATTAGAAATAGTCAAAGGTGCCGTAGGTGGGACGCGAACCGCGGACCTTTGGTTCCATTCTACATCTTCCCCAAACGATGTAAAATTCGTCATTTCGGGTGTTTTTTCGAATTATCTTAAAATGTAACGGGTTAAAAATGTTTAAACTATGAATGGGGACTTTTGAGTTTCCCCTTTTCTCTCTTTTTCCTCTTTTTTCTCCCTCTTTTCTCCCTCTTTTCTCCCTTTTTCTTCCCCCTCCCTTCTCCCCCTTCTTCCCCCCTCAAACAGGCGATTGTTCCCCAGCTTTAGCGGAAATGGTAGAGCGCTCGCTTTGCATGCGAGAGGTAGCGGGATCGATGCCCGCATCCTCCATAGGTGATGCTGTTTAACTGGCAAGATTTAGTTTCTTACGCAGGGGAATCGATACTCGCAATCCCTGTGAGATTCAAATTGATGTCAAGTAAGCAATCGAGCCAGATTGTCGATTGTGACTCAAGACTGAGCAGTTTTTAACTCTTCCAAGGAAAACACACACACGTAAGGTGGGGGATTAGCGGCACCCGGGGCACATTCGACTGGCTATCGCGACCAATCAGCTACCTCGGTTCTAGGTTCGAGGGCCAATCGGATTCTCACCCCGTCCAATTGCGTCAGGCCGATTGAGCCAATCGGAACACGTACATCTCCAATTACGTCACACCGATAGCAACGGCGTCCACGACCCCAGAGACCCCCGCCGAAGATGTGAGATGAGTGACAGTAAGTCGCGTCAGTTCATTCATTGCAGGATACGCTATTTCCAGTTGTTAGAAGTACCGCACCGCAAAGGTAAATACATACATAGCTAATCAAAAAAATCATCCGTTTGACATTTCAATACATGTTATCGTTCATCGGGTCAATGACAAGTCATATCACGAATATTAGAGTTTGTCATTTCAGAGTTTGTCATGTACAGTAGCTAAAGTAGATTTCCTCAGGTACTGTAGTATTGGCTGTCATTTACTTTTTTTAAGGGATTACTAATAGGTTACTGTAGCGACAGATGTTATTCGGACTAGCAAACGCAATATTTAACCTGTTATATATTATAGATGTCACTGGGGACAAAACGAAATAAAGAGAACTTTTTCACTTGTGGTAATAAAGTGACCCAGAAAAGGTTTAAAAAAAATATTCCTCTGGAAATAGTAGCTAAATATTTGATATGTTAAAAAGCTACCTATAACAATAAATAAATGTTATTGTACTAGTGTGAAAAATCGCTCCTTTTACCTTTTAGATGTCGAGTTCAAAAAGCCACAAAAGTATGGGGGATGGGGAATGGATGTCCCGTTTGAGAAGGTTTGCCAGCTCTGGGGTTTGGCCTGCTGATGCAGGCAACAGGCCAGCCCCAAGACAGAAGAGGTGGTATGACCTCTTTCAAAAGGTATGTAAAATGACCAAAAGATCACTGAAAAGAAAATGGATGTATTCTGATGGCCTATAAAAGATTACTGAATTGCCAGAAATACCAGTCACAGTATGGGACCTTGATAAGGATAATGAACAGCAACTTCAGTGTCAATGTCATGTTTAGTCACCAATAGAAGATGATATGTCAAAATGGTCCATTTCTATTGGGTTGTTTTCTTAAAAAAAATTGTTTGTTTTATTTGGAACAGATTGAGAAGTGCCCGTTGCAGTTACGTGGCCAAAGAATGCTGTTTGGTGGGACACAGCAGTGTACTTGTGGCTTTCATAACCCAAAGGTAATGTGAATGAGACTTCTTGACACCAAAACACTAAAAGAATCACTTTGTGATGTGCTCAGTAATGTGATGTCTGACATGGATCTCTCTGTCCCTAATCCAGCCAACCACTGGACAAACTGTGGCAGAGACCTCTACCTGTGCTGCCCCTCCCCCACTGAGAACGACCTCAGCCTCTGCCTCTGCCTCAGCCCATGTCCCAGCACGGCCCACACTGACTTTGTCCATGGTGACTATTTCAATATTATTATTGTCATACAAGCTTTCAAATATGGACAACCACTGATTACATATGATGATGGCAAAATGGAAGAGCATTTCAGGTTTACAATGTAATCCTTTGATAAATGTCTCTAATTGTCACCACAGTTTTCTAAACCACGATTTGGAGGCTCACATGGCGCTGTTGCAAAGCCCAATGTGAATGTGGTTAGGAAAGCAAAGGTAAATATGATTATATGTAAATATATATTTATAGGTTAATATGAGCAAACCTAAATCTTAAGAGCTTGATTTGATTTCATTGAGCTCTACTTTTTACAAATGCTTCCCCCGCTCCTTCTCCCAGTCTCTGTCCAGTCCACCCACCATGACAGGAGACACCCAGGCCACTGCCAGCTCACCTACGGCCACTGTGAGGACCACCCCACCAGGCTTTGGTTCCCCTACGGCCACTGTGAGGACCACCCCACCAGGCTTTGGTTCCCCTAAGGCCTCTGTGAGGACCACCCCACCAGGCTTTGGTTCCCCTATGGCCTCTGTGAGGCCTAGAACACCATCAAGCCCTGCCATGGCTTTTGTGAGGACCGAATCACCGTTCTCAAAGCCCCCATCCACCCCCTACAAAGCCTCCGTGAGGACATCTTCCCGCTCCAGCCCTGCGACGACCTCTGTGAGGCCCAGCACAGCTTCCAGCCTCAGCACTGTCTCTGAGACCAGCACCAGCCCTACAACGGCTGCTGTAAGTGTTGTGTTCTTTGAACTGTTTTTTGTTTCATAGGATGAGGATGTTCTCATATGATTGGGCTATTCTGTTTTTGTAAATATATTTCTCTTGTTTTGTAACAGGATGTGCATGATGAGGATGAGCTTGCTGCCCCTGGCCCTGCTCCTGGCCCTGCTCCTGGCCCTGCTCCTGGCCCTGCTCCTGGCCCTGCTCCTGGCCCTGCTCCTGGTCCCACTCCTGACTTCTGGCTTCCTGTCAGAATGAAGGAGACAATCCCGGTTCAGGACCAGCGGTGGATTGCATCCACCCTGTTTCAGTCTGGCAAGCTGCGTTTGAACTTGAAGCTCTGGTATGAGCCACCAGCCTCTGCCCTGATTTACCACCAGGCTCCAACACCTGACCGTTTTTTTGCCCACAGGCTCTTGGTATGGATGCCCTATCACTTGTGGAAAGTGAGGGTATTCTGCCAAACCTGTGGGAAGCAGCTGACGGGGTATGGTGTGCACAAGAGGGTGCGGAAGGTCCTGGACGTGGACCGGTACTACCTGATGGTGACGGAGACACTCAGGTGCACTGTGTGTCGCCTGACCCATCTGGCAACCAGTCAGGCTGTCCTGGACCAGCTGGACCTGCCTCACAGGAGGAAGTTCAGGATGATCCTGACACGCTTGTGAGTTAAAAATCTACAATCATTTTCTAATAATGCCTGCTGCAGGTCCTTACATAATTGAACAAGTTCTTGAAACTAATCGGTCTTTTCTTCAAGGTATGCTTGTGACATACGGGTCATCCGCATGTTGCGGGAACGGACCCTCGGCAACAGCCCGGCGTGCTTGGTGAAACAGCTGCGGGAGAACCATGGGGAGGAGTGGTTGGACCGCCTGGCCGACTACTTGGGGGAGTGTGCGGCCTTTGTTGACCAGCCCAGCCTCTTCCCAGTCACCTGCCAGGAGCCTCCACAGCCACTCGATGTCCCAACCAGCCGGTGGGTGCTGTCGGTGTACGGGAGGGACATCATCAGCCGTATGGACCATATAAAGGCGTCCATCACGTCAACCTTTGGGTCCATTTTAAAAATGGACTCCACCAAGAAGGTAATAAGATGAAGAAAATCCATTGTGGCAATTATGCCACAATGAAAACATGAATCCTCAATGATTTGTATTCTTATAAGCACACATACACACATATCCATGCCTTTGATTAAGACTGTAGTAATACATACATAAACTTCTGTGTTTAGTTAATAGATTTTCTTTTGAAAGCTCTCATGAAGTTTTTTGTGTACATTTTGTCATTTCAGATGACAAAGAAGCTGGCTGGTGCAGCAAAGGGGACTGCATTCTGGGTGACCTCGGTGGGGAACGAGATCGGCCAGGTCCTCGTCAGTGTCCTGACTGCCCAGGAGGGACCGGGGCTGGACCCGATGGTCTCTGGTCTCATTGAGAGGTACACCCAGGCAGGTGCAGCTCCCCCGGTCCTGCTCTATGTGGACTGTGGCTGCTGCTCGGAGGAGGGGGAGACCAAGCTTCAGGCCAGGTTTGGTGGGTGGCCAGACCTGAAGATAAGGCTGGACATCTGGCATTTTATGCGGCGGCTGGCCGTGGGATGCACCACCGATGCCCATGCCCTGTACCCCCTCTTTATGAGCCGCCTGTCTGTGTGCCTATTTGAGTGGGATGCAGCGGACGTAGCCCTACTGCGCAGGGTGAAGAGGGAGCAGCTCAGAAGGGAGGGTGTGCCCCTCATTACCAACGACATGGTGGACAAGGCCATCACCAAGGCTGAGCTGTCCCAGTTCTGCAGGCGGAGGACACGTGGAGTGGACGCCACGGTCCTCCGCATTGAGCAGCTGCTGCAGGAGCTGATGGGGGAGAAGGGGAGAGACCTGCTGGGAGTTCCGCTGCTGGACCAGGCAAAGATGGAGCACATCTGGCGCACCCAGAAGAGGCACGTGAAGTGCATCCAGGATGTGCCAGGTGTACTCCTGTACACGGAGACAGGCAGCTCCACCAGGGAGGGGATCCAGCTGACCACGTACAGGTGTGCAAGAGGCTCCACCTCCTTGGAGTCCTTCCACTGCCACCTGAACAGGTTTATTCCAGGTTGGTGTAGATTTCATCATCTTATCAATATTCTTACCAATGACATTTTATTCAAATAGCCTTGTTCATCATTGTTCACGTTCTCTCTTTTTTTTTTTAGGAATGAGTGCAAACCTGCTCAACTTCCAGCTGTACCTCCTGGAAGGCCTGAACAGGTGGAACCAAAACCGGGCAGCGGCCTCCATCACCACCAAGCGCATGGCGCTGTTGACGTACGCGGGGGACGTGCTGGAGTCCGTCAACAGCAACAGCCTGAAGGTTTTTGGAAGGAAGTATGTCCCCTCCTTCATCCCACCGAGAAAGTACACCGGTAAGTCTCGGCAAATATGAATACAAATAATTATGTTGTTAAGAGCTCAGTATTTATGCATTATGGTAAGTTCCATATCTGTTTTTTAATACTAATTAGCATTGCATTGTTGTTCATGTTCAGGAGAGGTGCTTGGGGTGAACTACCTGCTTAGGCAGACAGGGCAGCCCTTGCAGGACATGGACCCCGACTCTGAGGAGACAGACCAGCTGCTGGAGGACCACGCCACAGAGGAGGAACAGGCGGATGAAGGGTTTGAGGATGAAGGACAGGACCTCACTATCGGTAGTGTTTCGGAAGACTTCCCCTCTTCCGCCCTGCCTTCTACCACCCTGCCTGTGGTCCCCACCCTGCCACTCACCTCCTCCACCCTGCCTTCCACCACCCTGCCTGTGGTCCCCACCCTGCCACTCACCTCCTCCACCCTGCCTTCCACCACCCTGCCTGTGGTCCCCACCCTGCCACTCACCTCCTCCACCCTGCCTTCCATCACCTTGACTGTAACCACCTCTATCCTACCTGTCACCCCCACCACTCTGCCTGTCACCCCCATGCCTGTAGCTACCACCCTGCCTCCCCCCATAACCCAGCCCTGTGTCCCAGGTGCCTCCTCTCAGGTGCCTGAAGAACAGCTGGTATGTTAACTTTTTACTAGTAACTAACTGTCATTCATAGAAACTAACAAGTTCAGTAGATAGGAAAGTGTCTGAATACAAGCGCAATTGATTATTAGAAGCAACACACAGTAATTGACAGCAAACAAATAAAACACACAGCAGCAGCAGTCAATATAACAAACCTTTGCCATAAGGTGTTCAGCACTAAATGTCAAATTGTTGAATGTTTCAGGCTGTGGACGAGCATGGCATTCCAGGCATGGATCGAGTGGATAGACTGGCAGAGTGCTTAGTGGAGCTGAGGCATCAGACCAACATGACCCTCCATAACCAGCAGGTCAGCAAGACATGCATTGTACAACAGATATTTGTTTATGTATTTATAATATATAAATATATATAATATATGTTTTCTTTCCTTCTTAGGTCAGCAACATTGTGGGGCTGTGGCAAGACCTGCTGGATTATGACAAGCAGAGGGTGGTGTTTGCTGCGCGGCACCTGGATAGGCTCATCAAGGGGCGGTTCCGCCACAAAAAAAAGGTGGAGTTCACGCCAGGTGTGGAGAGTGTGGAGAGGTGTGTCCTGGGGTCCACTGGTTCGCCTGCTCAGTGGCCAGACTGCTGCCGCCTTGTGGAGGCCATCTTCGTCCGGCTCTCCGACATCCACAAGAGTCCCAGGAAGCAGGGGAAGAACTGCATGTCCAGGTGGACTCTGATCCTGCAGGACTACCGCAAGGTCCGGCAGCTCATCCTGGGCAATGGGGCCATCATGCAGGGCACCACCCTGCAGCTGGTGGAGGTGAACCAGTCGACCCTCTCCCAGTGGTACAACCGCAGGGTGAAGAAGCAGGATCTGGCTGTGTTGCAGCAGGGCATAAACTTGCCAGGTCCTCTGTCTGTGGCTGACGAGCCTCTCCTGCCTGCCAACGTCCGCCCTGCTGTTGTTCCACCTCAACCCCAGGGAGCAGCCCACACCTACCACCTGCCGCAGAGCACAGCAGGGCAGGCAAAAACCAAGAGGCGGGCAACATGTGCAGCCCCAGCACCACCTCCAGCGGTCCGACCCAGGCTGACAGCCCAGAGGCAGCTCTTCCCTGGTCCTTCAGCTGCCCTTGGAGGCCCCACTCCCATCCCTATCATGCCCCGCCCTACCCCCATTGCCCCTCGCCCTACCCATATCGCCCCTCGCCCTGCTGCCCACCCTACTGTGCTGTTTGTCTCCCGAGCCCCTGGTATAAGGCCACCCTCTGCCCCCTCTCCATTGATGGTCCCCCAAGCCCTGCGTTTTGTCCCACCCTCTTCCTGCACCACCCACCTTCCCCAGCTTCGTCCTGCTCCTGGTCCAGCTCCCCATGCCTACCAGAGGAGAGTGGAGGCCAACAAATGCTGGAGGTGTGGCCAGAACAGAACGGCAGAGACTGGCCACAGCCAGTATAAGGGGACTGTTTACTGCCCCTCTGCAGAGACTCTTTCCAGAGAGCAGTGGCTGGAGGAGCAAAAAAAAAAATGATTCTTTGGGCCTTTGTATATAGTTTTCATTGTTTAGATATAGTTAATGCTTAGATTTCCCCTGTGTATATAGTTTTCATTGTGTAAATATTGTAATTTAGCATATCATTTGCCTGTATATATATAGTTTTAATTGAAGTTGTTGTTCATATTTCTATTTTTACACTTGTGGATAAATGTTTCTATTTATCAACTATCTGTTGGTCAGTCCGTTGTTATTTCCCAATCACTACTCTTTCTAACCAAATACGGCAAGTCTACAAGAAGTAAGAGCAGCAAAAAGTGATTAACTTTACGCTTGCTTGCGCACATTGTTTAAAAATATTTAATATATGGATCATGCCAGTGTTGAAATGGTAAGTGCCGAAACCAAAAAGACAGAGCTTCAGATAAGAGCACACAAGCTCAGAAGCCACACAGTTTGAGCAATAGATAGATGGATGGATAGAGAGATAGATCTAACTAAAACAAACTAAAAACAGTACTCCTGTGCGGAGTGAATAAAAATAAAGGCGAATAGTGTAGTTAACTACGTAAAATATAAATAATGCACTCTAGTGGATACAAATGTTTTTCAAATTACACTAAATTAGGATAACATAATGTTTTGATAACATACACACTTGGAAACTCAAGTGGTTGTTTATTAGAAATAGTCAAAGGTGCCGTAGGTGGGACGCGAACCGCGGACCTTTGGTTCCATTCTACATCTTCCCCAAACGATGTAAAATTCGTCATTTCGGGTGTTTTTTCGAATTATCTTAAAATGTAACGGGTTAAAAATGTTTAAACTATGAATGGGGACTTTTGAGTTTCCCCTTTTCTCTCTTTTTCCTCTTTTTTCTCCCTCTTTTCTCCCTCTTTTCTCCCTTTTTCTTCCCCCTCCCTTCTCCCCCTTCTTCCCCCCTCAAACAGGCGATTGTTCCCCAGCTTTAGCTCAAATGGTAGAGCGCTCGCTTAGCATGCGAGAGGTAGCGGGATCGATGCCCGCATCCTCCACAGGTGATGCTGTTTAACTGGCAAGATTTAGTTCCTTTCCAAAGCAACATCTACAAGAATCGCATTGGCATGAAGGATGACGACACGATTGGCCTAATACAATTTGGGTCCTCATGCTGATGCTAACAAGTTCCCCAACGAGGAGCTTAATATGGGGGAATTAGCTCAAGTGGTAGAGCGCTTGCTTCGCATGCGAGAGGCAGCGGGATCGATGCCCGCATTCTCCAACAGCTTTTTCATTGAAAAATGGAGCTCCGTTGCACAACAACCTTTGCACGTGTTTCGGAAAAGCAGCTCCAAAGTGTGGGACGATTCAACTCTCCCAGGTAGGAGCAAGGGAAGTGCGAGTTAGCTCAAACGCTGCAGCGCTTACTTTGCCTGTCATATGCAGGGGAATCGATACTCGCAATCCCTGTGAGATTCAAATTGATGTCAAGTAAGCAGTCGAACCAGACTGTACTCATGCTGACGCTCACAAGTTCCCCAACGAGGAACTCTACATGGGGGATTAGCTCAAATGGTAGAGCGCTCGCTTTGCATGCGAGAGGTAGCGGGATCGATGCCCGCATCCTCCTTAGGTGATGCTGTTTAACTGGCAAGATTTAGTTTCTTACGCAGGGGAATCGATACTCGCAATCCCTGTGAGATTCAAATTGATGTCAAGTAAGCAGTCGAGCCAGATTGTCGATTGTGACTCAAGACTGAGCAGTTTTTAACTCTTCCAAGGAAAATACACACACGTAAGGTGGGGGATTAGCTCAAATGGTAGAACGCTCGCTTTGCATGCGAGAGGTAGCGGGATCGATGCCCGCATCCTCCACAGGTGATGCTGTTTAACTGGCAAGATTTAGTTCCTTTCCAAAGCAACATCTACAAGAATCGCATTGGCATGAAGGATGACGACACGATTGGCCTAATACAATTTGGGTCCTCATGCTGATGCTAACAAGTTCCCCAACGAGGAGCTTAATATGGGGGAATTAGCTCAAGTGGTAGAGCGCTTGCTTCGCATGCGAGAGGCAGCGGGATCGATGCCCGCATTCTCCAACAGCTTTTTCATTGAAAAATGGAGCTCCGTTCCACAACAACCTTTGCACGTGTTTCGGAAAAGCAGCTCCAAAGTGTGGGACGATTCAACTCTCCCAGGTAGGAGCAAGGGAAGTGCGAGTTAGCTCAAACGCTGCAGCGCTTCCTTTGCCTGTCATATGCAGGGGAATCGATACTCGCAATCCCTGTGAGATTCAAATTGATGTCAAGTAAGCAGTCGAACCAGACTGTACTCATGCTGACGCTCACAAGTTCCCCAACGAGGAACTCTACATGGGGGATTAGCTCAAATGGTAGAGCGCTCGCTTTGCATGCGAGAGGTAGCGGGATCGATGCCCGCATCCTCCATAGGTGATGCTGTTTAACTGGCAAGATTTAGTTTCTTACGCAGGGGAATCGATACTCGCAATCCCTGTGAGATTCAAATTGATGTCAAGTAAGCAGTCGAACCAGACTGTACTCATGCTGACGCTCACAAGTTCCCCAACGAGGAACTCTACATGGGGGATTAGCTCAAATGGTAGAGCGCTCGCTTTGCATGCGAGAGGTAGCGGGATCGATGCCCGCATCCTCCACAGGTGATGCTGTTTAACTGGCAAGATTTAGTTCCTTTCCAAAGCAACATTTATAAGAATCGCATTGGCATGAAGGATGACGACACGATTGGCCTAATACAATTTGGGTCCTCATGCTGATGCTAACAAGTTCCCCAACGAGGAGCTTCATATGGGGGAATTAGCTCAAGTGGTAGAGCGCTTGCTTCGCATGCGAGAGGCAGCGGGATCGATGCCCGCATTGTCCAACAGCTTTTTCATTGAAAAATGGAGCTCCGTTCCACAACAACCTTTGCACGTGTTTCGGAAAAGCAGCTCCAAAGTGTGGGACAATTCAACTCTCCCAGGTAGGAGCAAGGGAAGTGCGAGTTAGCTCAAACGCTGCAGCGCTTCCTTTGCCTGTCATATGCAGGGGAATCGATACTCGCAATCCCTGTGAGATTCAAATTGATGTCAAGTAAGCAGTCGAACCAGACTGTACTCATGCTGACGCTCACAAGTTCCCCAACGAGGAACTCTACATGGGGGATTAGCTCAAATGGTAGAGCGCTCGCTTTGCATGCGAGAGGTAGCGGGATCGATGCCCGCATCCTCCATAGGTGATGCTGTTTAACTGGCAAGATTTAGTTTCTTACGCAGGGGAATCGATACTCGCAATCCCTGTGAGATTCAAATTGATGTCAAGTAAGCAGTCGAGCCAGATTGTCGATTGTGACTCAAGACTGAGCAGTTTTTAACTCTTCCAAGGAAAATACACACATGTAAGGTGGGGGATTAGCTCAAATGGTAGAGCGCTCGCTTAGCATGCGAGAGGTAGCGGGATCGATGCCCGCATCCTCCACAGGTGATGCTGTTTAACTGGCAAGATTTAGTTCCTTTCCAAAGCAACATCTACAAGAATCGCATTGGCATGAAGGATGACGACACGATTGGCCTAATACAATTTGGGTCCTCATGCTGATGCTAACAAGTTCCCCAACGAGGAGCTTAGTATGGGGGAATTAGCTCAAGTGGTAGAGCGCTTGCTTCGCATGCGAGAGGCAGCGGGATCGATGCCCGCATTCTCCAACAGCTTTTTCATTGAAAAATGGAGCTCCGTTCCACAACAACCTTTGCACGTGTTTCGGAAAAGCAGCTCCAAAGTGTGGGACGATTCAACTCTCCCAGGTAGGAGCAAGGGAAGTGCGAGTTAGCTCAAACGCTGCAGCGCTTCCTTTGCCTGTCATATGCAGGGGAATCGATACTCGCAATCCCTGTGAGATTCAAATTGATGTCAAGTAAGCAGTCGAACCAGACTGTACTCATGCTGACGCTCACAAGTTCCCCAACGAGGAACTCTACATGGGGGATTAGCTCAAATGGTAGAGCGCTCGCTTAGCATGCGAGAGGTAGCGGGATCGATGCCCGCATCCTCCACAGGTGATGCTGTTTAACTGGCAAGATTTAGTTCCTTTCCAAAGCAACATTTACAAGAATCGCATTGGCATGAAGGATGACGACACGATTGGCCTAATACAATTTGGGTCCTCATGCTGATGCTAACAAGTTCCCCAACGAGGAGCTTCATATGGGGGAATTAGCTCAAGTGGTAGAGCGCTTGCTTCGCATGCGAGAGGCAGCGGGATCGATGCCCGCATTCTCCAACAGCTTTTTCATTGAAAAATGGAGCTCCGTTCCACAACAACCTTTGCACGTGTTTCGGAAAAGCAGCTCCAAAGTGTGGGACGATTCAACTCTCCCAGGTAGGAGCAAGGGAAGTGCGAGTTAGCTCAAACGCTGCAGCGCTTCCTTTGCCTGTCATATGCAGGGGAATCGATACTCGCAATCCCTGTGAGATTCAAATTGATGTCAAGTAAGCAGTCGAACCAGACTGTACTCATGCTGACGCTCACAAGTTCCCCAACGAGGAACTCTACATGGGGGATTAGCTCAAATGGTAGAGCGCTCGCTTTGCATGCGAGAGGTAGCGGGATCGATGCCCGCATCCTCCATAGGTGATGCTGTTTAACTGGCAAGATTTAGTTTCTTACGCAGGGGAATCGATACTCGCAATCCCTGTGAGATTCAAATTGATGTCAAGTAAGCAGTCGAACCAGACTGTACTCATGCTGACGCTCACAAGTTCCCCAACGAGGAACTCTACATGGGGGATTAGCTCAAATGGTAGAGCGCTCGCTTTGCATGCGAGAGGTAGCGGGATCGATGCCCGCATCCTCCACAGGTGATGCTGTTTAACTGGCAAGATTTAGTTCCTTTCCAAAGCAACATTTATAAGAATCGCATTGGCATGAAGGATGACGACACGATTGGCCTAATACAATTTGGGTCCTCATGCTGATGCTAACAAGTTCCCCAACGAGGAGCTTCATATGGGGGAATTAGCTCAAGTGGTAGAGCGCTTGCTTCGCATGCGAGAGGCAGCGGGATCGATGCCCGCATTCTCCAACAGCTTTTTCATTGAAAAATGGAGCTCCGTTCCACAACAACCTTTGCACGTGTTTCGGAAAAGCAGCTCCAAAGTGTGGGACAATTCAACTCTCCCAGGTAGGAGCAAGGGAAGTGCGAGTTAGCTCAAACGCTGCAGCGCTTCCTTTGCCTGTCATATGCAGGGGAATCGATACTCGCAATCCCTGTGAGATTCAAATTGATGTCAAGTAAGCAGTCGAACCAGACTGTACTCATGCTGACGCTCACAAGTTCCCCAACGAGGAACTCTACATGGGGGATTAGCTCAAATGGTAGAGCGCTCGCTTTGCATGCGAGAGGTAGCGGGATCGATGCCCGCATCCTCCATAGGTGATGCTGTTTAACTGGCAAGATTTAGTTTCTTACGCAGGGGAATCGATACTCGCAATCCCTGTGAGATTCAAATTGATGTCAAGTAAGCAGTCGAGCCAGATTGTCGATTGTGACTCAAGACTGAGCAGTTTTTAACTCTTCCAAGGAAAATACACACATGTAAGGTGGGGGATTAGCTCAAATGGTAGAGCGCTCGCTTAGCATGCGAGAGGTAGCGGGATCGATGCCCGCATCCTCCACAGGTGATGCTGTTTAACTGGCAAGATTTAGTTCCTTTCCAAAGCAACATCTACAAGAATCGCATTGGCATGAAGGATGACGACACGATTGGCCTAATACAATTTGGGTCCTCATGCTGATGCTAACAAGTTCCCCAACGAGGAGCTTAGTATGGGGGAATTAGCTCAAGTGGTAGAGCGCTTGCTTCGCATGCGAGAGGCAGCGGGATCGATGCCCGCATTCTCCAACAGCTTTTTCATTGAAAAATGGAGCTCCGTTCCACAACAACCTTTGCACGTGTTTCGGAAAAGCAGCTCCAAAGTGTGGGACGATTCAACTCTCCCAGGTAGGAGCAAGGGAAGTGCGAGTTAGCTCAAACGCTGCAGCGCTTCCTTTGCCTGTCATATGCAGGGGAATCGATACTCGCAATCCCTGTGAGATTCAAATTGATGTCAAGTAAGCAGTCGAACCAGACTGTACTCATGCTGACGCTCACAAGTTCCCCAACGAGGAACTCTACATGGGGGATTAGCTCAAATGGTAGAGCGCTCGCTTAGCATGCGAGAGGTAGCGGGATCGATGCCCGCATCCTCCACAGGTGATGCTGTTTAACTGGCAAGATTTAGTTCCTTTCCAAAGCAACATTTACAAGAATCGCATTGGCATGAAGGATGACGACACGATTGGCCTAATACAATTTGGGTCCTCATGCTGATGCTAACAAGTTCCCCAACGATGAGCTTAATATGGGGGAATTAGCTCAAGTGGTAGAGCGCTTGCTTCGCATGCGAGAGGCAGCGGGATCGATGCCCGCATTCTCCAACAGCTTTTTCATTGAAAAATGGAGCTCTGTTCCACAACAACCTTTGCACGTGTTTCGGAAAAGCAGCTCCAAAGTGTGGGACGATTCAACTCTCCCAGGTAGGAGCAAGGGAAGTGCGAGTTAGCTCAAACGCTGCAGCGCTTCCTTTGCCTGTCATATGCAGGGGAATCGATACTCGCAATCCCTGTGAGATTCAAATTGATGTCAAGTAAGCAGTCGAACCAGACTGTACTCATGCTGACGCTCACAAGTTCCCCAACGAGGAACTCTACATGGGGGATTAGCTCAAATGGTAGAGCGCTCGCTTTGCATGCGAGAGGTAGCGGGATCGATGCCCGCATCCTCCATAGGTGATGCTGTTTAACTGGCAAGATTTAGTTTCTTACGCAGGGGAATCGATACTCGCAATCCCTGTGAGATTCAAATTGATGTCAAGTAAGCAGTCGAGCCAGATTGTCGATTGTGACTCAAGACTGAGCAGTTTTTAACTCTTCCAAGGAAAATACACACATGTAAGGTGGGGGATTAGCTCAAATGGTAGAGCGCTCGCTTAGCATGCGAGAGGTAGCGGGATCGATGCCCGCATCCTCCACAGGTGATGCTGTTTAACTGGCAAGATTTAGTTCCTTTCCAAAGCAACATCTACAAGAATCGCATTGGCATGAAGGATGACGACACGATTGGCCTAATACAATTTGGGTCCTCATGCTGATGCTAACAAGTTCCCCAACGAGGAGCTTAGTATGGGGGAATTAGCTCAAGTGGTAGAGCGCTTGCTTCGCATGCGAGAGGCAGCGGGATCGATGCCGGCATTCTCCAACAGCTTTTTCATTGAAAAATGGAGCTCCGTTCCACAACAACCTTTGCACGTGTTTCAGAAAAGCAGCTCCAAAGTGTGGGACGATTCAACTCTCCCAGGTAGGAGCAAGGGAAGTGCGAGTTAGCTCAAACGCTGCAGCGCTTCCTTTGCCTGTCATATGCAGGGGAATCGATACTCGCAATCCCTGTGAGATTCAAATTGATGTCAAGTAAGCAGTCGAACCAGACTGTACTCATGCTGACGCTCACAAGTTCCCCAACGAGGAACTCTACATGGGGGATTAGCGGCACCCGGGGCACATTCGACTGGCTATCGCGACCAATCAGCTACCTCGGTTCTAGGTTCGAGGGCCAATCGGATTCTCACCCCGTCCAATTGCGTTAGGCCGATTGAGCCAATCGGAACACGTACATCTCCAATTACGTCACACCGATAGCAACGGCGTCCACGACCCCAGAGACCCCCGCCGAAGATGTGAGATGAGTGACAGTAAGTCACGTCAGTTCATTCATTGCAGGATACGCTATTTCCAGTTGTTAGAAGTACCGCACCGCAAAGGTAAATACATACATAGCTAATCAAAAAAATCATCCGTTTGACATTTCAATACATGTTATCGTTCATCGGGTCAATGACAAGTCATATCACGAATATTAGAGTTTGTCATTTCAGAGTTTGTCATGTACAGTAGCTAAAGTAGATTTCCTCAGGTACTGTAGTATTGGCTGTCATTTACTTTTTTTAAGGGATTACTAATAGGTTACTGTAGCGACAGATGTTATTCGGACTAGCAAACGCAATATTTAACCTGTTATATATTATAGATGTCACTGGGGACAAAACGAAATAAAGAGAACTTTTTCACTTGTGGTAATAAAGTGACCCAGAAAAGGTTTAAAAAAAATATTCCTCTGGAAATAGTAGCTAAATATTTGATATGTTAAAAAGCTACCTATAACAATAAATAAATGTTATTGTACTAGTGTGAAAAATCGCTCCTTTTACCTTTTAGATGTCGAGTTCAAAAAGCCACAAAAGTATGTGGGATGGGGAATGGATGTCCCGTTTGAGGAGGTTTGCCAGCTCTGGGGTTTGGCCTGCTGATGCAGGCAACAGGCCAGCCCCAAGACAGAAGAGGTGGTATGACCTCTTTCAAAAGGTATGTAAAATGACCAAAAGATCACTGAAAAAAAAATGGATGTATTCTGATGGCCTATAAAAGATTACTGAATTGCCAGAAATACCAGTCACAGTATGGGACCTTGATAAGGATAATGAACAGCAACTTCAGTGTCAATGTCATGTTTAGTCACCAATAGAAGATGATATGTCAAAATGGTCCATTTCTATTGGGTTGTTTTCTTAAAAAAAATTGTTTGTTTTATTTGGAACAGATTGAGAAGTGCCCGTTGCAGTTACGTGGCCAAAGAATGCTGTTTGGTGGGACACAGCAGTGTACTTGTGGCTTTCATAACCCAAAGGTAATGTGAATGAGACTTCTTGACACCAAAACACTAAAAGAATCACTTTGTGATGTGCTCAGTAATGTGATGTCTGACATGGATCTCTCTGTCCCTAATCCAGCCAACCACTGGACAAACTGTGGCAGAGACCTCTACCTGTGCTGCCCCTCCCCCACTGAGAACGACCTCAGCCTCTGCCTCTGCCTCAGCCCATGTCCCAGCACGGCCCACACTGACTTTGTCCATGGTGACTATTTCAATATTATTATTGTCATACAAGCTTTCAAATATGGACAACCACTGATTACATATGATGATGGCAAAATGGAAGAGCATTTCAGGTTTACAATGTAATCCTTTGATAAATGTCTCTAATTGTCACCACAGTTTTCTAAACCACGATTTGGAGGCTCACAGGGCGCTGTTGCAAAGCCCAATGTGAATGTGGTTAGGAAAGCAAAGGTAAATATGATTATATGTAAATATATATTTATAGGTTAATATGAGCAAACCTAAATCTTAAGAGCTTGATTTGATTTCATTGAGCTCTACTTTTTACAAATGCTTCCCCCGCTCCTTCTCCCAGTCTCTGTCCAGTCCACCCACCATGACAGGAGACACCCAGGCCACTGCCAGCTCACCTACGGCCACTGTGAGGACCACCCCACCAGGCTTTGGTTCCCCTACGGCCACTGTGAGGACCACCCCACCAGGCTTTGGTTCCCCTAAGGCCTCTGTGAGGACCACCCCACCAGGCTTTGGTTCCCCTATGGCCTCTGTGAGGCCTAGAACACCATCAAGCCCTGCCATGGCTTTTGTGAGGACCGAATCACCGTTCTCAAAGCCCCCATCCACCCCCTACAAAGCCTCCGTGAGGACATCTTCCCGCTCCAGCCCTGCGACGACCTCTGTGAGGCCCAGCACAGCTTCCAGCCTCAGCACTGTCTCTGAGACCAGCACCAGCCCTACAACGGCTGCTGTAAGTGTTGTGTTCTTTGAACTGTTTTTTGTTTCATAGGATGAGGATGTTCTCATATGATTGGGCTATTCTGTTTTTGTAAATATATTTCTCTTGTTTTGTAACAGGATGTGCATGATGAGGATGAGCTTGCTGCCCCTGGCCCTGCTCCTGGCCCTGCTCCTGGCCCTGCTCCTGGCCCTGCTCCTGGCCCTGCTCCTGGTCCCACTCCTGACTTCTGGCTTCCTGTCAGAATGAAGGAGACAATCCCGGTTCAGGACCAGCGGTGGATTGCGTCCACCCTGTTTCAGTCTGGCAAGCTGCGTTTGAACTTGAAGCTCTGGTATGAGCCACCAGCCTCTGCCCTGATTTACCACCAGGCTCCAACACCGGACCGTTTTTTTGCCCACAGGCTCTTGGTATGGATGCCCTATCACTTGTGGAAAGTGAGGGTATTCTGCCAAACCTGTGGGAAGCAGCTGACGGGGTATGGTGTGCACAAGAGGGTGCGGAAGGTCCTGGACGTGGACCGGTACTACCTGATGGTGACGGAGACACTCAGGTGCACTGTGTGTCGCCTGACCCATCTGGCAACCAGTCAGGCTGTCCTGGACCAGCTGGACCTGCCTCACAGGAGGAAGTTCAGGATGATCCTGACACGCTTGTGAGTTAAAAATCTACAATCATTTTCTAATAATGCCTGCTGCAGGTCCTTACATAATTGAACAAGTTCTTGAAACTAATCGGTCTTTTCTTCAAGGTATGCTTGTGACATACGGGTCATCCGCATGTTGCGGGAACGGACCCTCGGCAACAGCCCGGCGTGCTTGGTGAAACAGCTGCGGGAGAACCATGGGGAGGAGTGGTTGGACCGCCTGGCCGACTACTTGGGGGAGTGTGCGGCCTTTGTTGACCAGCCCAGCCTCTTCCCAGTCACCTGCCAGGAGCCTCCACAGCCACTCGATGTCCCAACCAGCCGGTGGGTGCTGTCGGTGTACGGGAGGGACATCATCAGCCGTATGGACCATATAAAGGCGTCCATCACGTCAACCTTTGGGTCCATTTTAAAAATGGACTCCACCAAGAAGGTAATAAGATGAAGAAAATCCATTGTGGCAATTATGCCACAATGAAAACATGAATCCTCAATGATTTGTATTCTTATAAGCACACATACACACATATCCATGCCTTTGATTAAGACTGTAGTAATACATACATAAACTTCTGTGTTTAGTTAATAGATTTTCTTTTGAAAGCTCTCATGAAGTTTTTTGTGTACATTTTGTCATTTCAGATGACAAAGAAGCTGGCTGGTGCAGCAAAGGGGACTGCATTCTGGGTGACCTCGGTGGGGAACGAGATCGGCCAGGTCCTCGTCAGTGTCCTGACTGCCCAGGAGGGACCGGGGCTGGACCCGATGGTCTCTGGTCTCATTGAGAGGTACACCCAGGCAGGTGCAGCTCCCCCGGTCCTGCTCTATGTGGACTGTGGCTGCTGCTCGGAGGAGGGGGAGACCAAGCTTCAGGCCAGGTTTGGTGGGTGGCCAGACCTGAAGATAAGGCTGGACATCTGGCATTTTATGCGGCGGCTGGCCGTGGGATGCACCACCGATGCCCATGCCCTGTACCCCCTCTTTATGAGCCGCCTGTCTGTGTGCCTATTTGAGTGGGATGCAGCGGACGTAGCCCTACTGCGCAGGGTGAAGAGGGAGCAGCTCAGAAGGGAGGGTGTGCCCCTCATTACCAACGACATGGTGGACAAGGCCATCACCAAGGCTGAGCTGTCCCAGTTCTGCAGGCGGAGGACACGTGGAGTGGACGCCACGGTCCTCCGCATTGAGCAGCTGCTGCAGGAGCTGATGGGGGAGAAGGGGAGAGACCTGCTGGGAGTTCCGCTGCTGGACCAGGCAAAGATGGAGCACATCTGGCGCACCCAGAAGAGGCACGTGAAGTGCATCCAGGATGTGCCAGGTGTACTCCTGTACACGGAGACAGGCAGCTCCACCAGGGAGGGGATCCAGCTGACCACGTACAGGTGTGCAAGAGGCTCCACCTCCTTGGAGTCCTTCCACTGCCACCTGAACAGGTTTATTCCAGGTTGGTGTAGATTTCATCATCTTATCAATATTCTTACCAATGACATTTTATTCAAATAGCCTTGTTCATCATTGTTCACGTTCTCTCTTGTTTTTTTTAGGAACGAGTGCAAACCTGCTCAACTTCCAGCTGTACCTCCTGGAAGGCCTGAACAGGTGGAACCAAAACCGGGCAGCGGCCTCCATCACCACCAAGCGCATGGCGCTGTTGACGTACGCGGGGGACGTGCTGGAGTCCGTCAACAGCAACAGCCTGAAGGTTTTTGGAAGGAAGTATGTCCCCTCCTTCATCCCACCGAGAAAGTACACCGGTAAGTCTCGGCAAATATGAATACAAATAATTATGTTGTTAAGAGCTCAGTATTTATGCATTATGGTAAGTTCCATATCTGTTTTTTAATACTAATTAGCATTGCATTGTTGTTCATGTTCAGGAGAGTTGCTTGGGGTGAACTACCTGCTTAGGCAGACAGGGCAGCCCTTGCAGGACATGGACCCCGACTCTGAGGAGACAGACCAGCTGCTGGAGGACCACGCCACAGAGGAGGAACAGGCGGATGAAGGGTTTGAGGATGAAGGACAGGACCTCACTATCGGTAGTGTTTCGGAAGACTTCCCCTCTTCCGCCCTGCCTTCTACCACCCTGCCTGTGGTCCCCACCCTGCCACTCACCTCCTCCACCCTGCCTTCCACCACCCTGCCTGTGGTCCCCACCCTGCCACTCACCTCCTCCACCCTGCCTTCCACCACCCTGCCTGTGGTCCCCACCCTGCCACTCACCTCCTCCACCCTGCCTTCCATCACCTTGACTGTAACCACCTCTATCCTACCTGTCACCCCCACCACTCTGCCTGTCACCCCCATGCCTGTAGCTACCACCCTGCCTCCCCCCATAACCCAGCCCTGTGTCCCAGGTGCCTCCTCTCAGGTGCCTGAAGAACAGCTGGTATGTTAACTTTTTACTAGTAACTAACTGTCATTCATAGAAACTAACAAGTTCAGTAGATAGGAAAGTGTCTGAATACAAGCGCAATTGATTATTAGAAGCAACACACAGTAATTGACAGCAAACAAATAAAACACACAGCAGCAGCAGTCAATATAACAAACCTTTGCCATAAGGTGTTCAGCACTAAATGTCAAATTGTTGAATGTTTCAGGCTGTGGACGAGCATGGCATTCCAGGCATGGATCGAGTGGATAGACTGGCAGAGTGCTTAGTGGAGCTGAGGCATCAGACCAACATGACCCTCCATAACCAGCAGGTCAGCAAGACATGCATTGTACAACAGATATTTGTTTATGTATTTATAATATATAAATATATATAATATATGTTTTCTTTCCTTCTTAGGTCAGCAACATTGTGGGGCTGTGGCAAGACCTGCTGGATTATGACAAGCAGAGGGTGGTGTTTGCTGCGCGGCACCTGGATAGGCTCATCAAGGGGCGGTTCCGCCACAAAAAAAAGGTGGAGTTCACGCCAGGTGTGGAGAGTGTGGAGAGGTGTGTCCTGGGGTCCACTGGTTCGCCTGCTCAGTGGCCAGACTGCTGCCGCCTTGTGGAGGCCATCTTCGTCCGGCTCTCCGACATCCACAAGAGTCCCAGGAAGCAGGGGAAGAACTGCATGTCCAGGTGGACTCTGATCCTGCAGGACTACCGCAAGGTCCGGCAGCTCATCCTGGGCAATGGGGCCATCATGCAGGGCACCACCCTGCAGCTGGTGGAGGTGAACCAGTCGACCCTCTCCCAGTGGTACAACCGCAGGGTGAAGAAGCAGGATCTGGCTGTGTTGCAGCAGGGCATAAACTTGCCAGGTCCTCTGTCTGTGGCTGACGAGCCTCTCCTGCCTGCCAACGTCCGCCCTGCTGTTGTTCCACCTCAACCCCAGGGAGCAGCCCACACCTACCACCTGCCGCAGAGCACAGCAGGGCAGGCAAAAACCAAGAGGCGGGCAACATGTGCAGCCCCAGCACCACCTCCAGCGGTCCGACCCAGGCTGACAGCCCAGAGGCAGCTCTTCCCTGGTCCTTCAGCTGCCCTTGGAGGCCCCACTCCCATCCCTATCATGCCCCGCCCTACCCCCATTGCCCCTCGCCCTACCCATATCGCCCCTCGCCCTGCTGCCCACCCTACTGTGCTGTTTGTCTCCCGAGCCCCTGGTATAAGGCCACCCTCTGCCCCCTCTCCATTGATGGTCCCCCAAGCCCTGCGTTTTGTCCCACCCTCTTCCTGCACCACCCACCTTCCCCAGCTTCGTCCTGCTCCTGGTCCAGCTCCCCATGCCTACCAGAGGAGAGTGGAGGCCAACAAATGCTGGAGGTGTGGCCAGAACAGAACGGCAGAGACTGGCCACAGCCAGTATAAGGGGACTGTTTACTGCCCCTCTGCAGAGACTCTTTCCAGAGAGCAGTGGCTGGAGGAGCAAAAAAAAAAATGATTCTTTGGGCCTTTGTATATAGTTTTCATTGTTTAGATATAGTTAATGCTTAGATTTCCCCTGTGTATATAGTTTTCATTGTGTAAATATTGTAATTTAGCATATCATTTGCCTGTATATATATAGTTTTAATTGAAGTTGTTGTTCATATTTCTATTTTTACACTTGTGGATAAATGTTTCTATTTATCAACTATCTGTTGGTCAGTCCGTTGTTATTTCCCAATCACTACTCTTTCTAACCAAATACGGCAAGTCTACAAGAAGTAAGAGCAGCAAAAAGTGATTAACTTTACGCTTGCTTGCGCACATTGTTTAAAAATATTTAATATATGGATCATGCAAGTGTTGAAATGGTAAGTGCCGAAACCAAAAAGACAGAGCTTCAGATAAGAGCACACAAGCTCAGAAGCCACACAGTTTGAGCAATAGATAGATGGATGGATAGAGAGATAGATCTAACTAAAACAAACTAAAAACAGTACTCCTGTGCGGAGTGAATAAAAATAAAGGCGAATAGTGTAGTTAACTACGTAAAATATAAATAATGCACTCTAGTGGATACAAATGTTTTTCAAATTACACTAAATTAGGATAACATAATGTTTTGATAACATACACACTTGGAAACTCAAGTGGTTGTTTATTAGAAATAGTCAAAGGTGCCGTAGGTGGGACGCGAACCGCGGACCTTTGGTTCCATTCTACATCTTCCCCAAACGATGTAAAATTCGTCATTTCGGGTGTTTTTTCGAATTATCTTAAAATGTAACGGGTTAAAAATGTTTAAACTATGAATGGGGACTTTTGAGTTTCCCCTTTTCTCTCTTTTTCCTCTTTTTTCTCCCTCTTTTCTCCCTCTTTTCTCCCTTTTTCTTCCCCCTCCCTTCTCCCCCTTCTTCCCCCCTCAAACAGGCGATTGTTCCCCAGCTTTAGCTCAAATGGTAGAGCGCTCGCTTAGCATGCGAGAGGTAGCGGGATCGATGCCCGCATCCTCCACAGGTGATGCTGTTTAACTGGCAAGATTTAGTTCCTTTCCAAAGCAACATCTACAAGAATCGCATTGGCATGAAGGATGACGACACGATTGGCCTAATACAATTTGGGTCCTCATGCTGATGCTAACAAGTTCCCCAACGAGGAGCTTAATATGGGGGAATTAGCTCAAGTGGTAGAGCGCTTGCTTCGCATGCGAGAGGCAGCGGGATCGATGCCCGCATTCTCCAACAGCTTTTTCATTGAAAAATGGAGCTCCGTTGCACAACAACCTTTGCACGTGTTTCGGAAAAGCAGCTCCAAAGTGTGGGACGATTCAACTCTCCCAGGTAGGAGCAAGGGAAGTGCGAGTTAGCTCAAACGCTGCAGCGCTTCCTTTGCCTGTCATATGCAGGGGAATCGATACTCGCAATCCCTGTGAGATTCAAATTGATGTCAAGTAAGCAGTCGAACCAGACTGTACTCATGCTGACGCTCACAAGTTCCCCAACGAGGAACTCTACATGGGGGATTAGCTCAAATGGTAGAGCGCTCGCTTTGCATGCGAGAGGTAGCGGGATCGATGCCCGCATCCTCCTTAGGTGATGCTGTTTAACTGGCAAGATTTAGTTTCTTACGCAGGGGAATCGATACTCGCAATCCCTGTGAGATTCAAATTGATGTCAAGTAAGCAGTCGAGCCAGATTGTCGATTGTGACTCAAGACTGAGCAGTTTTTAACTCTTCCAAGGAAAATACACACACGTAAGGTGGGGGATTAGCTCAAATGGTAGAACGCTCGCTTTGCATGCGAGAGGTAGCGGGATCGATGCCCGCATCCTCCACAGGTGATGCTGTTTAACTGGCAAGATTTAGTTCCTTTCCAAAGCAACATCTACAAGAATCGCATTGGCATGAAGGATGACGACACGATTGGCCTAATACAATTTGGGTCCTCATGCTGATGCTAACAAGTTCCCCAACGAGGAGCTTAATATGGGGGAATTAGCTCAAGTGGTAGAGCGCTTGCTTCGCATGCGAGAGGCAGCGGGATCGATGCCCGCATTCTCCAACAGCTTTTTCATTGAAAAATGGAGCTCCGTTCCACAACAACCTTTGCACGTGTTTCGGAAAAGCAGCTCCAAAGTGTGGGACGATTCAACTCTCCCAGGTAGGAGCAAGGGAAGTGCGAGTTAGCTCAAACGCTGCAGCGCTTCCTTTGCCTGTCATATGCAGGGGAATCGATACTCGCAATCCCTGTGAGATTCAAATTGATGTCAAGTAAGCAGTCGAACCAGACTGTACTCATGCTGACGCTCACAAGTTCCCCAACGAGGAACTCTACATGGGGGATTAGCTCAAATGGTAGAGCGCTCGCTTTGCATGCGAGAGGTAGCGGGATCGATGCCCGCATCCTCCATAGGTGATGCTGTTTAACTGGCAAGATTTAGTTTCTTACGCAGGGGAATCGATACTCGCAATCCCTGTGAGATTCAAATTGATGTCAAGTAAGCAGTCGAACCAGACTGTACTCATGCTGACGCTCACAAGTTCCCCAACGAGGAACTCTACATGGGGGATTAGCTCAAATGGTAGAGCGCTCGCTTTGCATGCGAGAGGTAGCGGGATCGATGCCCGCATCCTCCACAGGTGATGCTGTTTAACTGGCAAGATTTAGTTCCTTTCCAAAGCAACATTTATAAGAATCGCATTGGCATGAAGGATGACGACACGATTGGCCTAATACAATTTGGGTCCTCATGCTGATGCTAACAAGTTCCCCAACGAGGAGCTTCATATGGGGGAATTAGCTCAAGTGGTAGAGCGCTTGCTTCGCATGCGAGAGGCAGCGGGATCGATGCCCGCATTCTCCAACAGCTTTTTCATTGAAAAATGGAGCTCCGTTCCACAACAACCTTTGCACGTGTTTCGGAAAAGCAGCTCCAAAGTGTGGGACAATTCAACTCTCCCAGGTAGGAGCAAGGGAAGTGCGAGTTAGCTCAAACGCTGCAGCGCTTCCTTTGCCTGTCATATGCAGGGGAATCGATACTCGCAATCCCTGTGAGATTCAAATTGATGTCAAGTAAGCAGTCGAACCAGACTGTACTCATGCTGACGCTCACAAGTTCCCCAACGAGGAACTCTACATGGGGGATTAGCTCAAATGGTAGAGCGCTCGCTTTGCATGCGAGAGGTAGCGGGATCGATGCCCGCATCCTCCATAGGTGATGCTGTTTAACTGGCAAGATTTAGTTTCTTACGCAGGGGAATCGATACTCGCAATCCCTGTGAGATTCAAATTGATGTCAAGTAAGCAGTCGAGCCAGATTGTCGATTGTGACTCAAGACTGAGCAGTTTTTAACTCTTCCAAGGAAAATACACACATGTAAGGTGGGGGATTAGCTCAAATGGTAGAGCGCTCGCTTAGCATGCGAGAGGTAGCGGGATCGATGCCCGCATCCTCCACAGGTGATGCTGTTTAACTGGCAAGATTTAGTTCCTTTCCAAAGCAACATCTACAAGAATCGCATTGGCATGAAGGATGACGACACGATTGGCCTAATACAATTTGGGTCCTCATGCTGATGCTAACAAGTTCCCCAACGAGGAGCTTAGTATGGGGGAATTAGCTCAAGTGGTAGAGCGCTTGCTTCGCATGCGAGAGGCAGCGGGATCGATGCCCGCATTCTCCAACAGCTTTTTCATTGAAAAATGGAGCTCCGTTCCACAACAACCTTTGCACGTGTTTCGGAAAAGCAGCTCCAAAGTGTGGGACGATTCAACTCTCCCAGGTAGGAGCAAGGGAAGTGCGAGTTAGCTCAAACGCTGCAGCGCTTCCTTTGCCTGTCATATGCAGGGGAATCGATACTCGCAATCCCTGTGAGATTCAAATTGATGTCAAGTAAGCAGTCGAACCAGACTGTACTCATGCTGACGCTCACAAGTTCCCCAACGAGGAACTCTACATGGGGGATTAGCGGCACCCGGGGCACATTCGACTGGCTATCGCGACCAATCAGCTACCTCGGTTCTAGGTTCGAGGGCCAATCGGATTCTCACCCCGTCCAATTGCGTCAGGCCGATTGAGCCAATCGGAACACGTACATCTCCAATTACGTCACACCGATAGCAACGGCGTCCACGACCCCAGAGACCCCCGCCGAAGATGTGAGATGAGTGACAGTAAGTCGCGTCAGTTCATTCATTGCAGGATACGCTATTTCCAGTTGTTAGAAGTACCGCACCGCAAAGGTAAATACATACATAGCTAATCAAAAAAATCATCCGTTTGACATTTCAATACATGTTATCGTTCATCGGGTCAATGACAAGTCATATCACGAATATTAGAGTTTGTCATTTCAGAGTTTGTCATGTACAGTAGCTAAAGTAGATTTCCTCAGGTACTGTAGTATTGGCTGTCATTTACTTTTTTTAAGGGATTACTAATAGGTTACTGTAGCGACAGATGTTATTCGGACTAGCAAACGCAATATTTAACCTGTTATATATTATAGATGTCACTGGGGACAAAACGAAATAAAGAGAACTTTTTCACTTGTGGTAATAAAGTGACCCAGAAAAGGTTTAAAAAAAATATTCCTCTGGAAATAGTAGCTAAATATTTGATATGTTAAAAAGCTACCTATAACAATAAATAAATGTTATTGTACTAGTGTGAAAAATCGCTCCTTTTACCTTTTAGATGTCGAGTTCAAAAAGCCACAAAAGTATGGGGGATGGGGAATGGATGTCCCGTTTGAGGAGGTTTGCCAGCTCTGGGGTTTGGCCTGCTGATGCAGGCAACAGGCCAGCCCCAAGACAGAAGAGGTGGTATGACCTCTTTCAAAAGGTATGTAAAATGACCAAAAGATCACTGAAAAAAAAATGGATGTATTCTGATGGCCTATAAAAGATTACTGAATTGCCAGAAATACCAGTCACAGTATGGGACCTTGATAAGGATAATGAACAGCAACTTCAGTGTCAATGTCATGTTTAGTCACCAATAGAAGATGATATGTCAAAATGGTCCATTTCTATTGGGTTGTTTTCTTAAAAAAAATTGTTTGTTTTATTTGGAACAGATTGAGAAGTGCCCGTTGCAGTTACGTGGCCAAAGAATGCTGTTTGGTAGGACACAGCAGTGTACTTGTGGCTTTCATAACCCAAAGGTAATGTGAATGAGACTTCTTGACACCAAAACACTAAAAGAATCACTTTGTGATGTGCTCAGTAATGTGATGTCTGACATGGATCTCTCTGTCCCTAATCCAGCCAACCACTGGACAAACTGTGGCAGAGACCTCTACCTGTGCTGCCCCTCCCCCACTGAGAACGACCTCAGCCTCTGCCTCTGCCTCAGCCCATGTCCCAGCACGGCCCACACTGACTTTGTCCATGGTGACTATTTCAATATTATTATTGTCATACAAGCTTTCAAATATGGACAACCACTGATTACATATGATGATGGCAAAATGGAAGAGCATTTCAGGTTTACAATGTAATCCTTTGATAAATGTCTCTAATTGTCACCACAGTTTTCTAAACCACGATTTGGAGGCTCACATGGCGCTGTTGCAAAGCCCAATGTGAATGTGGTTAGGAAAGCAAAGGTAAATATGATTATATGTAAATATATATTTATAGGTTAATATGAGCAAACCTAAATCTTAAGAGCTTGATTTGATTTCATTGAGCTCTACTTTTTACAAATGCTTCCCCCGCTCCTTACATTTACATTTACATTTACATTTATTCATTTAGCAGACGCTTTTATCCAAAGCGACTTCCAAGAGAGAGCTTTACAAAGTGCATAGGTCACTGATCATAACAACAAGATAGCCAAAAAACATCGCGAGTAGCCAAAACATGAAGCACACATTGTGAACAACCAAAGTAAGTGCCAAAGGGAAGAACCATAAGAGCATGTAGTTAAACAAGTCACAACCAAACAACATGAACAGCTATAAGTGCAAGTGTACCTGTGGGAAAAAGCAAGCAACAGTAATAAAACAATATATCACAGCGAGAACCAAAAATTTTAATCAGTTACCACTAACCACAAGAGCAACAAGTCTCTAAGCAAGAGTCATTGTGATCCTTGAGGAAACTAACATTGGGTCAAGCGAACCGTTCCTAAGTACCGTTGTACTCCCGGAACAAGTGCGTCTTGAGCCTTTTCTTGAAGGTGGAGAGACAGTCAGTGTCTCTGATGGAGGTGGGGAGTTGATTCCACCACTGGGGGGCCAGACAGGAGAAGAGCTTGTGTTGGGACCGGGCGGTCTTGAGCGGTGGGACCACCAGGCGGTTGTCTGAAGAAGACCGTAGGTGGCGGGTGGGGGTGTAAGGCTGCAGGAGAGACTTGATGTAGACGGGTGCAGTCCCGTTCACTGCTCGGAAGGTCAATACCAGGGTCTTGAATCTGATACGGGCCATGATAGGTAGCCAGTGGAGAGAGATGAGGAGCGGGGTAACATGGGAGCGTCTGGGTAGATTGTAGACCAGGCGGGCCGCCGCGTTCTGAATCCTCTGAAGAGGGCGGGTTGCACATGCTGGGAGACCAGCGAGCAGAGAGTTGCAATAGTCCAACTTGGAGAGGACGAGTGCTTGGACTAGCAGCTGGGTGGAGTGCTCAGACAGGTATCTCCTGATCTTCCGGATGTTGTAGAGGGTGAATCTACACGACCGGGAGACCGCAGCAATGTGGGCCGTGAGGGAGAGCTCGTCGTCCATGGTAACCCCAAGGTTCCTGGCAGAGGATGAAGGGGTCACCGTCGCAGATCCCAGGGTGATTGAGAGATCGTGGGAGATGGAGGGTTTAGCCGGGATGATGAGAAGTTCTGCTCCTTCTCCCAGTCTCTGTCCAGTCCTCCCACCATGACAGGAGACACCCAGGCCACTGCCAGCTCACCTACGGCCACTGTGAGGACCACCCCACCAGGCTTTGGTTCCCCTACGGCCACTGTGAGGACCACCCCACCAGGCTTTGGTTCCCCTAAGGCCTCTGTGAGGACCACCCCACCAGGCTTTGGTTCCCCTATGGCCTCTGTGAGGACCACCCCACCAGGCTTTGGTTCCCCTAAGGCCTCTGTGAGGACCACCCCACCAGGCTTTGGTTCCCCTAAGGCCTCTGTGAGGACCACCCCACCAGGCTTTGGTTCCCCTATGGCCTCTGTGAGGCCTAGAACACCATCAAGCCCTGCCATGGCTTTTGTGAGGACCGAATCACCGTTCTCAAAGCCCCCATCCACCCCCTACAAAGCCTCCGTGAGGACATCTTCCCGCTCCAGCCCTGCGACGACCTCTGTGAGGCCCAGCACAGCTTCCAGCCTCAGCACTGTCTCTGAGACCAGCACCAGCCCTACAACGGCTGCTGTAAGTGTTGTGTTCTTTGAACTGTTTTTTGTTTCATAGGATGAGGATGTTCTCATATGATTGGGCTATTCTGTTTTTGTAAATATATTTCTCTTGTTTTGTAACAGGATGTGCATGATGAGGATGAGCTTGCTGCCCCTGGCCCTGCTCCTGGCCCTGCTCCTGGCCCTGCTCCTGGTCCCACTCCTGACTTCTGGCTTCCTGTCAGAATGAAGGAGACAATCCCGGTTCAGGACCAGCGGTGGATTGCGTCCACCCTGTTTCAGTCTGGCAAGCTGCGTTTGAACTTGAAGCTCTGGTATGAGCCACCAGCCTCTGCCCTGATTTACCACCAGGCTCCAACACCGGACCGTTTTTTTGCCCACAGGCTCTTGGTATGGATGCCCTATCACTTGTGGAAAGTGAGGGTATTCTGCCAAACCTGTGGGAAGCAGCTGACGGGGTATGGTGTGCACAAGAGGGTGCGGAAGGTCCTGGACGTGGACCGGTACTACCTGATGGTGACGGAGACACTCAGGTGCACTGTGTGTCGCCTGACCCATCTGGCAACCAGTCAGGCTGTCCTGGACCAGCTGGACCTGCCTCACAGGAGGAAGTTCAGGATGATCCTGACACGCTTGTGAGTTAAAAATCTACAATCATTTTCTAATAATGCCTGCTGCAGGTCCTTACATAATTGAACAAGTTCTTGAAACTAATCGGTCTTTTCTTCAAGGTATGCTTGTGACATACGGGTCATCCGCATGTTGCGGGAACGGACCCTCGGCAACAGCCCGGCGTGCTTGGTGAAACAGCTGCGGGAGAACCATGGGGAGGAGTGGTTGGACCGCCTGGCCGACTACTTGGGGGAGTGTGCGGCCTTTGTTGACCAGCCCAGCCTCTTCCCAGTCACCTGCCAGGAGCCTCCACAGCCACTCGATGTCCCAACCAGCCGGTGGGTGCTGTCGGTGTACGGGAGGGACATCATCAGCCGTATGGACCATATAAAGGCGTCCATCACGTCAACCTTTGGGTCCATTTTAAAAATGGACTCCACCAAGAAGGTAATAAGATGAAGAAAATCCATTGTGGCAATTATGCCACAATGAAAACATGAATCCTCAATGATTTGTATTCTTATAAGCACACATACACACATATCCATGCCTTTGATTAAGACTGTAGTAATACATACATAAACTTCTGTGTTTAGTTAATAGATTTTCTTTTGAAAGCTCTCATGAAGTTTTTTGTGTACATTTTGTCATTTCAGATGACAAAGAAGCTGGCTGGTGCAGCAAAGGGGACTGCATTCTGGGTGACCTCGGTGGGGAACGAGATCGGCCAGGTCCTCGTCAGTGTCCTGACTGCCCAGGAGGGACCGGGGCTGGACCCGATGGTCTCTGGTCTCATTGAGAGGTACACCCAGGCAGGTGCAGCTCCCCCGGTCCTGCTCTATGTGGACTGTGGCTGCTGCTCGGAGGAGGGGGAGACCAAGCTTCAGGCCAGGTTTGGTGGGTGGCCAGACCTGAAGATAAGGCTGGACATCTGGCATTTTATGCGGCGGCTGGCCGTGGGATGCACCACCGATGCCCATGCCCTGTACCCCCTCTTTATGAGCCGCCTGTCTGTGTGCCTATTTGAGTGGGATGCAGCGGACGTAGCCCTACTGCGCAGGGTGAAGAGGGAGCAGCTCAGAAGGGAGGGTGTGCCCCTCATCACCAACGACATGGTGGACAAGGCCATCACCAAGGCTGAGCTGTCCCAGTTCTGCAGGCGGAGGACACGTGGAGTGGACGCCACGGTCCTCCGCATTGAGCAGCTGCTGCAGGAGCTGATGGGGGAGAAGGGGAGAGACCTGCTGGGAGTTCCGCTGCTGGACCAGGCAAAGATGGAGCACATCTGGCGCACCCAGAAGAGGCACGTGAAGTGCATCCAGGATGTGCCAGGTGTACTCCTGTACACGGAGACAGGCAGCTCCACCAGGGAGGGGATCCAGCTGACCACGTACAGGTGTGCAAGAGGCTCCACCTCCTTGGAGTCCTTCCACTGCCACCTGAACAGGTTTATTCCAGGTTGGTGTAGATTTCATCATCTTATCAATATTCTTACCAATGACATTTTATTCAAATAGCCTTGTTCATCATTGTTCACGTTCTCTCTTTTTTTTTTTAGGAACGAGTGCAAACCTGCTCAACTTCCAGCTGTACCTCCTGGAAGGCCTGAACAGGTGGAACCAAAACCGGGCAGCGGCCTCCATCACCACCAAGCGCATGGCGCTGTTGACGTACGCGGGGGACGTGCTGGAGTCCGTCAACAGCAACAGCCTGAAGGTTTTTGGAAGGAAGTATGTCCCCTCCTTCATCCCACCGAGAAAGTACACCGGTAAGTCTCGGCAAATATGAATACAAATAATTATGTTGTTAAGAGCTCAGTATTTATGCATTATGGTAAGTTCCATATCTGTTTTTTAATACTAATTAGCATTGCATTGTTGTTCATGTTCAGGAGAGTTGCTTGGGGTGAACTACCTGCTTAGGCAGACAGGGCAGCCCTTGCAGGACATGGACCCCGACTCTGAGGAGACAGACCAGCTGCTGGAGGACCACGCCACAGAGGAGGAACAGGCGGATGAAGGGTTTGAGGATGAAGGACAGGACCTCACTATCGGTAGTGTTTCGGAAGACTTCCCCTCTTCCGCCCTGCCTTCTACCACCCTGCCTGTGGTCCCCACCCTGCCACTCACCTCCTCCACCCTGCCTTCCACCACCCTGCCTGTGGTCCCCACCCTGCCACTCACCTCCTCCACCCTGCCTTCCATCACCTTGACTGTAACCACCTCTATCCTACCTGTCACCCCCACCACTCTGCCTGTCACCCCCATGCCTGTAGCTACCACCCTGCCTCCCCCCATAACCCAGCCCTGTGTCCCAGGTGCCTCCTCTCAGGTGCCTGAAGAACAGCTGGTATGTTAACTTTTTACTAGTAACTAACTGTCATTCATAGAAACTAACAAGTTCAGTAGATAGGAAAGTGTCTGAATACAAGCGCAATTGATTATTAGAAGCAACACACAGTAATTGACAGCAAACAAATAAAACACACAGCAGCAGCAGTCAATATAACAAACCTTTGCCATAAGGTGTTCAGCACTAAATGTCAAATTGTTGAATGTTTCAGGCTGTGGACGAGCATGGCATTCCAGGCATGGATCGAGTGGATAGACTGGCAGAGTGCTTAGTGGAGCTGAGGCATCAGACCAACATGACCCTCCATAACCAGCAGGTCAGCAAGACATGCATTGTACAACAGATATTTGTTTATGTATTTATAATATATAAATATATATAATATATGTTTTCTTTCCTTCTTAGGTCAGCAACATTGTGGGGCTGTGGCAAGACCTGCTGGATTATGACAAGCAGAGGGTGGTGTTTGCTGCGCGGCACCTGGATAGGCTCATCAAGGGGCGGTTCCGCCACAAAAAAAAGGTGGAGTTCACGCCAGGTGTGGAGAGTGTGGAGAGGTGTGTCCTGGGGTCCACTGGTTCGCCTGCTCAGTGGCCAGACTGCTGCCGCCTTGTGGAGGCCATCTTCGTCCGGCTCTCCGACATCCACAAGAGTCCCAGGAAGCAGGGGAAGAACTGCATGTCCAGGTGGACTCTGATCCTGCAGGACTACCGCAAGGTCCGGCAGCTCATCCTGGGCAATGGGGCCATCATGCAGGGCACCACCCTGCAGCTGGTGGAGGTGAACCAGTCGACCCTCTCCCAGTGGTACAACCGCAGGGTGAAGAAGCAGGATCTGGCTGTGTTGCAGCAGGGCATAAACTTGCCAGGTCCTCTGTCTGTGGCTGACGAGCCTCTCCTGCCTGCCAACGTCCGCCCTGCTGTTGTTCCACCTCAACCCCAGGGAGCAGCCCACACCTACCACCTGCCGCAGAGCACAGCAGGGCAGGCAAAAACCAAGAGGCGGGCAACATGTGCAGCCCCAGCACCACCTCCAGCGGTCCGACCCAGGCTGACAGCCCAGAGGCAGCTCTTCCCTGGTCCTTCAGCTGCCCTTGGAGGCCCCACTCCCATCCCTATCATGCCCCGCCCTACCCCCATTGCCCCTCGCCCTACCCATATCGCCCCTCGCCCTGCTGCCCACCCTACTGTGCTGTTTGTCTCCCGAGCCCCTGGTATAAGGCCACCCTCTGCCCCCTCTCCATTGATGGTCCCCCAAGCCCTGCGTTTTGTCCCACCCTCTTCCTGCACCACCCACCTTCCCCAGCTTCGTCCTGCTCCTGGTCCAGCTCCCCATGCCTACCAGAGGAGAGTGGAGGCCAACAAATGCTGGAGGTGTGGCCAGAACAGAACGGCAGAGACTGGCCACAGCCAGTATAAGGGGACTGTTTACTGCCCCTCTGCAGAGACTCTTTCCAGAGAGCAGTGGCTGGAGGAGCAAAAAAAAAAAAGATTCTTTGGGCCTTTGTATATAGTTTTCATTGTTTAGATATAGTTAATGCTTAGATTTCTCCTGTGTATATAGTTTTCATTGTGTAAATATTGTAATTTAGCATATCATTTGCCTGTATATATATAGTTTTAATTGAAGTTGTTGTTCATATTTCTATTTTTACACTTGTGGATAAATGTTTCTATTTATCAACTATCTGTTGGTCAGTCCGTTGTTATTTCCCAATCACTACTCTTTCTAACCAAATACGGCAAGTCTACAAGAAGTAAGAGCAGCAAAAAGTGATTAACTTTACGCTTGCTTGCGCACATTGTTTAAAAATATTTAATATATGGATCATGCCAGTGTTGAAATGGTAAGTGCCGAAACCAAAAAGACAGAGCTTCAGATAAGAGCACACAAGCTCAGAAGCCACACAGTTTGAGCAATAGATAGATGGATGGATAGAGAGATAGATCTAACTAAAACGAACTAAAAACAGTACTCCTGTGCGGAGTGAATAAAAATAAAGGCGAATAGTGTAGTTAACTACGTAAAATATAAATAATGCACTCTAGTGGATACAAATGTTTTTCAAATTACACTAAATTAGGATAACATAATGTTTTGATAACATACACACTTGGAAACTCAAGTGGTTGTTTATTAGAAATAGTCAAAGGTGCCGTAGGTGGGACGCGAACCGCGGACCTTTGGTTCCATTCTACATCTTCCCCAAACGATGTAAAATTCGTCATTTCGGGTGTTTTTTCGAATTATCTTAAAATGTAAAGGGTTAAAAATGTTTAAACTATGAATGGGGACTTTTGAGTTTCCCCTTTTCTCTCTTTTTCCTCTTTTTTCTCCCTCTTTTCTCCCTTTTTCTTCCCCCTCCCTTCTCCCTCTTCTTCCCCCCTCAAACAGGCGATTGTTCCCCAGCTTTAGCGGAAATGATAGAGCGCTCGCTTAGCATGAGAGAGGTAGCGGGATCGATGCCTGCATTCTCCAACAGCTTTTTCATTGAAAAATGGAGCTCCGTTCCAGAACAACCTTTGCACGTGTTTCGGAAAAGCAGCTCCAAAGTGTGGGACGATTCAACTTTCCCAGGTAGGAGCAAGGGAAGTGCGAGTTAGCTCAAATGCTGCAGCGCTTCCTTTGCCTGTCATATGCAGGGGAATCGATACTCGCAATCCCTGTGAGATTCAAATTGATGTCAAGTAAGCAGTCGAACCAGACTGTACTCATGCTGACGCTCACAAGCATGGGCGTAGGTTTGGTCTCAGCTTTGGTAGGGACACTTGTTTGTTCAGAATTTTTTTTTTTTATATGTAGGTAATTGGTTCAGGTTTTATGGAGCTGTACTAGGCCTACATCATCTGTACTGGACTTCTGAGTAATGAAATCATATATGATGCATACATTTGGGCATACCAATTTATAGCACCTTTTTACTATCTACAAGTATAAGTGTGAATGATAAATTTCATGGGTAACATTGTCTAACCATCCCTTAAAAAACTGCAATTTTATGCAATCTTTACCAAAATGGACAATTCGACTTCTCACCTGAACCCCTGATGCTGATTCATCACCAACCTGCTCTACATCTGTATCTTCAGGGTGCTGTTTTTCCTGCACAGTAATTCATCAATTTAATACAGACACTAACCATGCTTATTTGACTGCTGACATTGGTCGAGATGACAGGGATAGGCATATTACTACTACAAGGGATCATTTAGGCCTACTTATTATCAGTTAATATCACTTTTGAGTTGCTAGCCTGCTGGTACTAGGCTAAACTAGCACGGTCCGATTATGTGGGTAGGTTAGCTTTATCATTCTGGCTTCAACAAGAACACACTGGCCAAAAGATTGCAGACGCTAAGGATTGATTTAATACAAGCAAAAGTTACATGCTCTACTACACTAATAACTTTCAAAACATGTTTCCATTGTACAATGGTTGGCGATGTAAGGCTAGCAGGTTTGCACTGTGTGTGTAGTTTTCCTACTAGCTAACCTACAACGACTTTCTTTATAGCTACTTACTCTCTTGGTGGTGATATTTCTTCTTTTTGGGTGACATTTTCCTATCTATAAAGCACAAAAAGGTCAAAAATATCATTGCTGAGACCAAACGAAATACTAATATGAGGCTTTATGATTTCCTGGCGTACTGCCAGCTCTCTTTCTGCAAGTCACGATTCACGAAGTGTTTCTGACTGCCACTTCAGCCAATTAACTTAAATGACATCATATTGTCTCGCAGGCTCGAGTGTGCATTGGTTAACTTGGGAATTTATTTTTCACTTTTCTCGGCGACGTACATAGTATAGATAATAATACGAATGAGTTTTGCAAATAGATATTTTTTTTCGAAAATTATCAAAATATTGTTGGGGACGATTGTGTCTTTCCCAAACTTTGGTCGTGACTAGTCCCTATGGTCCCTATGCAAACCTACGCCCTTGACTGCCCCTCAGCAGATACCTACAGGTGCTGCTGGTTTTCAAATCTTTAAACATGATGGTTTAGTCCATTTCATAGTAGTTCATAGTAATTGGTATCAATGGATCTTCTTATACTGAAACTTTCATGTTCTAAACTTGGAATATTGTTTGTCAGGTTCTATAAAACTATGCATTACAGATTTTTCAAATGCTTACACACATTTTTTTACTTGTCCTCTTTTTTTCCAAACTTAACACACCAATCCAACAACTTGTTTTTTCACAAATTCCTTTTCACACAATTTCTGAAACCTGACACTCAAACACCAGAACCACACCTCAAATCTGCAAAACCATAAGCACATTTTGGGCCTTTGACTCAGATTTCAATTTCATAAAACACTTTTTGCAAAACACAACACACAATTCTCCACGTAACACACACAATTCTAACAGGAAGCATCTTGATTTCATTTTTAAAACACAACCAATCAAAACTCCTCACATGTGCAAACACTCATTGCTTTACTCAACACCAACCAATCATGGCTGAAGAAAAGGCCTATAAATAGCTTAATTTGAGTCGATTTACAATGGTGGGTATAATTTGAACCTTTGTAGAAATGATAGCAGGTATGTAACAATCTACTGTAATGTACACATGTTCTAATGTACACATAACAGCTGTTTCAGAACAAAACAAGGTACTATACTATACACAAACATATATTTTAGCACCCATGCATCCATTGACTGCAGTGCACTGCATTATTGGTCAGTCTGGTGGATTCCTGTATCATACTGTGCAACAGTACAATGACTGTAAGAAGACATTCTGACAATATAGTAGTATGTAATAGTACTGTATGCTACAGTTCATGGCACACACAGACACACCATTCCGTAATCACCTTTTTAAAAATTAGGTTTGGTTTCTGTCCTACTACACTCTTTATTTTGTACTGTGTAATACTGTATTCACAACCACAAATGCAAAGGTTTGGTTTCAATCTTGTTTTCGTGTTTACCATGAATTTTTCATCATGTCTGCCACTTGCTTTCAATCTTGTACAGAAATGTACAAAGGAGCTCATGAAAGAAGAGCTTTATGTTTTGAATAACTGTGTGTATATGATATATAATTTTTTTAATATAATGGCAAAAGTGTTTGCAACATGAGACAAATGTGTGCTTTTGAGACGTGTTTGTGATATTTTGACTGCAGTGCTTCATTTTGCAAGAGAAGCGAGGCATTTTGCATTTTGTGTGTGCAGTTGTTGGATTTGTGTGTTAAGTTTAGAAAAAAAGAGGACAAAAGGAGTTAGTTACACTAACTATTCTTTTCTAATGATATAACCTGCTTGATTTTGTCAGAGATATTGTTCCAGTAGAGTACATACAAGTACATGAATATGTTGACCAAACACAACACACAAGACCAGTACTGCATACTGCTGAAAATATTTACTGTATTTTTCCACATTGTCTACGTAAAGGTTGCATTTTGTGCAGAAAATCAGAACATATTTCAAATCAAATACTGTAGTCGGCTACATAGTAGTCTGTAAACACACCAAATACCATTGTGGAGACAAAAGAAAGAATACAGCAAATGAATACAGTACATTATTTCAATCATGGACTGCAGTGAATATGTACAAAAAAAAGTACTGATGTAGTGCATAGCTGTAGCTACATGTAGCTACATTTTACTGTACTGTACTGTAGACAGTAGAGAATAGTAGATTTCACCTGTGCTGTCCAAATTACTGTTGCAACAGTATATCTGCTGAGGTTGGGCCTCTCTCAATGTTGCCGCATGCTTCACAACATGGTCAACCAATGTTCAATGTTGTTTGAATTTCATTAGATACTGTAAATTTGTCCCTATTCTTCCACGGCCTACCTCTCCCTCTCCCTACCTTCCTCCACGGGCTCCCCCTCTCATCCTACCTCTCCCTCTTCCTGTACCTGCAACATTGCCTTCCATTTTTGTTGAGGACATGGTACACTGACCTGTTGCCTTTTTATAGTGCTTACAACTGATTGGTATGTTTACAGTTTAGCACTTTACATTTAGTAGATGCTCTTATCCAGAGCGACTTACAGTAAGTACAGGGACATTCCCCCTGAGGAAAGCAGGGTGAAGTGCCTTGCCCAAGGACACAACGTCATTTTGCACGGCCGGGAATCAAACTGGCAACCTTCAGATTACTAGCCCGATTCCCTAACCGCTCAGCCACCTAACTCCTGACTTTAGAGCTTGTACACCTGACACCCGTGTTTGATCCATCTGTTCACATGTGTGGCATTTTACAAGGCAGTGTCTAAAAAAGGCAATAAAGTGACATAATCTTACATTTCTGTGTCTAATGTAGAAAAGTGTGTTTAGTGATTTGCAAAACACTGTGTGTAGTATTTTGCAAATAGTGTGAGGATGACAATGTGCTTATAGTTCTGCAGGTCTGGCCTTCTGTTGTGCTCCTTGAGTGTCAGATTTCATTACTAACTGTGTGTTATTTGAAATTTTTGTGTCTAAGCAATTGGAAAAAACGTTAAAAAAAGATGTTCGGTTTCAATCTTGTTTTCGTGTTTACCATGAATTTTTCATCATCTCTGCCATTCAATCATTTCAATCTTGAACAGAAATGTACAAAGGAGCTCATGAAAGAAGAGCTTTAGGTTTTGAATAACTGTGTATATGATATATCCAAAGATGTAATATAATGGCAAAAGTGTTTGCAACATGAGACAAATGTGTGCTTTTGAGACGTGTTTGTGATATTTTGACTGCAGTGCTTCATTTTGCAAGAGAAGCGAGGCATTTTGCATTTTGTGTGTGCAGTTGTTGGATTTGTGTGTTAAGTTTTGAAAAAAAGAGGACAAGTAAAAAAAATGTGTGTAAGCATTTGAAAAAAACCGTAATTAGTTGTCTCCTAGGAGGTTATTGAGGGTAAGTAGGCGTGGAAATAAACAAGGATCAAAGTAGAACCAAGGGAGACAGAACTCATGAGTGATCTCCACTTGTCACAGTAGTGGCTGTTGCACCCATGGTGTTCTCTGTGCTGTAGAAACACAAAAAAGTTTATTTAGCATTACACTTTCATATAATCTCTGAGAGTCACTAAGGTCAACTTCTCTCCTCTGCCTCTTCTGAAAGCCCTCATGAGGTCACAGAAACATCCTTCTCCCTTCTTCCTCACTCTCTTCCTGGGAGCAGCTATGGAGCCACCATGGCCCTCTGAAGAAACAGCAGTCTCTGGCTGAAGCTCTCTGAACAGGCGAAGCAGGCTCAGGTCTCTGGTTGCAGAAGGCTTGAGGTCCTCACTGGATGACTTAAGTCCGAGCGGACGGATGAGACTTACTGCTGCCTTTAGGACTTGGTTGTCCTTCTTCACATCCAGGAGCTGGGTGTCCTTGGAAGGCTGGACCAGGCTGGCAACACTGGCGGCTGCCTTCAGGACCTTCTCATCCTCCTTACCTAATCTCCAGAACCTCAACCAGGCTGGTATTAGAGGCATCAGACGTGAACACCTGATTGCTCTGGAGCAGGGTGGTGATCCTCACAGGTGTCTTGATGTTGGACAAGGACAAATCCTTTTCACTCCGGGCAGTCCTGAGACATCCACCAAGCAGGAGCAGGCTGGCAGCACTGAATGTAGACTGATCGCTGTGGAACCTTGGAATGATGCTGGTCCTGGTAAAGCCTAGAAATATGACCATGAATAAAAACGAAAGAAACAGTCTATTATGTAATAGTGTACGTTGGTAACAACACAATCAGCTATCCTCACCTACTGCTCCTTTGTATTCGATTTAGGACTAGTCGATATCTGGATCACCCTAAGAATTGTATTAATGACAAAATAAAGATTTTCAATCACATACGGCAGTCAAAACGATCAAATCTGAAGAGGATCTTTTTGAACAACTGGGCCCCAGACCCCAGAACCAAAGCCACCTCGTCTAATCTGGTATGTCTCCCTGCCACCAGAGGGCAGTATGTCGCCACTATCAGGAGTTCTCAGCTCAACAGGAATGTCTTCACTCTCACACATGCTATAAAAATAACTCCTCAAGCCCTGGAATCCTGGGTTGTACAGCTGTTTTAGCAGTGGTATGACTGACTTGATGAAGATTTCATCCATGCCAACTGTCTGGTCCTCAGACAGAGACCACTGTCCATTTCAACAGGGGCCGGACAGACAGCTAGTCGGAAGAATACCCAGTGACCGCTGTTGAAGTCTGGAGTCAACATTCCACCTGTTCAGGTTGCAGGGAAATATTGAGCACTCCTTAATGTGTAACCATCACTTCTTTAGACCTGGATGTGAATACAGCACACACGCCTTACGTGTTATGTTTACATACAAGAGGTATTACTTACAAACAACAATACATACAACATTTTTGCTGCTGATGAACAAGACTATGGAGACCCCTCCTGACCCCTACATAACCACTGACAACACCTTCTGACCACAATGCACAGAGATGCTGCTTCACTGCCACCAGACAACCAGAGGACTGCTTCAAGATACGCCTGGACACCTTTTATCAACTAGAAAGAATTTGGTAGATTCTACTGAACTCTGTTGCCACCTCATGGCAGGACTACTATTATGTCATAAGTCTTTGTACAGAATGTAAAGAACAGGTGTTCATGGAAGTTGTGTTCATATATTACAGTTTTTTTCAAATGCTTACACACAAATTCCTTAATTTTCACACAATTTCTGAAACCTGACACTCAATCACCAGAACCACACCTCAAATCTGCAAAACCATATGCACATTTTGGGCCTTTGACTCAGTTTTCAATTTCATAAAACACTTTTTGCAAAACACAACACACAATTCTCCACGTAACACACACAATTCTAACAGGAAGCATCTTGATTTCCTTTTTCAAACACAACCAATCAAAATGCCACACTAATTCATCAGTGCCTTACACTAACTCCTCACATGTGCAAACACTCATTGCTTTACTCAACACCAACCAATCATGGCTTTAGAATAGGCCTATAAATAGCCTAATTTGAGTTGATTTACAGTGGTAGGTATAATTTGAACCTTTACTGTAGAAAAGATAACAGGTATGTAACAATATACTGTAATATACAAATGTTCTAATGTACACATAATGGCTGTTTCAGCACAACACACGGTATACTATACACAAACATATATGTTAGCACCCATGCATCCATTGACTGCAGTGCACTGCATGATTGGTCACAGTCTGGTGGATTACTGTATCATACCGTGCAACAGTAGGGAGTCAGGTGGCTGAGTGGTTAGGGAATCGGGCTAGTAATCTGAATGTTGCCAGTTCGATTCTGGCTGTGCAAAATGACACTGTTTCCTTGGGCAAGGCACTTCACCCTACTTGCCTCGGGGGAATGTCCCTGTACTTACTGTAAGTCGCTCTGGATAAGAGCGTCTGCTAAATGACTAAATGGTAATGTGACTGTAAGAAGACATTCTGACAATATTGTCGAAAATAGTATATATTACTGTATGCTACAGCTCATGGCACACCAGACACACCATTCCGTAATCACCTTTTTCAAAATTAGGTTTGGTTTCTGTCCTACTACACTCTTTCCTTTGTACTGTGTAATACTGTATTCACAACCACAAATGCTTATAGTAAAAAAATAAGTTTGGTTTCAATCTTGTTTTCATGTTTACCATGAATTTTTCATCATCTCTGCCATTTACTTTCAATCTTGTACAGAAATGTACAAAGGAGCTCATGAAAGAAGAGCTTTAGGTTTTGAATAACTGTGTGTATATTATATATCCAAAAATGTAATATAATGGCAAAAGTGTTTGCAACATGAGACAAATGTGTACTTTTGAGACGTGTTTGTGATATTTTGACTGCAGTGCTTCATTTTGCAAGAGAAGCGAGGCATTTTGCATTTTGTGCGTGCAGTTGTTGGATTTGTGTTACGTAAGACACATCACACAGTAATTTTGCAAGCTTCAATCATAGACCCATTACTATGTAGAACAACCATAAAATCTGGTTAAAGATTGCATCTCGTTAGTTTCTGTGGAAAGTGCTCAGTGTGTGCTCAGTGTGTGTCATTGAAGAATTAATATGATCAGCGCCATATTGAACTTGCGGCTCGCTCGGTCTTAATCAGTAGTGTCTTGATGTTTAGCTGGTTTAATAATAAGTCTATGCCTTTGACTGATTGTTGATGTATTTGTATTAACAGCGTCTAACAGTTACTGCTGAGCTTGTGTTATGGTTACTGGTCATTTCAGTTTTTATGATAAAAAAGGGTGCTTTGTGTATTGAGTATAATGCACACTGTTTACGCAGTGTTTTAGCCTATAAAATGTACGGCATGCATTTGTTTGACAACCTGAATTTTAAACTGGATAAGGATATCTATCTAGGTAGGAAGTTAAATTCTTGCCAGTAGGTTGCTTTTGCTGAAGGTGTAGACATACTAGTTTTTTTTAACACACAAACACTTTGGATTACAGATCTTTTTGGAATTTCAGTTTTTTTAAGTGTCTCCTCTGACCAATTTTTTTTGGTCACACTCTTGTCACACAACTCTTTATATTTGGAAGCCGATAACCGATACATGCCGATCAATACAAAGCCTGAGTCTGATTAGAAAAACAAACGGCAAACAAATACAGTGGACAACTGCTTTTACAGTTTTTCACAATTGCTAAAACACATTCTTGAAACAGTCACCCATTTTCTCAAAACTTTAAACACAAAACCTCATCTTCAAGCACTATTTACAAAACCTCTGAATCCTCTTGCAAAATGAAACTTTCGCCTCAAAACAGTTTTACCTGTGCTCAAAATCAAGCTTTCGCCTCAAAACAGATTTACCTGTGCTCAAAATCAAACACTGCTCTCAAATCATAAACAAAGTGATCAAAATGATATACACTATCAAGCAGTCAGTAAACAATACACAAAAAAATTTAAAACACATTGTTCAAAACATATAGTTCTCAAGGAGAAGATCATTTTTACGTAACCTCAAAACAAATTTCATATTTATCCGTCATTGTCTTTTGATGAACGACAACATGTTCTATCATAGTAGCTCAAAATGTATCAGAAATTATTACTCTGCTTTGCTCTTTGCAATTTTTTTGTTCTTTCTCCTCCTTGTACCCCTATACAGTACTGTACCCTGCATCTCACTACTCACAACTCACTCTTGTTCTTTGTTGATATGAACCTGCAACCAGTCCAAATCTATTGAGCAGTCAGTACTGTTACTGTAACAAATGGAAAGCACAATGTTCAAGGCCATACAATTTGTTCATTGTACATTATACAGCCTACAATGCACTGTACTACAGTATACAATACTACAGTAAAAGGGACAACAATCTAAGGAGTAAACATGTGATCAATGTGCTTCTTCTTGTCTTTGGGCTGGGTCAGGCCAGAGCACTTTGTCGACATCACAAGCAATATTTTCCCACCTTCAACAACCTGTTTGCTCTCTGAACTGGCTTATATTGGTTGTGTCACATCATTTGAAACAAGTTACAGTTTTTTTGGATAGCTTACACACTAAAATTAAAAGTAGTACACTGTTAGCAAAACCTTACACTCAAGAAGCAAAACATCAGCCCATATTTGCACAACTATAAGCACATTGTCAACCTCACACTTGTTGCAAAACTCTACACACAGTGATTTGCAAAACACTAAACACACTTAACATACATTACACACAAAAATCTATCATGAAGTCACTTCCTTGCAATACCAAAGCACTGACGGTCAAATTACCGCACCTTCCAACCAATTGGTTCAACACAGTCATCAGGTGTGCAAACACTTGTTTGCTTAATTGTAGACACACCAATCAGGTGTGTAAGCACTATAAAAGGCAGCAGGTGAGTTCATCGGTTTTCAAGCACAATGGAAAGAGTCAGAGAAAGAGTAACACGGGGAGGAGAACGAGGAGGAGGACAAGGGGGAGGAAGAAGGGGAGGAAGAGGAATCAACAGAGGAAGAGGAAGAGATTGAGGCCATGCTGGAGGTAGAGGTAGAGGAAGAGGAAGACAAGAAGGTGCTCAAAGAGGACCGAATCTGACAAATGAGATCCGCGCAACACTGGTTGACCACGTTGTCAACCATGGCCTGACGCTGAGGGAGGCTGGACTGCGAGTACAGCCAAATCTAAGCCGATACACAGTGGCAAGTGTGATAAGAACATTTCGACTGGAAAATAGGTATTGTAAAAATATCATCATATCAAACACATCTGCACGGTTTCAGTAACTGCTTACAGTACTGTATTCTATGCACTATCAGCACTTCTGTTACCTTTTCCTGTGAAATTACTGTACTATTGTATACTGTTTTTTTTCTACATAGGATTGAGGGTCAGGAACGACAAGGGGGAAGGCCTCCTATGTTCACAGAACAGCAAGAGAGGGAGATAGTAAACATTGTTTTGGCCAACAATGCTATAACACTCAATCAGCTCCGAACTAACATTGTCAATGACCACGCCAGTTTCAACGATATCCATCAGGTCTCAACATCAACACTGGCACGCATCCTAAAAAAAAAACATATTCAAATGTGCCAAATGACGTTGTGTCCTTGGGCAAGGCACTTCACCCTACTTGCCTCGGGGAGAATGTCCCTGTACTTACTGTAAGTCGCTCTGGACAAGAGCGTCTGCTAAATGACTAAATCTAAATGAAGCAAATTTATCGAGTGCCTTTCGAGCGCAATTCCGTAAGGGTGAAACGACTGCGGCATGATTATGCAGAGGTATGTATTCACTTTAGCAGTGTGATCTTGCATACTGTCTCATAATCTTTTACTGTACTGTAATATGTATACTACATCTACACTGAACTACACAATTTTGCCTGACACTGTTCTTCAGAGAGTTTTACAAATGGATGGAGAGGAGATCCAGCATGAGTTCATTTACGTAGATGAGGCTGGGTTCAACCTGACGAGAGCACGAAGGAGGGGAAGAAACATCATTGGCCACAGGGCTATAGTCAATGTCCCAGGGCAACGTGGGGGTAATATAACACTCTGTGTAGCCATTACACAGAATGGGGTCCTCCACCGCCATGCCAATATGGGCCCTTACAACACAGCACTCATACTTACATTCTTGGACCAATTGCACAACATAACCGCATCAAATCGATCATATGCAATACGTTGTTGTCTGGGACAATGTGTCTTTCCACCGCTCTGCTCTGGTTCAGAACTGGTTTCAGCAACATCCACATTTAACCGTCCTATATCTTCCACCATACTCTCCATTCCTCAACCCTATAGAAGAGTTTTTCTCGGCATGGCGGTGGAAGGTATATGATCTCCGTCTCCAGGCTGAGGTACCCCTCATCCAAGCCATGGAGGAGGCCTGTGACCAGATGGAGGTAGCAGCAATGCAAGGATGGATTCGTCATTCAAGACGTTTCTTTCCAAGGTGTTTTGCTAATGACAACATTGCCTGCGATGTTGATGAAATTCTCTGGCCAGATCCAGCTAGGCGAAGAGACAATGTCTAGTTTTGATGTGTTTGTTTTTTACAGTAAACTTACAGTACAATACGTAAAGTGACATTTTGTTACAGTATTATGAATTTCCATGTCAACATTTTGGGTGTGTTGAGAAATAAATGAGTTTCTTCAGTCTGCAACATTGGTCTTGTGTAGTGTTTGGTGAATTTACTTTATATTTGTACTTTGTTATAATGGTAGCCTACTCTAATCATAGGGAAGTAGAAGTGCTAAAAGTGTTTTAGGTTTATCACAGAAGAGTGTAACTCGTGCAAACAGAGTATAGTAATGTGAAACGTGTTTGTTTCATAGCTACATGAGTTCAGGCAACTGAGAACTTTGTTCAGCCAATGGGTTTTAGTGTTTTAGCAATTCAGAAAAACTGTATTACAGGTTTTCTCGATTGGTTACACACATTTTCTGAATGCATACCTCATACTCTCAGAACTCTACACACAAATCAAAAAAACACACACACAATGGGCAAAACCCCTCACTTCTCCTGCAAAATTAAACTTTACATTCAAAACAATGTTATTTAATCTCAAAATGGTATTTTGTTTTCAAATGACAAACACAAACCATCATATGAATAGACATTTATAAGAACCATTTGAACACTGATGTGCTCAATGTAAAACACTATGATGAATGGAAAACACTTCTTCTTCATTCATCATAGTGAGTTAGGCCTTTTTTTTGTTCAGTGTTACACTTACTACAGATAGTACATACATAAGTGTGTTGTAAAATATTTGAGAATATTGTTTTTATACTCAGAACACAGAAATACACGGTAACAAATATATTTTACGTATTTTTCCCAGAAAAACAATGTACACAGTGTACATCCCAACCAACACAAAGTTGCACATACAGTGCTCTACATACAAAACAACAGAATCATTTACTGTATAGTGTACACAGTTACATTATTATTATTTTTCTTTGTATTTGCCGTAATGTTATGGCGTTATTTTCTAGGACCATGTTCATGATTTCAGTTTCCCGTTCAGGAGACAGAAGATGTTCCTGACCACCTTGTGTTGGTAATCTTTCAGTTCTGCCAAACAAATAGTAAAATACTGTAAATACTGTGTAGGAATACAAAGTAGGAATACATTTCCCAAATACTTGAAACATACTTTATTTTTACAGTCCTACAGAACAGTCCACAGGCAATACTGTACTACTGTACTCATTGAGTACTGTATTGATATGCACTAGGCTTACTGCAATTTTGTAGTGAGAGTAGATTTCTTACCTATTCTCATTTCGGAAAGTCCGGATGATGGATGCTACAGTGTACCTGCTCAAATTTGGCTGTACTCTTTGCCCAGCCTCCTTCATTGTTAGACCATGGTTGACTACATGGTCAACCAAAGCGGCTCGGATCTCATCAGAGATTATGGTCCGTGGCCTTCCTCATCCTTGTCCTCCCCGTCCTCTTACTCTCACTCCTCTGCCTCTGTTTCCAATGTTGGCATCCATTGCTCAAAAACAGAAGATGTCACTTGTTGCCCTTTTATGCTAAAGCTCTGATTGCTAATTGTAAAACTGTGTGACAGGTGTTTGTCCATGCGATGAGTCAGAGTGCGTATTTGAATGGCAGTGTGTTCCTTGTGAAAACAAAAGATTTTCTTCATGAGAATTGTGCCAAATGCAGACAATTGTGTGTAGTGTTTTGAAAAAAGTGTGTTTTAGAACTGCAATTTGAGTGTAAAACAGGAATTGTGCTTGTAGTTTAGCAGAATTGGTTCATGGGGTTGGTGCATGAGTTACATGTTGTGGTCATTGTGTCTCAAGTACCAGTATTTGTGTGTAAACAATTGAGAAAAACTGTAAAACCTTAACTGCATAAAACATCTATATCTTTCTTTTACCAAAATGATCAGATGTCTTATATTTTACCCAAAAATAAGTGGTTCAACGAGCAGAAATAATCCATATTTTATCAGCTTTAATTTATTGAGCAAACTTGCTTATTGGACCGATAACAATAACGCAAAGCATTTATCGGCCGATACCGATAAGGCTGCTGATATATCGTGCATCCCTATATGTGGTGCTTCGGAAACCACATCCACTACATCAAGGGCAGTGGCTTAACGTTTAGTAGAGAAGGCACTATAGCTTGTACAACTGATGTTCAGGACAACAAGAGTCGAGTTAATGTCTTTTAATGTTGCTCAAAAAAGCACATTTCATTTTATACCACTTCATTAGAAGTTAAGAAAGAAAAAGGTTCTGTTATAAAAAAAGACAAACATATCAGTGGTTTCTCAACAAGGCAAGTGGTGACACAACATAAATAGCAAAATAAATGATTAAAAACAACCATTTTATAATGTTCTATGGTCAGGCTTCTCCCACTTGATAGTTGACCTGATCACACCAATGCATTATAATGCTGCAACATGAGACCATATACGAAGTTAAACTCGAGTGAGCACAAAATCTATAAATACAGTACAAATGTAGTCTCGAACCAAACGTCAAGTCCTACCAGTCCCTTTTCCATGTCTTCACCAACTGAGACTGTTGGCACAGTCAGTCGGTAAAATTAGGTGGGGGTTTGATTGGGATTCACAAAGGAGGTATTGTGCAACTTAAGCAGCTTTCAAACAGCATCGATCGTTCTCGCTTGGGATTCACATGAGTGCTTTAAAACGTGTAAACATTTCTTTGATGACATCATCTTCGGTCTTCCGCTGGGCCGAAGAATCCACCCATCAGATCAGTCAGTGGTGTGGGTAAACTGCCTGTAAAACAAGAAGTTTCCATTCAAATTCTGCACAGAGTTTGTGTGAGTGTGAATTCAAATGAAAATATATTAGTTGGTGTTTATTTTACCCGGTTCCTAGTGTGTCTACTGTAGGTGTCCTCAGTAGGGTGTGTGCTGAATGACTCCTTGCTCTGGCAGTCAGAGCTGGTACCATCTATGAGGCTGGCAGCACTGACTGAGTAGGTGTTGTACCCACTGTCCACCTATACACACAACCACACACAGAATGAAAGTGACCTACCACTAAGTATCTCCATGTCTTGCCCACTTCTATTTTTTGTGTAATGTTAGCACCTAGCTGGTCCAGCATTAGCCCAGCCCTGGCCCCCAAACTATCCAAGTCCTGACCCCCCATCTAGTCCAGCCCTGATCCCCCATCTAGCCCAGCCCTGGCCCCCAAACTAGCCCAGCCCTGACCCCCCCCCCCCCCCCCCCATCTAGCCCAGCCCTGACCCGCCCATCTAGCCCAGCCATGACCCATGTCTATTCCCTCAGACCCACCTGCATGCTGCTGCTGTCTGTGGGGATGCAGCTTCCCTCAGCCAGCAGAGACACAAACATGTGGGACGTGTCCACGGCCAACGCACTGCCCATACGAGAGCTGGTGAGACACACAGATGCCACCCCTTCTTCCTCCTCCTCCTCTGCAGCGACCAGCTCATCTTCCTCCTCTCCTGCCTCCTCCATCTGGATGGGCTCCAGGCACCCAGGAGTCTCCCCAAGCCTGGCCAGCCCAGGAGACGGGGAGCACGGCTCCATCTCCATGACCGGCAGGGGGCTGGGAGGCAGCCAGAGGACGTTCTGGTTCTCCAGGAGCTTTGGGTTAAGGATGGGGGAAACACGAGGGGGCGAGGCCCAGCAGCGGGCCCTGGATCTGGGATTGGCCCGGGTACGGCCCTGTGGCTGGAGGGGGGAGCAGCTGCGGATGGGGGAGCAGCCCTCCACGTAGGGGCTCTCTGTGTGGGCGTTCACCTCCATCTCCAGCGGCACGGCCTCCGGGGTGACGAAGCTCAGCTTCTTCCTCTCACCTGACAGGAAGTAACATGACCACACTCTGATAAGGACATTTACAATGATACGACCAATAACAAACAAATAATTCCCTTTAGTCAGTGTTAATTTGAGAATTCATGGTACAAATCTACATATCTGTACGGAATATGTACCAACTGTAAGATCTTTTTGTTGTGTTAGGACACATCTCTACATACTATGAGGACACATCTCTACATACTACGAGAAAAGTAAGTGTGAAGTCACATGACCAGCATCCTACCTGCTCCCTGGGGTGTGGTTGTGGCCTCTGGACCAATAGGAGACAGCGTGGGGGACTTGAAGGCGGCGGGGGACGACTTATCAGGAAACAGAGGGCTGGCACCATTGCCCAGGCTGTAGGCCCGGCCACGACCCTGGATGGGACTGGATGAGAACTGTCCCTACACGGGAGAAACCGTGTCATGCGTCAATAAAGTAGTTTTATGATGTTTTTTTCTTTTTTTTGTTAACCTCTCATTACCATCCTAGAGATTTCGTTCACCCTTTGAAATGAGGAATAAAACCCCGATGATTGACATGACAATACTGTACCTCATGTCAACTTGCAACTAATAAACCGATCTACAATAAATGGGAGAGTCACCGTGGAGGGGGTGATGGCAGTTATGCCACAGGAGAAAGGAGAGGACAGAGGTCCGCCTCCCTCCTGGCCTCCCCCTGGGGGTCTCTCCTTCGCACAGGACGCCTCCCTCTCTGGGCTGGAAGGGTTGGAGGAGTCTGACCCGCTGCCCTGGCCGTCCAGGAACAACTTCCTCCTCAGAGAGGAAGTACTTAGGCTCTCCTGCACCTGGTCACAAAGCTCCTCTGATAAGCAATACGCTGCTGCAAGGGACAGAGTAAGATAGAAAGAGACAATAAGAGAGAGAAGCAGGGACAGAGAAAGAGAGATACACAGAGAGAGAGACAATCCAGGGGAGAGAGAGAGGTTTCAGTAAGGCTTCATCTCAACTAGACACTCCTCATTAAAAGGCTACATGCACCAGAGTATTCAGAGATTCTGAAAGATTTACCCAGTATCTTCTCCACATCTAAACCCACAGGTAAGGAGAGGGTTGTCTGACAGGACACTGCAACACACACAACATGAAGAGAAACATCATTAGTCATGTTTACAATGATCATTCAAACAGTAACATTAAACAGTAACATTACACTAAACAAGTCCTATTACAAAGACTGCTAAGTACAAACCATTGTTCTTCTTGGTTATCAAAGGCTCCTCAAGGATCAGTTGGGGCAAGGGACCTGGTGCAGAAATACACCAAGATGAGACATGAAACTCAGTAAAGTTAGACTAGTAAAAGAGTGCATTAAACAGTATACCCACTTACACCATACACACAACCATTGCCCGATACTCTTTATACATACTTTTCCCTGCATGCAACTGTAACGATTGCTTATTGGCTGGACCTGCCCATGGGGAGGGAACGATGGCTTCTTTTGTGAAAAACTGTAAAGAAAAGACAAAAGTTTAAACATGTCTCCTGTCAACGTGTCCAAACTCATTGAGCTCATGCGCTGATTTCCTACAACAGCAGTTGAGATCTAAAGTGGATAGACGTAGCTTAACCTCAGTGGTAGAGCACAATACAGAATTTGACCACAGATCAAGACGTCCCCCCCCCCCCCCCCCCCCCCCCCGCCCCGCCGCTTAGGATAACCGATGAACGAACACACAAGTTTGGCAGAGGTACCGAGGCACCAATCTGGGGCCACTACCAGAGAAGAAATCCACACCTGCTCAATGGCGTTCTGCCTCTTCTCCTCTATCTCGGTGTCTGTCCTGAGAGGTTGAACAACAAAGCTTGTGTCAGTGGCCGGCATCTCCTCAACTGTACTGTCGCAAGACAACTTAACACCTCCAACGCAAACATCTATGCTGTCATCAATCAACAGAGCTCCAGGGTGTGCTCGCCACAGCGGAGCAAGACACCAGCTAGCCATGTAGCTAACTAGCCAGCTAGCCGTGTTCTGACCTGCTCTGACTGAAGTAGAGGGACTGGCGATGGATGTCCTCGGCGTCTATGTGTACTGGGTGCATGGAGGCCATGTCATCTATGGACCAGCTGAACTTAGCTGGCGTCTGAAAGAGAGGAGAGTAAGGGAGGGGAGTTAGTATTCCTGTAGTCACTTACGGCATAGTTCCAACTGAGTGACTCTTAACAAGGTCAACCATGAGGAAATAGGGGTAAATAGTTTATCTAGCTTTCGATCAAACATGCAGCCAAATCACTTCAGATCAGAGATTGTTAAACAGTATGGTACCAGGCAGTCCAAGCCACCCTAAGTGTGTACACCAAACTCACAGCTCCGGAGGGTTTGCGGGTCTTGAAGACAGAGGGGCTAGGGACCAGAGACTCATGCAGGTGGTGGTAGTCATTGGGGCTCTCGAAAGGGTTGCGGATGGCTGGTCGGCCTGGGGTTTCTGGGGTGATATGAGGATCAGGACCATCCATCATTTTGACTGGCCACCGACCTAGATCTGGGTGAAATAATGGGTGTTTTGTTTTCAGTGGTGATCATTTCACTTAGAAGCAACTCAAGTACTGTGTAAAATGGGTGCAAAAGTAGCAAGCCGTTTCGAAGCAGGGTTGCCAACTGTCTTGTATTAGCTGGGAGATCCCCTATATTGGGCAACATTGGTTTGTTCCATACAGGAAATCCCTTATTTTTGACAGCTACTTTACTCTTACCAGGCACTCTTCAGAATCTGATACAACAGCAGTAGCTGATTTATGTCTATGGGTGAGATCACCTGTCATCCATTCACAGGCCCTCTTATGCTCTCAGTTGTACGTAAAGCATAAATAAGCATAACAGGAAACATTGATCAATCAGGTATCAACAGACATCACTTCAGAGGCGAATAACACCGCAGGACTAAATTAGCCTATAACATTCGTTTTGCATCTTGTATCTTTAGCCAAATATATATATAGGGTATTCTAGTTTATTTCCCATGCAACTGTGTTTAGCTAGGTATCCTAGCTGTAAATCAGTCGGAGTCACACCTGTGCTATGCTAAAAGTAGACTTGGTGACTCATGCCTTTTTTCCATTTGAGATGTTTATGTTAGTTTTTTGGCTGATTTATTTTATCATGTATTTTGAGGTTTATTCACACAAGTTTACGTAATGATATGATTAGTAAAGCTAAAGCTATAGACTCATTGTCATATTTTTTGCCTTTCCAATTGAATAATAACATGCAAGTAATTTGCAAAGAAACTAAACAAGCTAACAAACTACCTAGTCCAAGTGGTTGACTAATAATAATACCACACATTTAGTCATCAAACTTGATGCTATTTCGAGCTAGATGTAATAATCATCTACTGCATAGCGTTGGTTACTTGCTTAATTCCCAATACAAATGCAAATCGCATTTAATTTGTAATACTGATACTCACTATTAGCAGCAGAAGCCTTTTACACAACCAGCAATGCAAGCTTGAGTCCAGTGATTCTGTTCAAACTTTGTTTCAATTTGACCACGACGCCCGCTAGCCAATAGTACCAAACAGGAAGTGCCTACGAGCCTATCCGAACGAAGACTACCAAGACAGCCAACCAGGGGAAAATGTCGTCACTTCTCCTTTTTCCGGTTTGTGTCGGAATGGGATGTTGTGACTCTGTGATGTGTGACCTGTTCGTTATCTACAAGCTAACCGCGCGTCCTTTCTGGGCATGACTACTGTTTGCTAACTGGCCGTAACCAAGTGTTTAGGAGAATTCGTTTCCTTTTAATTAATTGCTTGGTGCTAAAAACGTGCAAACGTTACAACACGTGGAAGGATAACAGCATCACCATGGCAAGTGGCGCTGGTAATGCAAACATGAACGCTGTCCGGGAAACGATGGATGGTAGGTGGACTACTAGCTTATCTGGCTGGGTAACGTTACAGTAGCACTGTACATGGCTAGTTCTAGCTAGGCTAGCTGCCCTAGTCTAACTAACCAGCCATTGAAAATAAAATCTAATCTAGTTTCGCTAACCAGCTGACCAGTGGTGTAGATTTCCTAGTTACAGTGTTTTTGCCCGTAGTTTTTACTTATATTACGTTAGTCTAACTAACAGGTCAGTAGCTTATTCTCCAGTACTGTACTGTTGATGGTCTGTACTATCACCTGCCAAACGTATCCATGGTGACAAGTATTAGTGACGTACTGTAGTATTTAGCTAAATAGGAATTCTCTTCGGGAAAAATATGGAAAACGTGATGTATTAGTCTGTACTTGCGTGTTACTAATCGCTATTTACCTACATCGCTCTTCTCACCCCTGTGTCTGTCCCACACTAGTCTTACTGGAGATCTCCCGGCTGTTGAACACGGGTCTCGATATGGAATCCTTGTCCATCTGCGTGCGTCTCTGCGAGCAGGGAATCAACCCAGAGGCTCTGTCCTCCGTCATCAAGGAGCTGCGCAAGGCCTCCGAATCCCTCAAGGTGCCAATGCCACCAGACACCAATGCACATTGTAGCCCCACCACTGAGTCATTCCACTACATTTATTAATGTGATCAGAGATAGTTTAGCACCCCTTTTAACTTTGTTTTTGCGTGCAATGAAAATACACAATAGCTATCCTAGCTTGAGCATTACTCAGTCTAATAGCTAGTCAGGTACCACTTTGATCAGAAGTTTTTGAGCCTGGTCCTCAGGGCCCACTGTCCTAAATGTTTTAGATGTTTCCCTGTTCCAACACACCAGATTCAAATGAATGGGTTAAGCTATGCAAAAGGCTGATGACAACCATTCATTTTAATCAGGTTTCAGGGAAACATCTGGAAAGTGGGCTCTGAGGACCAGGGTTGAGGACCACTGACCTAGATGTCTGTCCCTGTGGATTACCGGTGCTCACTATTTGGGTTTCCACATAAATCAGTTTGTCAGTGTATAGATAGGTCTTGCTTGCATTGCTTTCTCATTGACTCCTTTACTCCTACATTAAGTACGTTTGTCAGAAACTAGTATGTAATCAGTTGTTTAACTTCTCTCTGTTACAGGCCTCTGAGAACTGCACCAACTGACGATGGTCATATTCTCACGGAATGATTCTGTCTGGAAGATTTTTGCTCTTATCAGGTCCGTCGCCTCAGTGTTGCCAAACCAGTTCATTGCCCTGGCCTGTTCCTAGTGCCTCTGTACACACTGAGCTGGAACCATTAGTCCAAGAGGACATCCTCTGTGTCCCAGGGAGACATTTTTACATTACAGCATCTGGTCTTCATCTCCATCCATCTCCTCTTTTCACTTGTCTTCTCTGCTCAGGCTGGCCATCTTAAATCACTAAAATGACAATGGTTTTAGATCACATGATCCAATTGTTGAAAAAAATGCATCGATAATTTATTGTGAATTGTTACTTTTTTTTTTAATAAATATGACCCTGCTACAAGTTAGATTTTCTGTCTGTGCGGTTGTAAAGTGATGGTTGTTAAAGGTACAATAGATTAGATTCAGTTAAAAATAACTGAACAACTTAGCTCTTTTTACATGTGTAAATTAAGGCCCTCTGAGAGTTGAGCAACACAGAAAGCTCAGTGCCATTGGAATGTCAGTTTCAAATTTTTTGAGTGGCCTGCTACTTTCCAGCCAATTATGCTCCGGTAATCCTGTTCCAACCAATTGCCTTTGGTGAGGCGGGCATTCATCCTTGGCTTATTTTGTGAAACCACTTTAAATTAAACTCGAGCAGGAGGAAAGTGCAGAAGTTAAAGCAAGAATTGGGGGCGCTGCTTCTTATATTTGAATACATTTTCTATTACTGTATGAATCTTTAATTATTACCCCGTGAGTGAAGATGCACACAATTGCATTTTATATCCACAAGGTGGCGGTGGTGCTTTTCTATTTCAGGACGGGTAGTGTCCGATACGAGGCACAGCCTGTATTTTCCCCTAACCCATATAAATTAATTCCTGACCTCTGTCTTTAGAAGTTGTAACATTGTTCTCAAACGATGAAAGTAAAACTAATGAAGATGTTATTCAGGATGCCTGTGGGTGAGGATCCTTTACAAGTTTACTGGATGGGTATAATCATTGTTTCAGGACAAGTGTCTAGGGAGGGATAACAACCCATGCAGACAGAAAAGGAGGTCATGAAGGTAATAATTACATCTCCATGGAAACTGTCCAGTCAGCAGGACAGACGTTAACCACAAAGGAGAAACCGTTCAATAATCCTCTCTATGGACAGTATGTTAACCTGGAAGGTTTTTCTGAATTTTCACACATTTGACTTGTTCTTTTACTGTTGTCCCCTCTCAGAAGTGAGACTGTGTAGAGCAGAACTCACATTTTCAAGAGCTGCATAAAAGATGCCGTTCTCTCTGCATGTAGGCTCTGCTCTAATGAACCCAAACTATCAGCGGTCAGGGTTCTGGCTTCAGCCCAGGGTTGTGACTACATACCCAGGGTTCTGACTACATACCCAGGGTTCTGACTGCAGGTCCGGGGTTCTCTACAGGACCTGAGTTTTTACACAGACAGATATGCACAAACAAAACACTCACAAGAAAGACAAGCCATTCTAGACCCAGTGTAGTGCTAATCTGGAAAGATGTTCAGACCAGATCTCTCCTGCTTTAGTTGTTACAAGTGTTGGTTGACCTTGCTAGTTCACCCTTCATTAATAACTGGTTATGCTGTTTGATTTTAGCATTCCGAGTCCTTTAAAATTCATAGCCAGGATATTGGATAATAAACAATTTAGAGAGTTGTTAACGATCATCAGACTAAATAATGGATCATTATCAGATTCCCTTTAAAACTTCCAAAGTATTTAGGTGACTTTGTTGTTTTTGGATGTTTTCCAAACTGATTAGTGGTTGATCTGCTGTACAATTAGTTGCTGCTGCATAGATGCATAATAATCATATATCTGCTATCTTATTGCTGCATTAATTGGTTACATTAGCAAAGCTGTTAATTGAATAATGATCCAGGAGATGTGAACGCAGCAACCTTCACAGTGTGCTGGTGTGAACTCCCTAGTGCTTTCTCAATCATAATGAAATGTTGTTGTTGTCTAATTGGCATTTTGTGTGTTGGACTATGTAATGATGGATATGATATGTCTCTGATTACATTATTGGAATGATGCACTGAAGCGTAGAATTTACATTAAGACTGTGTTTAACAGGTGGTCATCTTGCACTGTTGATTAGAGGGAAGCATCACATATAGTTCATAATGTTTTCTAATAAGCCTCTAGTTATAAATAACTAAAGTGAATTAAAGGACAACCAGATAGCGTTTTCATAACCAGATAGCGTTTTCATAACCTACATGACTCCTTGCTAGAGTTCTACTTTATGATTATTCCATCATCGTATTGCTTCCTACTTCCTGTGTACGCTTGGGATTTCCTGTGTTAGTCTTCCACAAGCCCACATCTAACAGAATTTAGCTGGAACTGTTCTGGAGTTACACTGCACCACACCAAGAGAAGTTCGCTGGAATTGTTCAGGCGTTACACCGAGCCGCCTGTCATCCGCTTCCATTAACCTACAGATCATCCTAACAGACATATTCATCTCCCTAGACTTGTCTGAGAAGACGGCGGCCTGTGTTATGACAGCGGTGTTCATGGTGATTAATGACGGGCTGTTGTGCTTGATAACTGGCAGAGAGTTGCAGCACTTGTTTCAATTAGCCCTGTGAAGGTCGCGCTGCGGCCCGGACCGTCCACATTACCATAAGCATAATCAATTCCCATTATCATATGATGCTGGGCTGTGTATGCATGTGTATGTGTGTGTGTGTGTGTTAATTAGAATCATTTCCGCTCCCGTGTGAGGAGAAACGGAGCTGTCTTGGGGGATTAGGCAGGTCTAAGAGCTGATTGGATGGCGATGGCGGCAGCGTGTCTCCTTAGCTGCCTGGTCACCCACTGACCTGCTGCTTTGGAGGGCGGTGCCGTGATGAAGACGAGGAGATAAACATGTTCTAATAACCCTAATGAAAATGGATAGAGTGGTATTTAGGCTTCATTACTACTAGTTCATTGTCCTGCGTGTGTGTTTGTTTGCCTGTGAGGGTTTGCTTGTGTTTGTGTGAACAAGGTCAGCTAGCTACCAGACATGCAACATCTAGTCCGTTCTGCAGGACCGGACAGCGACCACTCTCGCTTCTTGGTTGGGTCACGTGACCTGGAATACTCAGGGCCTACCTGGAAGTGAAAAGCACCATTCTGACATTTGATGTGTGGTCATCCTTCCTCATGCTTTGCTCTCAGCCTCCAGCCTAGCCAGCAGAATAATCAATACCATAGAATATAGTTTAACATAACAATATAACACACTATACCCTCATATAATAACATAATGGTATATGATATAATAGTATAAGGGATTAAAACATAATAGAATATCTAATAGAACACCTCGGAGGAGAAGAGAAGAGA